>NW_023339707.1:16010545-16039090 GCF_004916995.1 Morone saxatilis | reverse complement strand
ACACACACACACACACGTGTTTGACTGGCACATGTTCTGTGATTGCTGCAGCAGATATCCTTCATATCCTGTCAAGTAAAGAGCGGAGATTTGTTAGTCTTTGAGATTCCTAGATGAGGGGCTAAATCCATACTGTCACTGCTCTGGGAAGCTGATGATTTTTTTTTTTTTCATTAAACAAAATCATCTCCAGGGCAGGCAAAGTAACCCTCTACAAAACCACCAGGGACATGATTAACCCTACAAGTAAAACACTTGCTCTTGGTCATATCATTTCACACATCTATGTGCCTTAAATTAACTAGGAGGAGTGGAAGATATTCCTAATTTGAAGGAATGAATTACTCATTCATGTGCACAAATTATCAAAAACCTTACCAATGATACCTGCCAGGCTTTGTATTTAGAACTTATTGAGGAGGAGAAAAAGTGAATTTGAATTAACTAAAAAGGAAGTTCATTAGTACTGTGTGGCTCTCATGAAAAGCTTGAGAGTATAGGCATAAAGGTATTTTGTATGATTAATGAACTCAGTAGATGGGGGCTTTGGGTCATGGGATCTGGGTTGGGGTCAAGAACAAGGTCATGGGGATCACTGAGTTACCACATTCACACTGCAAAAGAGTTTGTTAATGAATTGTTGGTGGTGCAAAATGTTGTGGTGCTACAGATAGGTTGTGAACAGACAAATATTTCCTGCTTCTTTGGTGTTTTTCATAACTTTCAGTGCAGTGATTTCTGTATAGACAAAGGCCCTGTATCAGTATTTTACTGGAAATACCAGCAATAATCTGCTGACTTGACAGAGTCCTCTGTCCTTAAATCAAAACTGACTCGCATGTGCCTTTATCTGAGAGGAACAGATGACAAAAACATTCACAAACATTCTCTAAATTTCTCCTACCACCGAACCCACAAGTAAAATACTGTTCTGACGGAAATATCACCACTATGTTCATCAGCAGGACGCCAACTTTGTATGTCTGCTGTTCGGTGCAGACAGTGGCTGTGCACTGCAGGGTTTTTAGAGCATTTTTGCTAAAACAGCCTGTTGCAGCTGAAAAGGACACTTTGAGAGTGAACAACAGTAAATTTGCAGAACCCACAGCTAAACACTTTAATGAAAGATGCTATAAAGCTCCATAAATGCAAGGAGAGCTGTGATGTAGGTGCTACAAGCGACCCCTTTAACATTGTTTTTACATTGTCATTTGATACATTGTTGCTATAAGAATAGTGATTAGAGCCTTAATACAATACAAGAGGCCCTGGATGCATGTAGAATATTGTATTTAGGTTTCTGCCCTTGACAAGACAATATTTGAAGAATTACAATGTAGGAAGGAGCTCAGTGTCAATAGCACTTAAAGAGATTAAGGTGCCTCATGAACTAGATTTTGGACCCTTTCAGATGGACCTAAAGAGAAGACTCAGTACTCCAGGTGTATCTACAGTTACTGCCAGGGATCCCCATCTGTACCCCCCAGACAAATCAAGAGTATTAAATGAGGTAACTGCATACCTGAAGGACTTGATATCAATAGATCCTAACAAGACCTCAGCAAAAATCCTGGCAATTTTACACAACATGAAGCTTGTTAGCAACAACTTGTTAGATCTTTGTCACTTATGTCTTCCCCATCTCAAAGCTCAATGATCAGCCATGCACACAAAGGCTGTCTTCCTCTCTGTAGGAAGAGACAGCCCCAACTAAGTTGCACATAGTGTGACTGCATGCATGGACAAACAGTAAGGGCCCAAAGCTAATGTGGAGACAATTATGGACCCTGTCTTACCTACAAATGACAACTTAAAGGACAAATACTTTAAAGGAACACATTTGCAATATGAATTGCCGCCAGCATCACACCCAATCCGGGATTGGTCCTATTACAGTCTGGAAAAAAATTCCTGTCTTTATTAAAATGTGAGATTTGTTTGGATAATACTGTGTCATATGAAGGATTACACTGCCAGACAAAAGAGTCTGTTTAAACCTCCCTGGGCCTATACTGTAGCTCTCCTTTAAACCAACGTGCTCCAGCTCCCATGCTCTAACTGTACACTTCATTATTGATTTATTGACACTGATTCACCTATGAAGCATGATTACATTCCAAACTGTATTATGGCAACAGTCCTTTTGGGGGCTCCTGTGAAAGCACTGTATGTGTACACATGCATGCTTGGGATTTTTCAAGTGTATGGCGAAGTGCAGATACAGTAGAGTATGTAGAGTAAAGCCACTGACAGCAGCTGTTGTGTGTTTGGTATGTGTTATATGAATGATAATGACATGTATAACCTTCATTGTATCATTACAGCATTCTTCAGCAATGGCAGCAGGAGGACCACAGCAGATATGACAGTGCTGATCACTGTTTAGGTTAATTGCATGATTCCATATCTACAAGTACACCATACTCTGCAAATCATGTAAAACTATTTAGCTAATATTAGTTAAGTTTTATTAGGTCATCATGTATGGTGGTTGCCCTCAGTGTTTGTCTTATGGTTTTGGATGCAGGTGGAATTATACTTGTGCATCACAGCTTGCAGAAGTGGTGCCTTCAGTATAGGACTTAGTTTTAGTGTAGTTAATTACTTAATTTGACAGGGACAGTACATATTAACAAAATTTATGAAAATATGCAAGAGAGCTAATTTTCATCTATAGTGAGGCAGGCAATAGTTGGAAGCACAGACGTTTAGAATGAAAGCATTTAAAATACAATCAGCAATAAAAACAGTATGCAAATACAAACCTGCACCACATAGACAAGAGAGACATCTTTTATAGCACGACCCATAGGATCAACAATATCATGACAATAATGATTGATTAATAATTTAGCATCTCATTTAGACAGATGAGTCGTTTGCATCACCGTCATGCCGTTCCATGATTTAGTTTTTATTACTTTCAGCTACTTAAATTATACAAGAAGATGTGTGCAGCTTGCAGATGTGTATATAATGTGTGTGTTTGTGTGTGTGTGTGTGTGTTTCAGGAATGTGCACATTTTCTTTTCAAACTGGCTAACTCAGTGACATCTTTGAGTTCTCATGCTCGAAAGTGAACCACACACAGACACACATACCAACCCCATTGCCAGATTGTGGTTACAGTTAATGAAAAGGTGAACGTCTTTGAAGGGACATGAACATGAAGGTCGGACGTGCTCTATGCCTATACAGCACAACAACCTCAATATGCTTACTTTCCCCCCACTATATAAAGCACTGACACTAAACCTTGGCATTGGGGTGCAAAATGGACATTATTATTGGGATGCACATACACACAGTCACCGACAGATTTTGAATGCTACCTTACATTATATTTCAGGAAAACTAACACACACACACACACACACACACACACACACACCTACACACACACCACCATGTGATTGGACCTCCAGCTTTCAGAACTCTCCGTGCTTCTCCTCTGTTCTGACCCTGTGCCAGAGGCTGTGAAATGAGATTATTATGTGTGAAATGAGAAGCCCTTTCACTTCTTCTTATGATCCAGGCAGGACAAATCAGGGTTAAAGACAGACAATAAATGGTGCTGAGAGATAGCTACAGGCTAATGCTGCACCACGGGGGGTTTCAATAGTAGACTAAAATCTTCCACATCATTACATATAACTTTCTTTGTATCATGTAGCCTGAGGGGGAAAAGCTTTTCCAGTCACAGATAGAGATGATGGAGGCATAACCTTCTCCTTCAGCTTATAGGCTCCTTTCATAAATGATCCCAGGTTGAACAAACATTCATCTGCGCATGAAGTGGAGTCTTCACCTCCTAACCTGTGATCCTCTTGCCTGCAGTCCTATGCAATGTCTTTCTGACTCGGCTGCGATGGCATTCCCTGCATACCTGTGCTCTCAACTGACGGGGGCACAGGCCCACAACAGGGAGCGGATGTATGTGTAATAACTCAAATCTCCAGTGACAACCCCACTTTCCCGTTATTGCGGATTAATCTTTCCCAGGCTGTGAAAGTATAGGGAATACGGGTTAAGCTGCTGAGCGAACGGAGGTTGATGGGAAGAGGCAGGGTGGGGGCGAAGGTGGGTATTTGAGCGAGAAGTTTCAACCCCCAGTCGACTGTGGCCTCTGGCTTCCTGATGTGAACCTGAGGCGAGCTCAGCAGAGACCGACCTCCTCTGACGGAGTAATTAGCGTGAACAATAACGCACAATTGGTTACAGTTGGATTAGCTTGAACTCATCTAATAAGGCATGCAATGCACCAAGTGGCTCAGTGAAGCGCTCAGGTTGGGGAATGATACACACTCTTTGATGTTTTAATGAAAGGCATCTCTCTCTTCTCAGTTCACTGGCTGTTTGATCGCCATATGCACTATAGATAATGATAGAGGTCTGAAGTTTCTGTAACAAAAGAACAGCGATGAATGACCAACTGTTACTAAAAGACTTTTCACAATATAGTTAACATTACCCACTTCTATATTTCAGTATTGATTTCCTTAATTCATTTTAGTCCTTTCTCTCTTGCAGTAAAGTCAGATTTTCTCCTCTGCCTTCTCTTGAGCACACATTGTGTTTGCATGAGCTTCTCCATCTGCAAGTCCTTTATTTGTCATTTCTTTGAGGTCAGTCTCTCCTTTCCAATCAATGATGCCCATTGTAGGCCTTTCATTATTCCACAGATTCTCATGGGATGAAATGAAGTTTTTCTCATTTTATAGTAGTTCAATGCTTTCAATGCTCTGTTAGTAAAATACTTGGAGGACAGTTTGATTCTGCTCTTAACAGCCAAGCACATAAAGATCTAACCCCCAATGGATGCATTTCTATTAAAAAGTCAGCAATTACCAACTTTTTCATGGCTTTTTGGGGTTAACGCTTACATTTGAGGTTTGAATAAATACATTTAAAGTCCATATGCAAAGTCAAGACTGAAAGACTATCTTTAAACTAACATATAAAAGCAAAATGATCAGGGCTTCCTTGCTATGTTATTTCTGTGATGCAGTCATAATCAACTGTAATCTCCGAGCCGAATGTTTTGCATTTTGCCATCTGTTTTTTGTTGATTGCGCAGCAGTCCACCGAATATGATAATGTAAGGGTATCATCTGTCTGGTGGCCTGCACTGCCAAACACACTGTGCCTTTCTGCAAACAAAATATGACTGACTGCTGTTGGATTGATTTAAAGTATGTCTGTTATCAGGAAAATAAAGATTTTGTTCTCTGCACGCTTTATTCTCTGCAAAACAGAAATTTTAATCTTTGGCTTGGGAAGGATGTCAGGTCATTCCAGGTCAAAAGGCCTAAGTCCAAGTGAAGTCATGAGTCATTAGTGTCAAACTCACATGTGAGTTGGAAGTATTTTGATGATGACTTGAGTCTAATTTGAGTCCAAGTCATGTGACTTGAGCCCACATGTCTGCTTTACACCTGCTTAATCCTGCCTTGTCATCATATGCCCATTGTCAGTTCAAGAGAATCTGGGCCAAATGCAGAAGACCTTTGGACCAATTTCAACTTTTAGTTTCTCCTCTGATGGTGATCCACAAGTATATTTTTGATATATGCTATTAAGTGTCAGCCTGATTGATATTCAGTGTTTGAATGTTAACCCTATATTTGGGTTTGGGATAAAAACCTTGGAACTTGGTTAGGGTGTCAAGGTTAGGATTACATACTCTGTTGAGAAGCAGCAGCTACTGTACGTAAGTGACGATTTCAATATACTATTGAATATGTATGTATATACTATACTGTTTTTCACCTAATAGTTGGATATCAGCATTTTTTTTCCACTGTGTATTGCGCTTGTATTTTCACATTTTGTCTTTATTATTGCTAACTCCCACTATTGGCTTGGGGAGGGTGTGTCTACCCAAATACACATGGAGATGCCATCCACTTATTTTCACCTGCTAGCAAGCAGCTTTAGCAGGAGGGCGTAGCACGCAAGATGTTAATGCAACGCCCCCCCAGATCCCAATCCGATCCCCACAGGCGCCTTGGTAGTGCAGTATACAGTTGTGTTCGATCAGATCCAAAACGAAAGCAGCAATGCCCTCAACTGAACCCAGGTCTCTGCTGTGGTGGGCAAGTCCTTGTTCCCCATGCAGCGCCCACCAGGCGCCCCCCAATATTTCCCCTATTTACGTAACAGACAAAAGCTTACTGCCAGACTGCATGGAATATTATTTAACTAATCCCTAAGACCTCTGGATCCTCTTTTGGAAATAGTTTAACAGTAATCTGTACCATATTTTATTTTGCCACTGTCATCTAATGCTGTTTAATTTAATGTTCTCTGCTATACACCACCGTGCCATTTCATGGCACAGTTTTTTATTGCGGCCTAGACACAAATGACGAGGTGATGATGTAGACTATGTAGACTGTGCATCACTTCCACAAAGCCTCCAGTGGCAATTTGCTCTGTTTACTGCCTGAAGTGCTGATTGATTGCAGCTCTCTCAGTGTTTACTGTTGTGGAGCTGATTCCAGCATTATTAACAGAACCAAGTGGACTCCAGACCTCTACAAACCAGCCTCTGGTGAGCACTTAGTTTGTTGCTGTCTTCAGCTCCTGACCAGCGTCCAACAAACTGAGTCTTCCTTCCCTCCTCTCTCTCCAGTCCCCCTCCGCAGGCAAAAAGACTGGCTGAACGGAATGCACTTGATTTGTTTCAAATGTTTTGTATCTCTATCTTTGACTTTCCAAATTTTCTTCACTGTATTGTATTATCATGTAAAGAAGTAAATACTGTATGCCTCTTAACAGGACTTACATAAGATATCCTGAATAATTTTCATCTAATCAACATTCGCAGCCAAAGAAAACTCAACAAAGGATATAAGACATTCAAAAGAAAAGAAATCCCTGTTCAATGTGCAAATTTAATTCCTTGCAATGGGGGAATGTCAAGGGGCAAAGCATGCCAACTTGGTGCACGCAGGCTGTTTGCTGGGAAAATGACTGACCAGCTCTTCTGGCTTTCTGTCTGTGTAGATCAGGAACACATCACCAGTAACACAGTCCTCATTCTCTCATGCTACTTCAGGTTCACAGTTTTTGTTCTTATATATTAACATACAGGTTAAAAAGTTAATTGATGTGGTCTTGCTGATATGCAGAAAGTAGCTACTTATCTTGATTACTTTGTGGAAAAGGCACACAATAATTTCATTTACAATTACAGCCTGCTCTTTATAATTGCAGGGTCAAGTCATGTGATACAATGTAGTGGCAAGTCAAAGTCAAAAAGTCTCAACTCACAGCAGAAGTAACCAACCAAGGATTTATAATGTACACTGCCAATATTATTTAATTAGAACAGGGGTGTCAGGGGAGGACTAACCTCTATTACCTCTGATTGGTGAGGCTGAAATTATTTCCATTCCTCCATCAATTAAGTTCACTGGTGGAGGACCCATCTGTTTGTGGTTACAGTGCCTGGCTCTGAATTATATTCTACCCTCCACTATTCTTTTATTTTAATGCTGAATGGGCTTCATTATGATCCGAGAATTCGCAAAGCAATGCTTTGGGTTATAAAATACCATTCAGTACTGTAAGCATATCTGTGTGTGTGTGTGTGTGTGTGTGTGTGTGTGTGTGTAGGCCTGCTCATAACTGAAAGTAGCCTCCCATCCATTTGGCAGTTTAAAGAGAAATTTATCCAACAGCGCTGCATGAGATTTCATCAGTGATTATGTTGTTTACCATGCTTGACTTTCACACAGTGCATCTAATAGTTTGGTTCTGGTCAGAGGAAATCTTGTAAATCACATTTATGAAAGTAGGATTATATGAGACCATCCCTGGCTGTGTAGAGAGGTCATGGTTTTATTATGGGAATTAAAGTTCATGCATTCAGTTGAGCATGCTTGGGTGATGAAACAGACACAAAGTAACTTGTTCAGCAAATCATAAAGTTGAACCGAAATAAAGTGAAACAACGTCACTGTGCTGTGGGTGTGCAAGCTTTTGCTCGCCCTTCTGCACAGTCCCTAGGAGTGAGCCAGCATTATCCCAGGCCCAGGCTAAACACAACACGGAGCTCTGCAATGTTCCTACATTTATTTGGACCATTGACTCCATGCCACCAAATATAGTTTGCAGTTTACAAATCGTTATAAACATTCGAGCAATCAAGCTAAGCTGCATCTCAGAGACAAATAATGTTATCCAGCATCGCAACCTGACT
Source organism: Morone saxatilis (assembly GCF_004916995.1). Classification (NCBI taxonomy): domain Eukaryota; kingdom Metazoa; phylum Chordata; class Actinopteri; family Moronidae; genus Morone; species Morone saxatilis. Next base: position 16,030,884 of record NW_023339707.1, on the reverse strand, counting down.
AGGACAGCAAGCCAGCCAGATCAGCCCCGGAAGACTGGATGAAGGTAGCTGACAGTGTTTTGCTATATTAGGTACCTAGCAATTTGTTCCTATAAGCAAGGAAGCTAACGTTAGCCAGCTAAACCCACAATATCACAATACATTTCATAACCTTTGCAGTCATTTTAGCTATCACGGAAAATCCGACTGCATTCTTACATAGAAACGCATTTAAATCAGGTCACAGTTGACCGAGAAAGTCAGGGAAGGTCTTATTTTTATTCATTCACTCATTGGCTAGTGAAGTGATTAATAAATAAAAAATAATATGTAAAATGCTTTAGAATCTTACATCCTTAACCACAAGCAGTGGTTTATACCAACTCGCCACTGGAAATCTTGGTGGGCCGCCACACTGACTGTCAAAAAAGCCATTACTGGTTTACCCTCTATCAGGCCTCTCTGTGTGCCTGTCATTCAGGGTGCACATTAGAGCGTGCTGTGTCACTGTCACTGTTGACACATGCTCACGCCTCACCAACCCGACCCGAACAACCCCGCCTTTCCCAGACTGGTCCCAGTGGATAAGTCCTGGGCTGAATTTCTTTCCCAGCACACCCCCTGACAACGGGAAACAACAGTGGACACTAACGGCCCATTATGCTGTTGTAATTTAAGTAGTATAACAAACAATTTTTTGTGCCTGCCCCATATTGCAGTAGGTGCTGCTAATCACATTAACAATGGGTCCTTGATTCAAGTGCTCCAGTAATCCAAATAAAGTGGATTCTGAAGGTCTTGTTGTTGAAGAGAAAAAGGGTTGAATGAGTGCATGACGCTGGGCGCCCTGACTCACTGGATCGAACATGTTTGGAATTCTTGGCTGTTCTCCAGGAGAGATGGCTTTCATTTCTATGATCAGAATCATATAACTTATTGGTATGTGTCATCAGCTTGGCCCACAGGGGTGCAGACTTCGAATTTGGGAGTCATTTGTTGTTTTCATCACAGAGCCCTAAACTATTGAGGGAGAATTTCAACAACAAAACTTTTATAGTCTCACTATTGTTTGTGTCATGGTATGTTGTGATTTTGGCATTTTTTCATTTGAATTTAAATACATTTCCCTATTGAGAAGCTCTCAACCTATGCAGCCCTTTACATGTGGCAGTTGGGTGCTCGCTCACACACATTTATTCAACACATATCACACACATTAATATGTTAACAATTTTCACAAGCACAAATCCCCTCAGCTGTTGATTTGCAGTTTGTCCATATGGCAGTCATATTGAGTGAGAGGGATAGAGAAAGGGTTCATAACAGTGCAGAACTGTTATGATATGCTTGGCCAGTAGCCTGTGTTAGGAGGAGTTGTGCGGTTCTGTAGAAGTGACCAGAGAGATTTTTGCTGATTTTCATTTGAAATTTGGCTTTTTCATTTGGCTCCAGAGCTTATGTAACACCCTGGCCAGCGGCTGCTGTTACATCAGCAGCAACAGGACAACAATGTCCTTGGAGTTGCAAGCAAAGTTGAAGTCACTCTGAACAGCACATGTTGGGGCATTACAGAGGCTAAATGGCACTTGAATGTTTTCTAGGATCATTTGGACCCATCATTGGTGATATTTGTTTCAATGGGTTTCCATCTGCATCAGATAGGCCCAGAGGTTCAAAAACCTGAAATGGGCTGGCAAGAATGGTGCCTGGCTTATGATGAACTGGATGCTACACACTGGTGGAAAGTAGAAATTCTGGAAATCTTTGGCATGGAGCATGAGTGAGGTTAATAAATAATATGGGAAGTAATCTGGGAAGCCAGGATAGCATCTGGCTTTTGTTTGACCAGCAGGCCACAGAGTCAGTCTATATCTCAGATCTCGAGTATCTCTGTTTATCTGTTAGTTTACTTCTGTGTTGCCCTCATAAACAGCCATCTGTGTCAATAGATGTGAGTTTTTATGTTTGGCTATCACTGACAATGTATCACTCAGACTTGTGTGCACTGAACTACTTTATTTCAAGGTGAAATGCACTGAAGCTAAAGTGAAACTGACTAAACTACGATGGTAAAAATGTTTATATCAGTGTGTCCATTTGGGTTGTGAGATTCATTTTTTTTTGTAAATTGATGGATGCAACTGTGTATTGAGGAAGTTTTAAACAGTATAGGTCGTCATCATTTGTCACTGCTGTCTGATTCAAATAATATAAAGTAAGGAGGATTTGCTGATGCAGTTATCCATGTTCAGAATATATCATTGTGCAAACAGCCTCTGATGTCATCTTAGACAGCCCCATTGTGAAATACAGGCTGCCATAATAAGGGTCTCGCAAGGAGTAACTCCACATTTGAATTGCCCTCACACCCTTTTAAGAACACAGGTCTGCAACTGATCCTTTCATCACACAGATGTCAGCCATTTCTGTCATCATTAACCAATGATGAACTGGCACTTAACCCAGGATAAAGGCCTCAGTAAGTGTTATTTGTTGCCCATATATCTGAATTCACGTCACTGTTGCCCTGAAACGCAGAACAACAATGAAACACACCCTCACCTTAATACAGAGGCTAACCAGATGTTTGGCCCATAATTTTTATATAACCTTGCCAATGTGCTCTCACCCTCCGTTGTGACAACAGATTTACTGTGTGTGTGTGCACTCTGTAAGACCTCTATTATACTACTCTAGTGACTACTCTGCAGCCTCTCCATCTACTAAGCCTCCTTGCCTCTTGCACATAGATGCTGAAGCTCTATCTAATTGCATTGAAATCTTGGGAATACCAGCTTGAGTAATTAGGAATTCCACCTGGCAGGAGGCCATGTAGAGGCTGGAATACTGGATCATTATTTCATCATTTCAGTGACCCCGACTTGATAGATCAGGTTATCCTCGGATCTCAAAAAGTGATGGCAGAGAGCTGCGCTGATGCAGGCAGTCACTGTTACACCATGGCAACTGCAGGAGCCTTAAAGAACACAACAGAGGAGTGGCACTCAATTGTCTGTTAAGGTTATTACAACAGTTTTATCCATCTAAGAAAAAGATGGATAAAAGATTAACAGAGATGGAAAAAAGGACACAAGATTCAAAGGAAGAAATACAAACAAAAGGAGTAATAGAAAGGCACTGAAGGTGAAGAAGGAAACAGAGGGTGAAAGATTCTTGGCATGAGTGAGTCAGAGTGAGAAGGACATAATGCAGATAGACGGATAAACCCAAGGGACAGAGGGGGGAAAGAGAGAAAGAGAGCTAAACTAACAGTCAGCAATTAGGTCAAAGTTCAAATTGGCGACAGGACCTTGGTGGTCCAAAACACAAATTGGGGGGCTCTGGTGTCTTAAGAGGTCAACTCTATGTGTCAGGGAATCCAACTTGTCAAATTGCATTAGTGAATAATTAGAAAAATTTACTTTGCATGTGTATGGTTGCATTGATGAAGAAAGGAGTGTCTGGCAGGTGAAAAAAAAAAATAGCTGCATGGGTCACGAGTTGTTTGTGAGTCAGTGAGCTGTGTGACAGTGAGTCTAACAGCCACTCTGCAGGACAGGTCTCCATCTGTGACTTTGATATTAGAACAGTGCTGAACTGGACGGTTTCAAAAAGACTTCTGACCTATAAGACACAGAGGGAAGGGCAAGTAGAAAAACATTGACGTGGAATCAATTTGAAATTCTGAAATTCCAGGATTCCCAGGCTTCCCACAGTGGTTCCGGAGCGGCAGGAATCAGATCATTTCAAAGTGACAGGATGGCGCAAAGTCAGCTTCCTGAGAGGATGTGCATCTATGTAAAGGAGGAGAAGCATGATTTGTGTCTAGTCCAAAGTCTGAGCTGTTTTCTCTCCTGCACAGTTTATATCCCTCTCTTATCATGTTAAACTCAAGCTGAAATTTGTATTCTCCTCACTTTATATGTATGGAAACAAATTATGCTGCAGCTATTATGCATTTACATTTTTCAAAATAAGAAAAAAAGCCACCCTTGGACATATTTGTAGAAAAAGCCTCTGTGCTTCAAGTCCCTCAGTGGGTGTTATGGTTGACTGACGTTTGAGGGCTGGCATTGCTGAGATGTGCTGTCAACTTCTGTGATGTAGAGAACGCCATCGCCCTAAATAGCCTATACGTTTTGATACAAGATGTTTTTTTCTCTTTTTCAAAAAGCCTTACACAGCCATTAGGGGATTAATGGATAAATCCCCTTTTAATCCCAAAAGTTTGAAAAAAAATAATGATAACCTCCACTGGCCAAGCTGGCTGACTTCCTGTTGGTTCCCGCACAAGTGAATAAATCTAGGGACTAATCAACCCACACTGATATTGCACCAATCAAATTAATGAAATTAAATTCCATTCAGTTTTATTTATATGGCGCTTTAAAACTTTTCATAGAGCAGGTCTAAGAGACCCAACAATTATCACCATGAGCAAGCACTTGGGGACAGTGGCAAGGAAAAACCTTGAGTAGGACTTTTTATAGTGCAGACACAGTCAGTCGCACACCAAAATGTACGCCCCCTGGAGAACAAGGGGTGCTATCACAGCAGAAAAATTTAGATTTCTTGTTTTTGTTAATTGCAGTTTTGAACAAATAGGCACACATACACCAACAATGTACTTGAGGCATTTGTGCCTGTCCCCTCTTACATCCAAACTGGGTATTTGATCTCTGTCTATTAAGTCACTCAGGCTTTCTCAGTGGCGCTGACATTGTTGGGTGGTCTTGTTATGGCACTTACGCATACACAAGTCCCCTTCACCAAGACTATAAACATATAAAGAGATTACATTGCCTCAGTTTTGTCATTTGTCAAGTGATTAATGATTACTTCTAGTGTACTGTTTAGACTCGTAAACAATGAGTCACTTTATTGGACAGCATCTTGCCTGAATGATTTTTGATTATTTGAAAAGCATGCTACAACAGAAACTGCAAATGGATGACATAATAAATTAATGTACTGTGACCGGGGGAAAACTAGAAAACTGGAAGATGGGTTGGAGCACAATGCAGTCTGGGAACCAAAATGGAGTTAGAGAGCAACACGGGGTCACTCAAAGAGAAACAAACATAACAGTTTCCTCTGTCCTCTGGGAAAAAAAGGTGCTGGTGTGTCACTCTGATTGAGGGTGTGCATTCTCTCTACATGCCACTAATCAGTAAACAGCTACATCAGCAGCCATGAACAAACTGCATGTTACAGATTTGCTCTTGTAAAGTTGCAATATACAGTAGGCCATGTAGCAGCCTGTAGTGCAAACAGTATGTAGTCTGCAGCTAGATTTTAGCCCATGTTACCAATAGCTCAGGGCATTTGTCAAGCATATGGAAGCAGTATGTGAATAAAAAGCCTTTGGTTTGTTGGCCAGACATGAGAGAGAATACAATGGGGAGGATAAAATCTGAAACACTAATCTAGCTGTAAATTCAGAGTGTGGATCGGTGGTTGTGAAAGGTCACAGAGTTGAGCTTGGACACCTTTGCCTGGAATTGCTGTGTCATATTACATACATGACTTTAGTGTTGGGCACCAGAAAGGATTTTTGCAGAATATATATTACATATATAATATATACATATTACATTTCATACACCAGTAAAAGAGATGTATCAAATGTCATGAAGCTGGGTTTAGCTCTGTGTGTGTATGTATGTGTTTCAGAAGGGGAGGGGTTGTCTGTGTCAATGTGTCCATGTAGGAGACTGCGTACATGAGAATTATTGTGCTCCATTATCCATGGGTGGATCCTGATTTCTGGCAGGGATGATGAATATTGTTCTCCTAAAAACACTAAAAGCCAACACCACAATCTCTGACTGCCCACAACTCAAACCCTTAAAGATGAGTACTGTCCATGTGAACTCCAGCTCGTTGTTTTCCTCTGCTTTTCACAGTGGGACATGCTGGCTTGGAATTTCTTTTATGTGCCAGAGCAAAACGATATTCTCAACATGTCCAAAACACTAATAAAATTATGGCCACAGTTAACATCATCTGAAATTACTTTAATGTTCATTGACATGTCTTACCAGTGACCCCATCCACTTTGACATTTGGTGTCAGTCTGATGTCTCAGCCAATGCAGGTGCCAGGTGCCTTGAGGCAGGTGTGTTTGGAGTTTCATAGCAAAACGCTGCCAGAGGGCAGAGATTTAAAAATGCTTGTCAGGTGATTTTCTGACACATTTTGTACTCATTTCACTTCCCATCTGAAAAGGCCAAGCATAAAGGGATTACAGGGTACAGGCATGTCCAAATATTCCCATCATCACTGTAGGCTCCAGGTGTCAGGACACATTAGTATCAGCGCCCTCCAATAAACACATCTGTCCCCCTGCATTAAGCTCCAAATCTAACCCTGGGCTTCCTGGGTCCAGGACAGGCCACACCTGGTTTAACCTGTCCACAGATGTTGACTCTGTTTGGGTGAAGGAAGAGAGAAAAGCTGCTGAAAAGTGGGATTGGACTCATTCATTGGCCAAGTCCCAATGTTTGATTCCATAATCTAGTATCATTGAGCTACTGTCTGAAGGAATTAAAGTGTTCAGAGGCTGCTCTTTAGACTGTAGCTCAAACAAACAAATTACACATTTCTGAAGAACAAGCCTTTGAAAATAATCTACTAAATACCCTTCGGGTTAATAACTGATTTGATGTTTCTGCTGCATTAAGAAGTCCAGACTTTGTACTTTGTACTGAAGAAATAATTCAGCCTGCTGTGTTTTCGTCAAACAAAGCATTACACAGCTCTGTATTATATTTTTCTCAAAGCATGGACACACTGGGATGAAATAATGATTTTTTTTTACCACACATTCATATTAGAGGTTTTCTAGAAACTAGTTTACACATGAAACAATAAGACAGATGCACTTATATCAAGTAAATTACTGGTGCAATCTATGGAAACCTAAAACACACAAATGAAGACTAAATCGGTTTCTAAACACAATATCATCACCACCCCTCCTTACCTTGTCATCATTCCTGTGCGGGACAGTGATGAGTTTAAGGCTCAGGACAGGTCAGATCCCATACACACAAAACAGATCTGATGATCTCCTGGGCTCTGATAGGTTCCAGCTGCCCCCCTCTCTTCTCTCTCACGGGTCCAATGCATCCCAGATGTCTCATGCTGGCTGGCTGGACAGGCTCACAGCTGGCTGGGAGTACAGGCCGAGAGAGGGAGAGAGAGAGGAAAGAAAGAAAGAAAGAGAATTGAGGGTACCTGCCAAACCTGGACAGCTCTCCTGGTTTGTCACACTGTAGACTTTATGGTTTATCTGTTTCAACTCAGTACAAATGAAACACAAAACATAATACTGCAGATAAGCAGCAGTCATTGTTGTATACATTTCATTGCCAAACATCTTTCATGAACAAAGAATATAGTGTGCACATTGTGTTTATTTAACTACAGTGTATTTTGAGATAATAATCCATCATGGATATATCCACACAGATAGGCACACATGCGTACACACTCGGCAAGAAGCACAAACCAACTTTTGTTTCTTGTCCTGCCCATCAAAGATGCATTTCTCTGTCTTTGATTAACTTATTTTTATTGTTTTGTACTGCCTACACAGAAAGTGAAAGTAATGGTGTTTTAAGGCTTGTTCTCATTGTCCTTGGGAAAACATTTCATTAGCTGTTGCTGCCACATGTCTCCAGCAAGCAGAACAGAGATGGACCCAAGAGACAGAAGACTTCTAGAGTGCCGTCACACCGACACTCCCTCTGCAACCTAGATCTGCCTCTCCTCTGTGTCGGCAAAAAGTCATATGCTGCGACAACCTGCCACGCCACACACACACACACAACACACACACACACACACACCACACTATTTTATTCACACATACACACACACAAATGGACACCAAGCAGGCAGGCTTTTAGTCAGCCTCTGTCCCAAGTGCTTTTGTCTGGAACAGTGTATTAAATTGTGGAACACACCTTTAAGTTGGTCTTTTGGGGATGATACCTAATGCACATTTCATTAAATCTTTTGACATGCTGTTGTTTTATTTATTACACCAGTCATAAGAAAGTGTTTGCCTGACAACTTTTTCCATTAGAGAAGGCATTTGGGTGCACATGTATGTGTGTGCAAAAGAAGGGGGTGAGACCAATGAATATGGCACTAAAAAGCATCTGTGTTTGCCCATTTACTTAAGATCCAGTAAATAGCTGTTCACAGATGCTCATTTTTTAAACTTTTTACAGTCACACAGGAGAGCTCATGTTGGACTCCAGTGTTCAGAAAATTTGCCGATCGGCTCCAGATGGAAGCCATGAAAACAAAATACAAGATGTTCACTCTTTCCTGACGTTTTTCCTGTTTGTAATCTAAAAGCTGAAGTATTTGATGGAACTGAAAAAGGACGAGTAGTGAACTTTGGGGACTTGTTATAACTTTGATCTAGTGTTGCTTAACAAAATCTAAAAAGAACACACGCTCACAGCTATTCACACTATGGGTTTTAAGGGCCCTCTGAGGTCTTTCTGATCACCACCGTTTTACAACAATGCATACTTCACTCACTGAATCATGTGTTTAGGCTTCGACTAGGTGGTGGTATTCACGTGAGTGTGACCATGTCGGCCCTCCCTGGGATCTCTTGTGGTCTTTTAACAGAAGATATTTGATGTCAGAGGCCCCGTCAAACCAGACGGTACTTCCATTACTTTTCCCAAATCAGCTTCAGGACCAGAGACGGCAACACATGGGAGCTGCTAATGACATGTTGTCATAAAAGTAATGAGGAGGAATGCATTGCACTGCTGCCTCTATTTCATATCTAAAACAGATTTGTTTATGGCCACATTCTCAAACATTTTGGGAACCCTTTGGTGGCTTTGAGACGTAAGCTTATAAGAATCCAAGCAATTACAGCAATTCGCTTTTTCCATACTGTTATAGTAAGTTTTCTAATTTCAAAAGTAATAAAGAATGAGACCAAAATTAACATATTTGTTGTATTAACAAACTAATGAACAACTTCTTCATCAATCAGCTCAGGATGCTTCTGACTTATAAACAACTGTGCCAACAAATTAAAGAGGCGCTCCATCAATTGGAGGTAGCTTTTCAATTAACTAAACTGGGGGAGGGCCTTGAACAGTGATTGTCCAATCAAACCTTATAACTTAGCCAGGCAAAGCAGACCAAGCTGTCAAGCTTTGTTTTTCTTCATGAAACTATGTGCATGGGGCTGTAATAAGGGCTATACTATTTTTGTAGCCTTTTCAAAACCAAAAGCACAAACGAAATGTAAGGAGTGCATTGTCTACTCTAACATAAGCTGCAAACATTAACATGTCTGGCTGACTGGCTTACTACTTACAGTAAGCTAGGTAAGCTAACACTGCTGTTGTTACATAATTCTAATGTAGTAGTACTTCCAAAACCAAGGAGCTTATCATTACCTAACTAGGTTATTTTATTGGAATTACAAGTTATGTTAGAAAAAGCCCTGTTCAAAACACCCACTGTTTTCCAACTCTGCATGGGAGCTTGTCCTTGAGGCTACTGTGGACCTATCGGAGTTTAGGATAACATCAGTGCTCTGTCCTCATCTTAAATCCTATTCTCAGGTAGGAACTGAAACATATTGTTTAAAATGATGAACAAGGCATAACTAAATTGTTTGTCAAGGTGTAAAGTAAGCATCCAAACAGATAAGTAAGTAAGTAAGTAAAAATCTTTATTTATATAGGCACCTTTTTGACACAGAGATCCAAAGGCGTTTCCAAACAACAAATAAATAAACATAACAACACTAAAAAAACATTAAAAGAGCATGTAAAACAACACACGAAGACGATAAAAAACAAGAGGGAAAAGAATAAATTAAAAGAGAGACAACGGGATGAGGAACTACAAACAAGAGATCTATAAAGAAGGCTTGCCTCGGTAGGAGGTGCTGTTTGTTTGACAGCTGGCTTAAGAACAGTCCACAGATTCAGGTGAATCTGGGTGAATGGGGAAGACTAATTCCACAGAGTTGGCGGGCTAAAACAGCCGAAAGCGGTCACCTTTAAGATTTTACAGCCTACAGTGCGGTTTAATTGTCAGTACCAAAATAATGGTCTGATCGTACATTCCCCCATCATTTTGTACTTGTGAATACTTGGCTATTACCTCTACTCTGTGCAATATGTAAGAGCAATGTTTTTTCTCTATGATATCATCCAACTGGGCTAGGATCTGACATCTTGCCAAGGAAGCATGTAGCTTTAGTTTCCATCTTTTCAGCCTATGATATCGATGCTGTGTGCTAACCAAGATGATTTAATGCCTTTCTTATGTGATTATCGCATTTTACGACTCAGCCAGACAGGGAGTTTTTTGAGCAACTTCAGAGGTGGTAATTAGCCGTAGCTAACTACAGCTATAAAATTAGCTTGCGACAGTTGTCATTACAGCTGGGAGCCAAATAGGTTAGAAAAGCAATATTATTGGTTAGTTTCCGCTTTCGTAGGAAGTCTGATCTTGGAGTGTTTTAAAGGAAATGGGGGACAAAGGGATTTTTGCTTTGGCTTAAATCTGGGCTGGCATTGCTTTATATAACTCTGCATATGTGCAGTGGCAAGAACAGAAAGCCTGACAGTTCATAGCCCAACGAGTAGACTAAGTGGCTTTCATTTTTCCAGCCGTGAGAACAAAAAAGTGCGCTCAGTAAAGTGAAAGATGATCACAGCAGGTCCACTTCTACTGCTGTCTTGGTGTTGGGAAACGGTTTGGGAAAGGGCAGGCACCTTTAACTAACTCATGTACCATTGAACATCTGTCTATCACTGGTTATCACAGGCCAAACTTTAAACAATCAGGAACCCATATAACGTAGTCAAACTCAAAGCAAGGGGAGGCAAGAAAAACATTGTTGTCATTCAAGAAAAGCTTTCAGTGCCATTCTTTTCTCTCCTTTTTCAATGAAGAAAAACTTTCCACGTTCTCTTATATAATTGATGCTATCAGCTCAATCTGCTAACTGCCATTGTCTGGTTTAACGATATAGTGTCTTCAATGAAATGGTACTCAAGACCCACCTTGTTTCAAGTGGACCCCGGCACAGTTCGTCTGCATCCGTGGCCGGGGTACAGTCACACTTGTGTTCCACTAACTCAAACGTTACTGGACTTAGTAGTTGTTATTTGGGCCCCAGGTCCCTGATGTGAAAGGCCTTCCTAACTAAAAGATGCTATGGAGGTTAAATAATGGGAAAGGTAAAAGAATCCAATAATTTTGAGCAACAGGCACTAAAAGACGTTTATTTTTGACATTAAATTTGAGCACCAAAACTTTTATTGGAAATGCGAAATCAAATGCTGGGAAAATTTTCTTTACTAATCCTCAAATCCTTTCTTTGGGGAAGCCTAATGAGAGGAGGTGTGTTATTGAACTCCATAGTAATGATTGGAGTTAAGTATGCGCGTGTGGTGCAGTTGCTCTACATTTACGAATACATTCCTGTTTATTTTGGTCAGTACCTGTTTTTCAAGTTAATTCCGTGGTTAGAGTCGATTTCTGTTAGAGGGAGAAATTTTAGGAAAGAAAAACACGGATGATTCGACTACGTGATACATCCTTTAAAGTCAGAAAAACACTTTCAGTTGCCTTATCAGCTTGAGGCAGGGATGAGGAAACACAAACAGCAAGAAAGACAGAAGGGAGGAGAAGAATGTTTTTGATTACAATTCCTGGAGATCACATTGTAGCTGTAAGCGGCGGCTGCATGTGTGGAGAAGAGCTCTGTTGTCCGCAGCCCAAGGTTCTTGGTTCAGCTGATCAAATGGATAGAAATTTCGCTTTGGAAAGTCCGCACATCGAATTGGCCATCCCGCTCAAAAACAAACAACCACTGTAGTGCTGGCAACCACCCCCCCCCCAACTTTCACCTAAGGTGCCTGTTTGTGTTTGTGCATGTGTGTGTTCTGCATACGCAGTTGCACTGGACTGTATAACTCTTTTTGTTTCTGATCTTGTATGAAAGCCATAAGATGGGGGGGGGGGGGAACATTTGTACATTTGTACACATGTTCAATCCCATAAGTGCAAATAAAACAAAAGTGTCTAATTAGAAGCTGTATATATTTTCATTAAGAAGAAGACTGTGGATATTTACACTTTTTCTTTTCTGACCCAACACTTCATTGCTACAGTCCAATGTGTTGTCTGTATCAGTTTCTGGCATTTTAATAGGACCCAGATCTCATTATTCCCTGTCCCTTCCAATGCTTTCAAGTGCAGCATCTGTTTCTATTGTCATGTCAAATCTAATCAGTGGGTATTATGCACAGCTAAATGACGTAAATTCAAATGAAGAGCTTCTGCTTCACCTTGATTAATTTATATTTGAGACAAAACACGTGGGGCTCATGGACCATCTCCAAACAAACCAGTCATTAAAACCATTCCCAGCACAGGTTCAGTCTCACTTCAGCTATTGCTTTGGAAAAGATTTCTGTTGTTTTAGGAAAGACTTTTTTGGAAAAGATGAAAAAAGTGTCACAAAAACTGGGAGGATTACTGACACTCTGAGACCCAAGAGGTCACAGCATGATAGGAGAAGGGCTCTGGCTTATCAGTGAGGATGCAGACTTGTAACATTGCTCCTGATCCGGAGGCTTGATTACTCAACTCTCCCAACCTAGGAAACACTAGGATTTTCCACTCGATAGTCCACGTGCATGAGAGTGTGTGTTTGTATTTTTTTTCCACTGTGTTGAGGAGTTTCCACTGAGTTTTTCTTAAGAGAAGAAAAGGTCAACTTCTGCAGGACCCAGCTCACCCTCGTGTTTCAGTCATGGAATCGCAGATGTGTTGGTTTCTTTGCTGCTCTCATTAAACTGCTTTTACATGCTGGACACCCACAAATGTGCATGTATACAAGCATGCAAACACACACAGACCCTCATACACACATGCACACACCACTCAACGCCCAGAGCTCCCAGGTGGCAAGCTAACTGCCTGGAAGTTATAAAGTTGGGAGGCCCCTTAAGACATTGAGGAAGAGGAAAAATAAGCTTTTTCATGCAAGAGATAGACTGATACAGCACCACACCATCAAGGCCTCAGTGGAGATCACTCTAACACATTGACCCAGTGGGAGGTTACAACTAGGGCTATGTTTACTAACACAGCACACATATGGCTACAAATTGGTTAATATAAAGACAAATGCATGAAACTGAGCATGTGTTTGTCTGTGTGATTTAAAGATAATAAGCAAGAAGCAAAAAATTCACTCTTATTGTCATCACCACCGATGAGAGTTGTGAAAGCTTGTCTTTACATTGTGTTATTTCATTTGAAAAAGTAACTAACTACTGTGTCTGTGTCTAATCAACCACAGTGTTGATGCTCTAGGCTTTGCGCAATGGGATGATTTATGGTTGACTGCAATTCAGTGTTTTTTTGCCATGTTTATTTCTCGTATATGATGCAAGATTGCCATAATGAAACCCTGCAGGCACCAAAAGACACAGTTTTCACATGTTCTCACTTTCACTTTCATGTCTGTCCCCCTATTATTGCATTAGGAAATGTAAACGTGTCACCCTGCCTGATATTTTTTCTGTGTTTAGTTGCATATGCATGTCTGGTCTGCATATGTCAGTATGCATTGGTGGGGATTTATATACACAGCTTTCCAATGTCTGTCAACCTGACAGAATGCAGAGAGCGAAGCCAGGGTTAACCAGATAACTGGATCTAAAACTATTTTGGCTTTGTGTCCTCGTTTGACCACGATGGCCTTTCTGGATGAATACAGCATTATGATTGTGTAAAGTTTTGTTTCAAGGAGAGGAGAGAGGAGGAGAGAAGAGGAAATCTGATAAAAGAAAGAGACAATGAATGAATATATCATCTTATGTCCTCTAATTTGGAAAATATGTCCCACTCCCTCCAGATGTCTGCTATGATGAATGAACTAAATTTAAAAACGAAGATATGGCATCTGGTGTCTCCTGGACCAGCCCTGTCCTCTTTGAGGCAGTATGATGGCTGACGACTTAAGCTCCTGTTCTTGGCTTAAATGGCCAATTCAGCATCAACAGAGATAATGCTCCTATTACTCTAATAGACACACATTAAGTAATTGAGGTAAACGTGAGCATACAGTGCACAATCGCACATGTTGAGAACGGAGAAGCATGAGAGAGGTATTGGTAACAAGACAGCAATGTAGACAGCATTCATTAGATATGTACAACCTGACAAACGGACAATGGTATGCATGGACACGACTCATAAAAACACACACAGAGACAAGCATGCATTCAGTGACAGACAGTTGGGTTTGGGGGCCTTTAGAGGCGCCAGATGGGACAATCTGCTGTAATTGAGGTAATCTAAAGAGGCATCCAGAGATACTGATGCAGCACTGTGGGTTAGAATCCAATATGAGAGCAATGAAGTATTATAAAGGCTGTCACTCTTGACCCAATTCTGCCTGTATTCTCCATGGATTCCATTGAGCTTCATATCCTCTTCTGATTCATCTCACACGGCATTGTCTCCCTTTGTTTTTGTTCCACACATAAAAACAGTGCCAAAGTCTTCAGTTACCACAGGCTTTGTCTTCAGTTGCCGCTATCAAAGATGTCACTAATCCTGTGGATGTTCCGAACTGTGCCTCTTCTGCTACCAATTCTACCAATTATACCAGGAAATCTGTTCCCCGTCTCTCTGGCTCGTGTCCCTGTGGTCCCAGTGGCTCCCAGGGCCTCGCTGCGTCCAGCTGGCATGGCTTAGAGAACTGGGACAGCTGTGATACTTGACCACCCGGATTACAGCAATCCACTCACCATCATCATCAACAGCCCATCAAGACGAGGAGTTTTCCACCTCAAACCCCATGGAAATCTCTCCAAGTTCCCAACCATCACTCCAATTGTTGTTTCATACTTGGACATAAAACAGAGCTTTTCTCAAATCCTTGAATCTCTAGAACTACTTCCTTCAGTAAGTGAGTGGTTTGGATTTATCACTGATTTGACTGTTAAACCTCATACCTGGCCATTAAGAGTTGAGTGAAGTGTCCTCCTTGATATCCAGTATGAGAATGTTTAGACTGAGAATATGTTTTGGCATCCAGACTATGCATCCTCTGTGGATATGGCTCCCTCAATGTGCAGTGTGATCACAGCATGGCTGTGGATCTGAGAGTCAAAAACAGGAAAAGGCTTTCAGCAGTCAAACACCAGTCCAAATCTAAGAAGCATGCAGCTTGAAAAAAATGTCATCTATCGACACTGATGACTTCTAAAACTTCAAGCTGGGATGCAATCCCTAGGTAACCATCTGTGTATGAGTTGTGTTAGTATGTGTGTTGGTAAAGAAGCTATTGTATTGGAGTTTGGAATTGGAAATTGTGTAAAGACCTTTTCAAACATTGCTTCATCTTTGTGCGCAAGTAATTGCTTTTGGACTTTCAAACATTGGTTATGTAAATGACAGACATGACAAGGCTGTTACAGATAGAGCTGCGATGCCCACGCAGTAACTGTCATGTGGTACACGAGTAGCTGGAAAATATTCAAGGAAGATCTCAGTTTTCTCACAGGCTACAACAGCTGGATTTTAAAACTTGTTTTTGTGGTTGAAGCCCAAATCACTGACCATCATTAACACAAGGGACCCTCGCACCTGCTTGTCTCCTGTAATAAATTTTCAGAAATTTAATTACTTATTACATAAAACAGAATTCTAAAAAATGTATTTTGTATGTAAATGTTTTGCTAAATAGTTACACCTTAAAAATTTTGTGAGGTAGACTGATGATCGGATTATTAATGCAGTTTGCTGAGCATTCCTTCCTCTTCTGCCCCACACGTCAATCCTTCCCTTGATCATTGAATATTTGAGTCTCATCACAAAGTCAATTTGATAGCTGCTACATAATGCTACTAATGAATGCTTGCAGCAAAGTTCAATCAGGATGACAATTATTGTTCTAGTTTGTCATCAAGTTCCTCCTCTCAATTGTTATCTGAAGATTTCACTGGGGTTTGTTTGTGGGCTTTAAAGGACCAATATGTAGGATTTAGTTGCATCTAGCAGTGAGACACACTCCCTTTCCAAAAAACACAAAAGACCCTGTCTAAAGCCGGTGTTTGGTTGTTTGTTCTGGGCTACTGAAGAAACATGGCAGTTCATCATTGCAGCCTCTGTGGAAGGGGACCTGCTCCCTAAATGTCCCTGAAAGATCCCTATCGCTAAAGATCTAAACTGAATGGACCTTGTGGTGAGATTGTTTTATTTTCTTTTTGCATAAAAAGGTCAAACAAAACACATATTTCTGTCTTTGAATGAAGCTGGTGCCAGTGGCTATGGCCTTTCTATAATATAAGCATCCAATCAGACTTGAGTGCTCAAAGTGTGAGAAAATGCACATGTCCAACTTCAGGCAGGGGGCTTATTCAAACATGAGACAAAAATGTTAAATTGCAAGCACATTTATGTAATAAAATGCATGTCTAAAACAGACTTGTGTTATGTATGGCTCCTCTGCACTTACCAAAAAGACAGTTCTTTGACTGTCTATTAAATCTTCTAAGTTTATCCATCAAAGTACAGCTGAATGAACACATCATCAGAACAACATCCTCCTCCAATATCAGAATGTTACCATCATGTATGTTGTTGTTGCTGCTGAATGCCCTTAATTCCACGTTCACCTTGTATGCACTATCCAATCAGGAGTTAATCATAGAGTCATGAGGTTTGCATACTTGTCCTGGATTGTCCTTGGTGGTCACACATGGGCAGAGGGCATAAATGAGGTGACCCCGGGCCCCTGTTTGGCATGGCTAGGGGCCTCCTTCTGCAGACTAGCAGACTCCTGCTTTTGTTGTGTGCTGCCCTGAGAAAGCCTAACAGCCAGGGTCTGAATGTTGACCCTACGCGCTAATGGTAAACACTAGCCAAATGCCAAACAAACAAAAGCAAGGCAAGCAAAGAGCTCCTATACGATATCTGTAATGAGCCCCTCGCTCTCTATCTTTCTCCTTCACTCCATCTCCTCGTGTCCCTTGGAAAGCCTCAGCGCTTAATGTGCTAATTTAACACTGGAACATGAAGTGAGAGGCCAGCACCAGCAGCAACCCGGAGTTCATTCATATGTCTAATGGAAATCCAACTCACTTTGTTTACATATTCATTCAAGATCATTTGGCTTCCAACCATAAGATTTTCTTGTCCACGTTGGGTTTCGTTCACCCTTTCCCCTCCATTTACTGTATTTCTGAGAGCTTTGGGAGTGATTTGGACTGGAACTCATGTTTTTACTTTATACCCTCTCAGGACCATGCACACACTTACACACAAATGTACAGGACCACAATTTAACATGGTTGTGTGGTTCCACAAGCACCAGCACAGCTGCCATGGTGGTTAATAGTCATGGCTTTGCCTTCTATCCTTGCTCTTTTACACACACACACACACACACACACACACAAAACTAATCCAATGCCAGGGTAACCAAGCCAAATCGTGGTTATGAGGTAGTCTGTGGCAGGACTCCATTAGTTTTGGCCCAAACTGGGCCACTGTGTTCCAGCCTTGACCAAACAACACTGGTTCACTAACCTCTGGATCTGTGAGCAGACTAATGCCCTGTGGATTTGCACTGATCAACGAGAGTAACCACACTCCCTCTACATTCCAGTGTCCGCCTGTAACAGAGACTAATCCTGTAAGCCCTAATAGATATTATCACTTTACTGAAAACCACACGGCATTTAATTAAACCCGGCTGCTCTGATCCTGCAGCCAAGTAGTGGTGTGTTTAAGAGCAGCACCAGTCCGTTTGCATGTATTAGTTTTCATGGTGTGGTTAATTATTAGCAAGGACAAATCTACAGGTGTTAACCGAGTA
Organism: Morone saxatilis; assembly: GCF_004916995.1. NCBI lineage: Eukaryota > Metazoa > Chordata > Actinopteri > Moronidae > Morone > Morone saxatilis. The sequence continues at coordinate 16,013,000 of NW_023339707.1, read as the reverse complement.
ATACTTCATTGTTCTTAATGATAACTGAATAACACTGCCTGATGTCTCTCTCTTGTTCTCTGTCTCTCTGCTTGTTGTTGTCCATTCAGAACTTTTAACTGGTCTTGTCTTTCTTCTTGCCAGTATTTTCCTTCAGATGACTACGCCTGCTGTTTTAGAGCTCTGCTTTTCATTGGCTTTATGAGACCAACTGTAAATTCCTGAGTACGTTGTGTCTCACAGTGGCCAGTTTTTTCTTCACCCCACTGAATTCTGCCTCCCTCAAGTTAACTGCCTGGCAAGCACTTGCCCTGGCACACCTTTTACACGTTCTGCTTAGCTCGTGAGAACCTGGATCACTAATTATGAGGTGATAATTATTGATGAAGGGCGTACTAGTTGTGGTTAAGGAAGCAGGGCTCCCTTGCTATCCATTTCCTTCAAAAGGTGTGTGGTTTAATGAGCTCAGAAAGACCCAATGTGTTTCCCAGACCCAACAGAAAGACATCATAACAATCTCTTTAGTATAGTAGAATATTTTGATACTTTTCTGCGTTTTGTTACAAAGTAGAAATTAGGTACTGATAGTCCTCCAAAAGAAGATAAATGGAAGTGACACAGAGTCATTCCATGAAGTGCTGACAACTTCAGCATTTAACGTAGGATTAAAGACGCCACATCACAGGCCGCTTAAGCAAAAGACACAGAACATGAGAGAGGTAGGTGTTTCTGGTGATCATGGTTTTGTTGGTATTGGAGAAGCCTGAGTACCGAGGTGAGCAATACATGTATGAGTTTGTACGTTTTTTGTTTTTCTGTTTGAGTATTTGCTTTTTTTTGTTTGTGTCCTGAGTGCATCAGCACGTGAGCGGTGGAGATGGAATTGAGGAAATGCAGAGGAACAGAGCCAGACATGGTGACTAAGAAAATGGAATAATATAGTGAGGTAGGGAGAGTGTGTGTTTGTGATAGCTGGCCGAAAGAGGCTCTTTAGACATCTGTTAATGATTTTGCAGATGTGTGTTGGGGACAGAGAGGGGCGAGTTTCACTGTAACAACAGAAGCTGCATTGTGCTTTGTCTAATTTAGGTGCATTATGTTCTTTTTTGTGACCCAGGAGCTCCAAGTGTTGGCTCGCAACGCTTACTGAATGGTTACCGTCACACAGAGTGACATGCCAGTACACTAATGTCAGCGCGCAAGGTGGTGTGCATGTGTGCATAAACGTGCTTTTGTGCACACACAAGAGCGCAGGCACACGTAAACAAAAAGGCACACACTCAAACAAAAAGTAATATAGTGGTAATGCCAGTAATGCCTCAGGTATGTCCTGTAACCCTTTGAACTTGCTCCCACAGCTTCTGTCTAATAGAGAGGGTCAAAGGTCAGTGCTGAAGTCTCTTAACAAGAGGATATGACATTTGAACTTAGAGGTTAGGCCACAATAGTAGCAGCAGACATGGGACATATTTGACTTGTAAAAATGATTGGCCTCTGCTTAAGGATCTGTGCAAAACTATGGCAAAGCTACAGGCTGCGATTTAGTATGAGAACTATACTCAACCCCTCAACTAGAGGAAGAGGCTGTGAATGGCATTCCACTATCAATGAACTGACTCTTTACAGCATGATCCAGAGAGGAGGAGAAAGGGAAAGCATGAATGAAAGAGGTATAGAAAGAGATGCAAAGAGTGGGGTGGAAGGTGAAAGAATGTCATAGACAGCGATGGCGGTGGGAGGGGATGAGAGGCTTTGGAGACTGATGGGAGTGAGCAGTTGAAGGGTTGACGTGTTTGGGTCTGATAGCTCGTTGTGCATCACTGATCCCAGTCCACTCTCAGTCCATACACACTTGTCTCCCTATTCTAACTCTGGCATTCAGAAGCACTTTCCCACTGGGAAGGTCAAAGCCCCATTAACAGAGTATTTTGTTGCTATTTTGTGTTTGTTGTGGGGATAGTGAGTGGAAAGGGCAGCCTGGTAATAGAAAGAATTTGCTTCTGCAGCCCCTCTCTCTCTACCAAATCAGGCTCCAATAGTTCCCACTTGGGTTGTCACTGCTCCCACACACTCTTTGATTCTAGTCTAGACAGAGGCAGTTTGTGTGTCCATATGGAAAGTTAGTTCCTCTGTTTTCAGCATACTCTTAGAAACAAGGTTATTATTGAGCTGAAAAGGTTTTTATGCTTCACAAACAAAGACCACACCAATGAGGATATGGAATTAGAATGGTTTATTACACATAATGGCTAAAGTTGAACCAATATGATAAACTGTAGGAGGGATGAAGGGATGGGGAAAGGGTTGAGGGATGAAGGGATTGAGGGCTTCAATCAATTCATCAGCCTCAGCCTTCAAGAACCCCGGTCTTCCTTCCCGTCATCGCCAGATTGTTTTCAGCCAACGTGGTTGTAACTTTTGTGGCTCTTTTCAGTGTTTTGCTTATACTACAAGCCTACTTGTGATTTACCTGTGC
>NW_023339707.1:15969577-16010445 GCF_004916995.1 Morone saxatilis | reverse complement strand
GTTATTAATATATGGGCCAGAGTCAGGCACACTCAAAATTTCTTTAGGAATTTTCTAGTTATAAAACCTCATTTAAAATGCAAAAAATAAATAAATAAATAAAATTTGTCCCACAGTTTCACCCTAAGTGAAGTGAGTAAGTTTGTATCTGTGTGTAAGAGTGCATACATAGGTGCTGGCATGCACGTACATGTGTGCTGATTTTATGCTTTTATGTTTATTGGCACAGGTGCCTGCTGCAGTGTAGTCCGCCACTTTGAAAAGGCCAGATCAGGAAGTCAGGAGAAATAGGAGGGGTTCTTATGAAAGAGAAGTAGAAAAGGTGGAGGTGAATGTTTTACTTACACCAGCTGGAATCTACAAGTGATTTTAGTGTCCGTGGTTGAGACTCATACCGGACTTATTCTAACAGTAAAAATTTAGCGTATGACTGCAGACATTTCTGTTAACATTTATGGAGAACAGTTCTTTTACAGCTCTCAGTACAGCAGGCCTGACTTGTGTCCTGTTCTGTCTACAGTCATTAGTGTGTCTAATAATGTTCCTGTTGGGACGGTAGCTCTGCTGTTTGACCCCCACGCTGTGAAACCTTCTAATTGCAGTTAAATTGTGAAGGGAAACAGATGCAGTAATTAGACTCCTCTTGGATTTAGGTAGAGGAAGAGCTGGGGCGTCTTTGGAGCCAGAGTGGGAATCTCTGTCCTGACTGCTTGAAGAGATCCATCACAATGTGTAGCAAGTTAGCGGGGCTGTAATCAAAATCACATAACAGCCTCTAAGATTCAATTTTCCTTCCAGTATGTCAGTATTTATAGTAAGTATTTATAGGACGCAGACCTTTTTTCTTCATAAATCTTGAAATGTATCCCGGAGCCTCTCATGCTGGGTAGGTCTGTTGCAGCATGGTGAGTGGCACCAGGAAGTGATTGGGCGTGACACAGGAAGCCCTATTTTAGTTTTTGGTTTGTGCTGAATAGTGCTGTTTGAATAAGGAGACAGAAATACATCCACCTCCAAGGACCAGAGTCAGGAAATGCGGCACAATGACACCATACATTAGCCATTTTTATCATAGAGTATTTAAAATTGCATTGCATTCTCAAGAAATGTCAACAGGATTTGTCAAATTAATGTGCGCTTTAAAAGTCTATAATTTATGGTGTCAGTGTGTCAGCGGTGGCATGCATGCACCCTTTGTGTGTGCAATGGTTTGTACTTGTTTGTGTCTGCCTGTAATTACACCGTACATCTCTGTTTCTTTGAAAGTGCAGATCTATGGTTAACATCCCCAGATTATGGGAGCTAAGGACTTTGATTGCAATCTATGGTCCGCCTGAAACGCTTGTTAGCTTGTGGTGGACATAAACAAGAATGTTGTAACTTAAGCCACATCATTAACTGGAAAACAATGAGGTCATTTCCCAGACCCAATACTTTGGGTTTTTAGTCATTTTTCACTTTCTCTCGCACCCCACTGGAGTCTCTGGATCGTGGTCTCTTTGTGGTGAAGTTTAACATAGCAATGGCTGCTGGCACCAGCCAGTGCGGCCTCTGCTGGGTTTCCTGGTTTTCTTTTATACCTAATTGCTCACCACATATGTGACAAATGACGCCAGATGCCACAATGGAGAGAAATCCAGCTCTCTAAGATTTATTGGCTCCAGAGAAACAGTTGGCCTTATTTATAGAAGCCTTTTTACTAGACCTGGCCCCAGGGAGTGGAGAGTGACTGGACCGAGTGCCAATACAGTCTGTGGCACGTGTGATCCATTAAGTATACTGGGAAAATTCTGTCAGGTGTGTGGAGCAGCAGGTTGTGCTATGTGACTGTGTGTAAATAGGGAAGACGGGAGAGGAACAAACCCATAAATTTCGAAATCAGCAGTTTTACTATAAGTGTGCAGTGGTTACTTATTTTACTTTTGCACTGAACTGAACTATTATCGCCACTTAATGGTAAAAGACTCATTACACAGCAGACATTTTGACTTGTCATAGCAGAAAAAGCATAAGTGTAACTGATAATATGAAGAAAGGCTGTATTCCATTTGTATTTATGGTTCTGTACATACTACATACAGCTTTATTGCTCCATGTGCCTATTATCCTTCCATTTATCCCTTATTTCCCAGTTTACTGTAAGTGTAGCCTGAAGTTAAGCTTCTTAGTGTCCAGAAAAATAAGAGGGGGACACATAATCTCTGTTCACATACACAACAAAAGATCAGATCACTGTTGTTAATTCTACCTCAGAGGCTGGTGAAGAGCCTCAGCCTGGTGCAGTGTTTGAACTGCAGGGCGGTGTGTTTGATGCTTCTCCCTTGTCTCCTCTATCCTGTCTCAGCTCCCCTCGGTATGCAGGCCAGGGGTTCTTGGCATCTGCAGCTTGAGACTGCAGCCCAGATGAGCCCTACTTTACTACATGTCTGCCGTGCTCCTCTCTCAGGAAATTAGGGAGGAAAGAAAGGCAAGGCTTCAACTCAGAGGCACGATTTGGCCATTTTAATTTGAAGTTAACTGTATATGAACTCAGTTGACTGGGTTGTCCATTTAATTTGAGTAACAGACAGGTGATGAAGTGTTGTAGTTATTGCACTCATTTTCCACTCACTTGATGAGGAGTCTGCTGAGACGATGACTTGTGGTACAGAAAATAAACACTCAGCGTTGCATTTTTCATGTGAATGCTCAGAAAGTCATTTATGAAACTCATAAATGCCACTGACAGCAGGCTTCTCAATTTTCTGTTAAACAATGCTAGAAAATGTTTGTATGTGTGTGTTCTGGGAGTGCTATGCTGGTGGTGGAGGTCAAAACAGATTGCAAGCAGCGATGCCAATTCCACCGGAGTGATAAAAGCCTTCATCGCGGCCCTAGATCACAGCACGGAAAATCGTCCCTCTCGGCCTGCAGCTCCTGCCAAATGCTCCTCTTTTCTTCTTCTCTGTCAGTGGTGTTTATAAATCATAAACTCACCACACAGGCAGAGAAGCAGGACTGCTGCGCTCCGTGGACCCATAACCATTGTGCTCCTTGTGCGCCTGCAGGTGGAAGTAACAAATTTACTCTCCTGAAAGTTCCCAAAAGTAGAACATTGTCTTAAACTGAAGATTTTTATGCCCAGAGCATGAAATAGCGTGATTAAAATGGCATGTCTTTTTCTTAAACCAGCAACCTCTTTTCAGTTCCTGCTTCATACTTGTGGTTTGTGAGACATGCTTGTTATGTAATGAGGATCAAAGCCTATCCTAGACCTTAATCACAGTACACAGTGGCCAAAACTTAAACCAGCGTTAAACTGCCTAAACCTCTGTTTTGTGCTAGCTGGTCATGTTAATGGAGTTGGCAATAAAGCTGCCTATTTCACCACTGGATGATTTATAACTTAAACTATTTGACATACAGTGACACAATGTATGCCTGGACCACTAGACAAAGAGCATCCTAGTCTTCAGAAAGTAAAGTAATTAGATTTTCTTCTGTGTTTTCCTTTGTTCTCATTGAGGCTGTAAGTTTAGGGGCGTGTTGGTTTTATTTATTGTTTCATAATGTGGCCGTTGTGAAGCCCTTTGAGACTGCACTTTGATTAAAGGCTGTATAAATAAACCTAGCTTGACATGGGTTAAATCATGGACATTGGCTTGAGAAGACTGACAAAAGCACATTTTCAGAATTCCTGTTGCAGCAGATGATGGTCTGTACGACCTTTGGGTGATATTTATTTCATCAGAAGTGTTTTTCATTTTTGTTTGTTTGATTCAATTTTCAGTCTCGCTATCAGTGTGGCTCTGGCAGATTGCAATGGCAGTCAGTCCACAACCAGATTGAAATATCTCAACAACTATTGGATGGATTCCCATGAAAACTTGTACAGACATTGATAGTTCCCAGATAGTTGGTTGATCCCCTGGATTTCTTCTCTAGCACCACCATGAGGTTGATATTTGTGGGTTTTGAGTGAAATGTCTTAACTACTATTGGATGGATCAGAAAGGTTGGGTTGTATCCACATGGCTGAATGCACTTATTGTAAGTTGCTCTGGACAAAAGTGTCAGCTAAATAAATGTACTGTACGTAATGTAATATCTACACTTTTTATTACACTGAGATTGTAGTGAAGCACCACTCAGTCTGTTTTGCTATCTGTTCATTGAGTAGTTCTGTTTTCAGTTTTTGAACTTCTTTCTCACACTGTGCATTGAGAGACCATTTACCATTAACCATTTGAGTTGTTATTGTTTATGGAGACTGAAAGTAAGTGGCTGGGTGTTTAGAGTTTTGTTGTTTTTGACTGACACTCCAAAGGGCTTTTCAGTTGAAGGCTTTTTACACAGACGGGCCAGGAGCGACCAGTTGGCACCAGTCATTGATGCTGTGGAAAAGTGAAAGCTTATTGTGATTGCTGGTGCCTGGTCTCATTGTAAAGGCTGCTTTTGGACCGTGTCCGAGTGTTTCAGAGGGTGGTGACACCGGCACCAATCTCAGTTAACACACTACAGAATCAGCTTAGGAAGGGAGCCAAGCTGCGGCTGAAGAACTACACTGGTCTGCCTCAAGAATTAAATTCCTCCATTATGATGGAGTGATGAAGGAGGAAGGGGTGGGGGAGTCGGCAGGCATTTGAAGGATGCACTAGAGAGAAAGATTACTGTCAGTGTTACACTATGTGTATTAGGGGGTGAAGGAGAAGAAGGGATTAAGGAATGAGACCTGACTTTTTCAGACAGATTAGTGATATTCAAGGATATGGGCAAGGAAATGCAATGATGCCTTTAGTATTGTGACTTTATGACCCTTTTAAGTGTTGACCTCACGTGAACTATTAACAACCCCCCAGTGTGTGTGGGAAAAACACACACACACACACACACACTTCAACTCACACAAATTAGGGCACACACAAACTTGTAAGAGTGATTGGCTCATTTCTGATGTTTTCACTAAAGGCCACAGGAAGGAGAACAAACGCAAGAACAAAGCTGTTATTGTGTGCTCCAGCCTCTACCATAGATAAGGAAAGGGTAACATGAGCAGTTATCAGACAAAAATAAGGCCTAAAGCTTATTTATTAGATTGATTTGTTTCCTTTTTAGTAAGCTAACCCAATCTGAAGTGATATGAAAGCCAAAACAGCATGTTACAGAACAGCAGAACTGAGCTTTTCACTACTTCTACTTCCTACCAAACCATGAAAATAAAGAGAGAAAAAACTATTAAAGCAAAAACCTCTTCCACCCCATCACCCACTTAAGCCACAGCAAAGATCCTAAACCCGCTGACCCTGAGTGGGCAAAATACTGTGGAACCCTGTTTCAAGTCTCTCCAAATAACAATAATCCTTCTTCATCATGTGTGTCTATTTTGCTGCTGGAGAGGTTTCAGAGAGAGTGAAAAAAAAAGGTTAAGACCACGTCTTACACACATGGAAAAAGTTATGCCCCTTCACACACCCTGCAGTGCTATCATAGGACACATCGGCATGGTGTGGTAGTCTCTCTAAGAAAAAACACAACCTGTATAGTACATACCAGTCTGAGCCATGGATACTGGCCGACCAATAATATTTGGCCTCATACTCAAAGGTTTGCTTTTGTTGTAACAGGTAGCACCATTTAACCTTTTCCTGTTTAATGATAGTGATTAAAAATAATCTCCTGTGACTAAGAAATTAATATTTTGTTGAAATTATACCTACCCATCAGTGCATATTAAATAAACGTATAAGAAGGAAAGCAGTGCAACATTGCATATTTACCTTATTTTGCTAAATTGGATCAATAATCATACTTGAGGACACACATTTTAGTCTTTTTAGATTGTATAAAATAATGGGAAACACAAGAATAGTTCTCATCTCACAGGGCAGAGTAAAAAGGATAAAGAAGAACAATGAGTTCATTCAGAAAACATTGTAGACGAAGTAGGGGGATTGGTTTTCTTTATTTATGGAAAAGGTTGAACAGGTGGAAGCTGACGTCACTGATCTACCCAACCCTTGTATTTATGTATTTTGCTGCATAAATAAAAAGGTTAACACTGTGGTCTGTGTTCAATAAACCTATGTTGAGTCAACACATTAATGACTGTGACTGCACGGTACAGTTTCTGTCACTCATCTAGTTTTATCGTCATTTTAACGTTGGTAAAGTAAGAACCTCATGCAGCCTCAAACAGGGCAAGCCTTGTGCTGCAATAACGTAGAGTGTTTACCTTCTGCCAGCACTGGCTAAGCTTAAATTATGTGTGTATGTTTGTGCACACATGCATGGGTCCGTGTGTGTTTAAGTCTCCCTCTGCATGCATGTGCACATGTGCCTGTGTTTGTTCATGCCCATCAGTCAGACTTCAGCTGGGCAAACCTGAAGGATTGCGTCACAGGCAGAGAAAAGAGCAGTCCTGGCCAGTAAACTAGTCTTTAATTGCTTTGCAACTGAGAACACATTGCTGAGGAAACAAGGGGCTCATTGTGAGTGTGTGTTCATCTCAACACACCTCATATTTTCTGCAGACCGCTGACCCCCACCAGCTCTGCAGCATTTACAATAAAACACAAAGCCAGCAATTAAAGTACTAAGTGTTTGCATGCACGCTCACATGCAGACACTCTTAACATGTGTGTCGGCACTTCTATATGCTGACGTATTCCAACAGCAGGTCAAGATGCTGCATGTCACAGTATAAGCATTGAGGATTAATGTGAAGTCAGTTTGCTTGCTGGAGGATGAAGTATAACATTGTGCTTCTGTGTTTTACTCTGAAAGAGCTGTGCATGATGAGGTATTAAAAATGAGTGTGATTGAAATGTGTGTATGTGTGTGTGCGTCTCATGATAGATCTGGGCTGGGTGGTGGTGGTGGTCTAGCTATGATGTAAACCAGATGTGGATTGGATGCAGACTATCGTACCCACTGGAGGGAGAATGAAGCCTGTGCGTGTGTGTATGTTGGTGCAAGCAGAGCGCCAGCATTGATTACAAATCCAATGTAATTTTGTGTTGCACCAACCACATTTGGCAGAATGTGGATACTGTGCTGGTTGGAATGAGCTCATGCTTCATATGGCTGACCCATAAATCATATAGACTGCATACAGGCAGTACTGTCACAGGGCTCAGCAGTTTGAGAATACTGATATTATTACAGTCATTTAAAAGCTGTGTTAGATAAACTATGTCAATACAAGGTGATTCTGTTTAACCTGTAAACCTCCTCTTGTATTACATTTCAGGTAATGTACACATCAAGATGGAGGAGATCATGAGATTTATGTTAAAATCACTTTTATCCGAAAGAAAAACATCTGCAAATACTAAATATCATTTTACATCAAACCTGAGAATGATCTGAAATTATTCGCAGAACTTCTGAATTAGCTAAATCTAATCAACCTATCTGCTCTGGACAGAGCACATGGGCCTATCTTGGTACCACAGTTTGAACAATGCTACATGTGTATGAGCACCAGTCCAGTTGCCAAGTAACCTGATGTATCCCGTCTTAGCTTTAGCTTCAGAAAAAAAACCCTGTTGGAGGAGAAATAACAGACTCATTCAAGTGGTCAGATGTCTTCAACTTCAAAAAGAACAAGGATGGCATGAATGAATTGGGATATTTGTGAGTTCAGTGAGCAAACTCACGTGGAATGGATTTATCATTGTATGAATACAGAGTCAGTAGTGTACGTACAGCGTATATGCTCTTGACCTGCTCACTTCATCAAGCCAATCTTTTCTGTGTGGGCTGAGCACCAACCGCTGTGTGGCCTTTCTTCTACTGTGCACCTCCAGCCACTGAGGAAAATACACTGTATAGCAAATTTTGATGTGGACAAATGTCAACTCAGCAATCTAATCCCATGCCAAACCTGGCTGAGACACACCAGCTATGCAGCATTTAATTATTAACATACGCATATTGGAGCAGTCTCTTCATATAAGTCTTATGTAGCATTGATCATAGGCAGATCACCAGCAGTACATGGTTGTGGACTTAAGGTTAGTGATGGGTGCAGCTGTATTGTAGCAGCAGCATAATGTAATATAGAACAGGAACAATGGCAATTTAAATCTAACCATGACTTTAAGAGAATATCACATGAATGTTTTTGAGTTAAAATACTATCTCTAATGGATAGTTGAAAAGGAAGAGTGTGGAGAAAAAGTGAATGTATACTTATCCTGTATGTGAATAATAATGTGTGTGACAGACAACAGTCATGTTTATACTACTAATTGCTAACATTCCAAATATACAACATTAGTCTTTACTTGAGTTGTGAGTTGCAGTAAGCCAACTGAACGCCCCCCAACACTGTAGATACCACGCACAGTTCGGCCCATTAGTATAAATGTTAGCATTCATATTTCACCACTTCAGAAATCAGCTGCATGAAAGCCTTACAATGTATCATAAGGCACCTGTCAAACAACATCCAAAAGAAAAACGACCTTAGCTAGTACGGGGGACACACTAGGGATGAAAAATGATCGCGGCTTCTGGCTCAGATCAGCAGCTCACTCAGCTTGATTTTTCTCCCTCTGAAAGTTTCTGGTATACTCTAAAAGACCACCACTGAAACTAAATTTACAATTAATGCCATTGCAAAAAAGTGCACATAAGAAGATGTAACAGCCATTGCGTTGCTCACAAGGAAATCTGTGGGAGAGCAATAAAACCCCTGAAAAAACAAGCCTCAACATCTAACTTTGTTGAGCACACGAAGACCTTCTAAACTGAAAAGACATCCAGAAGATGCATGTTAGCAGCTAAACCAGCTAATACTGTGGGATATACTTTATGATATAATATGTTATTATATAATGCAGACAGAAAGTATGGCACAAACTGAGTATCCACCAAATCATCCAAAGCCACATGAGGAGCCTGTTGAACAGCAATGGCAGGCAGCCAGTGGACAGAGCATTATCAGCTTAAGTAAATGGCTTTATTGCAAAGACTGCAATGATTATGGTGAGACATTTTTGTAAGTAAGTTACATAGTAATGTAACACACTACTGTTTGCTTTACTCTAATTGTGGTTAATTTCTGTAGGGACTTGGGTAACTGCATTGCCAACACTCCCAACTCGTCAAATACTGCTTCTAAATAGGATGTTATAGATGCCCCTCTAGCATCATTTTCAATTTCAAAATAAAACTGGTTAACCTTGTGAAAAGGTTGCAGTTTTGTTAAGTTTAGGCACAAAAACTACTTACTTAGGAAAAGGTTACAAGGTTACAAAGCTGATGTCCAGAACTCACATTCATCACATTTTAAAACATAGGGCCACTGAACAAGCTGCAGTAGCAGCCGACAGACGACATTGGAGTGAGACCAGTTGGTAATACACATACAATTTCAGCAGAATTATGCTTGAAGACTGTAAACAAAATTCTATGTCAATAAGAATTATGTATACTTATTTTGCCTTATTGATCGTTCTGCTGTCAGACCTCATGGAGGAGGGAAGAATGTAACAAAAAAATTATCACAGCTGCTGATCTGGTTTCCCTTATAATAAGTGCAAGAGTGCAAGAGCAGCCCAGTATCCTATGAATTATGTCCATATTGAACCATTTTGCACCTCATGGTTTATGTCCAGTGTCAATGCTAGAGTTAGTGTGTCATTTATTTAGGGAGATATAAAATCATAAAAAAGTTATGATAGGCTTGTAGGATGTCTGACTTTTTAATAACAATTTTTCCTCACACTATCTTTTTCTTACCTTTACCATAGTATAGTTGTAGAAAGCAAACGGTACTGGATGTAAAAAAAAAATAAAAAAAAATAAAAATAAAATGTTGTCATTCAATTCACTGAAGAGTTTTGCAGAAGAATCCAATATTATACGTTCTGTTTAGTGCAAGAATTGGAAATTAACAAGAAACCCAGTAATCCCTTCACTGATGCAGCACATCAATATCTGGTACTTATTTGCTACACTGTCAGAGACTAAAATCAAGTGTTCAAAAACAACCAGCTTTCTCATCTCTCCCTGAAGAAAACCCTTCGGGAAGGTTACATGTCATCTCCAGCTCACACTGGTTCAGCAGCAACAGTTGTCGCATTCTCACAACCGAGATGGTGCTGCCATCGCAGACCCAGTGAGGTGCCTCTCTGTCTCAAACACGCATGGCCCTCCTTCGCTCTCTGTAACTCATTCAACCCCTTTCTTTCTTATTTAAAGGCCTGAACAGACGGTAAACACTGGCATAGATGTGCTTTGGGACTTCTGTGGTTGCAAAGAGAATAGGGAAAAAGTTACTATTGTGCATTTATATGTACACTCTGAAATGCCATTCCATTCCCACACCTACATCTTTATGAGTGCATATCGTCCTGGTCCTATTGTGGAAAAAGAAGCTGTTTTCATCCCAGGAAGGCCCCTTTGACCCCTGTGAAAACCCTGTGTTTGTCCCCCTTATTTGAGGGTCTGTAATGGCTCGATCTACAATGGCTACTTCTTGGCATATTGTTAAAAAAAAATACACTGGACAACTGTTGAAAATGCTGTTTGGAAAAATCAAAAGTTTCCTTTCATCTAAGATCAAGACAAAATCTTTATTTATTGGATATTGCTGAGATAAAATAAGCATTATATCAAATGTTCATGTTAGGGACTAAACATCTGTCATCAGATTATGTGTTGCTGATCCTGATTGATTCATCACCTTTTTCCAACTAAGCCCCGCCCACTTCAAACCAGTGAGGAGACCATTTAAAAAAGAAATGTTGTTTGTAAAATAACCAAAATTGATATAACTTTGGCAGGAAATAGCGAGTTTGTGTCAGATCCCATCACTCATAGTAAGAAGCTGATTGGGAAAATATGTTTTCAGTGCCTTAAAGTTGAAATCAAAGTTTCATGAGCCTCATCTGTTCTCTTGGATGTGGGTTCCCCGTGAAGGCCAAGTTTTCTGTGCACTCCATGTGAAATCTTACCATCCTAAGCAAGTACAGAATACTTCCTCTCCCTTTGGTTGGAAACCACCAGTGGGTCTTTAATGCCCGCAAAGTGGAGAGAGTAATTTATCACCGTCCATCTTGAACTGTTGTAGAGGGAGGTCTGATTTTACTGCTGGTGTCACATGTTAACGAGCAGATTTTATGGTGGAAGTGATGAGGGGTCACACCACCTAGAAATTAACACACAAAGTGGCTTAACTGCAAGTGAATTTCTTTTAGTAGAAGTTTGTCTTTTGGATGGTTTTAAATCAAATGCACGAAGAAAATGTTACTTTTTCTTTCTGGCTCAGGCATATCTTTGACACTTGGAATGATGTCTTTGCACACACGTGCACTAACTTTCTCTGCCTCACCTCGGGAATAGGGAAATAAATGACAGCTATTCCCCATGTCCTTGTTTCTTTATGAAGATTGGGTCGCTTCCCAGGTCACTACTGTAAGAAAGGATCAAGTGTCCTTCTCATTGCTAAGTAGCTGATGTCATTAAATTGGACTCCATCCATGTTCACTACCTCTCCCCGGCTTTGTCTGTACCCCTGTGTCTAAATCTGATAAATGTGTGTCCTGTAAAAGTCCTAGAGAAGACTGATAGCCAAAGATAGGGATGGGTCATGAAGGGGTTAGGGCAATGAAACTAATTCAGTGGTGTCCTGTTTCACTAAAGTGGATTCATTAACTTTGTCTGTCATCACTGCAGGACTGCGCACGGAGACTCTAAATACTGATGGCAACTATCAGACACTGGGGGCTAAAGAGAAAAACTGGACACAGGCTGTATGTCACAGGATACAATATCCTGAGCCCCAAACCATATAAAGATGAGGAAATTGCATATTGTGCGGTATAATATTTTTGGTCACTGCCTTGTATTTAAGCAAGGCCACAGTATTTTATTAGCCAGTGCTCAAGAGGCTACGGACTTTTTAAAATATTGCATGAATTTCACCTCAGATTTCCATTCAGAGCGTGGAATCCGTCAGAAGCAGATAAGGATACTTATCTGAAACTACTCACAGATGTAGCACAAAAGACAGTCCAATATTGGCAGAATGACCATCTATTCTACATAAAACACAAGGAAATGAAAAAATGAAAAGGAGAACAAATGGAACAAACCCAGACTCATGAGACTTAAAGCCAACCAAAACTATTTTGGTTCACTAATTCCAATAATAATTCAACCAGAAAACTTAATTTTTGTCTTACAGCAAATATTTCATTATTATAAATGTTGATTCTTTTAATGTTATTATTGTATTTGATATGTTTTGGTTGGATTGTTGGTTCTTTATAAGGCCAATATGATTCTATTTAATGCTCCAAATTATCATAAACTCATAAACTAAAAGTGAGAGATTCACAGATATCTCTCGTTTTTCCTTCACATCTGGACGGTGTGCCGGGGCAGACATCTGTTTAAAACTGTGCCAGTCATTCCTGTGAAAAATGGTATTTCAGTGCAGAGCTGTCTGCCAGAATAGACAAAGATTTAGAAATAGTTTCCTTTTCACTGTCTCTCTGCTTTTGTGAGGTGATAGTTTCAAGAGCGACGGGATGAATCTTCAGCAGGAGGCTAAACACTTCAGCAGCTCCACACGCTGTAGATCTTTGAATCTATGGGGCATAAATGGATGAAGACAATAGGTTAAATACTATTCTACCATACTAGAGCGCATACCATAGAATAAGATGAAAAGAACTCTAACTCAAAAGTGTTTTGCCGGGCGTTTTTTTAAAAGGTTTTGTGCATCCTTTTGCCAACAGTAGAACACACATTGGTTGATAGATCTACCATTTTCATGGCTGTTTGAGCACTCTCTTCCACTTATGTGTCTCTGCATACTGTGTGTTTTTCTTTCACATTGACCTGTAAATAAAGAGTAAATAAAGCAGAGTAAATGGTGCATAGTCAACACACAGGTGAGAAGGACACTGCAAACCAACCGTCCAAACAAAGAGATCGTTTGAGACACCGGCTTCTTCCTCTGAGTTTTTCTTCTCAGGGTACTAATAACATTGGGACTAGAAAAGATACAGTTGTGATCCAGCCAGTGGTTATGTTGGTGGCTTTACAACAGCAAATTATCATTAATTTCAACAGAAACGCCCTGATCAGTGCTTGCAGGAGCAAAGTAAAGCCTTTCCATGTTGTTTGGGGACCTTTGGCATACAAATTTGCATCCCTGACCAATTTTAAACCATCTTGTTTATGTTACTTTTAAAGTAGAGTCCAAAATGTGGGGAGCCGACAGACCATTCTGTCACAAACAAAACTAGCTACAACCAACATTAGCTATAATTAAACGAAAGTTAGTCACTTCATTAAACAAAGTTTCCAGCACCACCTAATTCCAACCTTTTAGGGACACATAAATTAATTTTGCTGTACAACTCACTGGCATAACAAGACAAAAAAACAACTATTACTACTACTTTCATTTGCTTTTGGGATTTTGTTTTCCGAAACTGAAAAAAGCCATCATTTGACAACAATCAGCCTTGAAAAGGTTTAGAGACATTTTATAGGGCTCAGCAAACATGAATACATACACTGATCAAGCACTGACGCTCTCTTATTAAAGAAACTGAATTAATTTACGTAATTCCCAGGGCAAACCTTCTCAAAGACACAGGAGGCAGTTATGCATGAATTCAAAGACTACATGGAAGTGCAGTAAGACATAAGCAGGGGGTCGGGGTGTGGATCGCAACTGAAGCTGTGGCTGGGATTTTTAATGACTGACTGCGGTGAGGCATGGAGGAGGTCCATTGTGTCCAGATCTTCAGCGTCTTAGCCGGCTGCAGCAGCAACCGCGCACAAGGCACGGCACACTGGGGCATAGGCTTTGATATACAACTGCTCCCAAAGCAGATGGAGACAGAAAAGAAGAGGGTAAAGAAATAAAATTGTTAAGGGATTATAGGGACAAAACTTAGAAAGGAGACAGACCAGGAAAGGGGATAACAATCATAGCTAAAGCTGAATTAAGTAGCAGAGCTTTATTTTGTTCTATGTGTGTGTGTGTGTGTGTGTGTACTTGTATTTATGTGTGTGTGAGAAAGAGGAAAAGACAGAAAGGGGGAAAGAATCACCAAATCATATTAGCAGCCTGCCCCCCCTCCTTGTCCAGAGCAGCCAGGCTGGAGTTGGGGTGGGATATGCAAATACAGGCTGTCCCGTCTGCCTGCCCCTTCAGAGGCAGCAGAGCAGCACGCTGCTTCTTGCATACACACCCTAACTCATGCAGAGTGCAGAGGACTTGGAGGGTCGAGCCTAGTCAGCAGGTCTCACACACGCTTGCGTGTGTGTGGAGCTGAAATTTTTTTAGAGACACATCCACACTCTCTTCCCTCCTTTTTTCCTCTGTCCTCTGTCCTGCTCTCCTTTTTCAACTTTCCCCTCCTCCAGCACACCTTTGTGTTGTTTTTCTTGCCCCTCTTCCTCTCCCCTCCCTCTTCAGCCTCACTAGTTTTCCCTCTGCTCTGTCCTATGTGCTCAGACTGTGGTTAGTATGCGAACTGAAAGCGTGCTGCACGAGATGCTGCTGATGCTACAGCTGTTTGGGCTCCATGTCTCTTTCAGGGCCCACTGAAGAAGACTGCACATGAGCCAGGGGACTTCAACACTACAGAGAAACCTACAGCTATCACTTTTTTCCCCCTCTTTTCCTCACCAGCCAGTTGCATTTTCAAGACTTTGGAATTT
The DNA here is from genome assembly GCF_004916995.1 of Morone saxatilis. Classification (NCBI taxonomy): domain Eukaryota; kingdom Metazoa; phylum Chordata; class Actinopteri; family Moronidae; genus Morone; species Morone saxatilis. Next base: position 15,995,772 of record NW_023339707.1, on the reverse strand, counting down.
ATTGAGCTTTTAAAGACTTAGGGACAAAACAAAAAAAATAACAATGAGGACCAAGTTGTGTCAACTGGTTGCACAGTTCCTTCTCTTAGGACAGTTGCTATCTGTGGTGGACAGTAAAGGAACTTTCTATGGAGGTCATGTCAACCCTTTCTATGGAAACAGATACAACCTGTACAAGGCTGGACTCAACCCTCACCATTCACCAAACAAGCCCATGACCCGTCACAAGTAAGTGGTCTGTTTTGGACATGTCACAGGCGCTAATGCACGTTTTATTTCCCTTCCCACACTCCAGGGTATTGAATTCAAAAATCATTCCAAGTAGCTAGAGTGCTTGCAAGCAGGACCCACCTCATACTGTATTTCCCCTGAGAAAGACATGTCACCAGCGAGTTTGCAGAAATATGGTTTTAGTTAGGGCATCGGCTTCGTAACAGATCCCTGAATTGACTCTCTGTTTCTCTCTCTTACTCACCATCAGCCCTTTGCTGTGGTTCACACCTAAAACCATCTGTGGCTGGGAATAAACATTATAGAGCAACATTGACATTCTGCCTTATGAAAACAAAGCCTTTATTATGGTCCTTTATGGTGCAGCAAGGGGGTTGCTGAGTTAATGACAAGAGTATTGATCCCTCACAGCCGCTGTGTGTGTTTGTGTGTGTGTGTGTGTGTGTGTGTTTTGGGAGGGGGGGTCAATTAGAGACTTACAGTACAGCTGGACATGCGCTACCAGAAGGGAGTGGTACAATCTCTAATCAATATTAAAACAATAACAGTGGTTTGAACTGAGTTTGCATTGAAATTGCTATAGAAAGCTTGTTTGCTTTTCTACTTAACTCTTTCAGTATCCACAAAAAGAGGTGATGCATCTTCTTTTTTTGCTGTTTTTACTTACAATACACTGGACTGATATTGTCAGGAGCACATGAGCAGAGAAGAACAACAATCTGCATGCTATTTGAAAGCCCTGAAGCCATGATAGAAAAGAGCCCTGCAGATATATTTTGCATGGATAGAGATGGCTGATGTTTGGCCTGCAGGGCTCTTTTGGTTTTTCCTCCCTTTCCCGTCTCTTTTGCTTGGCTTCCCCTGAGAGCTGTTATGTCTTTGGACAGCTCCCCAGCTACCTGCTGCTTCACTCAAACTGCCACAGAACACTGCTGATCGCCCAGCCCTGCTTAGTCTGCCATGTACCCTCACCTCCAGGGAACAGCATCCTTTACCCACATTTAGTCTCCGAATTTAACTTTCTCACCTAATATAACCTTCACCCGTCTATCTCTTTACCTCCATTTACAGTGGGCATGTCATCATATGTTTACTCCACTTAAAATGGGGCAAAATGGGATTTATTACTAATTTAAAAAGTAATTGCATTACTTTGCTAAGTTTTGCAAAAGCGATCAGCTACTTGACTTGTTACTTTATTTATGTCACTCAGCGCATCTCAGTCGAAGGTGCGTTTAAACTATATTTACGGTATTTACATTCTATGTTTTATGCTTATTTTTATCTTCTTTTTTATTTTACTCTTTTTATGTTGCCTTGTTGCTGGAAGGTGCTTTATAAATAAAGATTGCTTTTGCTGTATGCCCTGCATCTTATTTTCCCCCAAATCTGATACTTTAAACTTTGCTGCTTGTGTCTAATGCAGGCTGGTGGCACATGACAGCGGCATCCATTTACTTTTCGACTTTCTGAGGTTTTTACCAGACGTTATAGATTGCTCTAATCAAAACAAACTGATGACAGATGGTTAGTCACTGCTTGTTGCTGGTAGCTGGTAATATTCGCCCACATGTGTTTGTGTCCAACTATAGTGTTGACACAAGAGCTGCTGACCCTCCTTGGACACAGTGGGCCCCAGGGACGTGTCAGTGTCAGACCACCACTACAGATATATGAGCTCAGTTGTTGTCGGCCCGACTGGTCAGTGGAAATAGAGACTTAAAAATAACACGTGCTTTGACTTGTGTTGTGTGTGTGTGTGTGTGGGTGTTTGTTTATGTGTATTTTTGTGAAGGATGCTTACAGCTTATAAATACAAATTGTTGTCTCTGACTGACCACACAGTCACGTGGATGAAACACGGCTGGGTTTTTTTTTTAGATGTTTTAAAATTCTCAGCTGTTGAGGCACCGCAGACTTTTTTTTCTTCATGTTGAATTATTATCTGTGTTTTGGCAGCAAAGCGAGTGATTTGATTTCACAGTCATTCCTTTCACTCAGTGCAACCACTTGCTGCTGTGAGAAAATATATAGCCCTCTAGTCACCGACTGTGGCATCTCAGACAGTTACAATGCCGTACCTGTCAGAGCTTTACTGCATAGAAGCTTACGCCAGGCTATGGCTGCAACTGTGCATGGGTGGTTAGTTCAGATTTCCTTGAGGGTGTTTTGGCCCATGGCTTTGGCAATGCGGCAAATAATAATTCAAAGTTGTCATTTTTGACATTGACATCTTCATCTCGAAGAGAAAATGAGAGAAACTGTTTATTAGTTACGTACGCTGTGGAAGCTATCTCTATGCTTAAAAGCAAACATAAAAATGTGTCTAGCATCTCACAAGCGTCTCTCAGCATGCTGTGCTGTGACATACCACTATAAAACAAAGTGCAGAACAACAGGTGAAACATAATCCAAGAGACATTTACCCATCACTGGGAAATTGGTTTTGTATAAATCAATTAGTATCCCAGCAGATGCCGCATGTCTTCACTGATCAGATTAGAGACATATCCAAGGGCTTTTTCCGATGATGTATGGGACAGAGATCAAGGGGGAAAGGTCAGTGAGTTGATGGAGGTTAGAGGTTATGGGTTGCTGTTGTAAGTTTGTGTTTGAGTGTCCAGTGGAGGACAAGAATGGAGCCAACCTCCTGCTAAGGGTCACAGAGGCTGGGCAGTAAATTCCCAAGCTCCTTATCGACAAATATTTATCTAACTATTGCTTTCACTGACATTTCTGCTAAAATGTTCGAGATTTGCATGTAAACACTCAGTGATCATGGGTGTATGGGCTTATACACACAGAGTTTCAGGTAAGCATGTGTTAATTCAAGATTATCGTTTATCATCTTTTAATGGAATCATAACATGATGAAATTATTTTATGGTGTTTTCGATGGACCAATTTTATTTTATTTTAAATAAATAGTTTACACTTTTTTCATCATTAAATCACTCACTGTTAAATATGATGCTTGCTTAGCTGAGCATCATATTCATCATAAGAATACATATAACGTGTTAATGTGTTCTTACTTTAGCATAAGAAAAACAATATAAAATGTGAGCTTGTCAACCTTTGGACATGGCCAGGCTAGCTGTGTCCTCTTACGCTTGACCTAATCGCCTGCTAGCTGTAGCTTCATATTTAGCTTACATACAGACAGGTATTGATCTTCTCATCAAACTCTCTGCAAGAAGCATAGAATAAGCATAGTTCCTAAAATGCTGAACTATTCCTTTAAAATTTTTTATTTTATATTTGTAAATAAACCCTGAGATACTTGAACTCCTTCACCTGGGGCAGCAACTTACTCCCAAATAAGTATATTATCTATCTATCTACCTGGTAGGTGCCAGGTGCTAATCAAAGTTACACAACGTTGCCAAGAAAATGAATTCCTGCAGTTTGACCATTTCTTTTTCACATGTTGTTGTTTCTTTACCTTCTGGACATTAAGTAAACTATTAAGTAAACTTACATACAGCAGCAATACACACACACCCGTAGGCTATTTATACGCGTCAAGCGAGAATTGTGGAAAAAATAAATAAATAAACAACAAAGCTAACAACATGAAAAAACACTTACCAGCATCCAACATATTACTCTCGTTATTTAATTGGCTTTAAATGAGGCACATAGTTTCTCTCACATAGTTTAGTGTCCCTCAATATTACAACATTAGGCCAAAATCCCCAGTCTGAGATAGTAGCCACTTAGCAACATGCCGATGCAAAGTTCAACAGAAGTGGTGTTACGGACAGTCAGTAACGTTATCGATCAATCATTGAGCTTGAATATTATTTTCATACATAATCAAAGATGATTTCTGACAATATAGCATATATCCACAAACGCCAGGTCTGCATACGTCCCTCCCGCCCCTGAAAATAATGGACTTAAATTAAGTAATACCAATTTAAGAGATTTTGACCCTATCGACCAAACAATTGACCAATCAACCAAAAAGTGTCAGCCCTAGATTTTCTTTCATTTTCCATATCATGGCATACAGAGTCAAGGTCATGAAACCAGCTCCGGACTAGCCAGAGTTCGTTTTTTAAAGAACTATCTAAACATACTGAAAGAGCCACACGACCTACTGTTGAATAAGGCTCCGTTCCAAGGCTGTATTTTTAGTTTAGTTTTTTATGTCACAAATATCAATGGGATTTTAAATGAGGTTTTTGTACTTCTGGAACAGAACCTTGAAGTTCTGGTTTTAATTTCATATTGCCCAACCCTAGTATCAAGCTACCCATCTCTTTCAGCAGCACAATGGTATCATGAGTTACGTAATACTACTAATATTTTCCAAGAGTGTTGCTTGTTTGTTTAGAATGCACATTCTGTACAACACAATGCTACTGATTTTATTCCTCAGCGTAAACAGCCTAACACATCTAACTATTCTATTTTGACTACCCTTTTATTTAAAAACACAAAAAGCTATTCTTACTCAAAGAAGATTATGTGCTTTAGAAAATGCCTGAGGATCAGGTTGGTGTGTTTTTTCACTACTGGTGTTTGAGCCTCTTTCTGTACTCCAACATAACTATAAGACAACAAAACAACATAAAGAATGACTGTCCAATAAAGCAACTTATTAGCAGTAGTAGTTAGCAAAGGAAAAGGCACTAATAAGAGTAAACTGTAAACAGTGTCCATATCTACATGGTCTTATTGCTGTATTACGGATAAGAGGCTGATAGCCAAAATTTAAGCACATGTAAAAGTAATGGTCTGCCTTTAAGCTATAATGACCGGAGCTGGCAGTGTGATCCCTTGGTTCTAGAGCTGGGAGTATCTCATCTTTCCTTAAACACTAATCAGTAGCCACAAGAGCAACGTCAATCAACCCTGCACCATGGGGCCTTCAAAACCTGCCAGTTGGCTCGAAGTAGGTTTCATTAAAAGCATATATAGAAAGAGATGGGCCCTGGAGGAGAGTTGTTAGCCCATAGACACGGTTGTTAAAGGTCCTATTAAAGATTGCATGGTTTTCTAGCTGGCCTGCATCAGTCATAAATCTGTCAGAGCAGCAGTGGCCTGGGTTCAAACAGTTAGAAACCCTGCAGGTGAGAGAGCGGTCAGTAATGAGGAAGGTGAGCCCTTTAGTGCCACAGCGTCAAAACAATGGAGGCAATGAAAGGAAAAGTGGCAAGTTTGAAGGCTGGACATGTCAGGGTCACGATGAGGCAACACAGAGGGGCTTCAAGTAAAATCAAAAAAACACAGTATTAGAAACAGGCAGGAGCATGGACTGGTATGCTTAGATAAGTAAACAGAGATTACCTGCCGTTTGCAGATTTTGCAGAAAAAAGGAAAGGAACATTATGAGAAAAACGGGGTTTGAAAGGTGAGTTGTTTTGGGCCCAGCAGAGGGTGGAGGTCTAGCAGCAATAATATTTGCCGAAAGCGCTCCACATGAGAATCTGAGATGGGAATTCTGCTTTCCCCCTGGGAGGCTGTGAAGCGATTTAGGAACTGAAATGCTATACTGGAAATATTTACAGTGGGACCAGACTAGCAGTCAAACAATGACACGCTGCAATGACAGAAAAAAGACAATATTTTGGCGTCAAAAGGGGGAAGTGTGTTATGAGAGAGAGAGGAAAGTGAGGCAAGAGAAAGAGTAAGTGTGGCTTTCCATGGCAAAAGGAGTTGAAGATTGTTTTGATATTGTTTGGGGGGAAGAGAGTAAGGTCTGAGGACATGGGAGGTGCATGAGAGAGTTTAATACACTGATGAATTTGAGTAAGTCAGTTGGGGTTGGGTGGTTCAGTGAGGGTGTGGATCAACTGGAGACATTGACTTTTTCAGCATTTTGGGTGTTTACTTGCTGTTTACACTTGTAAATTTTTTATAACACCCAAGAGAAATGTTTTTTTACATGTATAAAAAGAGTTAGAAATATTGGGAAATATCATCAGAAATATCTCAAATACAATTTAAAACAACTGTAAAGAGTAATATGCAGGAAGCCAATTTGCATTTTTGGCTCAAAAAAAGCCTTTTAGTGAATCTGTACTGTGAAAGAGTCAAACAAGCAATGAGTAACAATTGACTCAGACCTGGACTAGTAAGCACGCACGTACCAAAAGGCCTAATTTTGTTTTAAACTGCATACTAGTTGTGGAGGAATGTAATCACATAATACATTTGGTAAGGTTGGTAAGTTCAGTTAAAGAAAGCATACTTATCAGCTGCAGTTAAAGATTGTTAGTAATGCTGGCGGTATGGCTCCGGGGATGGCAATGTCAGTTGATCAAATGGATGGATTGCCATGAAATTTGGTACACACATTCATACCCCCCTCAGCATTAAGTGTGATAGTTTTGGTGACCTTTTCATCTAATGCCATTATCAGTTTTAATTTTTCCAACACTTTGGTTTATGACCAAATATCTTCTTCAGTTGTATTTAGTGCTAATTAGCAAATGTTGGCAAGATGGTGAACATGGAAGACATTTTTACTTGTTAGCACCATTTGTGCCAAAGTACAGCCTCGCAGAGAAGCTAGCATGGCTGTAGACTCTTGTTAGGATTTATTATGTATTGGTGATTTCCTATTCATCTGATCCTTTTCACTCAGGTCCTCTGACCAGATGCTTTTGCCTGTCCCAGGGGCAAAGTTAAAGTTAAAGGCTTATCGTGCCTTTGCTGTTGCTGCCCCAAAGCTAGGAAATAGTTCACCTGCCCTCAATTGACATCAATCTTGTTTGAAAACCATACATTTCTCTTTGACAAGCTAGTCAGATCAGGCACAATAGCATGATGCCTTGCACATTTTAAAAATAATGTCTGCCATGTTTTTGTTATTGTTACTGTTAATCATAATTACTGCAATTGAAATTACCCTACTGTTTTTTTCCAACGTTTTTTTTTTATGTGAGTTATAAATAATTTAAGTGACTTTTACTGTCTGGCACCTACTGGGTAATCCTGTGTGGCCAACCCATCCCATCTGTCACCAGTGAGTGCAAAAACAAGCATCAGAAAGTATTTATACTTTGTAAAAGCAGTCTCCTTGTGCCACACTGGTTGACGGATGAGGTTTGAAAATAGCTCAGAGAAGACCAGCACTCTCCTCTCTCTCTTTTTATCCTTCCTCCCCCCCATTATCTTAGATCCTACTGGATCAGGTACCCTACGGCAGCTGGATGTGGCTGAGACATTCGCGAACACTAAAGACAGCACTTTTCTTCTCACATATGACAACTTACACCACTTTGGTTTGTATTTCTGGTGAGAAGTCTCGTATAATCCTTATCCTGCAGAGCTGTGTGGTCTCTGTGGATGTGAGATAAAAGGGCAGAGCGCTTCATCGCATGTGTATATGTGCCTGTGTGAGCAGATGTGTTAGTGCAACTCACAGACAATATCACTATCTCTCAAGTTGAAACTCAACATTCGTCCTATAAAGATCTGTTTTTTTTACACAGCAGAGGAGGTGACCTACAGTTGCCCTGACCGACACTGCAGCGCATAGGGACAGGATTTATCTCAGCACTCGACTTTGATTCTCACAAAGCCAGAACCCCTCTGTCTGTAAGACAGTAAGGATAAAATATCACTCACAGACCCAAATGACATTGACAGATCTGTGAAAACAGGCAAAGAGCAGACTGGGAACAGAGAGGCAGAAACAGAGACCAGGGGAAGGTTGTTTTTTTATCCCTTGTACATCTGGATTCCTGTAGTTTTTAGGCATTCTGTGTGAGTCTGAAGGTCACTGGCTCCCCCCAGATGTGCACCTGACAAACAAATTGGTGAACATGGTCACTTTTCACTCTTCCCATCAGCTCTGCATGTAAAGTGAGAAGGGTCACACACATACTGTACTGTATACACAGACATACTGCTGCACTGTACTCTCCATCAACTGTCAAAAATACTATGCGTATAGAAGCTCCTTGTTGCAGTCGATAAATCTGTCATGTATGAGGAGGACACCATATCCATTAAACACTACTAAAGTTTTACAATATACTTCAACCAATCACTATAGTTCTGAAACTCTCTGGATGACAGCATCGTCAGTTTTTCTTTACCATCACCATGTAAATGTAATCTTGTACAAATATGGAAAAAATAAGAAGAAGAAGAATGAAGAAAGAAAATGTCATTTATTTTGGCGCTCTGTGTATTCTGTGAGCAGCAGATGAGAGCAAAGGGAGTGGACAGTGTTAACCCTCCCCCAGGATTCGTAAAGAAAAGAGCCTGCAGGTGGGGTGGTGGCGAGAAAAAAATGCATGAAAGCAATTTTTTAGCAGCATTGTAACATCAGCAGACTGAGTTTTCATATATTTAAGCACCATCTGATGAAAATAATGTTTAAAGATTTCCAAGACTGCCAATACTTTCTTGTTTTTCCGCTATTAAATCATCTGCAGCAACCAGTAAATTGCCTGAGTGAGTTTAGAGTGCTTTAAGAACTCCCATCATACCACATCAGTTCAGGTCATAACCGCCACTTCCTTAACAACGCACGACCTGGCAGCAGACTGTCAGGCTGGTATGAAAGGAGCTCTGTCATTCTGACTCCTGCCCCTTTCCTTCCACCGCTATTAACATATGTCAACACAGGGAGAGTGGTCACACACACGCACACATGCACGCACACAAACGCTGTCAACACAGTCAGCGATTTGCAGAAAGCAGCAGTGCAGTGATTTCTCACAGATTCAGACAGGCTGTCCTGCCTGTTAGCCCTCTGAACCTGTTAACTTGGCATGTAGACCCTCCTCAGCCTCTGTGTCCCTCCCTGCTACATCCAAACACTTCTATTTGTCCTGAAACAGCTGTGGAGCAACGTTAAGTACTGCATGTGTTGCTAAACACTCCCCGCTGAATGTAAGAAATGCTTCACATGTGAGCCTAAAGAGCACAGATCATCATTTCCTGTGTTGCACAGGGGCCAGGGGAACATTCAGCAGTTGCTGTAGCTGCACTGGCAATGAAGCGAGAGAAGGAGAGAGAAGGTCCAGTTCCAGCATGATGCAACAACTGCTCAAAGTAGTTATAGTGAAGTTATTACGTGTCGTATTCTGGACATATCAGAGCACTTTTGGGATTGAAAACAGTCTCAGTGGTATTTCTTTTTTCTTGTCCTCATATGATTTTAGCTCAGTTTTGATCATTGTAAATCAATGAACATGTCAATAAGAAATGTGTTTTGAGTTAGTAGGGAAGTTGTTGCATTACTACCATTGTGAACTGAAGGGAAACTATTGACAATCCATCCAGACAAAGCTCAACAAATATCCTCTGCCATCATTCTGCTTAATGCCACAGTTTCCATAAATTTGTGGTTTTTAAGATTAAACAGGAAAACCTCACTCAATATAATTTATCCAAATGCAATACAAAGCTCTTCTATGAAACCCCACTTGCAAGATCTGGTTATAGGTTGCAAACCAAAAATGCATTTTGAAATAAATGTCATCTGAGGCATCCATTATGATGAACAGAAATTATTTCTATATTACACAAGATAGAAAAGTTGAGTTTTATAAAACCGGTGTGAGTAGGCTGCTTTAAAAACAAAGAAAGAAAGCAAAAGGCACAGTTAAACTACAATCAAACTACTACAGTATAGAAGCAGATGCACTATACAAGAGAATAAAGGACAGACAAAGTAATCAAACAAGCAGACAGAACAGAAAAGCCCTTCACAGACTGAACTCATGGGAGGCTTCATATATGAATCACATATTTGTCAGGAAGAAATAATCTCATCATCGAGCTGGAGGTGGAGCAGCAGGGCTTTAAAGGAAAATATCACAAGCAACTATTTGTTTGCTTAAAGTAATTTTTGAGAGAAGAAATAACACATTCTTCCTTCTACAATTCATACGTTGAAATAATAATAATGAACTTAATACACTCTTTTATGAGATTTGCTGGTACAACCTCACATGCTATTATGGTGGCTAATGTTAAGTATGTTAGGCATTTACAACCATCTACAGTGTTGCTGTTCAGCTATTCTAACTTTAATACACTTACTTTGACAGGAACAGAGCAAAACAAGGGCTGTAGTCATCTTTAATGAGATGGGTATTGCAGTGACGTATCAGTGCTATAACTTGTTTAACTCTAATGTCTATCTATTGTCCCCGCAGGAACCACTGTGCCTACGTGGTCCAGAAGAACATCACATGCACCATGCAGGATGGAGTAGCTACCTATGTGAAGGCTGAGTACACCACCAAGTGCATCTGGGGTCAGAAGTGTCCTGTCGTGATGTACGTTTTTCAAACAACAAAATGCAATAAATGAAACAGTTAAAGTGCCACCTCAAACCTTTAACAGTTCAGTCTAGGTCCTAAAGAGATTGTGAAGTTTAAAATGTGTAATTTTTCCTTCACACACACAAATTAACTTCAGTATGATAAACTATGTAGAACATACACTATATCAATGCTGCCCTCTAGTGTTCACATGATGAGCTGTCTGTACAATGATGTGCAGGTCCTCTTCTGCATGCACAAGTTCTTCTACAGAGAAATGTCATGTGGGGAAAATGGTGTTAATTCACCTAAATAAATGAATAAATAAAACCACCTAACTTCAAAATTATAAAAGCAACACAAAGTTAACCTTAACTGTATGTACTGCAGATGCACTTAAGAAGACTAAATGTGATTTTGTAATTCTTTTTAATATTCATTTCAAAACACACAGGGAAATTAAAGGAGTGGATCTGCTCCAGCCCGTCTTAAACCACCAAAGAATAAGCAGTTATAGATAATGAATGGATTTACTCTTCAAAAAAGACAGAACTGAACAGACTGAATTACTGTGTGTGTTTGTGTGTGTGTGTGAGGAAGAGAGAGTTTGATTCACAATCATAAAGACATTAAGCTTAAACAAGATAACACTGAATTGGGTACTGACCGTGGTTCAATCCTCTGATGCCACATCATTTATGTTACACGTCATCTTAATCTCCTAATCTCACTCTAATCCATGTTTAATCCCATAGAGAACAACTTTATCCCTTTATCTCTGCTTTGCACCTCCAATTTTTTATCCTCTGTTCTGACTCTGTTGTTCTTTAATTAGTGAAAACAAGTAAAGCTATTCTGATAGAATATCTGATATGACCATTGTAACATACTCTGATAGTAAACATATTTTCTATCATATTTCCTTCAGGTACAGGACATTCTACAAGCCGAAGTACAAGGTGGGTTATAAGACAGTGACTGAGCTGGAGTGGAGATGTTGTCCTGGCTACTCTGGAGAAAGCTGCTATGATGGACCCACATCGCTGCCTGATGTCATGATGCCACCTTTCAAGGGTGCTGGTCAGCCCCATCGCCCAGGGATGAAGGGCTTCCCCCACGGCCCTCGACCCCCTGTGGACCAGCGGCCTGGTGGAGGCACGCTGGAGCCTGGCAAACCCTTCCCCGGTGTGCCTGACCACAGACCAATACCAACAGGACAGCTGCCTGCTGGGAATGGAAGACCAAACTATGGTGAGATCTAACACCTCCAATTTCATGTAAAGCCCTGGAGTTTAAACTTGCACTACTGCTGTTTATGTGTACATTTGAGCATGCTTTTAAACACCCTCAATGTTGCATGATTCCTTCATTAGTGCTCTTAAAAAAGAAAATCTCCCTTTTTGTTTGATCCTTGGAAATACAGGAAACAAATTTGCGATTTCAGGAGTGACTGGTGAACGTTTGGACCGTATGGAGGAGGACCTGCGTCGTCTCACTCAGGGTCTGGACACTCTCAATGGAGTGGTGGCAGGCCTTGAGGAGCGTCTGCGCACATCTCTACGGGAAGACACCAACAAAATCCTGGTGTCCCTGCTCCCCAACGCTCCCCGTGTGCCTGACTCTACAGTGGGATTTGGCGTGATCCCAGATGGGACTCCCGATGGGCTGGAAGGAGGAGAAACCTTCACTGGTTTTGGAGACTTAGTAGGGAGGGTGACAGAAGTGAGGGATGATCTGCGAGCAAAAACTCACATCTTAGAGGAGATTCAGGTACTGAACCAATATGTCTGTACAAAGATCAGTCGATACAGTAACATTGCAGATTAGTCAGGCCTTAGTTCTCCTCCTCCTTCATTAAATGCTAAATTGTTCTCCCTCTCATCTGTATGTGTCCTTAGGGGATGGTCCTGGGTCATGATGGCCAGTTGAAGAGGCTGTTGGAAGGAGCTATAGGCAGGCCCATCCCTGGCCCCAGCTCCAATGCTCAGCTGGACGAGATCCTGGATGCCAAGCTGGCTGGAGTGCGTGCTGAGATCTTGGATGGCTTTGAGCGCCGTCTGACCGGTCTGGAGAACCACTGTGACACAAAGATTGGGGAGGTGCAGAAACAGTGCCATAGGGATCACATGGATGGCCAAGAGCAGATGCAGCAGTCTCTGGATGGAAGAGAGACTGGGCTCAGGGAGGAGTTGGGTTCTCTGCAGGCTCAGATCCAAGGTCTAACTCTCACTGAGAGCTGCTGTGGACAGGTATGATTTGTCAAGTTAACATTTCCTAAATAAATTTACTCATGGGGTTCTCGATGTAGGGAAAACTTTTATATAATAATAATAATGTACACAGAATAAAGAGAAGTTTAAAACAATGTTTTTTTAATGTTTGTTTAATCTGTACAAAAACTGAACCATTAAAATATAGATTTTGTGGTATAACAAGTTTTACAAGTCTACAAGTTAGTTAGACAACCAGTGGAGACTCTGAGAAGTCAATGTGCTCAGCCTAGAAGTAATCCCACTATTACACTTTGGTTTTTGTAAAGATTAAACCAATGAGATACAGATATAATGTTAATTGGTCAGCTTTAGAGGTGCTGATTCACAGTTCTCAGATACAGATACTTTTGGGCTTCTTGTGTAGTTCACTCTGAGCCATTTTGTTGTTTTGTTGTTATTTGATGACCAGAAAATGACACTGAACAATCAACTGTCTTACTCCAGAATGGCCACACTCATCTTTAACTAAATACTGTAAATTTCAGACTAGTGTACGCTACAGAGAGAGCAACATCTCTGCGTATCAATCATGTATGACTGGACATTTTATTGCATTGCCAATGAACTAATAGGTTATTGATTATTGCAGGTGAACAGCCTTTCCCAGCGTGTGCTGATGCTGGAGGAGTCAGTCAAAGGTTTGACAGAATCTCAGAGACAGCTCCAGACTGCTCTCACTGACCAGAGCATACACGTAGAGACACTGATCGAGACCCGCCTGGTGGACATAGAGGGCCGCCTCAATGCCACAGAGGGTGGACCTGATGGGGTAGCAGGACTCCCTGGTGGTCTGGATGGCTTCAAGACCATGCTGGAGGACAAGCTGAAGACCCTGGAGGAGAGAGTGTTTGTGGCTGTTGAGGAGCTAAGTAATGCCACTGCTCCCGCACTCCTCGAGGGTCAGGTGGTCCCAGCACTGGAGACAGAGATTGAGTCTGTGAGGAGGAGAGTGGAGGGAGACTTGGATGGCATTCAGAAACAGTTAATAGATCTGGAGCTCCTCTGCACTTCCTCCTGCGCACCCTCCACCCCGCCAGCAGGGGGCGTCAGTATCACTGAAATAGAGGAGGAGTGTGAGGGGATGGAGAAGAAGATGACTGACCGCCTGAACACCCATTCTAACCAGCTGGACCGCCTAAACAGCACCTTGCAAAACCTACTCTTCCGTATCGCCCAGGAGGACACGGAGGGCTTAGTCCAGGGAGAGATTACCCTCCTGAAGGTCAACATCAACTCAGTGAACCGCACACTGAAGGGCCTCAAGGACTCTATTAGCTTCATTGCAAGTGAAGTGGGCCACGCTAACTCCACCTGGGAGCAGAGAGAGCACCAGCTAGTCAACCAGGTGCAAGGAATCACCAAACTAGTGGGCCATCAAGCCTCCCTCCTGGGGGCTGGGGAGAGGCGGCTGGCCCAGCTGAAGGGAGAACTAGTGGCCTTGAAGAGACGGCTGTCTGGGGAGCTGCAGGGCTGCAGGAGCACAGCAATAGAAGTACAGAAGGAGGTGAAGGACGTTGATAGCAGGGTGAGCCATGTAGAGGGCCAGTGCAGCAACCTAGGGGAGCTGGCAGAGCACCTGGAGAGGATCAGGGCAGAGCTTGAGAGGCACTCGGACTCCTACCTTGCCCAGGTGAATGGCACCCTGGCCAACCATTCAGAACAGCTAGCTGAGCTGAAAGGGGAGGTCAAAGACTGTGCGGCCAGGGAAGCAGCCAGCCAAAAAGGAGACCAGTAGCATTTGAGCTACAGAATTTTTTTAAAAGAGACTTGTGTGTGCTTCCCTTTAGGCTCAAGTGACTTCCTCTGCTTCTCTCCTCTCTCTTTCAAATCCCATCTGCACATATGCTAATTAATTGAACCGGTGAAAGTAATTTCCCATAAGCTCTCCACCCCAGTGCCTCCAGATGTCCTGGGTATTTAGATTAGTGAAGTGAGGAAGTCACAAAATACAAAGGCACACCTATGGTTGTATAGCTGGGCAATATTTTCCCTTGAGATTTTATTCTATAGGGCATTTATGTTTTCTCTGATCATGATTGTTTTGTTTTCACATTTTACCTTTTTTAACTTATATGAAGTGACTGCATTGTTATGATGTTAAACTGTTTGTATTAGAGAAATGATAACAAAACAAAGTGGATGATATGGGACTAATACGCTGCTACGGGTTTCTACTGACAAGCACACTTTACATCCTCTGTGTGGACACTTGTCTGGTATTTTTTAGAAAAAAACTGTATGTCATCTTGGTGCTATTTACATTTTTGTAAACTTCTGTTTTACACCTGTTTAAAAATGATATGTACTTCTGCTTTGACACTTGTGTTTGTTTTCTGCTGCATTGCTCCAAGATGCAAGAAGAAGTTCCAAAAGTCACCATTGGGGGACAGTGACAACACATTACATGGTAGATGGAAAAAAATAAAGTCTAAAACACTCCAGGGTGGCACTGGTTTTTAGACACAATTTTGGCAATGTATGCCTTTTTTTAAAAGCCATGTGGGTAGTTGTATTCTGAAAATGACAATTCATTCAGTTCAATTCAATACAAATTATTGTACCCCTGTAAGGGGAATTGTATGCAGCTGTTCACCTATTGAGTTAATATGGGGATTATTATTGACCACCTATTCACTGTGTGTCAATAAATGAATGTGAGAACAAAAACTGGTAATTACAAGGCTAAAACAATCATGATTAAAGTTGAAAAATGATGTGGAATTGGCAATAAATACATTGATAATAAATATAAATAATTATACAAAAATATCTCAAAGGCATAAAGCATGAGCTATGAAACACTAAGAAGGCGTTCTGGTTACACCAAATTGTACTTTATTTTGATTGCAGCTGTTCGTAAGGATTGTACCTCCATAGTATAAACCATCGCAATTGAAATTCACTTGCTAAGATGAGGTCAGGTGGGTTGAATATGCCTCTCAATTTCCTTATCATTTGTTGGTCACAAAACGAGCTTTGAACGGATCGTATTGTCCAGACTGTCTCTGTCCTTCACCAACAGGCCATGGAAATAGCACATACAATAAAAGGTCAAATACAAACTTTATTAACATATATAAGAATAACTGAACTGATTGAAAAATAGTAAAATATTGGAGGAATGTAAACGCTCTTCTGGCCACCCTTGACAGTAAGTAATTTATGGTCAACACCCACTAGGGCTCCCCTGTTGAAGTCCATGTGACAAATGACGAGTCAAAGTGTTAACCTGAAAATAATGAGCTTCTGAAAGCAGTTTTAAAAAACTACATCACATTTATTTCTCTCAATATCTGTTATCACAGATTTAGGACAGCAAACAGATTTTGAATTATGACTAAGCCTGTAGTCAGGTTGCACTGTCTGCAGGTTTCACAGAATAGCTGCGCATAGTTTAAGACAGCAACATCTCCACTGATTAACTGGCTGTCAGCGTGTAATGGGGACCAGAAATGTATCATTAATATATGCTGTGCAGCATATTGGCTGGAGAAATCTGAGGTGTGACTGCACAGACTAAGCAGTTTTGTAGAGAAATTCATTTTTGTTCAAAACCCCTGACTTTACCAAATTGATACATAAAGGAAACAGCGCTCATTTGTTAAACACATAAATGAAACAGCTCAAGTGTATCTTACTAAAGTTGCAAACTGCTCCAGCTCACAAGACTGTGGTCACATGGAGCGGTCAAATGATGAGGTGAGGTCATTAGGTGAAAGTGTGGAGGATATTAGTGTTTATATAGAGGTCAGGCAAGACTCAATGATAATGAATGAAGCTGAGTGAAGTGATCTGTAAAAATCAGTTGACCTTGCACCACTGAAGCGCTGACCACATGTCTTCTGTACAGCATCAGCACATAGTTTTTAAAGACAACATCTCTTAGTAACCAGAACAGGATAAGGCAATCACAGCATAATGAAAACCAGAGGCTAGACATAAAAATAAAAATGCTGGAGGGGCAATACAGACAGACACATAGGGTTGAGGTCACAGGCAAAGGCAAAGGCAAATACGGATATGCTGTATTGAGACACAGCTGAGGGATGATATTGAGGTGATCATGAGCATGAGACATGAGAAATAAAGTAGGATGGATGTAATGAGAATTTATTTTTAAAATAGTACAGCGAGATTGTGTTGGAGAGGAAAATGAGCAGAGACAATGGATGGCTGTGACAGTCAGTGGAGGGAGGAGGCAAGCGGAGAGGACGAGCCCGGCTCGCTGAGGATGAATACTCAAGCTGATAGACGGGAATGTGACAAGGGCATGACAGACAGGAGAGCAAAGGATGGACATCGAGACAGAGAGCACAACAGTGTCAGTGAGGATAAAGAATGTGAAAATGTGAAGCAGATGTGTTTACATCCTCCTCGTCCCTCAGCTGTATCCCTTGAATCCTGACAGGGAAGCAGGCAGCAGCCAAAACCGTAGCAGGGGGAAATACATGTCTGCTCAGACACACATGCACAAGCGTAAAATACAACACAAACAGCTACAGCTACAGCTACAACAGGGCAAACAGCAGCAGTGCAAGTTTAAACCCCGGGGCCCCGGCAGCAGCTGGATGCTCTGCCGTCCCTTGGGAAGCAGCGCTACACGAAGCACTGTCCTATTGGTGACCTGGAGAAGACACAGCAGAAAGGGGAGGATGACGAGAGAAAATAGAATCAAAGAGGAGGAGGGGGGAGGGGGACAGGTTGCTGTAATGCTTGTTAATGCTAATACCTGAGACCATGACAGACAATTATGTAATACCAAGCGACGTTGTAAATTTATGTGACATCCACACATGGACTCTTCCTCTGCATGCATCTTGTTTTTGCACATGCATGAGGCAGCACATACACACACACAGCTTCCCAAAAGGCACTGTTGTTCTCTATTATTCAAACATCTGATTTAACCAGAAGAGAGAGCATGAGCCCTTTAATGCATGATGTCAGCACATATATCATATAGAAGATACACAGAAAGATAAAAATTGTGGAAAGCTAAAGGGCACGTCTCTCTAGTTGTTCTTCAGTGTTGAGTGTGTGTGAAGAAAAGGCACACACACATACACAGAGCACAGAGGAAGTGTGGATGAAGGCTGTGACATGATTCTGCACCAATGAAAGCCACACATTTAGTTATTCAGCTATTTCCTGGTGAAGATTCGGGTTTAAGACACTGTATGAAGAAGTGGACTGACAGACACACAAGAAGCATACAAAGGCAAAGGCACCACAAATGACATCAAAGCCTTTGAGAAGCACAACACTCAAGGGGGTGCGTGTGGATGAAATAATAAGGGCTGTGTATGTGCTGGTGTGTGTTGTATACACATGCCAGGACAACTCTTCAGATCTCAAGAGCTGCCCTCTGTGTGTGTCTGACAGCTAAGTGACACTGGAGTTAGCATACCAAAGCCTTGTGTTTCCCAGACTCCATTAAGATGTGGCTGCTCCAGCCGGGCTCTGTGCCTCTGCCAAGCCCCTCTCACACACACTGCAACTACTGTTACACAGCAGGAGAAACAGGGGCATTTTTCAGGAGGGATAAATGAAGGTGTTTTGCACGTTTTCAAATATAGTACATTATATGTATTACTGCTATTGCCATCTTTTTTGATGAGGGAAACAGTGTGGGAAGTGGTGCACAAATACATTTAAACTCCCTTGTAGATATCTCATCCCTGCCACTTAGCATTTCCTTTTCTGAGAGCATAATTAAATTATCAGCTGTCACTTCGTTTAACTAGCGGAGATGCGCAGTTAATGTGCTAAATGCCACAGGGCTGGAGCTGCTCTGATTCAATGAATCTTAAGTGACCTCTCTTGAAAGCATCTCATTCTGCACTCAGTGTTTTTTTTTTTCTATGGGTGACAGGCTGGACAATCCCAACAAGCATCATCTTTGTCTCAGGCTCCGGATGTGTACATGCACCAACACGCACACATACACAATCTGTCTGCAGAGCAATCAGAGTGACAAGAGTAGAAAGTGGGACTATTAAAAGAAGTGTAGTAAAGCAGGAATCTGGTCCTAAGATGCTGGGATTTTGATGGCAACTGTGGCTCACAAGAGCCCAGAACACGGACAGTAATCCTCTGTTTGGGCGAGTGTGTTTAAGAGGGGACGTGATGCTGTCTATATCCCTGCTTACAGTACAGAGCCCCTTGGTCTTCGAACTAAAAGGAAACTTAGTAAAAGGACTGAATGATATTTTCAGAGGACTCACAGTGTCACTGTCATTAAATGAAGTTAACAAGAGATTTTTTTTTCAGATTTTTGCAGAACATCCTCTCGGAAACTCTTCAGGGAACGTCTCCCATTCTTACCCACTATCATCACCTCTTTAAGGCCATGCAAGCTACAGAAAGTGACAGCAGTTGCTTGAAACTACACTATAATACTCAAAGTAGAGCTCTGGCACTGGCAGCTCTTGCTCTCACATTTTGTGATATGTGTTTTGTATAAGTAATGAAGTGTGAAATAAATCTCTTTACAGGAAGCATGCCTCTGTGTGCATGTTTATACTCCGCAGCGGTCGTTGTATGCTGCGTAACCACATTATAATTTGGAACATTTAAAATAAAGTCGCTGACCATACTGTAAGGAAATGGGTGGGCAGAGGCAGGCGGGTTCCTGGGAGCACACTAAAAGTAGATGGACCCTAACATGCACACACAACTAAAACACAGGCGGAGACGGGGTTCTGTATCTTTACAAGTTTCATTTTATTGGTGTACTTTGACAATAACAATGATGGTATAAAAGAAAATCTCCATCATACAAATTTCAATAATCAAAAGATAATATGCCGATACACAAACAGATCCACATAAGGCTGACATCAAGTTTTGACAAGTGGCTTCAAATGGCTTCAATTCAAGGAGAATTTCTCTCCTTACAATCAGAGAAGATATATTTTTAATTTAACTATCTGTATCCTTTTTCTTTTTTTATTAGTTAGCTTTCATACAAAAAAATGAATCTGTGTTGATTTTAGAGTGGATTGTGTCGCTGGTTTGGGTGCCTATGTTTCATTGCATTGTAAGCATATGGTGTTTTTGGCTGACACATTGGTATCCCGCAGTGTTTTCCTCAGACCTACACCTTAACCCAACTGCTGTCACTATCAAAGAGACATCAGACAAGACGCACTTCATCTGAAGATACGTCTGCCATCGTATGTCTCTTCAACTGCTACAGCATGTTAAGTACAGGGAGGCCTCTGGACTGCAGAACACCTCAAAGATTGTGAGAGAAACCTCAAATTCAGGGATATGGATGTTTTTATTTATTTATTTATTTTTTTAAAGGCGGTGCTGGGAAGCAGTGATGTAAAAACATTGATGTCGCTGTGTAAGCTTCACTAGCACTTAAATGGCACCGGATCAACCCCCAGCCAAATCCCTCCAAAGCCTTGTTCTTTATGCTAGCATCTGTAGTGATAGAAGACCTTATAGAATTTCTAAAACACTACACACAACAATATTTACAATGATCATTTTCTTGATATGCACTTTTTTCAATTTAAATATTTTTGCTTATAAAAAAAAAAAAAAAAAAAACTGTGAAAAAAACACTGCAATAAATTAAGAAGCTTTAAGGCTGCCAGTCTTGTCAGATGCCCAAATAATGGTCCCTTCATTTAAACTGGCACAGAATGGATCAGAGCGGGTGAGACTATGGTACGGTGAAGCCTCTTGAGCGAGCAGTAGGCTCGGTCTTGGTCTGGATTGAGACCATGTACAATATATATAACAGGAACAAGACTAGCCAGCATGCTCTTATCACCAACTGATAGCAATCCATTTCCTGTTAAAAATAAAAAGCAAGAGAGCATTGACTGATTAGCTCCTCGTTACTTAGTCATCATCCTGCTGATTATGGTGTTGGCCGATGAAACTGCTCGTTCTATATCGTGGAGTATAAAGTCTAACAGCGAGTCAAAGAATATCTACGTCATCCAGAGGGCCTCTTTATATGGAGAGGTCGCTCAAGGTCTGAATCTTCACCCCAAACACTCAAACTAAAACCATTTGGCTTTTGCTATATGTCCATCTAGCTTTTAATTTAAAGCAATGTAAAAGTATAATATACAGTGTATCATTTAATTGTCAAGAACTAGAAAAAGAACATGTTCACTATAAATCTTATCAGTGCTGAAAAACAAAATGAAAACAAAAATCTAGATGGAGGACAGTAAAGACCTCCAAAAAAAAGGTTCAGCCATTTCACTCAAACACACGTGGAAAAGAAAACTTAACACAAATGCTGCTACTGTCCATGGCTTCCACTGGGCACCTCCTGAGTGGTTGGCTAGGAGGTAAACACGTGCTTCTGTTTGTGGCGATGAACCAAAACAACAAGTAACACGAATTAGCTTCACCTGGCAGGATGAAAAGGCAACAGGATTACAAATGCATGCTCTAGTTTAATTGGAGCCATAGAAGTTTGAGGGATGTTTTGCCTGTTGATACTGGCCTTTGTGATGTTAGGATTGGTTCCAGTAAGCACGTAGAGAGAGAATCCCTCAAAGGGAGCTCTGGAAGGTCAGCACCATTGATTATCAATTCGTATAAAAGGAGGTGCTCAGTGAAAGACAGTGACCACTAGCATGTTCTGATTAGGTATCTTACTCTTCCTGTGGTTGTCACACAAAATGGCTTCCTCCAACGTGTCTGTTCAGCAGATTAATACACAGCAGGCTACCGTTCAATTTAATCTGAACCAGCTATTCGTGTCATTTCTGAGCAGGAAATCTGCATTTAAATGAAACGGAACAGCTCCTCGTTTACACAGACCTGAACCTCACAACCCCACACAAATACACATAACTACAAGTTTCAGTGCATCTAACACGGTCTGTCATATGCCACACACTAAATCATCACATCAACCTGCAAGAAAAATAAAAATGGAACAATTACAGAAAATAATCCATAAAAGATCAAATAAATAAAACGAGGTCCTGCCTCTTTACTTCTTAATTCATTGTGGACACAACAACAACGGTTTGTCAACCACCAACATTTTCCCCAAAAGATACATTATAACTAATGCATACAAGGCGATTTGTGTGAAATGAAGTAGCCGCATGACTAGAGGACAGACAGTGAGGAGTAAGTGTCTGTATGTTTTTTTTTTTTTTAAACTACATTTACAGTATTGGGATATTTTACTCAAAATCAACACTGTCAAACACACAAATCAGTGAAGGGACATTTTAGCAACTGTTGTGTACTGCCAGTGTAGTGCTGTGTCAATGCAGTTAGGCTGACAGATGCCACCGAACAAAACCTCAACTTAGACCAACATCCCAACGTATGATTTACACACAGAAACTCACTGGCCAAAGCCTGGCCACAAGCTAACAAAGCTAATCAGTGGTGTATCGTCTGATGCCTTAAATAAGCACTCAGATCTGGTTTTCCCTATCCATGTCTAGATAAAGAAATGTCAGTTTAAAAAAATAAAGGCAGCCATAGATTGGTTGTTGTAGAGATACAGTTTTCACAGCACCCACAGTGGAGGAGGGCTGGCTAACAGTATTACAAACACTAGACAATCTGAAAAATAACAAAGCAAAAGCTTCTGTAAACACCACTGACAGTGACAGCAATCAAGTATTCTCTACCTCCAATTCTCTCCCGTAAAAAATGAAGGTGAGTAAACATTAAGCATGTGGGATCTAAAAATAAAACGGCAAACTGTTTATCTCTCCCTGGCCTGGACTTGCACACACACTAAGTGAGGTCTAAAGTCAGTCAGTCACAGTTTCAGGGTGAAATCTCCTGGAGGTCACCCTGAAGACATTGCACTGACAACAGGGTACATACAGGCCATTTGCATAGCTCTCCCTCACTTATACACACACACACACACAGACACACACGGGTTCTGAAAAGGGTGGCATGTTTGCTTAGGCAAAGGTGTGTTGAATGTGAAGTTTGCATATGCAGTCACTCCATCTCTGTAGTCCAATAAGGGTATGCTAGCACCCATGCTATTGCATCTGTATAGTGAGGAAGTTAGGGCTAAATTCTGCTGTCTGATATTACAGCTTATTGCTAACAGGATGAGCATTGCACTCCAACATACAACCACTTGCAGGCGACCAGAACATCCAATATAATTATGCAAATACAAACATCACAGTCTTTAAATGGTATGTTCACAGGACAAAATATAGCTTGTAAGAGATGATTAAGGTATTAATATTCTCTAAACATAGGATAAACTATTTCACATACAGTATACATGACTGAAAACACTCACTCTTTTTTATTTCATTTTCTCTTGCTCTCCTCACTTGTAGATTTGGCATATCTTCTGCAGAACCAGCTGCAAGAGTCCACTCGGTTAAAGTTGCTGCATGGTGTTGTGTGCATGCAAATGTTTTCACAGGTTTACTGCATTTGTTAAAATAAGATAAGAAGAAAAAACAGCAAAATAAAAAATTGAAGCTTCAGGGACCATGTCATGAATGTGCGTGCGTATCATGGCCTGTTTTAATAAACAAGCACAATAGTGTAGGGCTGAGCTAATAGTTGACTGAATAAGAAAATGAATGAATGAATGAATGAATGAATGAATGGATGCTGAAGGCCAAAATGGTGCAAAAGGCATGTGGAGACCGAACACTAGATAAGCCCAGATGAGAGGAGTGATGGACTGTGGCACAAGCAAGTGCAGCATTTATCCTTAATTTCTTATATGATTTATCCAACATACTTATTTGAGTCTCCTTTTTTTTTTGCATACAAACAAAATAAACAAAGCAAATAATCAGTCAACTAAAAAGTTCTAAGCAGTGCTGCAACTGGTGAGATATGGCTGATGTCCCAAAGGACTTTGATTCCCAGGTGTTTTGCAGTCCAGCTGTGCCTACTTCAGTAGTCAGCTATGGGTGCAAGCTTTCTGCTCAAGCTGACTGTGATGTTGGTGTAGAGAGGCCTCCTGGACACTATGGGGGAGTAGTTTAGGTTGTTAAGACCATCCACTTTCTGTCTCTCCTTTGAATGGCGTAGTAAACTATACCTGCAAGAGCACACAATAAATCAGTCAGGAGAGGAGAGGAAAGGAGAGGAGTATGCAACAGTTATGTGCCCAGTGCATTGGAAAGAGTGTTTAAAAGTTCCGGTTAGACAAGTTTGATTGTTGATTGATGCTCCGTTGCCACTCAATGAGACGTTTTTGTGGAACAGGTTTCAGTAGTGTAGGAGGTTTCATCATCCTATACAGTCTTACGAAAATAATATTGGCTGACATTGAGAGCGTCATTGTCTGTGGTTTAGACAGAAAAGTGACAGTTGCATATATATTCCCATGGGCAATACGCAGCATTGTTGACAAGAACATACTAGCTTTTCGAAGCTTCACAAAGACACATTTATATTCATATGTGTGTTCAATATTTGTATTTTTTTCTACCTAGTATCAACTTCTTGAAGTTTTATTAACAAATGAATGAAACATTTATTCCTTGGGCTCTTTTAAGTAACGTAGAATTTCAGCACAGAGATCATGATTGGAATTCAGGCCCGAAGCATACAAGCATATCACATGCAAAGTCTTTAAAAGAGTTGAAATTCTCTCAAAGTCACTGTTCTTGCTGTTCATGTGACTGGCTTACACCACATGAGCCTAAGCCTCATTCCAATTATCAGCTTCCACTTTTAACCAAAGGGTGTGTGTGTGTGTGTGTGCGTGTGTGTGTGTGTTTGTGTGAGCATGGACAGATACTAACCTTCCCAGGAACTGGACTTCCCCGCGATGGTGATGAGGAATTGACATGTAGCGTCCCTGCTCTCCGTGTGGTCTACTTACGGTGTAATTGGCATACCGCACTCTGTACAAACATTTAATGCTCATTAATCCATTACACATGCAGGCTGAGCAAATACTGCAGTGATGACTTTCATTGTCATAAAGCATAATAGTAATCACTATAATAGCCACTATAATATTAAAACTGTGTGCAACATGATACAGACAAATAAAAACACAAGAGGGGGAGGTTTGGCGGTAACTGCACAAAAAAGGAATCTTTACATACGGAAGCATTACACAGGCCAATCAATTAGAGTTTGTGGTGTATACTGAGAGCCGAGTGTGTACAGCTGCCTGTGAGCTCTGTAGGTGGGGGGAGGGACAAAAACGATGTGTGGCAAAGGGAAAAAAAAAAACTCCCATACTATTACAAAAGCCTGCTATGTGCCAACTGGCCCAACCCATCTCTTGAGCCCTCCTAATGTCAACGATACTGTCAGCTCTCTGACTCACCTGTTCCAGAGGTCATCGTCCTCTCCTCCCCAGCCCCAGAATGCATTAGGAAAACCATTAATCTTTTTGAACTGCTTCACCGTCAGGCCACTGACACCACCGAAGAACTCATTATATGGGAGCCTTGGGGAGACAATTACACATATTAAATTCATATTAAGTAAGAAATACATTTACTGTATATATGCCCATGGAGACAGAATCCGGACTCACATGTAGGAGTACTTGTCGAGTTTGACCGCAAAGTGTCGAGGCATGTCTGTGCAGCCGTAGTAGTTTCTATCGTTCTCCATGAGGTGATCCACATCGTGGAAAATCAGACAGTCCCAGTCCAGGTCCTTCATAGCCTCCTTGTAGCCCACGTTAAACAACATGGCTCGGTTAAATGGCTCTGTGCCCCCCTTAAAAATTAAAAAAAGAGATTCTTTCATATTATGACAATTCCCATTTTCATAGGTTGTTATGCTTGTTATGTTCAATCATTTGAACAAATTCAAACAGTAAAACCCGGAAATTTGTATCACCTGAGAAGGAAACTCAGTTCCTGCAAGAGTTCACACAGGTGAATCTGTGAATCCATGCCAATGACTGCAAAGGTGTGTGCATACCTGTTCTATGAAATAAAAGGCAAACTGGAGTCTCTGTTTTTGTAGCACTGGCACCAGGTGTCTCAGGAGAATAGGTAAGTGTTCATGTCGGTTCCTGAACGGGACTAGGATTGCCACCTAAGGGACACAAAATGGATAATAGTACAATAGATATAAAATGACATGCATATAAATGGGGGACACACACCGACACACAGAGCACACTGACTAGCCTAACACAGTCAAATGCACTATTTGTACAAAGTGAATGTTTTAAAGAGTTGTGATCTCTCAGCAGGTAATAAATCGGGAAGTGTAGGCGAGGACAGCACCAAAAACCACTAATTACCATGAAGACTCATGACTAAGAACTGGCAGATTCTTGATATCTTATTTCCATGATGAGATCTGGCATGCATCAATCATAGAAGCACTGCGGCACTAAAAGTCTGTGAAAGGTGTATTTTTTTTCCTAAAAAGAAAGTTTCTTTTGAAGCTCAATAAAAGGCAAACTGTCACAGGAAGGAAAAAAGCAAAAACAAAAACAAGTGAAATGGTGACAATGTGCAGCTGAGAGAGAGAGAGAGAG
>NW_023339707.1:15965051-15969529 GCF_004916995.1 Morone saxatilis | reverse complement strand
AGAGAGAGAGAGAGAGATTGCTGGCTAATGAAAGAAAGAGATAGAGAGCTGGTTGTCAGAACATACACAGTCCCTCAGGGCAAATGAATGTGAGAGACGGACAAACAGATGGCAGGCAAGAACGCTCTGTTGGACAAAAAAAACTGAGTGAGCACACAGTAGAGGAGGCTGGTTTAAGTGTGACTAACTATTTTTTTTGCATTTGAATGTCAGATAGAACACCTGCATCAAATGCAAATGGTGTAAAAACATGTATATACATTGCACAATGGACAGGTATTGGACATGGCAGTTACAGTGTATGCATTGTATGTCTGGACTGTGAATGCTGGAAACTTCCAGTAACAGACACTGATTATTCTCCCCATTACTTTTGACATTAATGTCTGTTGCCAAGAATGACATAGTCACTCAATAATTCAACTTTGTGCACTCCTTAGTTACAAAATTATTGGGAATGCTTTGGTATAAAGTCATTTTGAACTAAACCGTTCACAACAAGATCTGTGTATTAGTGATTGTGACATTTATTATTTTGAAAAATACACAATATTGCTGTAATCTTTTGGCACATTGAGCACCACAAACTAAATGCCATAGAGCGCTTTATAGGGGTTCAGCTGCAGCTAATATTGCCAAAGGGCAGCAAATGACACAGAAACTATTGCAATGGATAGGCAACATGTACTGTAACATTTATGGGCAACAAATTACAGGATTAATCAACATAAAGTGTGGTGCATAATTTGCCACCAGAGGAGCTTCAAAGCCCCCTTGTATACATTCTGCAAGTCTCTGAACTCTACAGAAGGGATGAATACCATTCCTCACAAAATTCTTCCATTTGGTGTTTTCAATGTCACATCCACACTTACCTTCCAGCGAGGTAAACAGTCTTTGGGCTTCCAGTAGCCTCCTTCGGCTATGTGAGGCTCTCCCTCCAGCAAAGATCTCTCCACCTCCTCCAAAGATATCTCACTCATATTCACCTCCAATCTGCCCTCTGTGTGTGGCAGGAGAGGAAAAAAGAGAGGGAGAGGAAGAAGAGACAGATTTTATGAGCCACAAAAAGCCACGAGGGTTAGGAAAAAAGATAGACAGAGCCATGGCGGCCATGTGAATAAAATGGAATAGTAAAGACATGAATTGGAGGGAATAGATTAAGGGAATGAGATGAGGAAAATGTTAATGACAATACAAAGAGGTATGGAAGGGGGGGGGCAACGCTCGTCAAAGCTTTTAACAGTTGAGCAATCTGGGGCATAAATTGCTGGGTTAAGCTATTCTTGGCCAACATATTTGCATGCATCATCAATCAAAACTGGAATAAAACAGAAGCTCTCAACCATTTCACTCCTCATTATTAGAACAAATATGTACAGAAGCACCATGAAAACTCACTTATTGGACACAGCTAAGAAAACCTGAAGAACAACTGTTTTTTTACCATTAAGGGTCAACCAAGGAGACCGAATTACATTTTTCTCATCTGGTGCCTTACATATATAAGAGAATCATCAGCCAGGATCAAAGAATTAAAGACAAACTACAAATCAAACTTTAACAGTGCACTTACTCATGGAGGGCAGTCTCTCGGGGCAAATCTGGGAGGAGAGGTAGGTGAAGCCTTCTGGGAGGTATGTGGTGGGAGGATCATCACTCTCGCTCACATTGAAGTCATAGGAATAGTCTGGGGTCACACATATACAAGTATCAACACCACCATCAGCGGGAGCTTAATTCAGTCTTTATCTACACGAGTCAAGCTTTGTGCTCTATTGTGTTGCATCAACTATTCTTATGTTTTTACCTCTTTCACTGCTGCCTAAGCTAAATGCTCCATACACATGTCTGAGTCACTTACAGTACAGATCGGGACAGACTCAACTACTACAGCTCTGTTTCTTTAACTGCATTTGCACCCATTGCATTTTTAAAAAAAGCCACATATGAGCGAAGTATTCCCGAAACACCTCGGTGCATTAACGTGTATGTTTTTACCTGTGCCATTGATGCTGTAAGCCCCTCTCACCACCTGCTCCAGAACCTGAGCCCCAATGTTCTTCACGTTCTCTCTGATCTGGATCCCTCTGGCTTGGACCATGAACACATACTCATTCACTGTGGACAGAGGGGAAAAGGACAGACAGTTAAGCCATGTTATTCTTGGACAATGTAAAATTCACATCAGTAAAAATTCAATAAAGCGGGGAGGGTCTACAGCTTCAAAGAACACCCTCCGGGCGGAATAACCTGTTAAAGTGCATAAATACAAACTACCATTTATAAAAAAATAAATAAACCTTAACTGAGGTACTTATTTTCACACTCTTCCACCTGATCTGGTCCAAACTGATTACCTGCCTTGGTGAAGTTATGAGGGTGATCGTTTTTTTTTTTTTTTTTTAATCTTAATGAGCCACACATCGAGGGACTTTCATTCCAAAGAAGTCAAATATTAGAATGTAAATCTATGATGATGGGGCAGGAGGAGAGAGAAAGATACAACTCAAACTTAATAATGAGAAGTGACTAAGATAATGAATTTAAAAAGATTGGTAGATCTGCCTTCCGAGCATCTACTGTGCTGTTCGTCATAGATCATTTTTTGCAACAGGAAAAAAAAAACCACAAACCCACAAACAAGGTGTCTGTTTAAACAGACCGCGCAGAGGTTGTGCACGGAGACTGAAAGTTCCTACCTGAATTTCAATCCATCATAAAAGTGTGCCTATCTCAAATAATAACATCAACAGTTAATCACGAGATCCACTAGAGAACTACATCCTCGTGTTTGATATCTCTTATTACAACTGTTTTGAATTTCCATGACAGTTAACTATCAGGAACTTTACCAGAGAAGCTTTGTGCCACTTCTGTTCAGTCTGGTTTGACCTAAATAAAACCATAACAGAGGTCAACCTGCCAAATAGGAACTCCCCAGTAGAACAATGAGAGGAGATGTGGTCTAACTGCAATACCTCGCCCCTACTTCACCTCATTCAAACGCTGTAGCCACAAATGTGCACTTGCATGAACAGAACACTGACTCACACAAGTTTCTGATTTCAACAGACAACAGAGGAAAAGACCATTTGTCCAAAGCACCAGAAATAACTCCCTGGATCACCGACTACAACTCCTGTTTCTTTATTTGGAGCAGCATGCCAGCACAACGCTGCCAAATTGATGGATCTCTGCCTCAGTGACTCTGTATCCAACTGCACAATCCCTGGCCATTAATCCAATCAGTATTTATCTTAGAGCAATCCCAATATGATCCACACACGTCTGTGAAGACAACCGCGTGTGTGCTGGTGCGTGCACGCATTAATACTGCTGAGGTAGAAATCTACAGGATGTGATTTGTCATTAGTAATAGTATTAGAGTTTCCATCACATTCATCTTGTTTTATACAAGCTGCCAAGCATGCGAGACTAGAGACTAGTGGCTTAGCGGTAACTGAAATCAATGTTCTCATTTTACCTCTGCAACATTCAAATATTACAGTGCAGACGAAGGAAATCTGCAAAGGATAATAATAATGAAACGCAAAACAAGAATGCAGACTATATCCAGTCCACTCTCACTCCAACACACGCAGAAGTGCATCAACAGATGCACGTGCACACATGCGTACACAAATCCACACACACATTCACTGATGCCCTTCAGAGGCGCCATATGATGGAAAAATGCTAAGAGGCTTCTGGAGCGTGATCCAGTCCTACAGGCACCAACATATTTTGAAATGTTTGCATCTCCCTCCTGTCAAACATATTGAGAATATTATCTATGCATATCCCTACCAGGACAAATGCAGGGCACAAATGTGTTGTAGATGAACATACAGTACCACACTGAATCGCTTCAAAACCTGCTGAGCAAAGCAAATCAGCACCTCAGTCTGGCCTTTGCTGTAAACTGTCTTTTCTTGAAACATTTTTGGTTCTGTTTTCAAGAAGTCAGTGGTTCTTTTCAAGTCAAGACAGGGATGAAAAATGTGAACACTCTGCATACTGTATACAAAGCAGTGGGCGCACAATTCTCTCTCTCATCAAACATGCACAGCAATGGTTAGTGCTGAGGTATTCGAGGCTACAAACTGTGACAAATTCAATTAAACATGAGAGACCAGGAGTTTAGACGAGGCTGGCATGGTAGGCTACAACACAAGGCCATTAGTGCTGGACATAAGCAAGGAGATGCACGTGCACACACACACACACACACAATACTGATGCATCACTAGAAAAGGGGGCATCACATGCATGCACAAGTATACCACAAGGACCCCAACTGTACCTCATCCTATCAGAAACCCCCACTGTAACCTATCAAGCAATGACAGGGGACCTTGAATGACCTTGTCCTCTATAGCTCTCACAGAACATTGTTGTCTGCATGCCAAGCCTGGCCCACCTCTCTTTCTCTTCTCTCCCTTTCACTCTCTCTCTCTCTCTCTCTCTTCCCGTCT
>NW_023339707.1:15964604-15965012 GCF_004916995.1 Morone saxatilis | reverse complement strand
TCTCTCCTTCCACTTATCTGTCCTTTCCTCTATCTTCCCTCTTCATCTTTCTGTGCTGCTGTCTCTGTGTAATGTGGTTTGCATCAGTTTCTGTCAAGTCTGTTTGTTCCTATCGTTTAAGTAAATAATCTGAATGATGGATTGCAGGCTTAAGGGGACAATTCCAGGCACAGACCCTGCACCACACTGTACTGTAACTGAGGTTAATAGAAAAAGAAAAAAAGCCAACACACGAGCAAAAAAAGGAAACAAACCCCCCCCCTTGCCTCTGAAAAGCAATTAACTCCACATTGATAGCTCAGCAGTGGGAGGTGATCGGTCCCGTTCTGGTAGCTCCCTGATAAGAGCTGAAAGGCAGTTTTTTCTCCCAGCAGAAACGGTTTCTGCATACGCACACAAACACACACA
>NW_023339707.1:15963935-15964504 GCF_004916995.1 Morone saxatilis | reverse complement strand
ACACACACACACACACTATACATATACTCATAGCTTTCAGGGTTTAAAGCTGTCACTCGCAGAAAGGGTCATTTTTACTACTACTGCATATCAGTGACACCCACAGACCCGCACATGCATAAAGACATCCAGGAAGTAGGGTACTATGGGTGCAAATACATCATTCCTCAGAGAATGCTGAATGTGTGTTATGTCTGAATTAATGAGACTATCCGTAATGTTACACTCTAAATTGACCATACATGATTCAGCAGCCCATTTCAATACCTTATTGGAAGTTAAACAGCCAATTACTCAGAGCATTAGCACTAAATCTCTCACAATTAACCAGAACAACCACTGTAATTTGACTGTATTGATCTATTGAGTATCGGCATTAAATGGCAATGAAGATGACAAAATGTCCTCATTGGATATAGGTTGATTTTTTTAAACACGTGTGTTCTTTTTGAACCATTATTGGATTTGATCTGAAGGGATAAACGTGTTATTACCTTTTTTGACCCTGTGGAAGTGATGCCGAGAAACCCCGAGGCTGTAGTGGATCAATAGTAACACACACACACACA
>NW_023339707.1:15962577-15963848 GCF_004916995.1 Morone saxatilis | reverse complement strand
CAATACACAAACACAAACACAAACACAGTTGGCAAACTATTACCATATGAGAAATATACTTCTTTTTACGACTTATAACTTTGAGAATTAAAAATACAGCTACGGTCAGACATTCATTTGTGTGATTTTCTGAACCAACATCGAGAGTATTTTTTCTATTTTTACGATAAGTCTCTTGGCGGTGAGAGATTGTAACACCAGTCTGTTTACACAGAGATAAACTCATGTCCTGTTTGTTCACAACAGTCAAAATCACTCAAGTCATTTTGTACACACACACACACACACATATTTCAGAGTCAAAGATCTCCCATGAGTGGCGTTCAGTTCATTTGAGTATTTTAACAAAAAGTCACTCCTTGTGAAAGTATTTTGTTTAAATACTGAGCAAAACCACAGGAAATATTTTGACCAGTATTGCTGGTTTTCTGAGTAAATTCACACTATTGTTGTAGATTCTTTCTCTTCACCAGGAAGTCTCTGGTATTTATAAATATTTGAGTTGCTGATTAGATCCCATTTCCATGATGAACACTATATAGCTTTGGCATCTCCCTTACATATTTAAAACTGACAGGAAGAGAAAGAACTACATCAAAGCACTTTATTTTTCTCATCATGGGTACTCCCATGCAAAAAGGTCTAAGGTGGAGATTTTAACTTAACTTAACTTAACATTCATTTGTGTTCAGTCTCACTCACTCTTATCTTTGTCTTTATTTTTCTTTCCCTCTGCCTTTTCCTCATATCCTGGCACCTCCTTTCCACCCAACCATTATTGTTGTCATGGGTAACTTAAGGTTATCTAAGCAGCAATGTGTAATGCTTTCTCCAGGTTTCATTCTGTGCACGCCTCGAGAGACACATATATGCAAAGGCATAGAGTTCCTGCATCCCCTTGAGGTGAGAAAAAAAAAAAAAAAAGTGTTGCTATTGGTATGATCCAGTGAGCACTGCAATTGTTCAGTAACAATTAAAAATAATAATAAAGAATCAATCGAATTGAATTCAGACCCATAGTCCTCGGATAAAAAAGGATGTAAGTTTGAAGAAGAAAAAAATAGTTTAAACAATCTCAAAGTGGACGAATAAACTGCAGAGTTGCCACAAATCTAGTATCTCAAGCAATTTTCATTTAGTATCTGACATGAATTTATATTTAATTATATTCTTAAGCCTCCTACTGTATATCTATATAGGACAAGTATCAATTATTTTAATTGAAGATTCGTTTATTGAAATGATTTTTGTTTGTTTGCAAAAAAAAAAAA
>NW_023339707.1:15958672-15962545 GCF_004916995.1 Morone saxatilis | reverse complement strand
CCCAATTTTCATGAAACTTGGTGGGAGGGTGTGGCACTGGCCAAAGAAAAGCCTGTTATATATTGCAACTTTTAATGTGCTGGCTTTAGTTGTCGGCCCTGGAAGTTGCCCCTTTAACACTGACATATAACTTACTCGCATTTGCTCACCCAAAACAACCACCCACCCTTTCTACACAAATAAAAATGTTTTGCTCTGTGAATCTGTGTCCTGTTTTCTCAACTTACAGAATCGCACCAACATGAACACGAGCACTTGCAGCTGATAACGAGGACTATATTAGTCCGATGCTAGTTTTAGTCACATGGCAATCGGTCATAAGTGGATCATGAGACTTCCTTCAAACCACACAGCTGCACTGCACACACAGGCGCATAGAACCACACCAAATAAAGCCCCTTTCACACCACACCCAAAGTGCGAGTGGAACTACAATGATAGGGAACCATCATGACTGCATTAACCAGAATGCTCACCCTTCATGTACACAGGAATTCAAAAAGATTCCCAAGAGCTCCGTTCCTCCATTGGACTGGAGGACAAAAACAGATTGGCTGGCTAGCTGACAGACAGGACATAGAGAAGGCAGGAGTCCATGACAGAAAAAAAAAAAAAAAATCCCACGAAAGACGAGATTCTCAGAGCAGATGTCTCTTTGACAGGCTGAGTACTCTGAGTACTTACTGCAACAGAAATGACGTCAGCACTTATTGCACATTCTGGCATCCTGCCCACTTCCTGCGAGCATCCAAACCACTTGTGCTCCCATTTCCTTCTCTTTCGTTTCCTCTTGGCTGGTCAATTTCATTCATTCATTCAATTGTCATCTATCTTCTTTGCCTTCTCCCCACTCTGCACTGGTGTTAAATGCCTGCGCTTGTGACCCACCCCATTATCTTTGATTTATTTGTAGTATATTAAATTCTTTTCCTGAAACACAGACAGGAAACTCACCCATGTGACATCAGCAAAACTTTCACTAGCACTTCACGACAACTTCTGATATTAATTTCCTGTGTGTGTTTGCAGTTGGGGTGAAAGTAGAGGCACGTAGAGGCACGTTTTCTAAAATCACCGTATGTCAACAGAGCAAAAAAAGACTGAACAAATTGTCGCATATCAGTCTTGAGAAATGTAGGTACTTCCCTACGCGCTTTATGCGCTACACACTGTAAGCTACTGCTTTTTTTTTGCCTCCAACCACAAACCGATAGAAACAGTGTGCACACGCAGACACCAATACAGCCTTGACACCTCTAGCTCAGTACTAATGTTTTCATATTCTATCATCATTGACATTACTTCACGATTATACTTACTTTTATAATTTCTTGTGCTATTATATATATACACTATCACACTGTGAAAGGCCAGCATAAGCCTGCAGGGGTAACAGTGAAGGATGTGGGGGAACTATAGAGTAATACTGGGTTCACTGTGTCACTATAAAGTGGCAGCAACCAAACGTCCATACTATCGTGTAAGTAAAGAGTAAGAATTTCTCTTCCTGTACACAGTAAAAAACTGTTTTTTAGTTACACCACCAAGTCCTTATTCCTTAATTCCTTGAATGTGAAAACTAGATTTAAGTATGTAGAAGTTGACATACGGTACAGACTAAGTGATAGGGATAAAAGATGATAAAAGACTAAATAGCAACTGGTAGGTCTAACCTGTAAAGGGTCAACTGAAACAATTATGGTGCAGCAACAGACCGATATAGACATATAGATATATTTCTGTGTTAGAGGATGTGTGACTGACCAAAACAAAACACTACTACACCTGAATAGTTTAACCTGGGGCTGTTTTAAGTTCCATGTGAAAAAAGCTAATATTTACCCAGATCTGAGTTAACACTTTGTGTAAGCTTTACTGTTTAACAATGCGGAGTGATAAAAGCAAAAGTAAAGTACTTAACCATCATTTGTGAGCAGAGGAAGGGGGGTTGGGGGCAGTTTTAAAAATTAACTCCCCTCCTCAGGGCTGCAATGCATTAACAGTTAACTGGCAGCCATTTCTCAGCAGCACTTAACTCTACTTTGCCAGTTTATTCTTAGCTATTGGTAAAGCTGCTTCCCTGTCAAAAAAAAAAGGAAGAGGGCTTGAATACGCATGCTATTTTCACACCGCTTTACTGTATACAGGATACCGTCACACTTAACCTCCTCACAGAGATTTCTGTCTTTCTAAATCTCTCAACTTTAAAGCTGTTTTGAACCGCTCTGGTTAATCAATGACACTAATCGATTGATTAACCTCCAGGCAGAGAGAACACAGCCCTGCTGTCTTAGCAGAAGCGCACTTGTCACTGTAAGAAGTGTTGAAATTTTCCACTGATACTCTTATACCAGAAATATAAGAGAAGCAATGGAGCTGATTAATTTAGAAGATATGTTATAATTATGTGCAGTGTAATGGAAAACAATGTGTAACGGAAAACGTATGGCGTAAAAAAAACTCTTTCAAATAACACATCACACTTACAGACACAGTATACTCTAACACATGCCAGCAGGGACAGCATCGGGTCTAGTTGGAGTTCATTTTTGGTCTTGCACTAGTCACTCTGTCCCTCCATCTGTTCTGCTGTCCCAAGTGTGTGTGTGTGCGTGCGTGCATATGCGCCTGTTTGTGTGCATGTGTGACCCTCCCTTGAGTCACTGTGTCTGCCGAGCCACTACATGGCAGAGAAACACAGGGACCAGACGTGGCGAGGAGAATTACATAGATGACACAGTGGTGCCAGGACCCCTTGTTTTCATTCTGCTGCAAGCAAATACTGGAAAACAGATCTGAGGGGGGGGAAGTGAGAGATGGACAGATTGTGTACATGTATGTGTGTTAGTATGAGAGAAGACACGTTCCTTTCCTAGTACACACTCACAATCTCTCTCTCTCATTTGGGATTGATAAGAGAATATATGAAGGTGAAAATACAAGGGTTATTTTCTGTCAGTGTCGTCTCATTCACGCCAATGGCAAAAGCCAGTTTATCTTGGTCTTAGCTTTGGTCTGAAAGGGGTATGGAGTAAAGAGGAAAGATTGCTGTTAAAGTTCATATGAGAGATTGACAAGAGTGAGAAGTTGCAAGGAGGCAAAGTTCCTTTATTATGGCACCAGGTTTACAGGAAATACGCGTATATAGTATATCTGTATGTGGTTGGGAAAAGCAGAACTGGTTGATATGCTATCTGGGTATAATCTGCTGCAGTAGATAATACTATGAACTGCTTCCACATATAAATGCATCTATTGAATTGTTGCAGGTGCTAAATTAAACAAAGCTTTAATCGGCTCTAATCAATATTTTAAATAAATAATATCAATGTATTAAATGAAACAATTAAACTTTACTGTCTTGGTTCACTATCACTGCGTCCTACATAGCGTTGTGGCTTTCTTGGCTTGGCAGGCCAGGCTGTTCACATTTTGGTTGTTTAGGAGCCAGCAAACAAGGCCTTCTCCACCGTGCTACCACCTACCTGGCTCAGCACCAATTAGCAGTCATAGTCACTAACTGGCAAACATAGTGGAGCATTTTTGCATAATCTAAAAGTGTTATAAATAAAAATCCTTCAACATTAAGACGTAAACAAGCAGCAGACAAACAAGGGGTGCAAACAGAAAGGTGGATGAGGTGCAAATAGGCTTTAAGTTTTAGATTCTATCTGGCCCGTTGTGTGGTTTTCCAGCAGTTCTTGGCTGCTGTAGTAAGTGTGCCTCCATGTGGTGATAACCATCCCCAACCTGCCCTCTCTCCTGCCTCCCTTGCCTGTTCGCTGCTGGTCTCTGTTACAATGTGATTGCATTTTTTTGTGCCCAGAGAAGGACTGAAACGGCAGGTTTCATTGACCTTTAACTCAGCTTCTG
>NW_023339707.1:15958466-15958654 GCF_004916995.1 Morone saxatilis | reverse complement strand
CAAATGCAACTGCAGGTCATTAAATGAACTCGAGATTCAGTTCAGTCTCTTCCTTCAATGCATCTTCTCCTCTTCCAGGTTTTCTGCCTTTCTCTTGCCTAAGGACCCATATTTTTTTTTGCGTTTTTCTTACTAAATGAAGGCACACTGTACATGTATAATCTTGTTGAAGCCAGTTAACCCCCCCC
>NW_023339707.1:15939473-15958366 GCF_004916995.1 Morone saxatilis | reverse complement strand
GCATTCCACAGACGTGGGGCGGCACGTTGGTGCAGTTAATATTTAATGAGAACGACCGGATTTGTTGCTTTAATGCAGTGAGGGTTA
This sequence comes from Morone saxatilis, assembly GCF_004916995.1. Classification (NCBI taxonomy): domain Eukaryota; kingdom Metazoa; phylum Chordata; class Actinopteri; family Moronidae; genus Morone; species Morone saxatilis. The sequence continues at coordinate 15,958,279 of NW_023339707.1, read as the reverse complement.
TGTAAACAACTCAAAATGGTAGCTAATTGATTAATGAATTTTAGATTTAAGCTACAAACCAATTAATTTCTGTCAACACGAATCCAGGTCATGACACAGATTCTGTTGATACTCTGTAGAAAAACATGTTTTACAGGAAAAGCTGGTGTCTGTTGGAACTAAATGAGCTGTGTATGCAGGAAAAGAGGTGACGGCAGTGAGATTCAAGTATGAACTAGCTGCTGGTATCGTGCAGTTGAGGAACACTGGATGAATTTATAAGAGAATATAGTCTAAGCAGGAAGAAGGTCTTTCCCAGTGATAAAACAGTAATAAGAAGGAGAAAAAAAGTAATCTAGTGTATTACAATCCATTAAAGTGCATTTAGGATTAAAGTGAAGTCTGAAGTCTTCTAAAAAACAAAATTTTTTGCAACCTCAACTTTACCTGAAGATCAAATAAACGGTGTCTCACTTAACCATCTAATTTATAATTAATATAAAAGCAGCTGGTAATTAGCATTCAGTGAATTTGTGCATTTATCAAGCAGTGCATGTAAATCCACTCTGGCCGCTAGAGGAGCCTTATAATGAAGCTCCAACGTAGGTTCTGTGCCGATTGTTTGCTCTTGCTGCCATGGCCAACCTGATGTGCAGATCTGGATGAATGAGGCAGGTGTGTGTTAGCAGTAAGCAGTATGACATCCACATTGTCCGTTAGGTTGTGTTCATACTGACAATAGCAGTGCATAACATGTAGCCTCTTAGTCATTTTAATGAGACTGGCAACAGGCTACTTTAGCAGGGGCAGCTTGTATTGTAACATGAACGCATCGAAACAGAAGCTGCCGTGATAACTTTCTAGAGTTGGATAATCCTGCCTCAAAGGAGTATAAACTACTGTGCAGTGTCGTGGCATCTGGGAATCGTCACCTGTAGCAACCCACCTACACCAGCGCAGCCCCTAGATTCCTGCGATTGAGAGGAATTTTCCACAAGCATCATCATTTGGAGGGGAAAAAAATGTGTTGATTTCCAGACATGTTTATGTTTTCACTTTACTGGCGAGCACTTTCCACAGCCAGACAGCTCGGCTCCTTAACCACTATCCAATAGGTTAATTCCAATGGGTATTTTATGTCTTTGGCCACTTGGTGGAAATACACAGTTTAATCTCAAAAGGACAAGTTCCCATATTTTCAAGTCTGTCTAAAAATAACACTGACATGCGTAGTGGTGTATTGAAACAGTCTGACCGTCAGTCACTCTATTAATTCCCCTTCTCGATCTTGGCCCTTAAGAGAGCCCCTCTAATGTGATTCCAACAAAAGAGAAGGAGAGAAAAGTCTTTTTAGAAGGAAATTCCCTCTTTGTGTTACTACCCCCCCCTCCCTCCTTGATTTTTGATATTGTTTGAGACACTGGAAACCAAATATCAAGGTGCAGTAGCAAGGATGAAAAGGATAATAATAGACCCATTATTGTAGTAAAACTATTTATAAATGTGAGTGGAGAGTTGTAAAACAGTATCTGAATACATGTGTGCGTAATCAGATTTGTAAATGTGTAAAAAAAAATCTACGTATCTGTATTGAGATTTGTCATCGTGTAGACAAATCTGTAAATGCAGACATACGTATAAAACTCAACTCAACTGACAGACCCTCCATTGGCTTCTTATACATAACTTTTGCTACACTTCGTATCTGCAAACGCGTGTGGTAATTTGTGTGTGTGAGGATAAATGTGTGGTATAATTAACTAGCTAGATTCATACTTTAGCTACAGTAAAGCTGATGTTATCTTCCCACTAGTAAATAAATTACAGAGATGAGTCAGAGAGTAGCTGGAGGACATCAGAGGGATAATATTTTCTCCATAAAACACTATCTACTATCAGTGAGGCTGGGCCGTAGTTTTCCATCTATAATTTTTTCCGACCTACTTCTTGACGTATTTGTGGTCTGGTGAACAGTAAATTAATTAAATTCAGTGCCAGAGACAGCACGGCAACGTCACACTACCGCCAACTGGTGGTATGTAGGCTGTAGCTACTGAGGCACACAGACAAATATCTCTACAAACAAATCGCCACACGCATTTGCAGATCTGCCACAGCAGAAGTGTAACAAAAGTCGTGTAAAATGCCAATTGAGAGTCCTGCCTGAGTTGTAACCGAGTTGTCCAGCTATTAGAGCAAATACTTAGACTTCTCAGCCATTAATATGTATGCATTTACAGATTTGTCTACACATTTCCTGATTTCAATATATTTACAAATCAGAATGCACAATAGTAAATTCCTTACAGATACCTTTAAACATTCACAAATCTGATATGCACACATTGAGGTGCTTAATGAATCAATACTACTTTTTAAAGATGGCCGTGGTTGCTTTGCACCAGGTGTATAGTTGTGCTAGTACAACACATATCCTTAATGAAGAGTATTTAGAAAAGTGCCTCAAAAGGCAAGGTGTGTCCATGTAAATAATTGTAAACATGCAAAGGTGTAGAAGGTGTGTAGGGAAAACAGCAGGTTGCCTGCACAACATACTTTAGTTTGCTTTCATTAAAAAAACAGTGTGTAGTATTCAGTGGCATCGAGCTGTGAAGTTTGAATACAGTGGAAAACACGAAAGGCCCTATCTTGAGCCGGTGCTTGATAAATATGTTCTGGGCTATTGTAGAAACATGGTGGTTCAACACAGTCCATGGAAGAGGACCAGCTGCCTCTCAAGATAGATTTTCAGGTGTTTATACACAAATAAAAACATACTCATGAATATGAATGTTACACACTGGACCTTTCAATAAAGGTTGAAAAGCTTGATCCCTATCGGCAGTATCCCCCTCGTCATCAACAACGGTATCAGCATTTGTGTTTGCATTATGCCTCACTGGCACCATCACTTCTGTACACCAGCTCCACACAAGTTACAGTTTGACTGCCCTCAAACACATGACCGAAGTAACCATGGCAACAGTCTCAATAACAAAGGGAGGCCCAGACCAGGTCAACAAAGACTGGGATTCTCCTCAGGATGATTAGGTTACATAAATGATTACTGGCTCAACACGAGACGTTCAGTTCGCCTCTGAAATGACTCCCCATTCTTTATCTAACATTGGTACACCTCCACCCAACCCCTCACCTCCACTGCATTCAGCTCCACCATCTGTCTGTGGTCAAATATCCAAACTATTAGGGTTGGATATGGGTCATCTTACTGACAACAGTATAAGACATAAAACTAGAGTTACTGTGTGTGTGTAGGGATTACCTATGGTTGCTATGTCCTTTTACAGGTAGGCAAAACAGACAGGCATTTACAGTATCTGTAACAAGAAGAGGATTTGAAAATACTGCTACATAGTGTAGAGGAAAAAGCAGATATTCTACTTTTCACCGGTCTGGTGAAAATAATAGATACTCCCACATGCATAAAGTTAGGTAGGTAAACACACAACAATCTATGTAATAAGAAATATATAAAGTAAAACTGACTCGTGATAAGGAGGTTTAGTTGACAGTAAATACAATTCTGCTATTACAGTTTATTATCGTGTATTGTTAAAGTTTTAGCATTGTTTTTCCTTGTGAAATACAATAAGAAATGGCTTTCATTCTGTGTCTATAAATAATTAAACTTAGAGTGGTTAGTGGGTTAACTGTGAACAATCCATTCATGAGAGTTATCACTTTAGTAAGGTTGAGAATCCGAGGAGTAATGCACCTGGATTGTACCATTTCTTTAAAAATACATTAGAAAATGTAAAATATTTTAAATTTCCATGGTTGGCTATCCAAACACTAACACAGGAAAGCATTACAAACGCCTTCATCAAACACAGTGGTGTGAAGACTCTAACTTAAGGTGTACTTTGATAACTGTGTACATAAGGTCTTGAATTTTCCATACAGGAGTGGCTATGTCATTGAAGGGGAGGGCCAAATTAGTTAATCAATCGTATCTCAAATATGCATCAAAAAACACAAAGCTGGGTGTAACTCACTAAATAATCCCTGCCTCTTTAATAAAGGGAAACATGACTCTTCAAATAATATCTTTTTGTGAGTGTGATCAACTGTCTTACAAAGCTATAAAGTCAAGAGGGTATATTCTGTGACGCATAGAAAATCCATTCACTTTCAGCATAGACTGTTACAATATTTGCTTGTTTATACCCAAATAAATATCACAATGCATCAGCAGCAACGGCTTTTAACCATCTGTTCAAAATTGATCCTCAGTAAATCTGTGCAGAGCATGTTTCCTCCTATTGGCTATGGCAGAATTATAAATATCCACAAATACTGAAAACACTGGATAAAATGATTTCCTCTATAAGTGTTCAGACAAAAGCAAGGACTTAAGTGTGTCTTGTCTGGGGAAAGAATGAGATTTTACAGTGTCACAATCAAAACAGTTATGTAATCCATGTCCTTTCCAGGGTGACGGCCAGTGTTTCTGCATATTCTTGTAAACCATATTAGGAGTGTACAGTAGGTATGTGTGTGAGAGAGACTGGGGACAGGGTATGGTAAGGTCTCACACAGTCATTGAGAGGCTTTAAGAGGATTGCTTATGCCTCTGACTGACTCACAAGGTGCAATGAACTCCCCCTCTATTGATGTTTAACTAAGTTCCTTTGTTAATAGAGTATTTGGAGTCACGTGTCCTTGGAAGGTACAGGGACGTGACAGACACGTGACAGACACAGAAGGTAGATTGTACACAAGTGCAAAAGGTCTAGACGGAAGAAGAAACAAGTGTCAGCGTTAAAGAGCAAGAAAAAAATCTGCCATTATATAAAAAGGTATTTATAGTAGTTGTAATAACTTTTACTGAAGGGCCTCCTTTACAGTGTACAGATGTTCCAGACAAAGACACAGTCCATGGCTCTCTCCCAAACGACTGTAATGACTGTATCCTTGGGGGTTTGTTGTCACCCCAATCATCATGGGAACAAGGATGGCATGTTTCTGTGGTTGCTGCGACGATAAAAAAGGTTCAGTCTTGGATGGGAACAAGCCCTCGGGGAACCATGGCAACTGCAGTGAAAATGTCAAACGCCAGATCTTAAGTGCTCCAGCCAGAGGGATTTTAGTGATTGAACAAGCTTTCTATGTTTTCCTTTCATTCGGATTTCATAGTTATCTACTCTTTATTACTAAACCAGAGATGTTCAATTTTTAAATGGCTGAAGAACTTTACAGAAGTTAAATAGGGAAGCTGCATAATTTATCACTCTCGACTTGTTTATTCACAACGGAGTCTATCTGAGGTAGCGTAGCACCGAGTTAATATTTCACCCTGGCTATACCTAGCCTCGGGAAATTAGCCTTAAGAGGCTGGCTGGATTGATCTAAATGGATGGATCAATTAAGCAGCGCAAGAAGCGGGAGATGGGTTGCGGGTAGCATTACAGTGGGCCTTGAGGACAAGAGATGGATGGCTTTAAGAGTGCCGGAGAAGCCCTGCTGCAGTAAGCATCAGCACAGAAGCAGCATGACCATTAAGCACACATGGGCACAACCTTAGACACCAACCTGTACTTTCCACAGACATCATAAGTACCACAGTAAGTGGATTTGTGTCGGGTCTGGACAATTATGAGCATTATAGTTACCACAAACAATGCTATACATTCTGATACCTAATACAACTTCACAATACGTAGGAGAGGGTGTTAAACTACAGCTGGTGGGCTTTATATCCTACCAGAGGTGTAAAGAATAGAGATCAAATGTGTTTCATTAAACGTAGGCATTATGTGCAGTTGATTAAACACCATGTCTTTCAGCTCCAAGTTAATTATTTACCCCCTCTATGCTCACCAGGGTAACAGGTTAACATCTAAACAACCCTGTCACAAACACATGAAAATGTGGGCTAAAGCTAGCAACATGTAGACTTTTTTATTACCTTCTAATGCAAAGCACCGAACTGCATAGCACCAAGATAATCTGTCTAATCTTTACTAGCGCCAGTTTTTACCCAAATTAGGATTCAAATGTTTCTGGGGAAGGGCAGCCACTCATTGTTATGCTGTAAAGCTGACTGGGCAGGAAATGGCTGCACAAACTAATAGACATAGAAGTGGACAGACAACCATATACATTATGCACACAGCCTGGTGGGTGTGACCAGAGGAAATGTAAAAACAGCTTTCTACGAATACTGTGGAGAGACGAGCCCAGTAGCAGTAAGGGGGGGGAAAAAGTGCCATTAGGCCTGAGAGTGCACAGAGTGATGAGCCTATGATGTCTCTGCCATGAAAGTGATGACAGGGCACAAGGCAAGCACAAATCAAAAGCATGGTCCTTCTGCTAGTCTCCACAAATGAATCCCTTAAGGTGGGGTAGGAGGAGTGAGAAAGCATTCAACATTCAATTACCAAACTGTGTAATTATAGGATGACTCATGACACGATAATATACTGATATTATACTGATATTTTGCACAGGATTATCACTGTACAGGCAGACAGTCCAATGTGTGATATACTGCAAGAAAGTGAACTACAATACATACAAAAATCAGCAATCAACGCTGCATTATTAAACACACACGGCATCATATAAATGTCAATGATGCCTGTTAGAAGGCTTAATTGCCAGACAGGTTCAAAGCTAAAATATCTTATCTCAAGCAAATATATTTCTATCCAGATGCCAGAATTGATAATGTATCATGAAACTATATAAAGATATACTGCAATACAAATAATTGTCCCCATAATAAGGTGTACACAAAAGAGGTAGATAGAATAGATAAACATTGATATAGAAAGCTGTATAACCAGAGTAGGAAAACTTGATTGTTCAGTCTGTCAAAGGTTGAGATTCGTATGGGTTTCTTAGATAGCCTATACTTCAACCCATCTTGTTTAAGTAAAAATACATTTGTCAGCATTTTTATATTTTATGATATTAGTTTTACGACAACATACTCTCCCACCGATCGTGCTATATTTATGGTAGACATATTCTCAAAAGCCTGAAAAATAAAGAGCAGACAAATTGCACTGGGCAGCAGAGAGTATGTTATGATTAGTGATTCTCAGTATAATACTTGCTGATAAAGCAGACCAACTTGAAGACATGACACCTGCAGATCTACAATTATATCCCTGCTATAAGAGCAGGTGTGTTTACATGCAGGCTTTTGGCTATCATTTGAGATCTGGGATATGCACTTAGTGGCAGTCTGTAGCCTGAGAAAAGGTTGAATGCTAGATGATGCATGTGTAGGCGTCAACAACCTGAAGAGGAGCTATAAAGGTACCTGAAAGGTTGATGCTGAGCCAAGTGTGTAATCATTAAGCACATGAAACCAGTCTCACCTTTGTACTGTCTGACAAAACATGCATGATACTCTGCTACTTTAAAAACTTGGTGGATGTCTTCATTCCTTGTCAACCATGTGCCTGGATTACTTCACAGGGTGAAGCAACACTGTAGAGACTTAGTACTGGCCGTTACCAGACCACACCTAGAAAAATATCTGGTACAGGCTATGAAATATATTCAGATATGCACAAGCCTTACACCCACACACACACAAACACATAGCCATTCAGATGGGAGGTTGGTGGTCTCCAAAGACAAAGGGAAGCACCTGTCTTCCTTGCTCTCCCCGGATGTGGAGGTGTGCATCTGTGTTCATCCTATAAATAGAGCCTGTGTCTTCCCTAGCTCTCGCTCCAGTGGGATCCTCTCATGTTTTAATTAAATAAACTGCTGCAATCAGGCCCAGCTGTGCCCTGTGTTTCCAGCCCGCATCAGTCGGCAGCCATGCTCGGGGGCAGCACAGAGGCTGGGGTGTCGGTGCATACGAGTACACGGAGACAGAGAAACCGAGAGACAGAGACAGAGGAAGATGGCAGCGGAGAGCGAGAGAGACAGAAATGGACTAAGCCGTGAAATTGGGGCATTCTGCACTGAAGCCACCTGGGTATCATAGGAAGCCCTGCTCAGGTGTTCTGGTTGGGTTCCCCGGTGTGCAAACCAGCAGAAGGAAAGGAGCTTGGCTCATCTCTTTCATCCTTCCCTCTCTATATCCCCCTCCTCCCCCTCCCTTTGCCCTTATCAATCTTTCTGGTTTTTCCTCTGAATTATTCTGATAATTCTTTACTGCCCCCTCCTATGTGATCCCTCTCAGCAAATCTGTTCACCTTCAAAGTGTAGCTGCCATCATTCAACGATATACTGCACACATCTGTGGCGAGAGCTCCTCCATTCTAAAGCTATAGGATATCCCAAATCAATAAACCCACATTGTATGCTGAAAGATAATAATGTTGATAGGGAGAGTGATGATTCGTGTCTTGCTGGGTTCTTTATAGCTACAGTACAGTGAAATGATGTGAAGGATCCACTCTGAAGTCCACTCGGTCTTCACCTGCTCTTAAAGGGACAGGGCAGATTTTCACACATACTGTAATGCTGGTTGCTTACTGGAAGTAATATTGATGTATCGACAATAGCTTAGGCTACCACTATGTGAACTACAACCTCACTGGGGGTTGTAGTTAGTTTACACAATAAACAGTAGCCAAGAAAAGGAGTCACACCAGCACAGTTCTCAATACTTTGAATCATCCACAACAGAATAAGACATCTTGTATGTCTGATGCTTGATTTATGGCTCTATGGTGCTATTTTCTTGTTAAATAGGTCCACGATAGCACACACCATGTGGTCCGAGGGAAGATTGTACACTAAAGATGCTGTATTCTGTTGGGGATAGGTAAATCGAATGCTAATCCTGTGTTATGGTTTAAAATGTTTTCGTTAACTGGCTACATTTACTGTTTTTCTCTGCTTCATAATCTGTGGCTCACTGGTAGGTATCTAACCACAAGATCTAAAACATCAGCTAATCAACATCCGTCAATAACTCTACCAGTGAGTAAATCATACCACCACATGTCAAAAAAAATGTGGAACTACTCCTTTAAAGCACCATTCCTCCCTCAGATCCACTAGGTTTTTCACCAGGCACCCGAAGTGTAAAAGACTAAACTGCAGCTTTTAGTAACAACTAGCTCCTGGTTACCATCTATAATTAATGAACTGGTGCTGCTGGTCCTTCTGTTTCTGAACTAACCCCCAGTAAAGCACATGGCCATTACAGCCGTACAGTAGTCAACCCCCAGGAGGACGGATATGGCCACGCTGTCAGTCAGTTACCAGACACCATCAATACTTGGGCTGGAAAAATAGTGAACAAGTGAATGAAGGATTATCTTTATGCTGGCTGCTCAACAAATTATTTGTTTATTAGTTTGACATTCAGAGGAGTCATTGCTGTCTGTTATTGGGACATGTGTCCTCCATATGAGAATTGATTCAATTATTGATTAAGTTGTCCACAGCAGGTAAAAAAGCGTGAAAGGATCAATACCCTTTTTGATGAGCAAGAAGGACCAGATCTCACTCTCTGATGTTTTAGAAAGGCTACACTTGTATGACAAACACTATTTTGGTCACACAGTCACTCCCCACGCCAACAATCACAGGATCTCGTTTTTGGCAGTGAAAGGCCCTTAGCTATTGATTGTAACTCCGTTGGAAATTAAAATGCTTTGGGACTTTTTTTTTTTTTCTATAAACGCGTTGGTTTACGGTTGTATTTGGGCTCAGGTAAAGCCTATTGGTGTGGGTTGGTTTAATCGCAGCAGACACTGTGTAACAATGATTCCAGGAAGCCCAACCTTGCCAAGCAAGCCTGTTCGGCAAGCACAACAGGATATCCAACAAACGATGGATTAATCAGTAAATAGGAAAAAGTCTCAGCAGCCAACTTTTAACTGCATTTCCTCAAGTATTTCCTCGAGAACTTATGCTCAAAATAAAAGCATGTATGCAACCATTTTATTGCTATATTTTATTAATCACTTCTGTGGAAAGTTATAACAGATATGACTGGCACAGAGTCCAGTGAAAGTTTACAATTTAATAGTAAGTGCTATGCATCAAGATAAGCTCTGCCCAGATCAGCTGCGATTAAATGACTGGTGTTTGCACATCACATGGGTGATAATGACCAGAAATAGCAAACATGATTGGCCAAACATATCTAGGCGGATAAGATAAGCACACCAAGGCCCGAGCCTCCAAGGCAAGATGGGTGATAGCACAGATACACAAGAAGACTCTCATTCAATGAGATTACCAAAAGAGTGACAGAGAAAGAAAAAAAAAAGAGAGAGAAAGGAGAGAATGATGAGACACATAAATGAATTAATGATAGGATGGATTCAGGACATGCGATATTACACAACTGCATGTGACTTCCAGGCAGCTAATGATGTCAGCCACAATGTGTTTGTCAGTGATGCTCAGGTTGACTTCATCAATGTAATTTCGGCCTATTATGAGTCATGGCTTCGACTCATAATCAGACCTTTTGCCCAGCCCCAAAAAAATACCCCAAAAAGCAGTCAGACAGCTTCACAGTTACTACACGACTCAACTTTGACTATACTACAGATGCCAACAATGAACCCAAAGATACCACAATTCTTCCAATGGCGCCAGTCCCTATGAGCATTTTAATGATAGCTGTAAGGCCTGCTAACATCAGTATGATTACAGCAGCCAGGATGCTCATCAGTAGCACTGTTATTATCATATCCAGGTACATGGGTATTATATGGTCGAGCTCCAGCATCCAGCCGAGTCTCCTCATCGATTGGGAGAGATCCAGGCTCAGCACAGGCGCATGGCCCCTTCGCTTACACTCCCAATGGAAAGCAGAACTGTCACACATGACCTAACAGACCGTAGAAACAACCTCACTCCATCCTAATGTCTGAGTGGTATCATTAATAATAACATCGGTTTGATTTGACTTACCGATTCCGGGGGCGGAGTAGATGAAGTACAATGCGGAGGTGGACAGTGAAAAGAGGAATAAAAGCCCAAGGAATGACCTTCTCCGGAACCGCAAATGTGTCGGCATTATACAGGCAGCGAAAGCGCGCACACACACACACACACACACAGGCACGTTTGCGTATCTACAACGACGATAGACCAGTTCCGATGTGTCCAGATGCCAGAGCCAGGAGGTCCGCGGACAGCCTGGGTTTAATGAGCCGGGTAGGGTGGCCGGGTCTGCGGCAGCGGTGGGCAGCAGGCGACTAGGAAGTCAGTCTATTTCCGCGGCAGGTCGAACACAGGAGAGCTCCTCCGGTATTTCATCAAGACATTCAAAATCCCATTCCTGAGAGGGCGGTTTCAGTTTCACATGAGAGTGTGTCCGATGTCGAAACGGCTGACAAAGATACCGCAGTTCAACCTGGCCTGGTGTTTTCAGTGATAGACCATCATTTGGCTCACACGCTCCGTCGTTGATGGTATTTAGCCGCTCCCGCAGTTCGCCTGCCTGCCTGCCTGCCTACTGGCCCTATGAATGGGGCAGCCCCTCAGCAAAATGAGCAACACCGAGTGGGCGTTAACAGTGGCCGACAAACACACGCAGCACGCCCTTTACGGCCGTTAAACGTCGTAACCTGGCGACCGAGAAATTCGTAGCAGTGCAACCTTGACAACTGTCGCGACGTCGTCACAGCGTTGTTGTGGCAATATGGTATTTAGTTTAACAGGATTCACATATCTCGTCTAATTTAGATTTTATCTACTCATTTAATGTATTTAATTTATTTATTTTAAGCTTTATGGTCATTTTTGAGGCTGGAGATGAGTTCAGTCCACGCTCCAATGAATGGGGTGGACACTCATCAATATAACACACACACAAACAACAAATAAATTAACATTATAACAATCGTGACTCTTTTCAGTGTCTCAGATATTTACCAAAAAAAAAAAAAAATCAACACTAAAAACATCAACCTTTAGTTCTACTGGATTTATAGCATATATAGAATGTGTTGCAGGGCTGTTAGATTTTTCATTTTATCATATAGTTTTACATATCATCCATCTATATAAAACCTGCACGCTTTATTGTATATAGACATGCATATACTATATATAACCACTCACTTCATGTATAAGTAATATACCCATTCACTGTTCATTCCTTCGCACTATTTGTTTACAAGCTACAGAACACTTGACTCATATGTAGACCACTGACAGTATATATAATGTGATCTAAACACTGTGTGTGGTTGGCCATTGTTTTATTATTAAACATATATATTTCTCACCTACTTGTATTGTAAATAATAGTTAAGATAAGAGATAAGATGTTCCTTTATTGATCCCCCTTAGGAGAAATTCAAAAGTTGTGTGCTTATTCTGACTTATCTTTGTTCAGCTTTGTTGTCCTTGTTCTTAGCTGCATGTCTCTTTCTATCCTCCTGTAAAATGTTCTATGTGTAAGTAGTAATGAAGCTGATTCTTATTTTACTATTGTCGATGGCATTTGAAACAATCAGATCCAGACAATGCAAAAGCTAAGCTAGAGGTGCTTATATAATATGAAAGCTGTGATCTAACCACTGGATACAAACGTATGATTTTTTTGGTGGGATCTTGCAGTGTAGTATATGAAAGGTTGCATCGGTTTTTAGTATTTCCTCTATCTGCAGGTAATTTTCAGCTAGTGCAGGCTACAATACAAACTACAACATCCATAAAACAACAGGCGGGCTGCTGACACCACACTATACTGGCTCATGGGAAATTGAGAACACAAGAATTATTGTGAGCCATCGACACTTCATTTAAAACACTGAAAGGGGGATTTCATCCACTGTGACACACACACACACACACACACACACAAAAAAAATACACATGTTTTCTTGGCAGCAGCTGCATCAAACCGCTTCCGTTTGTTTCTCTGGTATTCGGTCGCGTCGCCCATGTAACGTAAAGACTACAACTCCCGACAGAGCCGCCACCAGGAAGTGCTCCCGTGATGTCAACAGACACACGGGGCTGTCGACATGGAAGCTGCAGTGTTTTTCATTACAAAACGTTGCTTTCGGGTTTAAACTCGCCGGTTTTAGGATGAGAGCCTTTAGCCACACAGCTGCGTTGCTGTCCCTCTTGCTGCTGTTCGTAAATCCGTGCGTACCAGAGCGAGCTGAGAGGGAAAACCCGCTGGACCTGCGCGACAAGGATGACGGAGGGGACGTGAATCACAGTGATAATACTCCAGTTGAAAACCAGCAGACACTAATAAAACATGAAAATGAAGATGGAGTGGAAACGAAACAGAAGGACGGACAGTCTGTCAGGTTTGAGCCCACGTATATTGATTTTAGTTCTCTTTCTGGAGAACTCTTGTATCCCAAATATAAGTTAGCAAACAAGCTAGCAGGAGCCTCGTTGTAACTTACGTAACTTAACGCTAACAAACAATTTAAGGACACGTTGCTAAGTTAGCCTGCTGAGTAACAGCTGATAATTATTGTAACGTTGGATTTTGTACAGAAAGATAAGCAAATAATAAGCCATGTAAGGTTTTTGTTTTACGTAATATATGTACAGTGAGTTCTCCGCAGCATTACCAAATAAGAGACAACGCAGAAGTTACTTTACCTTGTACAAAGTCAAATAAATGAGGTGGTAAAAAAACATTGTAGGGGACCACCTTACCTTGACATAGCTATAAATAATACCTACCTTAATCACCTCTACGTCTTTTCTGACGTTAGGTCCCTTCATTTGAGTCTCTCTGGTTTAGTAAGGTGTCATTACGCTTTCATGTGACACACAAGTCGGCCACGACGAGGATAACTAGGATTTATGATAATAATAATAATAATGATGAGTAGTAATAATAACAGAAAAAGACTCAGCACTTCTTCAAAACACAAGCTTACAAAGTGTCTTACATGGCAAAACATTTTTATTATAGTGTTACTGCAACAACATTTCTTCCTGTGATTGACTGTCTGCCTTAGTTAAGTTACTCTTGTCCAATTGTGCATAGACCGTGCCCTGTAGATGCACTGATGTAGCTCTGGATACATATTTAAGTCATCTTTTCACACATCTGTTTCTACTCAACATAGAGGGCTTCTTGTCCAAGGGCCAGCAATCCTTAGAAACAGAGAGGGAGACCCCCAGTATTTTTAAAGTTTAATATTAATGATACACTTACAGTGTGTGTTTATTTTACCTTTATGTTTTAAAAATAACATGATTTAAATGATTACTCTTGAATTTGGGATGTGTATTGAAGCCAGAGCCTTATTTATCCATTATCTTGATTGATTGACTGTATTCTTCACGCCAACATGCTTTTTCTCCTGACTGTTTTGTTGCAGTAAGTCCAATGACACTGAAAACAACAGCAATGAGACAATCCACTCCACCAAACCTGCTGTCAAGCCGACGACCCCGGCACCCCCAACCGCCAAGCCCATTTTGCCCATGCAGACAGGGGTCGAGGCCCAAGAAGAAGAGCAGTCCAGCGGGTTGACTATATTCTTCAGTCTGCTGGTTATTGGTTAGTATCAATGTTGCTGCATTGTTGACTCAGCCCTTTCTGTTGTAGTCTGCCACAGTAAGCATAAAGACGTCATTCACATTGTTACAGGAATGTAGTTTAGTCTCCTCCTTGAGTACACAGGAGAGGAAAGAAAGGAGGAAGTGAACCACACCATGACTATTGTGGTTCATACAATATACATACAGCTGACAATGACAACTGTACAGCCACTTTAGTGATTCATTAAATCAAATGTGTGGCTAGTGATTCAGGTTGAGGGAAGTGGATAATGGAAAGGATGTGGTTAAACATTATGTGTAAGGTCATGAAGTGCTTCTTCTTCTACACAAAGTGACCATTATGCACTTCAGTTCACTGCAGGTCAAGTCACATGCTTACCACTGTAAGGGTTTAGGGCAAGGAAATAGCATAAATCATGCAAAAGGTTCCCAATTAGACTCATCCGCTTAGTAGACACAAAAAAAATGGATTTTATCTTGAACAAAGTATTTCAGTGTGACAAACATTTGATTGGTTGCGAGAAGCACAGCATTTATTCGTAGTCATTTGTCTTCTGAAGTTAATACCAACTCATCAGTGGGTTGACTGAGATGGCATAGGTCAATAAATGATAGACCACCTTAGAGTACAATCTAGAAACCGCACATTAGTCCTAAATAGCACTACTCAGAACCCATATTAACATTTCCCTCAACAAGTGTGTGTGTGTTTTTAATTAGGCCTGAATTTAACATCTCCCTTATGACAAAACAGTTCAGCTTTGATGAACCGACCTAGCCGGCTTCACTATTGCATACACTGTCTCATTTGCTGAACTGCATTTTTACTGTATTTATGAATTGGTGTTTACTTTACTGTGCCCTTGGGGTTTGTCATCATAATTATGCTAATATGTGTACACATTGATTTAGCACATTGATATACTGTGCATTTGACATTAGCCTATGGTTCTGTTAAAAGCTAATTTCATGTTTTAATTGGGAGCAATTATCTTTTATTGTTCAGTCTCAGAACTGTAATTCTAAATGTCAAGCAAGTGTATTTGAACTTATTTGCATAAGATATTGTTATATGATATGTTTTTCATACACATCCCTGTTAGGGGTTGACAGTATATTTATAATCAAGGATTTGCTTAAAACACAAACAATTATGTGGCGTTTATTACTATTATTATAAAACCTGTTTTTCGAAACTAGGCTACTTCATTACTAATGGTAACTATAGCTGAATATGTACAATAGCAATAGAAGGGATTGTTGAACTCTAACAACTGTACACCATCTATGCAGTCCATGTATGGATTAACCAGTGGTGGAAGAAGTACTTAATAACATAATGTAAAAGTACTACAAGGAAAAGTCTTGCATTCAAAATATTACTTGAGTAAAAGTTAACATATATTTAAAGTAACAAAATTAAGAGTTCAGAATGGCCCATTTCAGAATAGTATATTACTGAATTGTAATTATTGGTGTATTAATGTTTTCATTTATGTTGCAACTGGTAAAGGTAGAGCTTATTTTATTTACTTTATATGCTGCTGTGTAGCTTAATTTATAACAATATATCAATTTATTAGTTGATTTTAATTTTATATTACTAATCTGAATCTGCAAAGTAATTAATAACTAGTAACTAAACTTATCAAATAAATGTAATGAAAGTTAAGTCTCTAACAACAATATCCTACACCTCTTTACAAGAAACAGAGACAGCTTCAGGACACACTCCTGCCTTACCTTAAGGAAGGAAACACAACTCCGCTCACTCACCGGAGTCTCCTTTGTTTGGCACAGCACACAGACTGTTTCTAAAGACGATTAGCCAATCAGATAGCCCTGTGGGTGAGACATTGAGCCCAACCCCAGAGTGGTGACTACAGATAGAGAGAGGCTGCAGCATCAGAGCCAAAGTAGCATACTTTTGAATTAATTTATTTTAGATAGAATAAAAACTAACGATAATCGGAAACATGCTGGATATCGGATCCGATAATTGGCCAGGCTGATAATCGCTCAACCCTTAATTCTTGTCCAGTCTACAGCAGGACCATAGAAAAGATCTTAACACTATATGATGTGGGGGTTATTTTTGGGCTGATCTGAGTTGGTGTGACATGATGGTTGGGATGTGGATGTGTTTGTCCTGAATATTCATTCAGTTGTCTTTGCTCTCTCACTCACCCCAGGTATCTGCATCATATTGGTGCACCTGCTTATCAAGTTCAAGCTGCATTTTCTTCCAGAGAGTGTGGCTGTCGTGTCCCTTGGTGAGTTCTTCTTATGTAACATATTTCTGTGCGCAGGCTGGGTCTAGGAACGTGCAATGTTTCTGTATTTAAGAGCTCTCTAGGAAATGCTGTTTTTTTTAAGACGGTTGTAGGACAGCAAACTAAAAGCAGGCATAAATAGTTGATGCCTTTTTTTCATGATTTACATCTTTCACTCCAGCTTCTTCCCCTTAGTAAATTTCTAACATTATTGCAAATTTCCAATTTGAAATAATAAAGTCAAATATGTGTATTTTTTTACGATGAGCAAAAACTAACCCAATGCTATCACTGACAACCTTTCCCAAGATTTAGTAAGTGCTTTGTTGTAAAAAGATTTTTTTTTCTCCAGAGAATCAGTTTTGCTACTTGTGTGAGGTCACTTGAGGGTAATTCCCCTTCCTGTAATGTCTTCCATTGTCTCCCACTTCCAACATGTTTATGCAGTTACACTCACTCAAACTCAGTGACACACATCTTTATCTGTCCTGACCCTGAAGGCCTTTTCCTCTTGCATGCCCTGCATACTGCATGTGAGACGGAGCTCATCTCTGTGTTTAGAGCAGGGAACTCTGCTGAACAGAGATAACACTCTGCTTACAAATCAGGAAGGACCACTTTTCCTTCCTTATCACTTCCTCTTTCTCGTCTACTCTTCATGTGTCTTCCTCTTCACGACCCCTTTACATATGCCCACATATCTGGGTCTTAGACAATGCTTTGATGCTTACAATTTTTTTTCTCCATCTTATCTGTCTTTCTCTGTCCTTTTCCACATCTTTGTGTTTTCCTCACCCTTTCAACTAATGTTCTGCTAGAGAACTGAGGGCCCATGGGACTTTCTCAAAGACAAAATTAAGACAAAAGCACTACACGCTTCGCATCTAATTCATCCCTGAACTATGGTGGACATTTGCCAAGAATTTATTTATTTTTAACCACCAAAATAGTCTCTTTGCCTCAGGTTTGCACTTATTCTGGTTGTATTGAAATTTGATGAAGTATGAAATGAAGTAGTAAAATATTTAAACAGTGGTATTGTTTTTCTTGTCTCTTGTTCTTTCCAGGGATTCTAATGGGAGGCTTCATTAAGATCATTGAGTTCCAAGAACTGGCCAACTGGAAGGTATCGTTTGATTCCTTCTTTGTACCCTTCTGCACGGCTCCTTGTGTCTGCACTGCACTGGCCACACTTCTTGTTCACAGTTAACACACAGTTTACAATTAATGATGCTTAGTTTGGTCTAATTTGTTTAGCATTAAGCAAAACAGCTGCATTCCTCCACACACCAAATAAACACACCCTGCACAGGTTTGTGCCATGTAGATATTGGCTCTCGTTCAGCCTAACCCCTTGAGTTATAGTAGAAAGTTACTTCAAAAACGTAAAGAGAGCAGCACCAATTGCATTCTTAGTATTAACTGTAGTTTAGATGGCAGTGAGAGATGTCAGCATTGTTATGTTAGTGTTGGCTTATTGAAAACATTCTGCACTGGACTATATAAGTTCTTGTATCATGCAGTTTATCTCCCATCAAATTGTCCGGGAACCCCCCATCCACGCCCACCCAATAAACGTGTGTTGTCCTTGTGCTGTACTTTTTCAGCTCTCTGCTCAGTTATTCATTTCCTGGCCACTGTTTTTGTCACAAATCTCATCTCTGTATTTCCACTCTGTTACCTATCCAGGTTGACACACACCATTCTTTGCCTGCTATCTTCCCTTTTGTGTCTCTATCAGCCCTGTTTTTTTCCCTGGTTCTCACAGCCTTTAATTAACATTCCTTGTTCTCTGCCAGTGAGTGAGAGAAAGAATGAACAACAGAGGTAGAGAGAGAGAGAGAGAGAGAGAGGAGAGAGAGAGAGAGAGGTTGAGAGAGAGAGGAGAGATGAGATCGAGAGAGGAGGAGAGAGAGCGAGAAGATCGGAGATTTGGGAGGAGAGAGAGAGAGATCCAGACTGAGGGGGGAAGGAGGAAAAGAGGACAGGTTGTGTCAATGTTTCTTGCACACTGGGGCCCATTGTTTTTTAGGCGGGGGGCCCCAGGGTGTTGCTGAATCATCGACACTAGTAACCAGAGCCCCGTAGCCCCTTTACCCCCTTTACCCC
>NW_023339707.1:15917762-15939373 GCF_004916995.1 Morone saxatilis | reverse complement strand
ACCAACGGCAGTTATTACAAATGAACTAAAAGAGCCATCTTTGACTGTCTTAACTTAAAGCCTTATGCGTTGTAAAATTGTAAATGGCCATTTTTAGTCGAAAAAGACTTTTTATATTATTAATATTCGTAATAAAATAAACCTACACACATGTATACTCATTAAACCTTTTTTTTTGTTATGCAATAGTTCTCACTTTGTATTTCTATTACAAGTCTTCATTTTTTACTATTTTATATTAAGTTATATTTTTACTTATGTGTAGCCTATATTATCATATTTATATATTTCACACTTGCTTTGGCAATGTAAATATTTGATTCCGATGCCAAGAAAGCCCCTTTGAATTAAATTGATAATAATTGTAACCTTTTGTAAACTTTTGTAGCCCTATTAGAATCTTACCTAGAAATAATGCAAAGCTTGCTTACATCTACCTATGTAAATCTGTGTATACATGTGTATGCAAAGTCGGTGTGTGCTTGTTCAGTCACTCTAGTAGACATCCCTTTAAGTGGCAATGAAACATGTGCTTGCATGAATGCATGCCAAATTTCAGCTGTAGATGTCAGATAGTAGTGCACGCATGGCATACCTTCTTCCGTGTCAGATGTTAATATACATTCCTGACCTTTCACCTGCCTTAAGGGATAGAATTGTGCCAGAGATAAAAGTCAAGCGAAGGTGGTAACCTGGAAGCACTCCTTGTTGGACTACTTTTCCTGAGATTTGAATGCATAATAAGACAAAGTATGCAGGAACTAGCCTTTTACTCCAGCTTACATCCTGCATCCTGTCTACGCCTGACCTATTTTGAGAAAACTTGTAGTCAGACTAGTGTAGTAGGTTGGTGTTGACAAATGTATCACTAGAATCAAAGTTACCATTGTGACAGCTGTGTATGGGCTTAAAGTAAACAATGTGCTGTGGTATTGTCTCATCTCATTCACCAATCACCTCAGGCTCCTTTGGGTCTAAGCTCTGAATAAATGGTTAAATGAAAAAAGAAAAAAAAAGATAAAAAATTATTATGGATATATTGCCAGCACTATCATTTTTAACAGTTAATTTTACCAGTCACACTGTGTATTCAGATGTTGGCCCTGTATGTCAAATAATAGATTGTAGATTTAAACATTGCTCTGGTTCACCTCTCAGCAGTTGTTAACCTATAGCAACTCATATCTCTACAGTTTTTATGGAAATAAATAGATACTTTTTAGGACACGCTCATCAAATGTGGAAGTAATTGTCATCTTGTCCATCTGCTTGTGGGGTTGTTGGGATCGAGTAAGGCTCTACCAGCTGTCAAAACCGGCTTCCACAATACAATGAGAGAGATTGTTGACTGGATGGAGTAAATATGTGCCGGCCCTCTTCCATCTTTCGGACAGACACAACTGCAGTGTCAACAGCGGGCCAGGAATAGATCTTCTCCATGAACATTCACTAATGCATACTGTATATTGACTTTTACATTACCAGCATAGATCATGCACTGATACACACTCTCTTTCACACACACACGGATCACACCCACAGCACACACACACTGACTTATACAAGAACACATGGTGCATCACGCACAGACACATTGGCAGCCAGAGCGTAATGCACGGGCACATGATGCCTACGCCTGATCTGGGAGGCTGGCCCATTTAGCTGAAAAGCAACAATGATTTCATTATATCGCTGCAATAATCAGAGAGCTAAGGTCACTGGGATACCGTGTGTGTGTGTGTGTGTGTGTGTTTGAGAGAGAGCGAGAGAGAGAAAATAAATGAGTGACTCAAAGATAAAACAGCATATTTAGGTATTCACATGTCCTTTTACAGCATGTGTGAAAGAAAGAGCATGTCAGTAGTGTTTGAGTGCATGAATTGGCTTGCAGGCAGGCAGGCATTCCCCCTGATGAGCAGCTGACGTGTATTTGTGTGGGTTTCTCATCCTGAAGTCAACAACCACATTTCTTTAGTTTTGTCGGATAAAGGTCTGTTACTAACTAACAGCTCAGGCATGAACTCCCTCGTCATCTCCCTATCTTCGATGACTATGTATTAAGTCAGCTGATCATTACTGAACCGACATTCATGGTCATATGAATTATAGGAAATATTTGTTGAGCATTGTGTAATATTGCGCAAGCGGATGTTTTATCATTCAGTAACATACATCATTTGTTCAGTACAGAACTGATTAGCATTAGGATAGTTTTGTTTGGAGACCATTGTAGGCTCATTCAAGGTGACGAAACATGACGGAATGTGTATCAACGCAGTCCACAAACAAATCATTTTGGAAAGAACTCATTGTTCATTTAAAAATGATTCCTGTTCACTGTACTGAGTGTTTCTGAATTGTTATGCTACTCCCAGCTCCAGTTAGTTGGTTACAAATTGTTACAATTAGCCAGTGTAGAATCAGCTGTCTCTCACCCTACCACTGCTGCTTTTTAACTGTGTATTGTAAGTAACTTTGTCTCTGTCCTTCTCTTAAAGGAGGAGGAAATGTTCCGACCCAACATGTTCTTCCTTTTGCTCCTGCCGCCCATCATCTTTGAATCTGGATACTCTTTACATAAGGTACTGCAGAGTGTGCACACGACGCTGAATTTACACGGCTCAAGTCCGTCCAGTTAGAAAATGAGGCTTGGCACATTATGAATGTGATGTTCTTAAAACAAACATTTGCATTTAAACGTAACAAATAATAAAATACTTTGGCTAGCAGTTTAGAGAATTTACAGTAACAAGAATCATAGCAACTTTGCAAAACATTGCTTAAACTTTTAATGAACTTATTTTACGTATACAGCACAATGCAATTCACAATAAATTAAGACAAAATAAATAGGGACCTGAGCAGGCTTTAAGTTCTCTAATGTCCCAGGCTGGCTATGATATGAAAATATAAAGGCATAAGCAGCTCTGCTCTTTATGTGTACTAATCTGTTTTATCATTTATGTGCATTATGTGCATTTATGTGTATGTGCATATGATCATAACTGACATGATATTAATGATAGAGGTTTTAAAAAGCAATGGTCTTGTTCAGATACATTCTGTGTTATGGTTAAGACTATTTCCTCTGTACCTGTACTGCCCTACTTTTCCTTTCAGTGCTGGCTCCATGTTATGTAACTCTATGTAACTTCAAATGTCATGCTGCTAAACCAATGAATACTTAAGCTGTGTGTCCATGTATGTTCAGGGCAACTTCTTCCAGAACATTGGCTCCATTACGCTCTTTGCTGTGATCGGCACAGCTATCTCTGCCTTCATAGTCGGAGGGGGTATCTATTTCCTTGGGCAGGTGAGGATTGTACTACTATCTGTTAACAACTGTGACATTGCCACAATTTGTTCAGAGAATGAGTGCAAACTGTTGTTTATGGAGAACATTTGTGCTTTTGCAAATGCATTATTATCTATTCATTGTTCAGACGCTCTCTTGCTTTACAGATGTAGACATGATCAGATCCCCTTGTTGCAGCTCCTTACAATGTGTGTGTCTGTGTCTTGGTATGTTCTTCCTTAGGCCGATGTGATCTATAAGATGTCCATGACTGATAGGTGAGTATAGCTTGCATTAATGTGTTTATTGCATTCCTGTATCACTGTAACAGTAGATTTCTCTAAAGTTCTGACCTTAATGTGTGAAAGAACCAAGCTCGTGAAAGTCACAAGTATTTGTGACTTCGAGACAGTAAGTTAAACCAGCTACCAGAGGTGACTGATACATAAGCAGGATGCTACTTCACACCCATGGGTTTTTTTAAGAGAAGACAGGGGTTGTTCACAAGTGTGTTTCGTTATTGTTCACAAGTCATCATGAGTGTGTGTGTCTTGCGTTCAAGCAGTGGGTTTGCTTATTAATTTACTTCACCAAGCAAGATATACTTTCAGTCCCATGTGTCTTTGTGTTTGTGTGCTTGTGTTTGTAGCAGGATAACTCAGAAGAAACAGCTTAACAGATTTTAATGACATACAGGGGGAATTCAGGAAGTCAGCCAAGAAAGCATTTATTAGATTTTGGCAGGGAAAGTCCCAAACTGTAGCTATTCCATCTTTTTTCTTTCCTGGATTTTTTTGTTCCAACAAGCAGTGTATCTATCCACCCATTTCTGTCCACATGGATTTTCATTTTTTTCCCCCCCCATTTTTTCCCTTCTTTCTTTTAAATATTCTGGGAGTGGATTTATGTATTCTCCAAAATACATGGCATTTATTAGAATAACAATGTAAAGGATTGTGGCTCCTCAACAAACACACGTTTGTTTGAGATGCCTCTCCTGCCTTAATTCCTTTTAAATATGTTTATGCCTGTAAAGGTTTTACCGTTTAACTGTTATCATATTCACTCCCTTGCTGTAGTTTTGCCTTTGGCTCACTGATCTCAGCTGTGGACCCTGTAGCTACCATTGCCATCTTTAACGCTCTCAACGTGGACCCGGTCCTCAACATGCTGGTGTTTGGTGAGAGCATCCTCAACGACGCTGTCTCTATTGTCCTCACAAAGTAAGTATCCGTCCACTCTCTCGCATCTTGTTTATTCTCCAGGGCATACATTGCCACATTTACATTTGTCCATGCATGATGTCTTCACCACCGGCAACCCTAAGGACGACGTGCACAAAGTCCGCAGATGTTATGAAAGGCTCAGACATACAGTACCACTACTGTCCAGATGTTGCACACAGAGAAACACACCCGGAAATCATAAGTACATGCACACTCTGACTGTGATGTCTCTTTTAGATGTCAATTTCTGGAACAAGGCTAAGAGGCATCTGTGAGGACCCAATATACTAACATTTCTTAGCTCTGTTCTAAAGATTATACAACCATAGTATTTACATTTCACTTTACCCAAAAGTCATTTTATCACCTGCTTCTGTGAGGACATTCTCCTCAGAGTTTGCTCAGTCGTGTAAATGTCATCCAGGGTGTAGTCAGGCATCTTCCAACCGTTGAACCTCCACACTGTGACATGAAGCAGGTAGGAAAATAGAACCAGTGACCTATTTTATCACGTCAGACATGCACTCTGTGGTAAACCCTTGGTTTTTAATGCAGAGAGGATGTGGGTACATTTCAGCATCCGCTTAGTGTGAAGTCAAAAGCTGGTCCTCACAAGTGTGATCTGATGAATGAACATTCGTGACATTCACTTGTCGGATTTTTTTAACTATCTGTGTCAACCCAGAACCCAGATTTCTAATAATGAGGACAAAAAACGGTTCCTCTGATGCCCATATGTTTTGTACAAGTGTCACAGCTGTAGACATAGGGGACACTATCACTCTCTCAGAATTGTTTATCAAGACCACCCAGTGTCCACAAACTAGTGACAACACACACCAACAAAATCTTGACAGACAAGTTTGACAGAAACAGACAGCTGGCAGGATTGCCTTGTTTGTACCCATTGCTATCATCCTATCCGCTGTCTCTGTACTCACTTTATTGTTGCCTTATCTCTCCTACTCACAACCAGCTAAATGTGCAAAGTGATCTCAAGTG
Source organism: Morone saxatilis (assembly GCF_004916995.1). Taxonomy (NCBI): domain Eukaryota; kingdom Metazoa; phylum Chordata; class Actinopteri; family Moronidae; genus Morone; species Morone saxatilis. Next base: position 15,933,850 of record NW_023339707.1, on the reverse strand, counting down.
TCTGCATGCTGCCGTAGAATGCATGAATAATAGATAGCTGAACAGCCCTGGCAGTTTGCTTGTTGTTAGCACCTCACAGACTGGTTTTCTTGGAAAGCTGTTTTACAGTTTGCCCAGTCATATACAACAGCCTAATGCCTTTGCTTGGGGGCTTGTTAATTAGAAATTACATTATTATCTATACTGTGTTGTCTGACTGTTCTGGATAACTGTTATTATAAGAAGGATTTAAATTGCACAATAAAATTCAGTGTCTGTGTTCTTACTACATCAGTAACGATAAAATATCCAAAATGCAATTTATTTATTTTTTATGCAACCATGGTGATTAATTATTTTCACCCATCTAAGGTAAAAGTCCAAAGAATATATGAGGTGGGAGAGTTTGGTAGATCAGTACTGACAGCTTTGTTTGCCAAGAAGCATATCAAAGATGTTGTAAAGTCATGATGTGTCATTATAGTTTATTTATTGTTGTTTTAGTGTTGCTGTTAAGTTGTTGGGGTGGTACAATAGAGCTGACCTTTGTTTAGAAAACTCTGCATACACTCTAATACACACACACCCACACACACACACACCCATAAACTTTCATACTTTGTGGGATTCAGTGGTAGAGTATTTCTGCCCTCTAGGGTCAGATAGAGGTATTACAACAAAGAATGTGTTTAAATATTGTGCTTTCATTTGTCATTTCCTCTTTTTTTCTTTTGTCTTTCAGCACAGCGGAGGGGTGCTTTTCGCGCTCAGACAACTCCATGGTAACTGGCTGGGAGACTTTTTTGCAAGCGCTGGGATATTTCCTTAAAATGTTTTTTGGTTCTGCTGCCCTGGGAACCCTCACTGGACTCATCTCAGCTCTTGTATCCAGACTAAATGTGTGTGTGAGCGAAATTTGATCTCCTGTGTGTGTGTGTATGTGTATGTGTGCGTCTGTGTGTGTCTTTCATCATATTTAAATTCCCTAACTGATTGATTAGTTTCTAAAACACTTCGATCTGAGGAAGACTCCTTCACTGGAGTTTGGCATGATGATAATCTTTGCGTACCTTCCCTATGGTCTGGCCGAAGGCATCAAACTGTCAGGTGTGTGCACACACAGGCACATTTAAGTTTAACTTTTTAGGCCTTTTTTTTATGCCATGCCTTCTCTCCACCCACAGGAATAATGTCCATCCTGTTTGCGGGAATTGTGATGTCTCACTACACCCATCACAACTTGTCTCCTGTCACCCAGATCCTCATGCAGCAGACCCTGCGCACAATGGCCTTCATGTGTGGTCAGTGAATCCCCTCTTTTTTTCCCCCCAATCCCTCTTTTGTTTTCCTTTTTAAATAAGTTCTCAACATTTTTTTCCAAATTCTCTCTCTCCAGAGACATGTGTGTTTGCCTTCCTCGGTCTCTCCATCTTCAGCTTCCCTCATAACTTTGAAATATCCTTCGTCATCTGGTGCATTGTAAGTTTTTATTTTTTAATGCTATCTGAATATTGATGTTGATTTAACCTAATTTGGATTCAGTCCTTTTCATTTCCATGACTGTCACGTGATAGCTGTTGTTCTCTACGTAGGTCCTGGTTCTTCTTGGCCGAGCAGTGAACATCTTCCCTCTTTCCTTCCTGCTGAACTTCTTCAGAGACCACAAGATTACACCCAAAATGATGTTCATCATGTGGTTTAGTGGTGAGATGATACAGTGAACCTTTTGACTAATGAGAATAGTAATATGATCATGATCATTTATCCTAAAATATACATATATAACATAATGTGTGTGTCTTTGGGTGGGTGCAAATAACAACTACAGCTGAAAAAAGAAGTTGATTAATTGATTCATCAATGGAAAAGAAATTGATTGTGATTGTTTGTGTTATTTTTCAAACTTCCATTGCAGCTTCTTTAGTATATATAGTAGTGATAACTTTGGGATTTGGACAGCTGGTTGGATAAGAATAACTTGAATCTCACCTTATCTTTGTGCTCTGGGAAAGTAAAATAGGTAGTTTTCTAATATTCATTTTATAGATGATAGACAAACAATTAATTAATAGAAAAATAATTGATGGGCCAGCATGGCTCGTATACCGGTCCGCTGGCCCGGTCAATCTTGCTTAATCCAAATCCACGCTTCTCTTTTCTGATCACCGTAGACTATTTCTGTCATAAGCTTACATGTTCCAGCAAAAAAGCTTTGTTTCTGAAGAGAAACATCGTTTTTCAAGTACGTGTTCTCATGTAGCCATTTCACAGTCCCATTCCTTTGATTTTGTCTGATAGGTTTGCGAGGGGCGATTCCCTATGCGTTGAGCCTTCATCTGGGCCTGGAGCCCATTGAGAAACGGCAGCTAATTGGCACCACCACCATCATCATCGTACTCTTCACCATCCTCCTCATGGGGGGTGGGACCATGCCGCTCATTCGCCTCATGGACATTGAGGAAAACAAGTCGCGGCGTAAGAACAAGAAAGACATCAATCTCAGCAAGACAGAGAAAATGGTAATGGATGAAGCACGTAGATTTCACTTTGATCCGTACACACACACACATACACACACACACACACACTGTTTGTTGACTGCATTGATACTAGCTGTGCCATCCTCTCATTTGCTATCAGGCTCTTACTGTTCTCTCTTCAGAGGGCAAAACATCAAAGGGCTGTTTGTGGTTTGTGTGAAGGACACTGAATCAGCGGGAAGAAAACCACTCATCACAGAGATGCACAGAAACCGTAAAACTCGGACAAGCACATATAAACCCTAACAACTGACATTTACACATTTTCCCGGACACACCAGAATACAAGCTATTCTGTCCAATATTTCAGCCTTAGCTCTAACTCTAGATAACAGGTACATCCTACCATTGAGGTCTCCAGTGATGTGTAGTGGTGTGTTTGCGTGACTTGTGTGTACAGTATTTGCATGTGTGATGTCTTCCAAAGATTAGTGCTACACCCTAGGGTACGAGCAACTAGATCTATCAACCTTCCATTTTTTCCTCACAGCTCTCATGCCCTCTTTGATGTAATTCCCTCTCTTCGCTCCCTCTGCTGCTTTCTCCCTCATCCCTGGTCCCTCTGTCCTTAATCTTGACTCCACCACCCTCACCTTCCTCTCCTCCATCTCCATTTCACATCGGCTTCATCTGTTGGCCCCTCTCCTTTCATTTCTTTCTTTCTATTTATCTGACTCCCTTTTTTTTCTTCTCTTTTCTCTCCAGGGTAATACCATTGAGTCAGAGCACCTATCAGAACTGACAGAGGAGGAGTACGAGGCTCAGATCTACCATAGACAAGATCTGAAGGGTTTTATGTGGCTTGATGCTAAATACCTTAACCCCTTCTTCACTCGCAGGCTCACCCAAGAGGTAAGAGAGAGTGAGAGAGACAAAAATTGTCGCACCCAGCCTTGATGATGTGTTGAGGGTGTGCTGGTTACAAATCACAGTATGCTCGCTGCTTTTTTCTGCTCAGTGGGACTGTTTCAGTTTCAAAAACTGATCCTCTGAAGAGTAGCACTGAATATATCTATATCTGCAGGACTACAGCAGGCCAGTGTGGTGTGGCTATCCCCTATAATGGAAACACATGGCATTTAGTATACTGTAGGTTTAGTATATACCTCACTAAACTAACACATTATGGTGACACAAAAAAGAGAGCCTCGCCAAATTGTGTTTGTTGCTACTGAAGATAAGCAGGGTTGGTTAGTAAAAGATGAATAAAAAAATGTAAGGAACGAGTACTTTCATGTTACTTTTTTTTTTTTAAACTGTACTACTCAAGTAAATTTTTGAGCCAGTAATCTATTTTTACTATAATACATTTGCCATTTCTACCTTTGTTACAACTAGTCTGCTCTAAATGTGAGCATTCAGTGTAAGCAGTCTTACGTGTGTGTGTGTGTGTCACAGGACCTGTTACATGGCCGGATCCAGATGAAGACCCTGACCAACAAGTGGTACGAAGAAGTCCGGCAGGGGCCCTCGGGCTCTGAAGATGATGAAGATGAAGCAGAACTTCTGTGAACTGAACACACAGTTTATATGAAAACAATGAATGGACATTGTGTGTCCTGGGCTGAGGGTGTGTGTGTGTGTGTGTGTGTGTGTAAGAGAAGACAAGAACTCTTTTCAGTGTCAGTCACATGCACTTCTCGTTTGTTCACCTGCCTCCAAATTTATGTGACAGAAGAGTCTCAGTCGGTGCCCACAGTGCATTTTTAGAATACAAGGTGGGTGTGAAAAGTGCCAGTAAAACTGGACTTGAAAATGATGTCCCTTATATGAATGCCATATTGTTACTTGCTAAAGAAATCTTTTCCCAGGCATTTCTTTTGTAACAGTTTTGAAGGGAAGACTGCAAGGAAGCTGAGAGGGAAGTTTTCTATGTAAAGCAATACTACACATACTGCACATTTTCACTTTTTCTCTTTACTTTTGTATCCGTTCACTGCTACTGTACGTGACGCTAGCTTCTTTAAGCTCTGCTGGCAACTTTACTTTGTGTCAAGGGAAGGAAACAACATAATGTTAATAAAGGCTCAATTTTTAAAGTGGATTTTGTAAGCCATAGGTGGTTTGCTTCGAATAACTTCCTGTTTAACTCGATTTAATTTTCTAATTCTTCACATTTGTATGCATTAATGATTCTGAGTTAACACATATATTCATACATATGTAATGAATAATAAATGCTAGAAGTGATGCATTATCTACCACTACACCCTCCAGCAACAACGCAACAAAGAGAAATGCAGGAGAGTTAAAAGTGGCACGTGTAACCTTAAAGCTTAGCTTAAAGGAGAATGCTCCAGAAAATTGGAAATTGCTTTTCTTTCCAAGTATGGTTCCAGTTTGGTTTCCCTACATGAACGTTTCTGGTCTATATTCATTCTCATGCTTCTATATTGTGTATGAAGTAGAACTTGAAATATTGCTGTTGTGATTTTCACTGTGGATTTCTAATGAAGATGGGCACCAATGAATGTGTGGGTAACTGGAAATAATGTCTTGTGAATGTTTATGTTTTTGTTTTTTATTTATTTATCAAATGTTTATGTGATGTTTGTGGGATAAAGGCTTTTATACTAGCTCTATGAGCACTGCAGAATTAGAGAAAAAAAATCTATAATAAAACATTGACATCCTATATGTTGTATTGAATTCTACTTTAATGGGATAACTACATATTTGCCTATTTTTACAAATGCCTTGTTAAAAATTTACAAAAGCACTTAAGTATTGAGAGAAAATGGTGAAATACAAAATGATAATCCCATTTTACCAATAGAGTTCCACCTACTAATTCCATAAGCAGCATGTGCTAATTAGTCTTTAGATTGTAAAATGGGAAATTATTATGTGTCAGGCTAAGACAGGGTGCCAGACCAGTCCTCGGAGTAATTAGATTACGTAAAAAGGTTAATGTGTTGTCATGCTGGGGACAATATCCTGTTACCTACAGGTAAAGCTCTCGTGTCCAACCCTGAGGAACAGCAGGCTGACATATCCCTGAATTGTCTCATGGGATCTCATAAGCGTACGAGGAGGTGACTGTTAAACTGAAGGAAGAAATCACAGTGTCCAAGTCAGTAGTGTAATTAATGTTGGCAGTGGCTCCACAAGCAAAGCATGTCTATGTAAGGTGAGTAGACTGTAATGCATGCTTTACCACTCTGGATGATATGTAAACACGTTTTTTTAATCTGAACATCAGATGATAGAAAAATTCAATTAGTGCAGTTGCTATTTATAGACTGTTACACTGTTATCTGTAATTTAAAATGTATTTTTGTAATAAGAATGTACAGCCAGTAGGGGGCGTCTAAATCCACGGCTTTGGTCCATGAAAAATTAATAATCCCACAGTGGATGGCTTCTTTATTCATATTTTACCCAATTATACCCAATGACTCCTCCACTGTGCATTATATATAATTCCACTGAAAGTGGTTGAAATGCATATAATAGTATACGAGGGGAAAAGGAGTAAATTACAATTTCCAGTCATGTTCTCCACTTACAATGATGATATTTACAAACTAGAGACCATGTTGCAATGGGATGTGTATGGCACAGTGAAACACATGACATTTGCCGAAACATGTGAACTGTACCATATTTATTCAATGTGCCTGACTATTCTTGCAGGGTTACCATGGTCATAGTCAGGTCTGACAAAAGCAGAGATATTACCTCCTTCACTTCTGACTGAAAAAGACAGTACTGATATACCAGTTCCAGGGCAGGAGTTTGTATGTGATACCACCAAAAAATTGAATAATTATGTGTGGATTAAAACTACTGTGGGCCAAGGGTTGTAAAGTGTGGGGGCCAATGTCTCGTTCCTTACTTAATTTTGAAGTCATCTACACACCTGTACAGTTCTGTGACTGCATGTTGCAAGGTTGTGACACTATCACATTGTCAAAACCTGTCCATAGACATATAAACATCTGGCAAAGTAATTTCTGTGGTAGTTACTGAAACAGAGGGTGTTTTAAGGACCACATGATCTCTCTCTCTCTCTCTCTCTCTCTCATACACACACACACACACAGGCTTACAAGGTGAAAACAATACCAGCCACACTGAACAGAACTCAACCTACTTTGTGTATAGTGAACTGAGCCACTGGGCCTTGTAGCTCAGCCTTCATTCACTGTATTATTTGTAAGTTTATACGATGTGGTACCTCCATAAAACAATACACATACACCTTGGACACCTTCACCCTGTGTGGTCTGCACATCTGGAGTTTCTAATAATAACCAGCTAATAATACACATTTAAAACAAATATTTCTTTATAAATCATTTTTATACTGTAGTGTAATAAGATATCATTGCTTGTTTTACAACTTGAAATGTTCTTTTAGAGATTAGATGAAAGATTAAGAAGCGCACAGTGAGTGAATCCAGCCGGATCCTCTGCCAAATGGCAAATTAAATTATGTTGTTTGAATAAATAGAAAATGTAAATACTATCCTGGTTTGCACGGTTGATAATTAATATCTCACAGTGGCACGTTGAAGGTTTCTGATTATCTACATGCACATGCAGATGTGGATGTTGTAGTTCAGGGCTGTGGTCTACAGCAGGGATTTAATTGATTAGCATTCCTTCAATCAGGGATATATAACTCTTCTGTTAAATCAGAAGCTATTGATCAGTTGCAGTAAACATCTATAGACTATTTCCCCTCTATGGGCTTCATCCCTAAAGATGAGCATTCATTTAGCTTTTCGTTTGTAGTCACACATGAATATACTGTGGTAGTTTTGCACTTCCACCCTATGAAATTTCTGTTGCAGCAGCATGAAGACTAAGGAAAGAAAAAAACAGCTCTCTGTCCACTCTAGCTAAGGGTTGGCACAGAACTACAACACAGTAATATATTAATATTAATAAACTATTGACTATAGTAAATGCAGACTCACAGTATGCAAACATTTAATCAAGAAGTAAACTGTTTTTCAGTGTTTTTCAAAAGCAGAATAGGTCTATTCACTCAGTTGCTCGCCTGTTCATACAATTTATTTATTCTCTTTGACATTTGTATGTTTTACTTAGTCACCTATATACATTGCATGTGGTAAAAAGGGTCACCCCATAACTCTAACCCAACCAGAGGAACTCAGTATTTGTTTAGAGTAACAGTTTTGGGACGTGGCATTTCATTTCATTGAATAAGAATAGGCGTATTTCCTAATATCACATTTTTTAGAATGTTCTGCAAGAAATTACTAATAACTGCTCATCTGTACACTGTTTGTATCAAGTTAGTTCAAAGTTTATACTGATGGAGGGCTATCTGAGAACAATAACATTGTAACTGACTGGTTATTCCTTTCCCTTTAGTCTGAACATCTAACTGTAACTGAATGAAGTTGGGGCATTTGTATGTACTGTAAATTAAGTTTTTCTGCTGGCTGCAACCTGAAGCTGTCTGAAATATTCAGAAAGTTAGTAACAGTGAAATTCATGACGACGGCTCATTCTTATAGCCTAGAGGAGTTAACTGCCTGGCGTCCCTTGTGTTTAATTCATTGGCACAATGCTGAAAATTCAATTACCCTAAAGCCATTAGATTCAATTATTTCAAAATGACAACATTTTCTTTTTTCTTTTCGTTACTAAACATTTTATATTTTATATGTTAATGTATCTTTAACCTCTGAAACCTCACAGACCTGTCAACACAAACTCATGCTGTGCAGCCAAATTTAGCTCAAAGCTTAAATCCAAAGAACTCTATAGTGGAGATCCAGGGTGAATTTTGGGGAAATCTAAATGATGCACAGGATATACACAGTACACATATATGTAATATTTCCATTTGGTGGAATGGTTAAGCCATATAATTAATGGACTTGGGTCTGAATATATCACTCAATGGAAACAACCCAAAGGACTGGAGAGTTGGAACAAAGTGATACAGAATATATATGACATATAGAAGATATATATGACATATATATTTTGAGCTGTGTCCATTACATCCAGGGAGTTATCAAACTGTAGTGAAAAATATTTACAAAGGGACAAGTCCTTTAACGCTTGTCGATCCATGTCCTTTGACAGCGTCTCGACCTGCTTATGACAGGTCAAAGCGGTTTTGATGTTGTTTTTGCAGTTATTGAGAACAGTCTCTGCAGTAATGGGCATCGCTCCTTGAATCAATTTCTAACTTTAAAAGGCTTGTGTTTAGCCAAAAGGTGACTTCACACAAAATTAATGCTTCAGTAGCAGCCTTATTTTAAGCTGCCAGTTATGTGTGTGAAAGCAATAGTTGGCCTTGTGGGGGTGGGCGTGGTTTGCGCTCAGCTGCAGGAGAGAGTGTGGGGAAGGATTGGGAAACGGCACCAGGTGAGTTGGATCACCATCACCTACTGATACATTAATTAAGGACTCTTCCCTTATATTGGCAGTAGTGTGCTGGACCTGGGAGAACGCACGAGGAGTTATCCCGTGTACCCAAACGCCAGAGCATTAGACTGCCAACTGTTGTTGGATTGCGAGCGATCGTCAGAAAAAGTGTTGTGTGGCAAACGTTGGTGTGACTATTTGTGTGCTGAGGCAACCCCGTCTGTAGCGTGACCTGCTACAGCCCTCAATGCTGATTTCAGCTCATCTATTTTCCTTGCACGAATTGCACTCTACTTTGGGTGGTAGCTGTCTTTATATTTGAAAACAAATTTGTCTTTTACCAAAGTAAAATGAAATTCCTCTTCCCACTTTGGATGGAAATGGAGACATTTTTGGCTTCTTTCGTGGAGCCTCTGCCATGCCAGCGGCTGCTGTATACATTTGTGATTGTTAATGTACCAGTGCTCTTCCCTCATTAAACCAATACATCAGCTGGTTCAAGAGAGAGAAAGAGAGAGGAGCTTGCAACGGTTAAATATCAGGCATAAATAGATTCGATGGGTTGGCAGCCTCTGATATATGTAATACTGTCATGCAGTGTGGTAACCTTGTAAAAAAAACTGTATGTAAAGGGGGAAACTTTGGAAGTGGTGTTCATAGACTTCACCTATATCTGAAGCACTTAGTCCTCACCACTGAGGTACAATAAAGTCAACTTCACAGGGCAAAGCAAACTGTCCTAACTATTCTAGCTCCTGTAATCCCCAGAGTAAATCTGCTTCTCTCTCAGTATGGAGGAGAGTAAAACTACACCCTTAAAGAGATGACAAATGGCAGAATTGTAGGGTTCAGACTCTCTTACGTACTCTACTGGGTACGGGGTGCTAGCAGGGGATTTAGTGATGCTGTAATGTGTGCTCTGTGAGGTGAAGACACACTATTGTGAAAATATAATATTCCCAAATGCATGCATCTGGTACAAGTATTCAGTATATAATCACAGTTATAGTGCTGAGCGAATGCCCTGTGAGGATCTGCAGGGGGCACAGATGGGGAGCTGGGAAGACCAAAGCAGAACCCCTGTGTTGTTCTATTGGCCAATGCAGCGCCTAGAGATTTTGAGCAAGAGACATGGATGTAAACACAGACATAGTGTTACAGTAGCCTAAGGGTACAGATTGTACAGCATGAAAGAGTCCCATTGCAACACACTAACTTGAAAGAATATTTAATGTACTGACTGACGGCAGCAAGGTCGACACTTTCCGCACATTTATTGCTTGGGGGACACACATGGCGGGTATAGAAGGATTGTATTGGGCTACAGGTGCCACTAAAAAAAATCCAGTTTGGTATCAAATGCTGTCAAATGTAGCACATCATTTAGATTCATTTAAAAATATAATGTGTTAAAAAAGTAATTCATTTAATTATCTGTTATGGTCACATTTTAGATGTGAGTAAGTTCAATGAAAAAGACAAAATCTTAAGTTGAAATGTCTTAATTTGGGTTTTATCAAATATTGATATATGTGATGGTTTGCGATTAAATCATCATATATTTCTGCCACCCGCTGCAGTCTTCTTGCCAAGTAATGAATATTACTCTTGATTTGCCCCTGGAGATACATAGAAAAGATCAAATAATGTTGCAAGTCTGTCCACATAAATACACATCTTAACCCATTAAATATGCATGAAATAGTTTCAGAAACTATATTCAACCTTCAGGCAACTGAAGCAAGAGATCTAGACGTCTTCAAATTCACCATAGTGGGTCTCTCTCACTGCCTTTAGCTTGCAGAGAGCTGCATGCTTCACCTGATTAAATCTTCAGGTTTTGTCTTATTCAGCAGTTCTGAAACCATATGCAATACTGCAGCTAAACTGAAATCTAGCATCTCTCTGTTTCTGCAGTGACATGTGATATGAAAAATGCAAGTTCAATACTAGACCACATATTTAAAGGGGACGTTTGGGAGCATTGTCCTCATCCTTCTTTGTAACTGCTTATGATGTCGAGCATCAGAACACACAGGTGAAGAGCTTTCTACTTGTTTCTTAAATCTACAGTTCAGTCTGACCCTGAATGTTTGCTATACATGTAGGTCTGAGTGAGAGAGATGGGGCTGTGACATGCAAGGCTGACAGTTGGAATCAAACTGGCACCACAACCATTCGGCTACCAATGTGCTCTATGAATGCAACATATCAGTTTTTGTCCTCTGTCGACATCGAAAGGTGCTGTATAAATACATCTCAATATTATCATAATTTGACTATCCTGGAGTGTATTAACATGCAGGCATTTTGTTGATACTGTAAAAAACTTGGAATTAATGACTGACTGGCCTTTCTGTGCCATAACTTATTATCTGTCCTCCAAATGAAGCCTGGGGGACTGGGTCAGTCGGAGAATCTTCTAGCTCTTGCCTCTCATTTGTATCCTCCATAATGATTATGCTAGTTGGCTATATGTGCTGGGCCAACCTGACTAGCAGCATTTAGCTAAAAGGCAACAACTGGCTCACTGCCAAAGCTTTTTGGCCTGAAGCTGCACTTTTGAATCTCTGTTAATGCCAAGTTGTGGACTCTAATTAGACTGCATTCAACTATGACTTCGGTTCAAGTTCTGCACCCAACCAAATGCTCAGTTATAAATGGAATAAATACATGGACTGGTACACATGTGTACTACATAACTGTATGCCAGGGGTCTCACACAATTTTGAAAAGCCTGCTGAGTGAGACTGTTATTGCCCTCAGCTTGGAGGTGACAAATTTGTGATGTGTGAATGTCAGCCAGCCACTTTTCCAATACATCTAACAGGCTGTAATGTGTGTAACTGTAAGCATGTGTTCATGTGTGTGTTCATGTGTGTGCTTGATAAACTTTTACACAGGAGAGAGAGACATGGAGTAGATGTGAGAGGGTTGAATTGACCACTCAGTAGAAAGAGGCATAAAGTCAATGATGGCAATAAGAGCAATCAATAAAACACAGTACAGACTGATGATTAACGTTTTGGTGATTAGAGGATAGGATTAAGAGTCTTATGGTGGCTGACTGTATTGACATTTCATTGAACATCCATCGATGAGGAACATCAATAGCTGCACCCTATGTTTTGTCTTTGGGATTGCAACACCTACAGTATATCTTTGACCGCCTCACCCTGAATCACAAAAAATATCCATAACCTCTGTTTTCCTAGGACAAGAAATGATTTTTGTTCTCAGATCATTGGAGATATTATGGGCTGTATTTTCTGGCTATGGCATGTGGCTTGGCTTTGTGTAAACCATGCACATGTTGCTGTTTGGTATTTTGTGTCATGAATTTCATTAAAGTGCAAGAAAAAAATATTAGGCTAAGAGCAGCAAGCAAGCTGTACTCAAGCACAGTGGTTCTTTGAGGTAATTGGTAACAATAGCATGCTAAGACGCTCAGAATGACAATGCTAATATACTGATGCAGAGCAGGCAGGGTGACCAGGCATTCTGAAAAATTTGGGACAATCCCGCGTTTCAAGCTGTTTTCCTGAATCCCAAATCCTGTCCATCCTGAAAATGAAGCGTTATAGTAATAGATTATATGAACGAGCTAAAATGACAGCTGTGTGTATGCTGTAAGACTGGACTTGAGTTGAGACTTGAAGGCAAAAATGGACTGGACTTGACTTGTATTTTTGAAGCACGGCCAAATTGTCGTGAAAATGTTATAATACAACAGAGACATACAACAAGCTGCTGCTGTCCCCTTAATAGAGAAGACTATAAATTTAAATCTGATAATTGAATCATTAATTAGTCTACATGAATCAATAGATCAATAGGTCTTTTTTAACTTTCTGAATCTGTGAAAATATTCAGATCAAGTCACTATAATTCCCACTTGTAGTTATGTGTTTTCAATTGTCTATTGCACCGATAAGGCTATCATAAAGAACAGATTGTTGATGCAATCGACCTGTTTTTAAACAGGTGACAGAGAGTGCAGCCACCACTTGAGAGGAATTTGTGATAAAAAATGTACAGCTTAATGACAATCTTAGTTTCTGAAAAGACTTTCACCTGTGCATAGTGGTTTGTGACACTACCCAAGTCATCGTACTTTATTAATCCTTGTGGCAATGTAACCATGCCACTGTTTACTAGGGCTGTACCTGACTCAGAATGTTGTTGCTGTTCAATTCGAAGGTATATTCGACTGTTTTTTTCCAGCTTTTTAGTTCAGCAATACATTAAACTCTGATATCAACAGTTCCTGTGGTGGGAACACAGCTACATAAGTCCACCTTTCTTTGTCATATGTGATGTGAAAACATCAGATTTCTACACAGTCAGAGAAAGTAAAAGTGTGCATCCTGGTCATAGTTCAGTTACAGAAATCCCACAGCCACCACAGAGCATTTCTGCTGCCGGGCTGCTGCAATGCTGCTGCAGCGCTGTCAGCCAAAGAGCCAATCACAGAGGAAGGCAGTAGAGGAGGTTGTACCTCTGTCTGGTTCAAAAGGTGTTTGCAAAAGAGGAGCAGAGAGCATCGAGATGTTTCACAGAATAAGTCAAAACAGTGACCTACTGGTGGCACTACAGGAAAAGTCAGGGGATAATGGATATTTGTACGAAATAACATGGCAATCCAAACCCAAGTAGCCTAGTTGTTGAGTTATTTCATTCTGGACCAAAGTGTTGGGCCGACAGACTGACAGACTGACAGACTGACATTGCCATCCCTAGAGCTATATTCTGCAAGCATGGCTTAAAATTATTCAGGTTTCCAACATAAGGTGGTGTGAGATATTTACTGGTATTAATATGGATACATGGATATTGTAACTGGACATTTTTCAGTTACCTGGTGAATTAACATCAGAAAATGCCGCATTTGCAGTCAAGTTAACCTTTTAAGCCACATTAGTACAAGAAAACAAGCGCACTCGATGTCTCTTACCTGGCAGGTCGCTGCTCATTCATTACTGAACCCAACAGAGCAGCAGGCATGCAGCATTAACATATAAGGTAATTCACCTTGAATGGCAGAATGATATACAAGGATCCACTGTGCCTCCCAGGTGCCCTAAAATGGGGTCTGAATAATTAATTAAACATCAGAAATGCACCACAGACATCACTGTCTGTTGTGGTCAGTTCAGAAAAGCACAGAAAGCAATTTTTTACTCTGCTTTGCAATGCTTTGTGCTTGTGGAAGAACAAAAAGAAACTGAGAGGCAAAGAAAAGGAAATCTGCACGGATTGGGGTTAACTTGCTGAATTACTCATGTCCATCACCAATTCAAACTACAAAGGATGGTTGCCTAGACTTTAAACATTGACCCAATGGCATTAAGGTCAGCTTTAGGTTAAGAGTTAGTAGGTACACCTACACAGTCTAATCCAATAACTCTTAAAAAAAAAAACTCTGTGAGGATTCTGTAGTATGAACTTATTTTTGAGTAAATGTTGTGGTGTTACAGTACTTTGTCCATCCATTTAGATACATAATAAACATAATGCAATGTGTTAAGTAGTAATGTGTGAAATAAATAAGATTAGTTGTCAAATGTTCTTGTTTTTTCCCCAAGGTCCCCAAGCTTTTTCCCTTGGAGAGCCTAAACTTAAACTTAATGGTGGGCCACAGGCTAAAATGAGACACCTGTTGTATTGTTGAGATGCAAAATGGTACTAGGATCCCAAGTTCCCTTAATGGACTGAGTTCCTGCACAAAGTATCACTCTGCCTGCCATGCTCAGACGATAAAAAAAAATTCATCATTAGGGATTCTACATCCTTTTTTTGCTAAAAACATCTGTTAGGCCAAATTGAACCTTATGGCAGGGCTTATGGCCTTTAGTGGTTGCTATATTACCCACTTTAGTCAAATGCCACTTCAAAAATGGAAATCAAATAGAAAGTGATAATAAAATGTATTCTTCAGTTGACATGCAAAGACAGACTTTTGTGTCTTTAGGCCCATTAAGATAAGAATTAAAACAAATTCTCCACTCACAGCATGAGTGTACAGTGCTATTACTGGTGAAGAGACGCAAGGTGGATGATGAAACCACCTTGACTAAATCTCCAAAGATTATTATTTAAAGTTATTTAAAGATCAGCATCCACTAACAGATTGTCTGATAGAATGTGTTAAGAGAGATGATCAATCAGAGGAAATGGAAGAGATCCTGTAAACATATGAATAAAGACTGACAAAATGGGAGTGAAACTATGTGCAAACTATGTCCTCAAGAACTTTGTGAACTCTTTCATTTGTTTTTAACCCTGTGCATACTGCATCTATGTTGTAGCATATTTATTATTTTTGAACACAACATTTGAATTAATCATTGCAAAATGATGAAAGTATGCCAGCTAAACCTTTTGTAGCTCACTCCATTTTTATGTTGCGTATTAGGGACCGAGCACTGACCAGTGCAAGGACCCTATTGTTCCTGTTAAAATTATTATTATTATTATTATTATTATTTCCTGCCACCGTGAGGAGCACGAAACCGCATTTTTGAAGTTCTCAGATATTCATTCCAAAAAAAACTCAAGAGAAACGCGGGCACTGGGCAACAACAATGTCAGTGGGCAAAGGTCCAATGCGATCATTCTATGCGTCCAAATTTGGGGGGTTGGCCCACCCTAGGTCGGGGGGGGCGGCTTACATGCAGAAGTATTGAGCGTTTTAGTTCTAAAAGTAACTCGGCTTGCCCGCATCCTTTTTGGCGGCACATTCAAAAACGCTGTATTATCCTAGCGCGCTCCGGTGCGAATGTTAGCTTCCCACCCTCTCCATATAGGCCACGCCCATTTGCCGCCGCCTACCACGTTTTGCGCTAGGGAGCTCGCGAAATGTCCCAAAAGAAAACTACGTCTTTGCATGTTTCTCCTACTGACGATGCGCGTTTGTTCCGATTTGCACGAAATTTTCACCGTAGGAAAGGACCTGCGACCTCGCCTGTGCGCAAAAAAGTTGTGAGTAATTTCGAACAGTATTTTGTGGATATTTCAGGAAAAATAAAAAAGTTATAAACTGTAGCACTTCGCCTGCACAATCTTCATACAAGAAAGCAGGGAAGGTGGACCAGTTTCTCCACGATTCGGTATTTTGTCCCGACGACACCAAAGTTGGGATCCATTAGTTCGCCGTGTCCTTTCCTTAGCATCGTGCACAATTTACTGGGTGGGCGGAATTCCATCTCTCTCCTT
>NW_023339707.1:15910112-15917662 GCF_004916995.1 Morone saxatilis | reverse complement strand
TCTGACAAGATCCAGAGAGGAGTAAAGAAACCTGCGTGGAACAGTCTGCGGGTCAGTAAAACTTGTCCTTACCGGGTAACACGGCATAACAAAGTGCTTATGGTGTGCGAGCTCAGCCAGCAGAGCTGATTTGGACGTCGAGGTGGGAGGCAGATGCGTGGTGCACGCCGCTGATGCTTGGCGGTGAGAACACGCGAGGAAGGGATTGTGGTGAGCAGACCGGCGAGGTGCCTGCCGGGCTGTCTCAGGAGGGAAGGAAGAACAAGAACCTGTGTAACGCTCCGTAAACATGAAGAAATCATTGCTTTCAATGAACCAAGTTCAAGTCGGGTCTCTGTCAGCGTAGATACCAAATCAGTCAGCTTTCAAAGATACAGACGCTTTGTTGGGTTGCCAAGAAGATCTGTTATTACACACCCTAGGGAATGAGGACTACAACCAAGACCCGACCCCATTTTAATCTGTAACTACATCTGATCAAATTGTCGATCTAATAGGGTTATGATGAGCCATGCTCAAAACCCAACCTCTACAGGCAAGCCTTTTTATAGAGTATCCTTGTTAGTTTCCTCACTTTCGTCTCTCTTTTAATTTATCCTTCCATTCTGTTTCATGCTTCCTTTTGTTTGTATTTACATGCTCCCTATGTTTGTTTGATTGGGTATAGGTATACCCTTATGTTTAGTTGTTTTTTGTAAAGCACTTTGGACTCTGTGTCAAAAAAGATTGCTATATAAATAAACGTGAGCTAGGAAAATCTTTAGTTGGGGGAAGGGCAAGTGTTCAAAATACGGAATAAATAACTTCACAAAAACAAATACTTGTGGACTTGATACGATGGTAATGTAATTACTCACAAATCAACTCGCCACAAACAAACAAACTCGCTCCTCTCCGGTTTCACACTCTCTGTCCCTGCCTGCGTCTTTCTTGTTTCCCGGACTTATAATCTTGGTCGAAGCTGTAAAACTGCAGATGTGTTTGATCCTAGCCATGGTCACTGGGAGGCTGCTGAGACCGACTCCATTGCCCGCTTGCCCAACTCTGGACATGTCAGCTGTGTGACTGCTGCTGCCAGCCCTATCTTTCTACACTGAGTTTACCTCTGATAAATAGAAATGCACTACTATTGACGCATAGATATGGCATCAATGTGGCATAAATACAGCAGTGGCCCCTCTATCAGGAGGAAAAAACAGAAAAACCTTCACAACACTGCCCTGTAAAATTATTATACAGTAGGTTACTTGTGCTAACCTTAAAACTTCTAACTAACTCACTAACTTCTCGTGGCCTGCATGTAATGTTTTCAATTGACAAGCATGGGCAATTCTAAACCCAACAATTACACAAAATGTGGAGTTTGATAAGTATACCATACGCTACTGAACCAACATATTGCTGAATTGTAGTAAAAGTAAGTATAAGTAAGTAAAACATTTATTTAAATATCTAAACAATCAGATAAACAATACAATTTAAAATTAGCAATAATTTATTATAATCTTAAATACCATAGGAGATAAAATACTACAGCTCCAATGCATGTGAAAGGTGAAATAATTCAAATATTATACTGTGGTTGTTGGGTTATGGTTAGGGTTAGGGTTAGGTGTTACAGCTGGGAAGCGATGGTGGCTCAAGAGGGACATAGAAAGTCTTCGCACTGCTGGCTACAATAGCATTATTCATAAATGTTCTCACCATCGACAGCAGCAGCCATTCCTAGTCAAACAGTGTGTTATGTTGTACTGTACTTTCCTGTATTTTTACACACTGCTCCCAGAGATGGTGAAACTACAATCCCTTCTGTCCATAGTTAAAATCTACATCAGCACTGCTACGGTAGAGGTTTTATTGCCTGCATATACATTCAACAAACACCTGGTTACACAATCTTAACATTAATATTAGAAGATAAAGCAGTAAATGTCACAGTCTGCTATCTATTTTTCTGTCGGTTCTGCCTTCCTGGTGCTGTGTTATGTCCTACCCACCCATCTATCCAGGCTGCTGGAGGGCCTGTTCATGGGGTCCCAAGGTAAAGGGGCTGGCCACAGGGATTTTCAATAGACAGTTGATTTCTCTCATCTGCACGCCTAACAATGTCGACCTCCTGTAGAATGTGCGAAGGAGGGCAACCGCCCACACCCACTGTGAACACATCGTATGTCTAATCCACCACATACTCAGAGAAAATATATAATCTTCATCTCTGCTGAAGCTTAAGCAGATTTATTAAAACCATTAAGTCCAAACACGCTGCAGCCATCTCCTTGCTGGTTTAAATATGTGTAAAGTGATACACTGATGCACACTATGCCCATTTCATATATTTTGATTAGACTTTATCCCAACACAACCCAACCCTGAAATGTGTGAATGTGATATCTTCTGACTCTGCTCCCTCTGCTGTCCCATTTTATTTTCAAATGAAATATTGTCTGAATTACTTTGAATTCAATGCAGTCTCCCTCTTTGTCTAGCTTTCTAAGCCTGAGCTGTGACAGTGACGGCTAATTTGAGACCAATTTACCCTGGGTAATGTCTTTCAATGGAAGAATGACAAGAGTGCAGTTCACATATGTCTTTGCAAGTCTGTGCATAATGTGAGATCTCACAGTATGGTGGGATGTTACCATCTGACTTGTAGTTCATTGTAAGTCATGTCACGTCACACAGTACTTAAGCCAGCCAGCACCCTGCACTCATGGTCAATTATGATTCCTCTGCTGCTTTATGGGGTGCTGTTTGGTAGGACTGCAAGGGGTGGTTATGTTCAAGGAAGGTCAAGTCCCAGTAGGGTAAATGATACCAACCCCCTGCTTAACTCATCCCTCACCCTCCCCTCATCATTCTTCATTGATCCAGAGTGGAGACAGTAAACAGCCGTACTGATTTCCCTGCGCAGAGTGACAACTTCCAATATAAACCATGTGGAGGATAATCTGACTTCACTGCCTAAAGCTATAACAGTCTTTATAGGTGATCCTTTTCATTTCATCCAAAGAGGCCTTGGTACGGAAAACGTTTCAGCCCCCAGCTGGTTGGTCATTGTACATTTGTGTGTGAAACTGTTTGAAAACAGCATCTGTTGACAAGAAAATTTCCAATTGCAGGAGAGCATGACGGACATTATTGTCCCTTTAGGAAAGAGATGACAAAACCATAAAGCACTTCACGAGTGCTACACATAAGCTCTGATAGATATATTGTTGGAACGCTCACAAATCTGTCTTAAAATGAAAAATCTGCTGGTACTTGCACTGTTTGATATGCATGAATGCATTCAAGCTTCCTTCATGCATCATTTGCATTAAGCTTGTTTTTGAGCACTGTGGTCTCCAAGGAAAGCTGTTGAGCTGCAATGACAACCACAATTCTTGCACCTTTTGCTCCTAAGACAGGTGTCTTACCTTTACTCATAATTCTTGCCTTGAAGAGAGATCATAACATTGAAAATGCTGCAGTAAATATCATAGACATCGGGACGACCTCGGGCAAAAATGTGGCCTGCCTTTGAGTCACAGTGTGTTTCAGAGCAGCAGAACACACTGCAACCTTTCTTGTTAAATTAAGCTGGGTATATGCCGTACAATTTTAAAAATGTTGTTTAATTTGTACTCCTACTGTATGAGTCAAAAGCCAAAAAGTCAAAGCCCAAGATTTGTACACTGTATGGTCCAATTTATACACTGTTGTCAAGCCACAATCCCACACCATAAGTGTTGACACCATACATGTAAAATAGAAAATAAATTGGCCCATTAGCCCCTGCAGACCATTCTGGCTATTGACAAAGTTAAGTTTGAAAGCTCTGAGGCAGGTAGAAGTTTGTTTGCTAGCAATTGCTTAAAATTTTGCTATTGCTGTAATCTGCACATTTGTGGTGGTATGGGACATGAAATCATATTTATAATTGATTGGGACATTGATGCAGTGATTTATGGTAGTGTTGTTGTGACACAGACAACTCAGAAAATGCTTCTAGTTAGGAGAACATAAGAAGAAATGAGCTGAACACAAGTTTTTTTCTCTGTGCTTTCTCATGTGAAGCTGTACTATTGAGAGACACATAAAAAGACTGCTTACGCACATGCGTGTAGCGCAAGGGTTTTTTCTCACCTGTTCTGATTCTGTATTTTTATCACGTTGCAGAACTCAGCAGAGACCAGATATGCATGTGATGTTCTTAATGTAGTTTTGGCCATGGACAGCAGCCAGAGAGGCCCTTTGGCATAGAGGGGAAACATCAACACAGCGGCCAGCAAACGTTTGCTGCCACATCTGTGCATCAAAGTATGATGAGGGGTGTAGTAGGGAAGGTCTCATTGGAAATCCAGTGGCACAGGGTCATTTTGTTGTTAAAGCAGACCATATTTTACAGCAGCCCCACTATACCTGATCTTTGCACAGTAATTGACACAAGCCTATTTAGTGTTAATCACACCAAATGTTTTAAATGTATGTATGTGTAATAGGGCTGTAGCGATACACTAATCTCGCGATACGATACACGATATTCAGCTCACGATACGATATATATCACGATATTCAGCCAACGATACGATTTTCTGAAAGATTTTAAAGGGACAGTGTGATTTTGGTGACATCCTGTGAGTGTTCCATTGACTTTTGTGTATCTTTCTTTGTGATGTCCATGTTTTGGTTTTGTATATATTTGATTCTCTGAATTTTTATTTGATTTATTTACTTATCAATATACTGTGTCCTGACTGGACCGAGAGTTAACAGCCTTGTCATAATGCGTTGGTCAAATATTGAATCCAACATGGTGAGAAAATTAGTTTAATTTATTTGAAACAGTGCAAACTGTAGCTTACAAGCCTTTGAAAAGTAAATAAAGTGTAGTATTAAATGAACAACGGAGAGTTTTTTTTCTACTTATGTTACCTGTAAGTGCTAGCATTTTGTTGCATTTAGTTAATTGTTTGATTTATTTTATGTTAGCCTTTATTTTATTTTATTTTATTTTATGTTAGCTTATTTTTACTCTAACCCTGTATTACTTTCCCACCTTTGTATTACACCTGTTGCACAGTAATTTCCCTCGGCATAAATAAAGCTTATTGAATCTTGAATCTTGAATCTTGAGTTTTAATGGCAACAAGTGGTAATGTGGTGTGGTTGCCAGTTAAAAGTTTTTATTCAGTTGATTTCATTTTAAGAAATCAGTTTGGTGCAGACCCAGTATATTTACCAATAATGACTTATTTCCATATCAGACCTTAGTATTTTATTGTGGTATGTTTATTCTTTGTAATAGTTATGTGTACAGCTGATAAATGATTAATTATATAACAGAAAAATGTTTATTTGAACAAAAACTGTCCCATAGTTCAACTGGGTTCAATTATTTCTCAGCAGTACATTTTAAGAATTTTATAACATTTGGAATAACTTATTATCTGTTGATAATAATTATGATAGTGTAGTAATTATAGTTCAGTTTAGTAATGTTTTTAACTGGTTATATCAAACAATTTCCCATTTAGACTTAATTCAAAATTAAACAAGAAAGATTTAAAGGATTGTCAAAAAAACATTTCATTATTCTCAAACTTCAAACATGTTTAATAACAATATGACCTACCTTTTGTAACAGATACATTACTCCAGAGCTTGACGCCCAATTTTTATTGCAAAATATAAATAAGAGCTTATATACAAGATAATGTATAATGTTGCACTAAGAGGTAATTCCATGCATATCTATTGCGTGCCCTATTTTTTAGGCACCACCCAAGTACTCTCATAATATCTGCCTGTTGTGAGCAGCCACTAATCACAAAGTACTCAAGTCATTTCACAGCAATTAACCATTATGAAAACAGGTAGTTTGGCATCCTCACTGTGGACAGGTATGAGTTTGTTTCATCACCTGGCTGTGCTGATGTAGTGGTAACATATACTGCTAATATTTTACACGGTTCTGTGCTATCAAATAAAGCTCCTCGCAGCAAAATGTCAGTCAGTGCACTTGTGGTCGCAGTCATATAATTGGCCTGTAGTGATAAACCCTTCATTAATTAAAAACAACTGTGCAATCAACAGAACTGTCAGTATCCTTGGATGTAGCAGGCTACTGTATTAGTGCTTCTCTCTTTAACAAATATGGCATCAAAACTATGCTGTTCTTTGAAAATAATGATGGTAATTCAAGATTCCCAAGAAACAGAATAAATATAAGGGTATAATTATAATATTCATCCTCAATCAAGGAAGAGTAACTCCAAGCACAAAGTGTTAACCAAATTGACCTTCACTGTAAGTCTACACCAGCAGCTAAATATAAACCCGGGTCAGAAACTGGTTCACAGCGATGACATGTTCTATATGGCAGACAGAATTCCCTACAGGCTTTAAGTTAAGGTAGGAACCACACCATGAAGCTTATACTTCACATTCAATCTGAACAATACAGTCTGAAGAGTCATAACTTCATCTTTGACTCACTGTGGTATGATTGATATGACGTACAGATTTCTTTGAATGCATGAAGAACACAGGCTATATTAACAACACAAAACACTACTTGAAACACATTTCCTACTGGCACAGTCCAAGTCCTAAATTGAGTATATTTAATAAAATCTCTCTCTATGGCAGGTAGTTTTGTGTGGAACATGTCTTTGTGTGCACAGGCAGCACGGTAAATCTTGTTACGGTTGTTAAAAGAACGTGAATCAGTCAATATACTGGGAGAGCCAGCGGAAACCGTCCCCATATCCTTGTCTCTTCAGCACGCTGCACATGAAAACCTCCATTGGCCTCAAATTCAGCTCCTTCAGTGACACATTGCCCTGAGAAGAAACAAAAAACACGCATCCAAAAGCACAGATTTTAATTCACAACCCAAACATCTTTTCCCATGGACACTGAACATGAACAATTAGTATCTTAAACCTGTATCTTCCAACATGTTGTTTAACAGAAGGTGGAGCATAGCTGATAGCTGTAGACTGACTCAGTGACATGGATCACTGACACAGGGCTTTAAAAGTTACTGTCTTTTACGGTCTCTTCTTGTTTGTGGCTTGCTTGAGACATAGCAGGTGGTAAACCAGATTTACACTAATGATGAAAGATTTGCATGAGACAGGTAATGTGCTAAATGCTTCTCAACAGCATGTTGCCCCCCACTGCCACTGTACTTAACAAGAGCAGCGGTGATCTAAGCCCGCCTGCCCTTGGAAAGTCTGATTTGTATTAGAAATTCAAGCGAGGCAGAGTTTTCAAGTATCTCAGAGTTAAGGTGGGTGCAATAACAACTTTTGTCTGTGCTGAAAGGGACAGCATATTTGTGAAGCTCACTGTTGTTATTATGCAGTGCAAATGCCCTTGAAAGGCAACATGGACACAAATGCACTATTTATTATAGTCATAAAGCAGAATTTACGTTTACGCCGGGGACACAGAGGAGGTGGAAGCTCCACAAAGCACTAACTGTTCACATCAGATATGCATTTCTCTGCACGGGCCAACAAGTGATTCTGCTTCTCTGCTCTTTTCTAATCACACATAGAGCT
>NW_023339707.1:15907084-15910087 GCF_004916995.1 Morone saxatilis | reverse complement strand
TCATTTGGTCCGGACCTTCGGACTTTTCAGTTTGGGTCCGAACCAAAATTGTAGGTGGGAAAGGTGCCACGGACCACAGTCCGGATCAAAAAGGACCAGAATTTGGTCCAAACCTAAAGGGAGTGCGTCTCGGTCCGGATCAAAACCTCGAACCATGGTTCGGTATCGTTTACAGTATGAAAACACTTTTTTGGATGGTTCGGACTTTCCGGACCAATTACAAGGAAGTTATATATACGGTAGATATATGGTATATATTTGCATACGCTACCATAGAAGAAGAAAAAAAACCGGAAGAAAAGACCCCCGCCAGAACAAGCAAAAATGAGTCGTGGAAGTACGTGGGAGAGGAAGGCATTACATTTTTTAATTTAATTTTTAAAAATCATCATTTAAATTTTAATCTCCTTTCCTGTCCGGCGACGATATACTTTTTTACACTACGAGGAACGTACATTTCTCGCGCAGTATTGTGCTTGCGTTGGTGCTGCGTGGTTGCTGCTGGTATAATACCATAATAAACACAATCGGGATTTGCTCATTTCATTTGTTCATTCATTTGTTAATTCATTACCGGAAAAGCCTACCGCCCAAATGAGCAAAACACGCCAACGTCAAACGCACGCCCGTCTACTCACCAATCAAACGCGGAGGACGCAACACACGTACGTGGTAACGACATGGCCGTAGGTATGTCATGGAAAGTTCTTTAGTGCGCCTAGCAAAATTACTATGGTGAAAACCGAACAATAAACGGGATTCAAATGTATACAATGTACTAAACACGAACCTTGGTCTGCCGACTTCTTATGTGTGAAAACGGCCGCCTTACTCTTGTAGTGCTCTGTGATGGTTCCCCTCTAGGGCTTTAGGCCCCCCTAAAGCAATGTCAATCAAAATGAGGTATGTGTGAAAACGCCCTAATACTTATGGGAAATTTTGAAATACTTGTACCTTACTTGACTATTTACATTTGCTACAGTATATGCTATATGCTACAATGGGCTCCACCTTGACCAGCAACAACTTGCAAGTTAATGCACCAAAATCTATTCTGAGGATCAATATTGATTGGTCAAGGCATATTTTAATGGATTGGTGTGCCGATCAAAATATCATCCTTTCTTTACTCTTTGTTGTCCACCTCAGCCTGCTAGTGTTGTTCTACCTTAATGACAGAGTGAACACTCTCCCAGTTGAACTGTAAAAGTCCAGTAGGCAGAAATGAAATTGAATTTAATATTCACAGGTATGTTTTCATTAGTGTGTAATCACCTGAATATAAGAGTTGTTATGTTTTTGTTACCTTAGGATGAGCCTTTTATATCTACAGGGCACTGGTCATCTTCCATGTTGAACAGCTATTTTTCTATAGTAGCCCAGAAGGGACAAACCAAACCCTAGCTCTAGATAGGTTGCAAGATATACAACTAGATATAGTTGCAATCTGCCACTACACTGCTGGATGCCACTGAATCCTACACACTGGACCTTTTATTCATATATCGATCATAACAAAATAATAATAATAATAAAATGTATTTCTGGATGAAGTAAGTTGTTATCTCAAGCGGCTCTTTTACATTGTAAATACAAAAAGTTGCTTGACCTCGGTATTATCATAGGAGTATAAGAGGACAGTAACAATAATACAGTTATAACAGGAGCATTTTTACATTATGGTATTGTTACTTTTACTTTAAAGGATTTGAATCCTTCAACCCCCGTCATAGTGGTGTTGGAAACTCTTTCTGCTTTGGCTTTCCAATGTAATAAGCTGGCTCATCCTCAAGTTCAGACTTGGTGAAAAAGAGCAAGATGTCCTGCTCTTTGGAGCAGAAGGAGGGACAGCATTTTTGACAAACCTTCCTTTCTCTCCACAAAGCCCGAGTCGGGGACTTCACACAATGACCAGTTCTCAAAGCATACAAACTCAATAACTACTAAAGGTCTCACAGATTCGCACATTCAAATGCAACTTTATGAGAAATCTGAACATTGCAATGACTTACACACACAACATGCAGCTATTTATGGTCTATAATTACTCCCTCACCACTAATCACAAACACTGACGTGACAACAATAACAACAACAAAAGACCACCTCTTTTACTTATCACCTTGTCTTCACCTCTTATGTGCCTTCATAGCACACTGCCTAAAACTGTACTGACGTTTATCTGTGCTTCTGCATCAGCTTCGGCCATTTTTAGTCCCCATAGTGCCATGTACTGTAAGTGTCAGAGCACGTGATGACCACACATGTGAAGTGCCCCCTCATACATGTTACTGAGGGGCTTTCCGGATGATGTGCAGGACAGAAATAGTCCCTCTTTAAATGAACCATGAACAGTGCCTGGCTTACTGGAAGTCTGATGATGCAGTGCACATATGCATGTCTGCACAG
The DNA here is from genome assembly GCF_004916995.1 of Morone saxatilis. NCBI lineage: Eukaryota > Metazoa > Chordata > Actinopteri > Moronidae > Morone > Morone saxatilis. The sequence goes on along the minus strand of NW_023339707.1, from coordinate 15,907,678 downwards.
ATGGTGTAGAGCTACATAAAACTCATTATCCCTTTTCCTTAATTGTCTGCTGGAATTGAAGAGGGACCACAAGCTTGTTTCAAAGACCATAGCCGTAATGGATCAGTACTAAAAGGGAAAGATGGCAAATAAATCAACCCAGAACGGTTTTGTCATCACACACCTACAGAGTATGCACTCTCCTCAAGCTGGGACCTGAGTGAGAATCATCCTGTCTGAGTGTGTGTGTTTGTGTGTGTGTGTTGCAAAGGCTGATAAGACTTGTTTAGACGTGTCCTCTGGATGTCACAATGCCCTGAGGGAAAAGGTGTCACAGAGAGGATATCAGGCAGAACAAGGACTGCTCTGCTCTGTGATTCCTCTGCTCTCTGTGGCTTCACCTCCCCACCCCTCTGTTTTATTCCTGTGCCCTACTTCTGGCATTATATGTATACATATTTATTATAAATATTTCCTCCTATTCATATTTAAGGCTGAGTAATGTTTGAAATTCTTCAATAAACTGTAAACACACATCTGTGACCTCTTGCCTGTTTAATGTCACACAGAATTCAATTCAGTTCAAATCAGTTAAATTTTATTTGTATGGCGCCA
>NW_023339707.1:15901042-15906984 GCF_004916995.1 Morone saxatilis | reverse complement strand
CACGGGGGCACAGCCTGCAAAGGCTATAGCCAATGCACAACCAATGACAACAAAGAGATAAAGATACTCAAGCAACTAAAAGGAAAATTTGACATTTTACAATAAATTCCCAAAGGCATGAGCATTTTTGTATGTTTGCATGTAAATTAACTACACATACAGAGGCAGTAGAACTAAACATAAATTATGTTAACTCAAGCTGGAACAAGTGAGTTTATGGCAACTTTTTAAGGTGTCATCTATCTTTGTGTATTTAGTTTAATCTTGAAAACACTAAACTGGCTCTGGGGGCGGCAGTAGCTCAGTCTGTAGGGACTTGGGAACCGGAGGGTCACCGGTTCAAGTCCCACAGACCACAAAATATGGAGTGTGGACTGGTAGCTAGGTAGAAGTGCCAGTTTCACCTCCTGTGCACTGCTGAGGTGTCCTTGAGCAAGGCAACCTAACCTAAACCTGCTCATGAGGCTGTGGCCAGCCCCACTCACTCACATTTCTCCCCTTTGCATGATCCACATGTGCATGGAAGTGGTGCATTTCAACCTGTGTGTGTGTGTGTGTATAAAAAAAGAGTGAAAAAAACAATTTCCCCCTAGGGGATCAATAAACTTTTTCTTCCAATCAAAGTGGAATTTCCCTGAAAGCCCCCTGTCTGGACATTAGTTCATGTCTTGTTTGTCAGTGGATCATGCCTGCGTACATCTGCATACATCTGCATTTGTATTGGCCAGTTTCAACTGTAAAGACTAGATTTCAATCTCCAGCCTAATAAGACTCAATTTGAGTTCTGTGTGTATGTAATTGTCAACCTGCCAGCATGAATTTGATACCCCTGGCCATTTATGTTATGTTGAGAGTGGGCAATCTTTATAAACTCCTAAATTAAATGTCTATTTAAATGGCTACAACCAATGCACCTCTCTATCTCCCACACTCACAGACACACACATTTCCACACACACTATGAATAAATATTGCAGGATTCTTTTAGCCATAACAGAACCAATTTACATGTGGACAAAGGTTGTTTTGAATTCATCACTCCAATGCAGTTATCATACCAATTTATATCATATCCATCCTAGTAACAGGCACTAAACCTGACCCCATCAACACACTGTACTATATGACGCAACTGAAATGTAAAGCAAAAAACACACACACGCTAGAACACAAGCACAAGTATACACTGCACACACACAAGCACATGCATGTAACCTGTATCCCTTAAGCTATTTGACTATTTGGCAGTTCAACACCAGCTTGGTCTAGCAGGAGGTAAGTAATTGAGGCAGTTGAGATAGGGCTTATTGCACTTTATTCTCCAGAGCAGTTTAAACCTCTTACATGTTGAAGTCCCACAATCCATCTGTGGTTTATAGCGTGCCTGCTCTATTGCATTAAAGGTCCTCACATCCTGGCCACATCCAGGGGCCTGGTTACCGAGTCCTCACTGTTTCAATCATTTCAATTATACTGAAGGCTCAATCCATATACAATAATATACTACTGTGGTCCCTGTGCACACAGATTTTCACATATCCTCTTACCAGTTAGGCTACATTCAGAATTGGTGTTGTGCTATATGTGCCTTTCCTATAATGCAGCAGGTTGGATTATAATGGAAAATGTGGAGTAATTAAATTGAGTCCTCTGTGAAAAGGTTCTGTGAGGTGCTAGCTGCAACCATGCTTTTTATACATATTTCGCTTTCAGCAGCTGGTGCCTTACAGCGATTAGCCACCAAGCAGTGTCGATGCATGTGATAAACATACATTCTTGGGATGGAGAAAGAAAAAGCCTATAAAACATGTCTGTGTCACACACATGCATTCCCAAGTCGACACATATATGGTTTAATGATTGATTCAGTTTCTTCCCCCAGTAAAGAGCTTTCAAAAAGACTGCTAAAAATGCATCATGTCTTTTGGTCCACCACCAGCATAATGACTACAGATGCTGCTCTACCATCTCTCTTCTGAAATTAAGTCTGCAGCCTATTATACATGAGTAATACAGAGTGGAAGAATAACCTCAGGTCTGGAGTTAAGGTTAAAAGTAATGCTGTTGTATTTTCTTTAATAAAATTACCATATTTCATTAAACTTGCTGAAACCTGAGGCTAAATTACACACACACACACACACACACTTTTAATTACTATCTTACTCTCCTTTGTACTCAACAGCTCACCCAACTGATCGTCACTTTATTTTATACTATCTCCTCTACCTCACTTTGATTCTCCAATGAACTAAAAAAGGGTTCATCACAGAGTGTAAAATAATTTTTCTCCTTGATTGAATAGTTTTAATTCAAGTCACATTAGGATAGGATGTAGAGTGTATTGTGATATATCTGATGTAATTCAAATGTCTTTTATATGCATGAACGTAAAGGTATCAAAGATTTTGTGAATCGCCATGAGAAGTAATCTAGTAGGAAATAATAAAACACAGTATACAAAGAATATAGTAAATTATTTACATTTATTTTGTGAATCCCAAAATAATAAAATTGATGCAACTGAACCACATATATTGTCCTATTTATTTCACCCATTCCTCTTCTTATGTCAAAACCTGCCTTGGTAAAGAGAGTTAGTTGTGGGTTGTTAATGATTGTATTATAAAATCAACCATTAGTTAAAAGGGTACACAGTTAATAGGGCTACCCTCTCAAATCACGGTATATACTGACAGTAGAGCCTACTGCAGCAAAAACAATATTGCTGCCTATTCAAGAGTGACAGCAATTGTTTCAGCTATGTAACAGAATAGCAGTATATGAGAAATTCATATCATTGACGAAATGAAAAACCAGTATACTGATTCATCCGGTATATTGCCCAGCACTACTCGAGCTTCTAGGGGCTACAAAGGTCAGCTAAACTCATTCACCCCCAGATGTCTGTCTTCTTAAACCTGCAATCTTTGTCCTCAAGATATGTCACTTGGATTTTGTCGGATTATGTTCAGCCTCCTCTGGAGCCACACATGTTATTGTATATTATATAGACAGTACTGACTATAATTATGTAAGAACACCCATTTGCATATTAAAACCTTTTGGCATGATTTTTATTAATATCTCTGCAAGTGACACGCAGCATGAGGCAGGACTGCATAGTCTTTTCCAGTGTCTGTATGACTGACAAATAACATAATTGATGTGGCGGTAAATAATTAGTAGTTAATAATGTCTGCTGATTCTTCCTCACATTGACAGCTGTTAGAATGACAAGATGCTGCACAGTCCCACGGGATGACTGAGGTACAAGCAGGGCACCGCCCTGAAAATAATCATGGCTAAAGTATGGGGCAGGGGTGGGTGTTTATACAGTGATCTTTTCATTGACTGAGAAAGTTTGAGGAACACATTCATCAAACATCTCACCATGACCCATTGTCAGCTAGCTCTGCAACTGCATTGCTCAGTTCTTCTTATTTTCTATATTTATAACACACACACATATTTGCACTCCCAGGCTTGAAGCTACATAATGGTATAGCACTGCCTGCCAACTACATCTGGAATAGTGCTCAAGTAACGATCCATCAGTGAGCCCATCAGAGAGGAGGAGGGAGGGTTGACGAGTAAAAAGAGAGAGAGGCTGAAAATAGTTCTTCATGTGATTTCCACCCACGCACATCCAGAGAAAGTAGACTAACTAACTTCAAAAGCCCAATGCATGAGGATACTATTAACCATTGGTGATATACCCATGTTTGTTGTCCTAATCAAGATGTAAATTATTCTGCCTTGATAGTCTCTTCTAAGGAGACCTGGAATGTCAGCTCAAATTAAAGGACAAAGCCAATGTTTTAATATTAAAACAGTCTCTCAATGTCTCCCTCTCGCCATGTACAGACATACAACAGCACCACATAAAAAAAAAACAGCCTCCTTATTAATGTGAGGGCACACATGCCGAGAGCAAGTATTCATTCACTTTTATGACCTGTTAGCTTTAAATGTTTTTGTTAAATTTCACAATTCTTATAATTTCTTTGTAAGGTCTGACACCTGAGAACATAAATATACACATAAAAAGCATTGAAGTGGTGTATGACCTGGTGTTAGTCCCCACAATGGTTCTGATGATGTTAAAACTGTCCATTCCATTTGTAATCAGTGTGTCATGTTTACTCCTCTTCATCCATTTGCTAAAAAAAACAATGTCAAAAGAACCAGTGTGGACACCAACTGGACCAGAACTAAAATGCAACAATGTATTATTTTTTCTCTTGCTCCGCACCACATAAACTGAACTACAGAACAAAGTGTCCAGCCCACATATGTGTTCTTTCTTGTATGAAAATGACTATTATACTATATAGTGTAGCGTCCCTCAGTAAGAAGCTCCACACATTAGTATGTCACCTGATCAACTCATCCAAAGCTAGCAGGAACAACAACAACCGCTACACCCTTAACTCTCTACTAATCATAGGTACGGCAATAAAGCAGTGGAAGAGGTGCAGTTGATTATCCTTTGCTCATATATGTTGGATTGCTAAACTGTGGAGGTGGAAAGAAAGCACCACAGCATACTGATCCATGGCTTCTGGCCTAACCCTAAGGCCAGGAAGGGTTGCTTAGAAAGCAACATTGCCTACAGCGAGGCAGAGATTACAAATCTGTTATTGATTGTTATTTTATGATCTGACAACACTGTGGTTAAGGTTTAGATATAGGCACATGGTTAGGGTGGCAATGGTTAGGGAGAAATCATAATTTTGGTAAGACTTTGTTGAGGTTAGGGGACCTTCTTTGTAATCATAATAACAATAACCACTTGATTACAGTTCTTGAACAACCATGGTCATGGTCAAAAGAAACCCATCTTACCCGTTGCTTGGAAACAGGAAATGAACTGCAGTCTGCCATGTTATAGTCGGACTTTTGCGGACCCATGCATCCACGCCTCCTCTCACTCCGTGGACTATAAGGGAGAACAAGGGTTGCTTAGTTTTTATGGCAATCGATAAAGGTCAATGAATAAAAAAAACTTACGTCATATGCAGTCTTTAGAACAGGCAATCCTTGGTCAATCTGTCATCTGGGGTCACTGAAGAACAGTGGATTAGATACAGTATATAATCGCTGCTCTTTTGTAGGGTCAGTCCTCCATAGAGTTGAATAGATTCATGTGGTTATTGCAGATTTTCACTGCATGTACAAGGAAGAGGGTCAAAGCCTACAAAGTTGAAGCAGTTGAAGAGTGTGTAAAATACTTAATATACTTAATTAGTTAAACTATGGAGAAAAACAAGCAAGTTGGGGTGAATGGGATAGACAAGGGAACAAGAGGGGGGAAAAAAATCATAACACTCAAATATAGTAAAAGAACTGATGGGGAATATATATCCAAGAGAGGAAGTTTGTATTTATACAGTAAGACACAAGAGGACAAGTTGAGGGTGTGGGAACTTGATGTCCACTTCTTCAGTGTCTGTGGTGTCATTTTTATTTACCAGAACAGCAAACGTTTCTTTTCCTCTCTTCTGTGTGTCATAACAAATGTCATGCATCCCTGATCACATCCAAGTCTGCATCCTGATCAGCAGGAAGGTGGAAGCAACAGTTGCATTTTTGATCAGAAATAATTGCTTTCTTTTTTACAGTAGCACTGCAGTTACCCAGTACTGGCTACATACTGCAGTAGTTAATTGACTATTTATCTGATTCCATAACCCCAGATAATCTTTGTTTTGCACATTTCTGGAGGTGTGGAGTTCAAGGGGTTTAGACAACGTTTTGTGGGTGTGTGGACTATAGACAAATCTCTCTATATCTATATCTATATAAATAGGCAAAAACATCTGAGAGTGTTATCTGTTCATTCTAGCAACAAGCTTTTTGAGAACAGATGGGCTCTAAAGATCAGTCTATCTCTTCTTCTAAAGCACCAAGAAAGGTGAAAGTGATAACACCAGGGGCCA
>NW_023339707.1:15892876-15901018 GCF_004916995.1 Morone saxatilis | reverse complement strand
ATGTGTTTCTGAGTTAATATATCTCCATTTGGGGTCTTTTTTAACCAAATATTGATATATGTGATTATTTGACAATAAACCACCCCACCCCATAAGGTCTGCTTCCCTATTGCCACCCCATGAATATTTCTCTTATGCACACAGAGCCAAAGTCTGATAATATAAAACTGTATGAAAAACATTTACAACAGTTTGTCACAGGACACGGTACACATCTAAAATCTCTGATATCAGCTTCTACAAAATGTCAGAGCACATCTGATAAGTCAATTTTATCTGAGACAAGACAAAACATATTGTCAGTGTTATAGTGACACTCACAGAAGCATTTGTGTGAGATAATGAGTAGGTACATCAAGGATCAATTCAGTGTCAGTGCTCACAAGTACAGGTGATATTTCACACAGCATTACAAATTGTCTATTTTAGAAGTGTCTTATTTTACACATTTTGTTTTAGAAAACATCAAATCAGATGCCTACAGCTGTGAAAAGCATCTCCAGACAAATTGACTCTGCTAATGAGTTCCATTCACTGGAAACATAAACTGTCTCATTTAGCCTATCATTTAGTATTATTATTATTATCAGAGCTGACACTATTAGTCTATCAATCAATTAGTCACTCAAAAGAAGATTAATCAGCAACCACTATTTATTATTTCCAAATATGCCAAACATTTGATGGTTCCAGGTTCTCAAATAGGAGAATTCCCCTCTTTTTCTCTTACTTACATTAAATGATAGTAAATAAAATATGATTGGGTTTTGGACTGTCTGTGACTCTTACTGACCTCTGCTCATGACCAAGATAGAAGGATTTGGGTGATAGACAATGTCAGTGCTAATGCTAAATATAATTCTACTTGCTGTAGGTTTAGTATAACTTCTAATAACTTCTTCTGCCATCAGCAATGGTTGAGACATCATGATTTTAAAAAGTAATACTATTCATATCCCATGGAAGAACGTTTTTAGGTAGAATATATTTACAAATACAGTCCTTGCTAGCACTACAGTTCAATGGTGCAGTTGAGAATTCATTTGCCACAGAGAAACTCGCTTTCATCTTTTTACTCTCCTTGCATATACTCACAACATCACATAAAACTTACGCAACAGTGCTTACTCACCTGTCTGAAGGGCAGTCAATGAGCATTCAATATGCTCAAAGGCATCATTGCATTCCAGTTCCAGCTTCCTTTGGTCTTAATGTAGAGAATAACTAACCCAGTCAGCCTCGTTTGACTCACACTGTAGTATTCCTAAGGTAGTTTATATTATTTCTGTATTAAGTGCTCAGTGGTTGCAAAATGACATTCAAAAGAGAATCAGAGCAACATTTCTTTTTGTGTCTACACTGAAATGTTACATTTCTATCAAGACACGTCAGATATGTTTACTAATGGTTATGACAATAAGACTCTGATGATGGTTCTGATGGACAAGAAATGCTTTTACACCCATGCTTTTTGCTGCACATGCACAATCTGAGATTCATGCAAGTGAAACTGGTGATGAGGTATGTGCCAGCTGAAAGACTCTCATGACAGCACAGAGCTATTGCACCATATAAATATGGACCTGGGGTATCTCCCATGAGAGAGGAGAAAATAAACTTTTCACATCTTTCCCAAACAATAAATGCCATTATCCACTCTCTAGACAAGAGCACAGTAGCATGGGTCCTGTATAGTGGTAGAGGTATATATTCTAGAGGTAAATCTCAGTATCCTGATACACTGAATTGTATTTTTGCACTGTGCTTTACCACTGACACCGTTAATAAAACATCTTGTTGGCAAAGACAATTGATTAATAACTGTCTAATTATGTGACAGTTATTACATTTGTTTAATTAATCTGTTAGCATGTTAAGTGGGAAGGAGGAGGTGAAACTCAAGGTGAGGTGACAGGGATATGGTAAAAACAAAGCATTTATTGTGAAGGCTGGAGAAAGGGAAGGCTGGGGAAAGGGAATGCTGTCCTGTGGAAGCTTGGGCTGGAAGTTGGGAAGAGTACAGATCCTAGGCAGGGAAGCAGGGCTGACAGAATGAAATGAGGGACTGGAACCAGAGCAGATGGGACTGTGGGGGAAACCGGACACAGGGTTAGGAAAATATGAAAAAAATGTTACATAGTACACCTGCCTCCACTCACACAATCACACACACACACACACACACACAACGAGAGAGGGAGAGAGAGAGAGAGAGAGAGAGAGAGAGAGTAAGAGGGAAAGACTCTGTGTGGCAAAAGGTCAGAGAGACACAGAGGTCAGGCACCCACCGAAGTGTCACAAGATAAGTTCAGGAGGTCAAATTGTAAGTATGTGTATTGGAACAGAATATAAAAATGAATAAATAAAAAAACACTGCATTTTAGTAAAGGGTCACAAGCCAAAATGGTTGGTATCGCTGGATTAATCTTTAAAAATGGGTAAACAATTAGATAAACAAAGCCATGTAAACTCTGGGCATTTTTTAAATTTGATCAGGGGTGTCAACATTTTCTTTGTGAGTTAGCCAAACTAAAAGGATATCACATCAATATCTTAATCATCTCTGGATCTCTGGATATTCAGGGCTGAGTAGCAGCTAGTGCTCTCAGCCAGTAAAGTTATACCATTTGCTAACAATAGCTCAGCAACATGATCAATTTTCGACAACATCCAATATCTTCAGCTACTACCAGGGGTAGGATTTGGGATGTAGGCTTGCCCAAATTGTCGACTGACTGTTACCAATCATAAATGACATTTGAAGTCACTAATTATGTTTATTAAGACAATTAGGCAATCATCTGTCCCTCCACCAACTCACCATGTTCTTGTTCTAGTTTATCATACTTGGTGATGCCATCTCCTGCTTTGTGCATTGCGTGTATCCCATTTCACAGTGGCGTGTGTCTGTTGGGTTCTGCTCTATTTAGCAGAATTTTGTGCTGCTTCTTTGATTCACTGGGGAGTACAGGCAGAAGCAGAACCTATTCTGCCGACATGTATAACCATTTCTACTCAATCATTCTATATCATCTGACATGCTGTAATTGTTTCTGAGAGATGCAGAGAAAACATATTTTCAATGGAAAGTATAGGGTAGTGACTGATTAAATGTAGAAAGTTTAGAGAGATATATAGAATATGTTGTTGCCAGAGGAGCAGTGACAGCAGCAAACAACAGTGCTGTGATGAGAAGGAGTGCCATACTGTTTGGAAATGATAAATTAGCCCCCGGGCTGGCTAATCCATATCACAGATACCACAGACAAGGAACTAATAGAAAAGATAAAGAGTGGAAAGAGACTGTGAGCCCACATGTACTTCAAAAGTATGGAAAGTATAACAACGCTGGAATATGTGGAATCTTTTACTGCACATTTTGATGTGACTGAGTTTAAAAAATATATATTTATATTCTCTATACTATTTTTTAAGAAAAATTCAATACTTTTGGTCAGCAAATTGCTACCTGCTCAAGGGTCAGTGATCAAGTTCCCTACGGCAGTTTTCTCACAGAAGTGTTCTCACAGCCAGGGAACAGAGAAAGTGTTGGAAAGATGCATCAAAGCAGACAGCTAGCAGTTAGTTGGAACGTAGTAATTGTGGAATCCTTTACTGCTCATTTTGATGTCATCTGATTTAACTGAATCTCTTGAATTCATTCCTTTTGGTCAGCGAATGATAATGATAACGGATGGATGCTGAATTTGCTGAATCCTTGGACTGTTTTAAGTGGCTCCTCAAAGCCCTCCTCTCTAGGCAAGCCTTTTTATAGATCTCCTTCTTGTTTGTTTACTTTTTTCTGTCGTCACTTTTTTAATTTATTCTTTCCCTCTTGTTTTATCTTCCATATGTTTGTATTTATATGCTTCCTATGTATATTATTGGGTATGTTTATGTATGTACACATTTATATGTATATATGCATATGTATGCCCATGTGTGTATGTATGTGTGTTTTTATTTTTATTTGTTTGTTTGTGAAGCACTTTGTAACTGTGTGTTTTAAACAAGTGCCATATACTGTAAATAAAGCTTTAATTAATTACTTACAAATAATAGTAACTGAAGTAGAACAGGTCAAAATGAAGGAAATGACAGACACATTTATTAAGACCAGCCTTGGCTGCTGATTGAAGTCCACATGGTCTTTTTAATTCATGATAGAGGACTTGTAAGTGGGACTGTGCAAGGCTTGCTGTTCAAACTGTCAACAGAAAATACAGACAGCAACCAAACTGTCCAGACATGAGCAGAGTTTCTAGAGGCAGGAAGCTTAAGAAAGCGCAATCCAGCACTCATAATGGACCACAGACCAATAAAAATACACAACATCAGGCTCAACCTAGTGATTTGGAAACCTGGCAAAATCCTGGGAAACCTGAAGGAAAGCTAAAAAGTTGACAGATGGGAAAATAGCATAGTAATTTATATTAAAAAAAACGATTTAGTTATATAGGCAGAGATAGATAAATAATTAACTGATAGACAGAGAGAAAGTGTTCCGTGTACTACTGAAAAAAGGTAGACAAAGGTTCTGGAGATGAGCTAGACAGGGACCAGAGACTGAAAGTGAGCCATATGTCGGAGATCGAGCAGATAGAGAAACTTTGGCAAAGCTGACTGATTGAAAAGTAGCAACATGAGAACGACTGTGAGAAACAGAGGGACCTGCTGGTTGGGGCACAGACAGGCTGTGTGGCAGAAAAAAGGGACTAAGGAGCAGAGAGGGTATGTAATGAGAAAACAGGGTTACAAATCAACTGGGAAACAGAGGAGTGCACATGCCGGTAGACTGTAGAGGCCACAGAATGGGTGATTAAATGTGTGGCAGAGTGGATTAAGCTCTCAGTAAAAGAGATTCTGAATTTGATGGGAAAATATGTTGTGGGACACAAACAGATCATATCTGTGTGGACCAGTGCATTATTTTTATCACATTTTCCTGACTGGCATGCTCTTCTTCTGCAAAGATTTAGTAGCTCCTGACTGGAAAAACAGGGCCACCTATCTGGATTACTCTTTTTGCATATCTTTTTCCAATTTTCTGGAAATTTACATTTGGATGGAAACTTGAATACTATATGCTGTCTTTCTTTTTGTTTTCTATTTAGCTCTCAGTTTATCTCAGTTGGGATAGTAAAAAAGAAACCTTTCCGCTTCTGTAAACCAGCAAAGTGTAGATCCCAACATCATTTTTTATCATTTTGTTCCAATAAAACTTGCCGACATGCTCATAACTACATTAAAGGACATAGCAGAGGGTAAAAGTCTCAACTTGCCTGTTAGAATTACACTCAACAGCAAGCACTATTTCATTGTGTTGCTATCTGCAAATATGCTTACAGTCCATTATTCTCTTATCAATTGTATGCACTGGCCAGTAAACATATTGACCTCCATCACAACACCCTGCTCTATAAGCCAGAATATTTGACTCTAAAGCTGTATCATTCTATAAAGCGCTCAATGCAAGTGTTGTTCTTTTGCAGTACCTGCAGTTTGCTTCCAAATATTTACTTTAAGTTGATAACTTGCAGTGCTGACAGAAAAAACGTGTAATGTATCAAACGGTGCTGCAAGCTAGAAAAAAAAATTGTTTGAATTTAACAATATAATCTTTACATTTCCCTCTGAGAATTGCTCTGGTGGCTCATTGATGAACAGAAGTATAGACGTATATATGTACGTATGTTAGAATTAAGTTAAACAACTACATTCTTTCCAAACAAGTATCCACAGTAACTTAGAAGAAGATTGTTGATCCAGGGGAGAATTGTATACATAGGTCTAAATCAAACATGCCTGATATTATATTTCAGCAATCTGTTGCACTGTATGTGTCAGCTGAGTTTTATCAGCCTCTATATGATTCAGTAAGTGACCATAAACATTTAAACTCGACACATAGCTCTTCACCAGTTTACTATTCTTCATTCGCCTCACCAGGGTGTTTGTAAACCGAATATAGTGAGGTTGTCAATGTGGCAAGGTGTTTTGGCTGCAAACCATCTACTGTGCTGGGGCAACCATGCCAACTTTGACTTTCTTGGCTGGTATACAGTATCATACAGTATAATGGAAATGGTAAAGCATTCCTTGAACCTTTCAGTTATTTTTGGCAATCAGTTAAGAGCTTTTTAGGATACACTCAGAGACACTGGAAAATGAAGAAAGGACAGTTTGTAATGGGAAGTCATTTTAAATGGCTAAATGATGGGGTGAACATATGATGCACGTTGTATGAATGAGTGACAAGAGATGCTCCCACAAGGCGGAGAGGAATGAGGAGTAATAAATAGAGCAAGTAAGCAATGGAGGAAGTAATGCAGTTTTCTCTGCCTGAGGGGCAAGACGAGTCATGGAAAAAATGTCAAATGTGCAAGAGGCGTAATAAATGAAACATAGTCAATACAACATAGGAGTGGGAGAGGGTCAAAGGAAATGAAATAAAGACAAAAAAGAAAGATTAAAGGTGGCCAGCTGTGAAACTGTGATTTATCACTGGTTGAGTTGCCTCGTGACACACAAACACAGTAAACCTATGCACCATGTGAATCTCTTTGATACTCTGTGGCCTAACTAAATCATTCACAAAAGCCAGAAGGTCAAAAGCATTACTTAAAGCACACACCTCCCCAGTCATTGTTAAATATATGCCCCATTGCTTATAGCAGAAAAATAAAAAGATTGGAAGGTGATTTACATTATCTAAACTTCATCCTACAGGAATTTGGAGATGTCATTTGAATGAAACAATAGGCAAATCTTTACCTATAGTGCAACCACTTTTTAATGCTGAAAGCTGTAAGACAATAGAAGGTGCTCGATATAGGCCTGGGGCTTGCATGGATGATGGAATTTATGTGTAAAGAGACAGCACACACTTTATGGGATTGTCTATCAGAGCACAGACAGTATAGTGTCCTGCCAAGCAAAACAAACTGTATGTGTGCATGCATTTAGTCAATATTTATATTAAGGACAGGAAAACGATACCAATGGAAATTACCTTCTATGTAGGTTCATGTATGTACTTGCATAAATTAGTTGTTAGTGAGTGTATTTGTTTGTTTATACCAGAGGCCTTTTCCTTTACTGCACTGCTTGTTTACTGCAGCCGACAAGGTCAATGTTATCTCTTTGTCGAGTTGTAAACCTCAATTAGTCATCAATCACTTTGTTTCGGTCGGCTGAGCAGATAAGCTGCTTCTGTGGGATTTGACTCAAACTGACACTCAAACTCATCACAGTCATGACTCAAGTGTGAACGTGGAAGTCTTCATTTCAAGTTGATATGAAAGCTCAACTCTGCAGCGCACAAAAACAGTTTTAAAGCACCTGCTGGATGTGTTCTAGTGTCACACCCGAGGACACATCACTGTTTGAATGCCCTTTTAAAGTAGCTCTGTAGCCATGTTATAATTTTGTGCTGTATCTTGAACATTTTAGCAAGAGCTGCCCCCGAAAAGTAAATGATTTGAATCATCAGTCAAGAAGACTGATGATTACTGTGTAATTGGCTGCTGCAAATGTGTCTTCACACTCTTTGTGTGTTCATTTGATTATATGTCATATATCTTAAAGGGAGTTTGATAGAACGTATCTTTATAGTGAAAGAGCAGCTTTATTGGTCCTGACTGAAGAAAAATGGCACTTTCAGCTGTTAATTGAATGACAATTCTCCTGCTATGCCAAAAGAAAAAAGGAAAAGGACATCCCTACATCTGATCATAAAATATAGTGGCAGTCTATGAGAAAAGACATGGACAAATGGACAGACGATGTAGCTGTGCCATCGTTGACGGCTTCAAAGCAAGGATCTCTCACTATCCTAAATGCCTGTCATCTCGACTCCTCTCTCTTTGTCTCTCTTCCTCCCCTCCTCCACTTGCATCTCGGGTGGGAGGGACTAAGAGGAAAGGAATCAAGAATGTACAAACCATCTTCTGCTTAAACCATAAGGGAGTGGCGTCACCTGTTTTAAGATTAATGCCTAACGACCAGACTTGAGCTTCATCTCATGCTAAACTAAAGGTCAAATCAATAAATTTGTCTTGTCACGTCATAAACCATGCCAGGTTCAAGTTATTCTTTATTCATTCATTCTCTACATTTATACCATCAGTGTCACCCGTTGAT
>NW_023339707.1:15892631-15892847 GCF_004916995.1 Morone saxatilis | reverse complement strand
CGACTGGGCACAGCTCTGTGACACGTTTTGTTTTGCAACCAACAGTCATGGTTTCACGCATCCTTGGAGCGTTTTCCTGACCGATTTTCTTGTCTTGCTCAGATGTTCTTGATTTGGTCCTTTATCCTTGATTTCAGTGCTTCTATCATGGTCTGTATTTTCTTAGGTTAACAGCCTTAATTAGTTTGCTTACTTATTACCTATTGAATTTTTAAA
>NW_023339707.1:15889647-15892531 GCF_004916995.1 Morone saxatilis | reverse complement strand
AAAGGGCAAGGTGAAGCAGAAGCTTGTGACAGTGGTGCCTCATACCACTACATATGTATGTATATCAGTTGAGCACAGATGTATTTCTGACAAGCTTCTGCCTTGCAGACTATTTGTCTGTAAGTAATAGGCCTATGTGTAAATAATTAGAAAACACACGCCTTTTATTCAGAAATGTCATGTTAGAAACGTTTCTATTGTTTTGGTAAAACAAGTGCTCTGCTAGCTAGCATGCAACAGTAGCTAACTCTGTTCAGTGACTGACTATGCCACTGCTGTTGTGGTGAGCTGTATATTTTTACACAGTACAGTGCTTTAAGCTTTAGTAGTCATTTGAATTTACATCACTTTTATCTGAGCAAAGCAACATCTAAAAGTGAAGACAAGACTTGAGTAAAATACAAGAAAAGTCAAGCCTTTTGTGTATAGTAAAGGACTTTGCACAAGAGTATGCTGCAAGGGCAGTACAACTTCAATAGCCTTAAACAAATTTTTCATCTCTTCTAATATTGATACTGTAACCAGTACTTGCAGTCTGAATGCATGCTATATACATCCCCTGCCATTGCTGGCTGTCATGAAAAGTGCTTTGCTCAGCCAAGATGAGGGACTTTTTTGTGGAAAGAAGCATGATAAAAATACACTCTGACCCTGGACATGGCGAATTTGTCTGACAAGACGAAGGTGACTGCAGTAGTAGTAGGATGAAACTCCTGCAATCCTTAAAGAGCAACTTTGCTGAAATTCTTACTGAAAATGCTTTATGCTTTAGGTTTCAAACTATGCTGTGAAAAGTTAATATATGAATTCATATGTTTTACAACCCATATTAGCAGATTCAGATAATGCACTGAACAAAAACTTTATTTATTCTTTTTATTTTTCTACATTGAGAGCACACCTCATGAGAAGCCTTGTGAAGAGTTTATTTAAGTTGAGGGCTGCCAGAATGTCATAACTGTCTCTCTCCCAAGTTAGATGTTTGTGCTTTAATTTAAGCAGTTACAGTCTCTATAGTTTTTGTTTTCTGTAGTTTCAGTTTTTGATAGAGAGTGATCTGTTTCTTTGTACTTTATCCAGTTAACTTAATTAAAGTAGAAGCAGAATCCTGAGTCTGAGTCTGCATTTGGGTTTGTCAACCTACCTTGTGTCAGTATGTGGTTGGTCATATGCTTATGAATATGTATTTTCACCCTTCAGAATCAAAACTAGGATTCATGTAACTTGATGACACACAAGTTATATACCAATGTATTTATTTTTCTTATGGATGACAACTTAAAGAAATCTATTTAATATAGCCTACAGTAAATACTCTTGTGCACTAAACCACTTTTTATCCACTGATTTTAGCTGATATAGTTTAGTTCCATAGAGGTCCATTTATTTTATACTGGGTGGTGGTGAAAATTACATTATGGCAGCTGCGTGGTTCTGAATGACATTGTTAGCTATTTCTGTGTGTATGATGTCATGAGGTAGGACTTGTATGGTTGCCTCAGCAGGGGTACAGCAAACCTCAAAACCTATAGAACACTTTTACAGGCTTTGTCTGCATTCATAGATATATACTATACAACCTCCCCCATCATCATCATTGTCATCTTTTCATTCCTGGATGTATTGTAATCCTCATTTTGTCTTTCTCTTTGTCTCTCTCTCTTTGTCTTATTCTCCAGTTAGCAAAAGCAGCCCTTAAGTGGGTCAAGACTCCAGGAAAAAAGAAAGGACTCACAGGAATGGAGGGTGAATTGTTTCGTTGGGGGAAAAAGAGAGGAGTCACATGTTGGTAGATGTTGGACTGTAACTAATCAATCATCGTTGCTTTTGTAGCCGGTCCAGCAGGGATTCAATTGAATACATGAAGGTGCACTTCATATGTTGTTATGAGGTTATTGAAGACCACATTTGACTTTAAATGGATGTGAGAACACAATGACTGAATGTATGTCTGATAGAAGCTTGTTTAAATTATCCTCAAACGTGGATAATTTTTTTAAATGGCCATGTATGTATACTGTGTGTGAAAAAATATGTTCCCTATAGTTTCATTTTTTTGCAGTTATCACTTACTCTGTAAGTTTTTGACATCAAGGATGTCACAATTTAATTAGTAACAAGATGAAAAAGTAACACTAGAAAATATAACACAGGCTGCAACTGACATTACACATGACTAAACATAAAATATATCCTCTTCTTCCGTTGTTACTATGACTGTCGTAATATACATTTCCACTGTGTCCTTACAGAACTGCAAAAGACAACCTCAACTAAACTGTTTCCTTACAGTAAACTGATGAACTTGGTGAACTTAATTTATGTTGTCAAACTGTAGACTTGGGAGCATCATTTTCAAAATGTATCAAGAATAATAACTTGAGAAGGAAGCAGGAGCTTAAAAATGACAGATATGAAGCATAGACTTCATGGCCATTTATGGAAAATAACCTGCTCTGTATATTTGTCATTCTAAAGGGCTGCTGCTGCTTCCTTTTCAAGTTATTATACTTGTGTATGCTGTTTAACATACAGTAGAACTGGTTCACTATATTCTGCTTTCAGTAGTTTTCTTAAGCATACAGTAGCAGTCGCTGCAGTATTTCACTTTTAAATGTCTCATCATCTAACAGACAGCACCCACTGTCACAGCTCAGCAGGAGTCTGATACATGTATCACCATGAAGGCTTAGGCAGTTTGTTTGCAACATTGGTCACACAAATACAAAACAGTTGGCAACAGGCAGACAGACTAATCCAAAGACCTGAGTAAGTAAGTAGGTAAAGCTTTATTTATATAGCACCTTTTTGACACAGAGATCCAAAGTGCTTTACAAACAACAAATATACATATGGGTATAACCATACCCAATCAAACAAACAT
>NW_023339707.1:15889019-15889547 GCF_004916995.1 Morone saxatilis | reverse complement strand
TCAGCTTTCAGACAAAATTGACTATCTCTATGGTTTCTGTAACGCGGACCAGTTGTCCTGTCCGCCTGTGATTGATGATATTTCTAAAAACCAATTTCTCATAAGTGTCAGCTCGAGGAAGCCAGGTGAGCTTCCTCAGTCCCATTTCCCATCTAAAAAGGTGAAGAAAAACATAAAAACCTGCCACCAGTTTGGTGTTAGCATAATGAAAGCAACCGAGTGTGAAGACGGGAAAGCTAAACAATTTCGAATTAATGGCGAAAGCTCCTGGGAAGAAAAAAAAAAAGAGAGAGAGAACAAACAACCAGAAGGCGGAATCACTGAGAATCAGTTTGAGAGGAAGCTTTGAGTGGCTTTCTCCTGTGAAATGGAGCATGTCCCTCACACTGACGTACACCTCTCATCTGCTTCTCCGCAACTGACCCTCCATTAGCAGACAGAGATTTGTATTAAGGTATTAGGATTAGGCTTTTCAGACGCCGTGGTGGTCTTTGGGTCAGCAAACCTGCACAAACTAAAGTAAAAGTA
>NW_023339707.1:15886404-15888961 GCF_004916995.1 Morone saxatilis | reverse complement strand
ATGGGCCTGATGTTGTTCTGTTTGAAAAATGCCATTTGATTATTAGGTATATGTCTGTTAATATTTCTGTTTTCTTCATTACCTTTGAAAGGCTTCCACAAATTATAACCAAAGTATATTTTATCAGTTGGTGCGCTAGATGGCGCTAGATGACGTATAACAACAACAACTACACGCTAGACTGGTTGGTTGCTAACCGTGGCTAACAAGCAATTTAAAGCTGAATGATTTTAATATTAACACAAAAACATTAACCAGAGCTAGCGCTTAGCTAGTGATTAGCGCTTAGCTAGCTAGCGTTAACGCTCTTTTCAGTACTTAAATACAATGAAAGTGTCTTACATTTGGAAAGCCATGTTGCATTTATGGTATGCATTCAATTCAATTCAATTAAAAAGCCTGCATATATCGGTATCGGGTGATATCGGTATCGGAAATTGAGAGTTGGACAATATCGGAATATCGGATATCGGCAGAAAAGCCAATATCGAGCATCCCTAGTCTTACGTGGTCAATATACTGTATCTCTGGCAAGCTGATAAAATGCTGGTATTAACCCAGAATTTAACCAAAAATACACAAGACACAACACCGTCTTCTTGGCCCATGCTACACAGTTCTACCAAGTTTCATGAAAATCAGGCCATTAGTTTCTCCATAATCCTGCTAACAGACAAACAACAACCACCAAAAACATAACTTCCTTTTACAGAGGTAACAAGTAGACCTCCAATAACTCAGACAGAGACAAAGACTTGAATAGAAACAATGGTGTGTGTTTTTGTAACACCTTGCCTTCAGGAGTTTTAAAATACACGTGTGTCTGCATGTGTTGTGCATTTGGTCTGTATCTGCTCCCATGCAGTGTGCAAAATGGTCACGTCAAATTTAACAATGTAACATTGTAAACATCACTGGTGTCTTTTAAGTGGTCACACAGGGCCACAAGACACAGCAGACATGGCCAGAGGGAAAGGAGATTGGTCTGGATAAGCTGGATTCCTCTTCACTCTTGCACATAAAAATGTCAGAATCCCTGTTAAGTCACTACAGTAATTGTCCCTCATAGATTATTTTCATTGAAAATAAAACAGTTTTAAAGCAATAGGCATATAATTGAGGTTGCGTGACTCCTCTTCAGTATGTTAAATCAGAGCAAATGTTTTTGGCCACATTGCCTTCACTTGATACAGAGTTTGGGGGGGGAATGAACATAGTGTATTGGAAGAGTGGTGCAACTTGTTTTTTGAGTTTTAGATGGCTTTCGCTAACACTGGTCAACACTATGTGTCCATATTGCTATTATAAATTACTAAATCAATACAGCAATAGAGATATCCAGAGTGGTATGGGGGGCAATCCGGGCACATTTATTGGATAGTTATTGTCTAAAATTAAGCCAATCAATATCCGACCTTTTCATGACTGTAACTACTATGTGTTGTCCATTTCAGTCTGCTAGTGTTGCAGCGTTGCACTTTAGGCACAATGTGGCAAACTTTCATTCACATCATAAGCTGACCAACCTCACATTTTGATTGTGAAAAACAAGGTGTGTCACATTTAGTAGGCTACACCTTGAGTGAGTATTGGATCAGACTCAGAATCAGATAATCCCCAGTGTTTGAAGACTTGGAAAAAATTTGATTGCGACATCCCTGTGAGACAAAATTGCTAGCCCAATCCAACTTTGTACTATCAATAGGTGGTAAGTTTACCTCTGATAACTTCATACTTTAAAATCTACTGTCAAGATATACAATAATTCATCTCTAAACATGACCTTTAAATCTTTATCTAATTCAAGCACAATGTAAGAGAGGAAAAAAGAAAAGACATAATTACATACTGTTCTTTGATCACATTTTCTTGTGCAAACTTTTATGAGATGCTGGAGACAGGTGCTCGACGGCTGTTCGTTCACCAGGTGTGTTTCTGTTACTGCGCACTGTGCATGTTTACTGCTGATTCAGGTAGGCATCCAGGTATCCTGCTCAAGACTGAACAAATGGTGCTGTGGAGCAAAAGGAGGGACACAAAGGCAGTTCAGACAGACAGATAAAGGATGGATGAAATGAACTGTGAGCATTGCAAAAATCCTCCACAAATAAAATCTCCTTTGTACGTTGCATTGGTCACAATGTTTATTTCTTTTCAGTTTTAACCTGTAAGATATTTATAAATGTGACACTATATGATAATGTAGACTTTACTGGTAAGTAATACAATTTGTGAAATACTTAATATCTGTACAAATATATTGTAGCTTTTCATGGTGTTGACATTATAGCTATCAAAATGTGATCAACCATCTGAATTTTGATTGGCTGCTTTTACCCCACCCCCTCCACACACTTTTTTTTTATTTCTCTTTTATTTATT
Organism: Morone saxatilis; assembly: GCF_004916995.1. Lineage (NCBI taxonomy): Eukaryota > Metazoa > Chordata > Actinopteri > Moronidae > Morone > Morone saxatilis. Next base: position 15,886,579 of record NW_023339707.1, on the reverse strand, counting down.
ATACTTACACAGCTCTACACTGAATAAAGACATGTTTTTTGCATTCAGATACATACATGAATGGATGCAATAGTACTACAATTTTCATTATACAGCATATGAACAGGATTCTTTAAGGTCACACATGCATTGATTCCCTGCCTGTCCAACCAAGAAGTCTTTTTTTTTTTTTTTT
>NW_023339707.1:15875271-15886387 GCF_004916995.1 Morone saxatilis | reverse complement strand
TTTTTTTTTTTTAATGAATGAGGCTTCCAGTAGATCCTCCAGTGCGTTGTGAAATTGCATTCGAACGGACTACAGAGCAAGAGTACACACACTATGTGCCTTTGCTAGTGGCAAAAAACTGTGCTCGCTAGCAAAGATTAACCATGACATTTTGCTTTCATTTGCACTTCAAAGACAAAACCCATGCCCCAGTCTCAATCCCTTACCCCACATTGCTCTCCACATCCAGATATCCATTTTGTATCATATCATTATCCCTTTGTTTCTTTGTTTCTGTCTTGGTCTTTCCCTCTTCCGTGCCTTTATCTTTCTCAAGTCCAACAATTAGAATTAATATTGTGGGTCCTATGAGCATGTTTTCACAGCAAGGTGAAACACTGTCAAGGAGGAGTTTATGTCCAGGGGTTGAGGTACAAATGTGAGGATAAAAGGACTTAGTCTGTTAAACAGGCAGGTGAAAGAGAAGTGTAGACTGGTTGAGATATTAAATCCTTCTGAAAGGAATTCTGTATGTAGGGAGCTTCAATGACAGCAGGCTGTGTGAAGACAAAAAAAAAAGACTGACAGAGGTGTGTGTATCAGAGAGAGAGAGAGGGGAGGGGGGAGATACAGTATGGAGAAAGCATGTGTGTACAAGAAAGAGATTTAAATAGAGAGGGAGAGCAGAGCAACAGAGAGGGGACTGGGGGATAGAGTGGGAGCTGCAGGCTGACACACAGAGAGAGAGAAGGAGAGAGCAGAGACCAGCAGCACGTCTGTCTCTATCTGTCGCCTCTTGGATCTCCCTGGGCACAGCTGTGGGCTGCTTCCGACCACGAGTGGATCCTTTTGCTCAGACACTGTGCGAGGGAGTGCCTGAGTGCGTAGCACGCACCAGAGTATCCCAGTGGCTACACACAAGTCTGTATTCAACCTCTCTGGTTATGGTGCTGCCACACACATAGGTTTGACTGGCTTCGCTCTGGACTTGAATCAACACCCATGATCCCCAGACATCTCTGGCATACCCTCTCATGAAGGTAAGAGGAAAAAAACTGTTTTATTGACTGTGTTGTAGTGGGACTTATACTGTATATGTATCTTTTGTTCTTAGAAGATACTCTAACCCCAGTGAGAGTTGTATTATGCATGTGTGGTTAATTTAGAAAAAACTAACTTGAAAACTGAACATACACCACGGTAGATCATGTTGCGTTTGTTCCAGGCTCTAGTTTCACTATTTCTGGTCTGACCTGCTTTGTGCGTACAAACGGTCCAAATAGAGTTGCATATATCAAGTGATGACCCCCATGCTATCTCTTCCTGGCTCGTATCCATGTGATTATTGGACATAACATTATTAAACATTTAGCCTTTTTTATAGTGATACAGCAGGAAAAGGCAGTTAACAGATTGTGGTGATGAGTTCTGTAAGCTTCATCCATTAAACACACGTTTATTGAGGGACACATACTTGGAATTTGTCACGTGGATTGCTTTAGCCATGACATAATAGTCGTCTCATGTTAACATACACTAAATAAAATACATTCGACAGTATTCATTGTACAAATCTTAATTAATAGACAACAAAGTGGGTCCCTGTCCCATGTGTGAGTTGCTGTTGCTAGTCACTCCTCCACTAAGTAGAGGGGGGATGTTGCTGTGAATGTGCTTGTAATTGAGACTCTTAGTAAACACAAATAGGGATAATCAAATGTGTCCCTCAGTGGCTTTCCTAAATATACATGTTTCCCTTTGAAATGTAAACCATAACCATCTGATTCCCTCTCTTCTGTTGAGTTTCTGCCTCACGTCCAGACTTAAATGCTGACTGGATCTGCTTTTACATGTTACTTGTTATGAACTTACATTGTATACCTGGTAACTTTGCATTAACATAAGCATGGCAATTATATTCAAAATGGCATTTAAATCAAGTAACACACTTTAGTAGCTTTTGATTTTTCATTCATTCTAAGAATCATTATTTTATTAATATCTGCATTACGCAAGACCATGTGATTATTTAAAGGGGATATCCTCCTACTAGGTTGCGAACCAGGCATTCAAACATCCTGATATTCTACACTGGGCCAGCCAGCCAACATAATAATCAAGCAATCCACATCCAATATCCAACATGAGAGACCAACCTTTGTGAAGCACTACTGCCAGCATTGCTGGAGGAAATCTGTAATGCCCGCTGCTCTCTGCCAAATTTATTTTTGATTCACATGATGTCCAGGACTGCAAAGAAACCCTGTAACAATATATCAGTGTGGGCACTGGGCAAAACAAAGCTTTGACAAGCAACTGGCATTTTGACTTACATAGTAAAGATAATCAAAACTTCATGGTGATTGACTTTACGTCCATTAACTAATTAATTACCTGACGAACCCAGTTTGTTTAACCCAGTCCAAGAAATCTTAGAAATCGCTTCACCAGTTCAGCTCTGCAAGGACCTTTGTTACATGCCATCCCCTCCATTCTCACGTTTATTGTTGTTTTCTTTTGCAAACAAAAAAAAAAACATAGCATTAATAGTATAGTGTATTCGGTTATCTTTTTACAACTTTGTCCTTTATTTAATCTATTTATTTAATTTATTTGTAAGGGACTGTATTTAAATTATTAAACATAAATGTTACCATTTGATGCAATGTACCAGAGTAAGCCTAAGGCTAATTTTCAGCAGCCCCCTGTCACAACTAAAACATCCACCAAATGACATAACAGCACTACACAAACTAGACAAACTAGACAAACAAGACTAAACACATAATACAAATTACACACACTAGTACATCACACACACTCACACCATGTCAGCACAGTGTGTGTTAGACATAAAAAGCAAGGATATTTGTAGACCAAGCAAAATGAATAAATGAGTCGTGTCGTGTTTTGCAGATATTTCGGTTTGACTTTAAAGCTGTAAGAACTATAAGTCGTAATGTTGTCTGGGTCCACTGAGTTGAGGTTTTAACAGAGAAAAGTGACTGCTCAAAGGCAGAGTGACATTAGGGTACCGTACAATCTCTTACAGAGAAGATATTCTTGTAAATTTGAATGAGGGCCGAACCATCTAAAAAAAATTTACATGAGACACAAATCTGTCCACAAAATCTGCTAAAAGCTCCTCGACTGTAACCACTGTCTCTGTATTTTATTTGCTTTACTTGGTATAGAAATATCCTTTTTATTTCTGATATTTACATGGTGGTGACATGGTGTTTGTGTGTGTAATGTTCTACTGTGTGTAATGTGTATCACTGTTTGTGTTTTGTCTTGTTGTTCTAGTTTGTTAAATGCTGTTCCCTAATTGTGTTGATGGTTTAATCGTGACCTGCCAGGGGAGTGCAGATGACAATTAGCTCTGGTACAATGCATCAAAAGTAACATTTATGTTCAATATCGTACTTTAGATACTTAGATTGTTTGCAAACATTTGGCCATTCCAGCCTCTAAAATAAAATAAAACAAGCAATGCAAAGTTGACCTGAAACCATTAGTTAATTAATCAATCATTATATAAAGGAACCATTATGAATTGTGACAATTTCTCATTTAATAGATTAAATGATTAATTGATTGTGAAAATTATCATTGGTTGTCATACAATATTGCACATTCATGTGTGCTGTATGTTTGGTGTATGATGGCTACTTTATGTACAGTATCATTTGACAGTGTACCCACACTGAAACTAAATTAATTTTCATTCATTATACACTCCTACATGCTAGGTTAATGACCACTTCCATGCCTGTCTGCGTACATAGATGAGAATAAGGGGGCGTTTTATAAGAGTGTGTGTGTGTGTGTTGTGGTGTGTGTGTGTGTGTGTTGTAGTGGTGAGTGTGTGTGAGTGTAAGTGTGTGTGAATGAATGATGCACACTGATGTAGAAACTGCTGCGTACACTAACACCTCCACACTGTTACTGGTTATATCACCTCTGCATTGAAAGTTACACACATGCACTCCATACACAACTTCTTTTGTAATACCATGCAGAGTGTTTCATCCGTCTGTTGACTTATGAAGCCAACCACACCCCAGAAAGTGGATCTGCTTCGGTTTTCCTTGATTCACTTTAAGTGACACAGTGTCCACCATCTGAGCTCTTTGTCTTCCTAATTTAAAGTTGAGAAGAAACCAAAAAACTGATGTTTTTTTTTATTTTATTGAGAAATCCCTCATTAGCACTTTTGCTTTTATAAGCTACTGTGCATTACTAAAGACTGACATACAACCCAGAAACTTTATCATCATGTCTGTGGTGTCAAATAACAAAACAATCCAAGTGAAACTGTGAAAATTCTTTCATTGCTGCCCGGGGGTCATATTTTTGTAATGGGAGGACAAACTGTTCAGTTTGGATGTGAACACAATTGCAGAACAATATTGGAAACCCTGACCATTCAATTCAATTCATGAATTCTACATGGACCATGTTCACTTTAGTTCTGGACTGCAGATCAGACTCTGATGGTTTGGCAGAAACCAAACTGTCTGCTCATTGTTAATTGTGAAGGCTTTTTCCCTGAGGTGTTTACTTGTTTTTTTCTATATGTCCGCTAATAATGTGCAAACAGGTACAGTAACCTTAGCTGCAAGGTTTCAGATCATGTTGCACAAGTTAAAGAGCTGTAAGGAGTTCAGAATTACATACTGTAAAACTGATAATCTGAAGAAAGAAACTGTTGTTTCCAAGTGAGGGAGAACATTAAATTAATCAGAGCACAAGTAAGAGTGCTTGTTTCCAGGACTGGAACTTGTTTTCTTTCTTCTGCCAAGTTGGATCCAAATATTGCCTGTTCCTTACAAAAATACTGTTTGCTATAAAAGTCATAGCATCATAATACGGAAAATGGAAAGTAATAGCTGGTCATGTTTCCTTGAACATGATAATGATCTACCAGTTAACTAATGTCTGAGGTAGAGTTGGATGTATTATATTGTTTGGCTTTTAAAGGCATGATTTTGCTTTCCTTTTGTGGTTTGTGCTGTGGATGATGACTAGCTTGTTAAGCAACATGACTCTATGTGGTTACTACTATTAGTCTTACTTCTCTCTGACAATAGACAATTACATTTTAAAAGCAACATTAAACCACTCTATACCAACAGAGACTGCCAACCAGGAAACATTTTATAGTCTTAATCTTTACTGATTTGTACTATTAAATATAATAGGTAGCAAATATGTATACAGTTTAGTGACTGAAATGAGAGTCAAATGAACAACTGAACACAACTAACAAAACACACGAAGACACTGACTACACACATAGACCAAGACAGTATTCAATCCAAGGCCTGATCTGATTAGTTGAAGTTTGCCTGTGATGGACGGTTAGAGACAGATAGTTCCTCCAATACCTGCCAGGTCTTTTTTGAAAGTTCCTGCCATGTTCCAAACAGTTTTCAACAACGACTTCCTAGATGGTTCTGTGTAACAAACCACCTGGCACAGTCAGATTAAACATCACCTGAATGCAGCAAATTAAAAGGAGTGGTGAATTTGATTTTATTGTTGATAAAAAATGTAAAGATGGTTGATAAGTTTAAATCAGGTTGGCAGTGAGAAAAACATTTCCATATGCTTGTGCAGAATGTGATAGAATAGTGAATGGAGAGAGTGCAAAATTTTACACTGGTCAACCTCCAAGGTACTTCGAGAGTTACGTTGCTTGGGAGTCATCACCCGAATGGCAAACTGACCAACACACACAAAAAAAGGAAAACTGCTATCTGCTATAACTCTTTTGGAACTCAGAAAAAGATTTACAAAATGACCATAAACATCATCAAATTTCTATAGCTAATGATGACTTATAAATGATTTAACATAGTCAAATCAAGAAAAAAAAGATCCTATACTGATAAAAATAACTTACAGAGTATAATACAGATTGTTATAGACACTTTTTTGCTACTTTATTAGGTACACCTAGCTGAAACATATGCTGTCTAATGCAACAATCCTTAAATAAATCTCCATGAAGGTTAGAATATTCAGTTTTTAGTTTAAGAGAGTTTTGATTCTACTTTATGATACTGACAAGCATTTCTATTATTTTGTCCACCCTATTTATATTCCTGAAGGTAGGATCTTTAACAGCACTGTTGTATAAGACTGAATTAGTTTTAGCTAGGGGTGCACCTAAAAAAGTGGAAACTAAGTGTAGATAATAGATTTTCTGCACTTCACATAGTGTTCGGACTGTGAACTTTAAGGAAATCTCAATACTGCTGTCACTAAAGTTGGTCCATTAAAAGTCTTTGCTGTCCTTGAAGTGTTATCACTTGAGGTGTTCTCGCTTGTAGGGAGATTTAAGCCTGTCTCTATTAAATCAGGACTTGGCTGCTGTGTGACCATTTTAAAGTTATCTAAGCATAACCCTTGTACAAGTACCAATGGTGGGTAGCGTGCGGAAAATGTGTACTTGAGTTAAAAGTACAATCACTCCTATAAAAAATATCTGGTTAAATTACTAAATTACTAGTAATTGAGTAATATTTTTTTAGGTTTGTTTACTACTGCAATTATGAAACTAAGTTGGCATTAGCTTAACTGCTTTCTAAAGCACACTAACTTTGTTCTTGTTGTTTTATATTTTGGTCTAAAGATATGTGGCCTGGAATCTGACTCTTGTTCAGGGTTTTGCTTTGTCATCATTTAATTATGATCAAAAGATAGTTGATGCTTATTTTTCTTTCAGGTAGCTGGCAACTTGGCATCTGCAGTAGAGGTGCCTTATTGGCTCAAAACTATACAATAATATATTTATTCTATTTAGTAAAGAGTAGGTGTATGGTAAAAGTAGTAATTGCTATTTTTTTTACTTTTTTACTCATTAGATGAAGGTTTGGATCCCAGTGGAAACCGGTAGCAGGGTCTGACAACTGACATAATGGCTATGGGCTAGTAAAAGTTTATGCTGTCCGGGGCCAGTGCCTATAGTCCACTGATGAAAAGAGGGTCCCTCTTCTAAAGAACAACAGAGTCGACGTACTAACTACTACACATTAATCTTTTTTTAAATCTCACGTTTTAATGCCTTTATTTGCCACACATCTGTGCCACACATCTGTGATGTAAAAAACATCAGATTTCCACACAGTCTGAGCAATCCCAGAGCATTTCCCCTGCCAGGCAGCTGACAGCGCTGTCAGCAGATAGTCAATCCACAGTGGACGGCAGTAGAGGAGTTCGGACTACCGTCTGGTTCAAAAGTGGCTTAGCTGACTTCAGTGATAGTCTGCACCAGAGTAGAGGTTGGAGCAGCCGCTGCCCTGCTGTCTGGCATCTGTCTGGTTAACTATCACTTTTTCTCTGTGTCCATCACAGATTATTTTGTGGTTTGTGGTCATTTTGAGACCTGGTGTAGAGTTTACAGCCTTCCATGCTGTTGTTCCTGCATTTTTCTGTGAACACTGACGTAGCAAAAGCACAAAAGTGCAGATATTTGACTGGCAAAATGAGTCAGGACTGATGACTCAAATCATCAACTTTTCAGGGGCCGCATTAAATAATAATAATAATGGCATCCCTACAATGTACTGTACTCTTTGTATGTAAAATATATTTTACTTTTTTGGCTCTTGGGCCAAAAAAAATTATCTACTGGCCACATGGGGCAACTGGGAAACAGTTTTATGTTGGCACCCTGACACAGGCAATGAGAGAAAAGGGGGTTTATTGCGTAGATGGCATTTCTCAATGGGAAATGGTTTAGCACTGTGACTGGAACCACTGGATGCAGCAGCTAATCCTGTTAATGTATACGACCTTCTGCTCCCACACATGTGTTTGGTCCTCCATCAGATTGTTTTATCTGATTTGTGAATTCATAAGTTAGTATTGATGAATATGTGAAGTTTGGAGATGCATTTAGAATCAAGCCAGGTAGATAACAGATCACATAAATGTATGATGTCTCTACTAAATAAAGTTACAAATTGTTTCAGGAGTTTTGAGGATCAGAGAAATTGCAAATTATTACTTCCTCATGATTTGATTTTGATTTAGGATCTTGTAAAGAGCACAATAATTCTTTACAGCAAATGGAAGACAATAAGTGCTCTCACATTTAAACAGAGCAGACGTTATGATTTTCTCTTTATTAGTGTTCCAGGGTAGGTTGGTACTTAAAATCTTACTCCTGTTATAAATCAAATCAATCAGGAGTCACAAGACAGGCCTCGGGGGTGACATCACACTTTAAGAGCACAACACATTCTTTACAGCTGAAAAAAAATGTGTACTCCTGCTCGGTTGTTTCTTCTCATACATAACATGTAACCTTTTACAACTGTAAACCTAGCCTGTCAAAAGATTTATACATTAAAACCTCAGCAGCAATTTGACCTCCATATGGAGAAGAAAAACAGTCCTTCTCATTCCTGATCCTCTGGTATGCCTCGCACATACCGCCATCCATACTCCTTTGTGTTTTGCCTTATTGTGAGAGGGTAGTTTAAGGACATAAAAACAAACACACAAAGCCACTACAGAAGATTAGTTTTCTTGCTCAACCATCAAGTTACTGTATTTTGAAAAAGGGTCAAATGTTTTTTCCTGTGTCTTTTGTAATTTAGCATCTTACTCTGTGACTTCAGGGGCTTGTATAAGATGTTTGTGCTTTGTGTCCTCTTCTGTCCACTTTTTTCTGTTTGCCATTCTGCAGTTACATAGCACAAAGGAACCTTTAATAGACCTTGGTGTTTTCTGTAAAAAAAAAAACCTTGTACTTGTGTAATGCAACTCCATGAATTAATGTTGGAGTTTATGTTTGAAAATCATCAGGCTTGGAGAGTAACGGATGTATCGAGTCATGTTATCAGAATACAAAAAGGGTAACTGTTAGAGAAAAAAGATTATAGTTACCTTAGTAAAAAAGGGGATTATTTAGCAGGATTACAATTTTTAAATACATCAGTTTTCTTTCTTTCTTCTTTGAAAAGACACATTTTTCATGCTAAAAATCTTTCCTTTTTTGATTTTGATTTTCTTTTAAAAACATTGTTCTGTTGTAGTATAGAATGCATCAATACTTCTTACTGACATTTCTTTTCTGTTGTTTATACTTGCATATTTGGCGTTGAGGTAATCTAAAAGTAATTTGTGATACTTGGATTAGATTGCTGACTACATTTTTAAACAGGTAATTAGTAATTGTATTGGATTAATTAATTAATTGGATTGGATTAGTAACCATCCCAACCTTGCGATTAATGCAATTTCTTCATCTTTACCTCTTCTCAAATAAGCTTCTCTTTGCACTGACTTTGAGTACTACTTTTATTAATATTTTCAAATGATCAATTTGATGTTTTGTATATGTATCGTTGTCATTTTTAGATATAAGCTAAGTCTAAGATATAAGCGTTGTGTGTATTTTGTCAAACAGTGAATCAGGGTAGCCTATTTCTTCAATTAATTCTTCTGGAGACAGCCTCTATGTGTGATAAATAAGTGACAAATACTGTCTGCCATCTGGTTTGGGGCATTCCCAAGACTGATTCCTTTACCGAGCTGCACTGCAGCAAGAGCTTGTGGATTAATTATGCTGAATCTATAAAAGCAACTATGAATGTAATTCATAATAACAAAATGGTGCATACTGTGTTCTGAATCTCATAGCGAGTTAAAGGATTCTCAAGTGTTATTGCCTTATTTTGTTGTAGTCAGTGAGTGTAGAAAACTGGGGAGGCAGGTTGGAAATTTTAATAGCTTTTGCTATGTCTGATTTATGTTTTAGTTCATACATATTAATGAAAAAATTATAAGTTGAAAAATGTTCCCAAAGCTGGCCAAAAACATCTCATTCCTAAAAGAGGCAGTCCAAACACAACAACATTATTTCCTTAAACTGATATTGACTTTTTATGAAAATAATGCATTTTACAACATTTATTCCACAATAAGAGATCCATTTATATAAAGGATATTTAAATAAACTATATCTTTGATAATCTGTTGTGTAAATGTTTGAAAAACTGCAGTGATTTTGCTCACTCACCCTCTGTGTTGTGGCCGGTGTGGGGTTAATTTCCAGGCAGCTGACTGAGAGCTGAGATCACACTGTCAACAGCTGTGACCCTAGCCATCACCAACACTAAATGGTCTACAGAGGATAAAAAAGAATTTTACGTATCCTTGTTTCTCAGCTACAACTTTGGGATTCAGCTCACGTGGAAACTACTTATAGCATACGTGCTCAGTGTTTCCATTAATTACATAGCATAGCAACTCGTAGCATTCATTTGCATGTTTCTTAAATTTCCCACATGTAAGATGAGGAGTGTGAGGATGCCGGGCATAGGTTTCACTAAGTACAAAGGATACCAACTTCTTCCGATTATGGCAATTATAAATTACCATAATCACCCTAGGCTACTACAATTAGAGTTTTTGACTCAGTCTGAAGTTCATGACTGGGCCAACATTTATTTTAATTCCTCAGGCTTCACTGGGTTTTATATCCAAGTTTCATTTAATTTGTACATTTCTCTCTAAATCAGAGCACATAAAAAATGCATTGTGTTAAAATATCACATTTAACCCCCAGCTTTCCCTGCATTGACATTTAGCAGCTTGTCACATTGTCATAGTTACGCATATTATGGATTAAATGGATGCAAAGTGAGTGATTTCTTAGTATGAAAAAAGCCCACATTAATTTAACTGCATAGCAAAGCCTATTAAATAATAATAAGACTTTATTAAGCCCCCCGTCCTCCTCTGCCTGCTCTCTGAGAGATGGTGAGTTTTTTGAGTTTTCTGACGTGACCCCAGAAACCATTAACAATGTCAAAACGACCAAAACTTTCCGGTGCCCAGGGAGGAAAAAAAGAAAAGAAGAGGAGGAAAAACGCGACAAAGACAGAGGTACAGTAAAGATAATGTCATGAAATGATTTGTTTTTCTGTTTTTCTGACAAATTTTTTTTTTCCTGTTTTTTTGAGTAATTCTTTTCCTGTTTAACGGAGTAATTTTGTTCTGTTTTTCGGAGTAATTTTTTCTGTTTTTCGTGGTAATTTTTTCCCCCCTGTTTTTCGGAGTAATTTTTTTTCTGAATTATCGAGATACTTCAAACTCCCGCGAGAACCTCCAACCTGCA
>NW_023339707.1:15874904-15875171 GCF_004916995.1 Morone saxatilis | reverse complement strand
GAACTAAACAAGCTGCTCATGTTTCCGTTTCATCGAACTCTCAGTAAAGGAATGAATGCGTCTATTGTTTCAAATGTTCTAAACTAAATAATAAATTAGTCCGAAAATCAGAAGAAATTTACTCCGAAAAATAAATTTTCAAGTGAATGCAATACGCTTCTGTAAATTTGTCGATACGATACGATAGTAACCTTTAGCCTAACACGGTTTGCTAATCAATAAATAGCGTTAGCTCGTTTTAACGTCAGTTCATGTTATGGAGGGGCC
>NW_023339707.1:15862125-15874881 GCF_004916995.1 Morone saxatilis | reverse complement strand
CTCAGGGACATTTGTAAAGATTAGATGTATTCAGCAGGTGTTTACATTTGTCATTTGTAAGCAGTGGATAGGCCTGTATGACATGATTAATTACTCTCCTTTCTGGCTCATTAAAACAGGAATCAGTATCTTCCTATCAGGAATCTTTGTCAACACAATTTGTGCCCAAACAAAACTCTACCCACAACCTCCTACCACCCCTCTCAACTCTCAAACCAAATAAACTCACGTTGAGAGTTCTGCCATGTAATTAAGACAAACGTTTAGATGAATATACAAGAAAAAAATATGATAATCCAAAAGTGATAGAAAAATGTAAACTGACAACGTTTAAGCAACCTTTCAAATGCTTTGTTGTGAGAAGTTCACATCAGTATCTTCTCACTGAAGAGCCAGTTAAAAATAAAAGCGTGATTCCAACAGTAAGCCCTGGCTGAGCAGCTGCTTTCTCCATGACTCTGTTAGAGTGTTATGTATGTGTCTATACAATGCTGTGTGTGTTTCAGTAGACTACATGAATTTGTTTAATGAACTGGTTGTGTGCGGAATAATGTGAGCAATGTAATGTTGTCATGCTATCCAATGTTCTACCAAATTTTAGTCGATACACTAAACAATAGAAATCACTTATGTTTCTATTTCTCTATGAAATTATAATTTTAACATCATGTAATGAAACTGTGAACCTCTTTGAACCCATACTCTATATGTAGTATATACAGTGAATGGTATAATATGTTAGAACAGGGGTTCTCTATCTTTTGTAAATCAACTTCACACTTCTGATTGTTAAAAAAAAATCAGAGGACCACCTTCTTAAATAAATGAGAAAATGTATATTTAACCATAACATAACAAAAAGGAGAAAATATAAACAGGGCTATAAATATGTGTTATGCCACTGTCAGCTGTTATGACTAAAATAAATATACCATAGCTGTCAAAGTGGCTTTTCACTGAGTTCCTTTCCATTCCTTTTCCTTAGGAAACACTCCTTTGACTTCCCAACACATCCCGGGTGCTTTGTGTTTAAGCGTCTCTGGAGCTTCAATGGTTTTAACACTTCATTTGACAGGATTTCACCACATTCAACAGCTTTCAGCTCAGCATCACTGCCTGCCATTAAGAATCCAGATTAAATGTATGCAGGGTAGGGTTATATTTCCTCACCACACGCTTTGGAGGTTTTACTGTAGCAAGGTTGTCTCCCACATCACTTTTTCGTTTCAAAAACTGCTCTATTTTGTGTCACTGCATCCAAGTAAATGTGAGCTAGCTAACAGTGGCAAAACACGCTTGTCTCTACCTGATGATCTACATTTTAATTATATTTAATTATTGAATTCTTGATCACATTGTATATAAAAATAACTAACTTTGTAAATAGAAAAAAAAATTATAATAAGTAATCTAACCATTTACCACTGCCTCCATGGCCCATCAGTGGGCTGTGGACAATGGCTGTGTTGGAAATGGAAAACTGAACAATGCTTTAATTATGTTACACAGAGATTGGGTGATTTACCTTAAAGCTGATGGGAGACTTGGACTCTGACAGGGACATCTGCCATTTACAGTACCCTGAAGAGAAATACGCTTTGGCTTCTGTTCAGCATGTGTGTGGTTATTTGCGAGCATGGTCATTCTCCAGGGTAGCTATATCCTGAATGACAAGCAAGTAAATGTCAGCTATCCTTATCCTCATGTACTGCTCGCATTATATATATAAGGCTGTCACTCCCAGCTTAGACCTTAAGAACAACATGAACACGCTCTTACACATGTAGTCATTACCACACTAATAAATGCATAAAAACACACACAGACACACGTTTACACACTTCATTCCACTGGTTAGGCTATGGCCACCAACTTAATAGGCTGTGTTTACTGTTACCAAATGTCTACCTCCCCAGAACATGCCATGTTAAGGCCTAACAAACTATCATGGAATTATATTTAAATATTGTTGGATATCAAACCACACAGCTAGCAATGAGTATAAGCACATGTGACAAAATACTACTAGACTGTTGATTATCACCAATTATTACATAATTTACAGCCAGAGAGTCTTTCTTACGTTGTTTTCTCTATAATGAAGCACTTTGGATCAATGGTTGTGTGTCTGAAATGGTATAAAACAAGAACTTGTGTTGACTATATAGTTTTCAAGTAGAAGCACTCAATATAAGTACACTGCTCTTTACTTAAAGCTGCCACAATCTAGAAATTATAATTATAATATTTTTATCCTACTGGATGAAATGAAAATGTGTAAGGTGTATCTTCTAATGAACTGCGATTACTGTATTTCTCCTCAGCTCCATGACGCATTTTAGCATCATTCAGCTCATTGCTTTTGGTTTTGGTTCAGCCTCACCATTCTCATGAACATTTGCTTATAGCAAAAAAGTCTTACTTAACATTACCTGCACTCCATCAAATGGCAAAACAGACCAAGTTAGCTGGGTAACATAGTCAGGTATTTAGCTTCTAAAAAAACTGATATTTCCTTCTGGAGTTGGTGGAGACTAAAACAGAGCTAAAGGGAGACTTAATATTAGGCTTTTATTCAATATTCAATAATAATTCAATAATAATGAATTTTGCATTTGGTGCTTTTACCCTCATCTCTTGCTGCAATCCTAAGCCACTGAGATGACTATGTAACTGTTTTCCCATCAGCATTGCACCAGATGCTTTGTCATCATCAAAGCAATTTTAATTCAAAGTTGCATGGAGGCAACAAAGCCGTATAGTCACCATCTATTCTCCTTCATAATCCTCCCCCAGTCCATTTAAACATTACAGAGGACTACCTTTACTGCAAACACATTTGCAGGATCAAATATACACAATCAAGAATACCATCATACACTCATACACATTTAAATCAAAATGTAAATTGCCAACTCCCAATCCATGCATTATGCACACACAACCTCCGATCTCATTAACTTCAAAATGCCTCATTCAGGCATCTCTGTGGATTTTGGTTTGAAGCTAGTAGAAGAAGCCACATCTCTTGCTGTCCCTTCTCTTCATTTCTTACATGACTTTCTTGGTCTGTTGAAAAGATTACATCACTCTTTGTCAATCTCCCTCTGGCCCTCTGCCTCTCATGTCTGTCTGACATGGAGCCTAAGCACACCCCCACCACCACCTCTCCAAACACCTTTGATTATGCCACTGTGTCATTAAATAGGTGAAGTATTGTTAAAGGTAAGAGGAAGAGAAGATAGGTATGGAGGATGGAAGGTAAGAGAAGAGCTTATGGCAAAATGCAAGAAGAAGAGCAGGCCATGCTTAATACAAGTATAGTAGTTAAGTGGCATACAGGTGCTACTGGCGAGAGGTCATACATCATCAAGTTTTATGGTGAATTCTCGACAGGTCAGTTCTGAGGGAAACAAAAATGAATTATAATGCTCGGGAAAATGCAATAAATGTCATTACTGGAAGAGCTTGCAGGAACCTATAAATTATAATAGGACTAAAGCCTATAGGCACAGAGAAGTGCACAATCTGTTGTTCTTCGTTCACAGCTCCCAATTTTGAAAGAAAAAAGAAATATAGTAAATAAAGTAAAAAAGTATAGTGTAAATGTGTTGCCAAAATAAACACAATATTATGAGGAGCCAAATGTTTGTTTTTGCAGTCTGACCCCACTTGTGAATATTTATGAAAATATCTGTGGCCAAAAGGTTCACTCTGTACTACTGTGCTGGAAACCTGTTTGTGTATGAAATCTCAAAATATCAGATAGCCTGGGCCTCTTTCATTTCCGTTCTTAAACATCACAATCCTGTTGAAAATATACACAGAGAGAAACAATAATGGCTACAGCAGTAGCATGTGGGAAAAGTTGTAACAAAGTAATAGAATAATATATATATATATATATATATATATACAGCATTGCTCTATGGATTGCAGTCCAGACTGAAAAATCTCAGTAATTCAGATCACCTGACATGAAATTTTATGTAGACATTGATGGTCCCTAGAAAATAAATCTTTAGACTCTCCCTGACTTTTGCTCACAATGTGTATTTTCCTTTAAAAACATTCCGGCTAGAATAAATTGTAGTAATTTTGGTAATCCCGTGAAGTTTTTATTTTTGCAATCAATTATTTTCGTCCAATATTTTGCTTTATGGCTGCAAAGGACCAAAACTAATAATATGTTAGCAAATGTTAGCATGCTAACACGCTAAACGAACATGAACATGAACATGAACAGCCTCAACCTGATTAACATCAGAATGTTGGCATTATCATTGTGAGCATGATAATGAGATGTGTATGAAGCATATGAAGCAAGATGAGGCTTTAGCTCATAGCACTTTTGTGCCTACAGTCTTACAGAGCCTCTAGTTGTAGATTATTTTTAATATGTGTATGGTTGTTTGTGTTTGCATCAAATACCATTTTGTTCGTATTGCTTTTCTGTGTTTTTTGTGTTCTTGTTGCAGTGTACAAAAAAATAAGGCATAAATATATACACAGCAATAGAAGCAATTTTATAAGACACCTAAAAGTTAACACAGCAATGTTGCTACGAGGGATAAGAAAAAAGAAAAAAAGGTGTAGAGGGGCTTGAGAGTGCAACAAGCAAAATACAGACAAGGGAAAGGGTGCCCTTCAGTGAAGTGTCACAACCACAAAGGGTAACAAAGACAGATTGAGACAGCATTGATATGAATGCAGACAGATTTAGTCATTTAACATAATTGCATAAGCAACAGACTGACGCACAATCTTACTTTATAAAATATAATGCTATTATTTAAAGTTGACTGGCTATATATATCTATATATATATATATATATAGATATATATATATAGATATATAATATATATATAAATCTCTCTCTATAAGATATATGATATATATATCTTTCTATATATATATATATATATATATAGACAGAGAGAGAGAGAGAGAGAGAGAGAGAGAGAGAGAAGGAGAGAGATTGCAATGCCAATAATTACATGTTGTGTTTTTTTAGAATTTTAGGAATTCTCTTTTGTTTCTCTCTCCTTCAACAGACTAAATCCATGTTTAATGACCTGTGATTCTAATATTTGCTATTGAACGCTTTCAAGTCAATGAGGGTAGCACTTGGTTGGTGGTATTGCTTTAATGATAGTAGACAGAAAAAAATCTCTTCCCAAATTCCTCTGAAGTGGGAATGCTTTGAAAAAGGAAATAACAACTTAATTTAATACAACCCCCTGACGGCAAGCACATGAAATCCAGTGTTGGTTTAGTCCAACACTGGTGTTACTGATAAATCTAACCTGTTTGCTGTGATCCAGTTGCTGCAGGCATGTGGGCTGGTAGGCTGAATGGAAAGATTGTGTACTAATGTGATTATTCATCAGAGACTGGACCGACAAGTTTAGTCTCTAGCTGCATGTGTAGGAGGATGTAATGCATTATTGGCTTAATTGATCAAATAATTATATATTCGAAGCCAACCTGAAGATGCACACAACTCAACAACACTTGCCTGACCTGAAATTACTTTATAATCTGTTTTTTAAGCTGTTCCTTTCACCTTTACCATTTCCTTCAATTCCTGCTGCCAGTTTCTTTCAAGAATTGGTCCAGGACCCAATCTGTCTATCAGCCCCATTCTTAACCAGTAACAGCACAGAAAAGCCAATATCCTTTTATGTGGAGCTCTTGGGTTGATATTTTGAATGCAGCCTGACTTGCAGAGTAAGGAAGCCTTGTTGAGAAAAGTGATTTTCTCCTCATCTGGACCAGTCAGGTCGTATTGGCTCCAGCCTCCCTCAGCCCTGCAAAAGTGGTTATAGATAATGTATGAATGGACCAGCCCTCAGCTACAGACATCTGCTGCATGCTAGAAAACATATATGAACAGTTGTTTCACTTTCATTATTGTTAGATGTAAATTAAATTAGTGGGAATGTTTTGTTAGTGAATGAGTATTGGCATCTTTGCAGTGCTTCGTGGAATCTCTCTTAAAAGCTTCTTGGCATGCACATGTTTTTCTGCTTACAATCCATCACCGTGGTCCAACCAACAGGCATTGCAAACAAATGAGGTGTAGCCCTTTATGGAAATGAAAAAACAGAATCGGCAGCTCAATGTAATTATTTGTCTTTCATCTCTCTCCATGTACACATCTGATTAACCATCGGATTTAGATTCTTCAGAGTAAGCTTTCCCCAGAGAAAATGTGTTAACTGAATAACATCACAAACAAATGTTTCACTCTGCAACACAAGGATGATGTGGCTGTCCCATTTCATTTTTCTTCAGACTCACCCACGCTGGAACTGCGCTGGCAAAACAATGAATGCTGGGAAAATACAACCCACTCAACAAGCATAGTCTTGATATTGGATGACACTACAAACCCTGGGATTATGTTCAGTGACTACAATTTTGAATTTTCACTGCTAATGTGTTTCAGTCAACTTTTCCTGTAATATACTGTGCAGCTACAGTATGGATTAGGTTCAATTAAGTTTAGCCAACAAAGACCTTGTTAGGGCGAAGGGAAGATTGTAGCCAGGGCAAAGGAAGTATGGCTAAGGTATAGTTAAAGTCCACATGAAACATCTGTGCCTGTTAATGAGCCTCTTACTGATCTGGGGAATTGGTCGATGTACACAGTATCTAGTTATGGAGGAGACCTGAATCCAAGTATCTAAGGTGAAGGCATTAGACACTTATTCATTAACTCCGACCATCACACTCTTTTTTTTTCAGGACTTTAACATTCTGATTAATGTTTAGCTAGCGTGGCTGTAGACTTAAATTATTATACCAAATGTAGGACTCTTGCCTTTTTCCACCAAACCTTCAAGACAAGTGGAACTTGGAGACAATATTGCATCTCACAATGCTGCACTTGTAGCACGGTTAGCATCTTCTTCTCTTAGAGAAATTGAAAATTAATGTTGGTTAAGATACTTAAGTTCCTGCTTTCACATGATGTGACACAAAAGGTTAAGCTCTATAATTTACAGTTTAGCACCAACACAGTTCTTGACCCCATGCTCACTACTACAGCTATGATGTTCATTCAAATCGTCATTCAACACAAACATAATTCAGTTTGTTTGTCTTTTAAAATGAATAAGAATTAGTTTATCCCTGCAGCATAACCTGCTTCGCTGTACATCTATTCACTTATAGTTTTTCCAAAATATGGCCTTATATGCTGCTTCCATCAAATTTGTATACACAACTTTGTCATAAGGAAAGGCAGTTGTTACACTGCACTTAAAAAAAACATTTAGTGTCAAGTACATCTACGGGTGGCAATGTTGTTCTGTATTTTGGTCGTTCCAGACAGAAATATTTCAATGACTATCTGATGGATTGCGATACAGTTTTGTGCAAATAATCGTGGTTCCCAGAGGATGAATCCCCCTGACTGTGGTGATCCCATCACTTTTCCTTTTGTGAAGTTGACATTTTAGTTTTTTAGTGAAATGTCTTAACAATTAATGGATGGATTGCTATAAAGACTGGTGTAGATGTCCATGGTGACTAGAGAATTAATCCTACTGACTTTGGCCTGACGTACTTATCCAGTGAAATATCTCATCAACTTATACACTGGCATATTCATGTTTCCCGATGATTGCTACTGCAGGTGACTTGCATGCTTGCCTACATGTGCATCTATAAACACCACTTGATCTATTACCTCAGGCACAGTCAGAGTGGCCATCGGGAGCACCTGAAGAAATCTCAGTGGCCGTGCTGCTCTCTGCCTCTTAAGCATCCCATTTTACAAAAACAAGAGCAGAGGAAATGTGTTAGGACGTAGATTTAGCCAGAGCTAGGATGCTAGCCATTGTGCCAATATGCGCTCCTTCTAGCCAGCTTCTTCCTGAGAGCAACACGTTCCCCTTGTTTTATTTTATTTTCAGGTCAAAGTCAGCCTCACAAAGGAACTAGTATGGCTGTAGTATTGTTAATTAACATTTAGTTTTCAATCCAAATAAAGCACCACAGCCCATCCAACATGAAAACTCCCAATGTGCTTTTTGGCTTTTGTGTGTGTGTGTGTGTGTGTGTGTGTGTGTGTGTGTGTTGTGGCTATAGCACTTATCTTCTAACCAATTATCCAGTAAACATAATTGCAGTGTTGGGTTGAAATCCTTTGAACACAATAGGATTGCAATTAATAAAAAAAAAAAAGATATTGGGCAAAAAGTGTTGTGCATGCAAAAATAACCAAATCTCATTATTCTTTGTATCACATTTAAATAAGAAGAAATGCACACAGTTGCAATTAGAAAGTACAATTAGCTTATCTGTGTGTCTACAACAATTTATTAGCATACACCCAACGGATGAACACTGGTCTTCAGCTACTGTTCATCTTTAGATAGGACACTGAAACCTATTGTACTATGTTACATGGTAGATTCTCTGATTAAAAATAATAAAAAATAAAAAGAGCCTATGAATGTCCTCACTGTGTCCTCATGCAAGTTTTTTTCTTTTGGCTGAACCCTTTTGATACAAAGTTACTCAACACAAAGCTCTTAACACTGATCTGACCTTTGTAGTTGGAATTTCTGCTTATTTCTGTTTCAGCTTTTCTCTCGTATGTTTATAGAGTTTGTCACTAAATCTTGTATAAATATAGCATATATAAGCAATTTCAGTATCATATTTAAAAAAAAATTGCACATTCTTATTATGTGTAATTATATATACGTTTGAGAAATCATCTTTGATGGGGCAGTATAACACATTTAATTAGGGCTTATGTTACACTGAGTGTCCTCTATAAAAACGCAGTATGTAGAAACTAAAACATAGCTTAGCTTAATGGCATAAAGACTAAAAAAGGGGAAAACAGTTAGTTCTGACTATAGCTCGATCTGCCCACCATCAACTCTAAAGCTCACCAATTAATATGTAGTATTTTGTTTATTTAATCTCTACAATAGAATGTCCGTTGTAGTTTCACACGATGGTTATATGCTGTACCAGATGCAGAAACATGAAACAGTCCCACATGAGAGCCCTTGTAAAGTGATAACTTGATATTTTAACTCTTGGGTTATAAACAAATCTTTTAATTAATGAAATATGGAGTTACTGGCTGCATCAAAGCCTTACACTAGTAAGGTCTAATACAACTGTTTAAACCTTTACTAATGGCATTACAAGGTGTGTCGGTGTTTCATTCTACTAGTTTTTCAATCTTTATTAATGGTGTGCTGTGAATGAACCAGTTTGTTCATTATGGGTCAGACAAAGGTCTCATACAAGACTCTGTGTCTTAAAGTATTGATGTTATCAGTTGGTTTTCTCTGTAGCATTAGTCAGCTCAGAAGTTCACAGTTAAAAGACAAACAAAAGGTCCACTGTGTGTATTGTTTTTATTCTCTCTCTATGACATCCTCGTGCAAAGCGGCAGACTAAATACTTGTGTGCTCTGTGTTGTGCCCTCCATGTTTTGCATTGTTCTGAATTGTTTGATCTCTATCATTTAACCAGAAGACAAGACCCCTGGCCCCAGTTAAGGTAGCAGTGACAATGTTTTTGTTCTAGACTAATCTAGTGCGTCTGCCTTTACGTTTTTTTTTTTCATTTTGTGTTCCATTTCTTTTAAACCGTAAATTGAAAACTCAGTCGCAGCAGCCATATTGAGAAAATCAAGTCAAAATCTTTGCATTGCTAAACCTCTATCCTGATTGGATCTGACTGAGAAACCAAGGACACACCTTGGTAGTCAATCTCAAGGAAGCCATGCCCTAAAGCATACCTTGCTTTATTATCTATTTTACTCTAAACGGGACCATAATTTACAAAATGAACATCATGCTATATTGAACAAGACTAGCGATTGAGACCATAAACTCATTAGGAAACTGTTTACTGAGGTAATAAATCAAGTGTGAAGTAGGGTTATTTTCTTATAAATTTACACATAATCTGACTTCTTTTTGCAACCAGTGGAGCTGACTCTGGTGGCCATTATAAAGAATGCAGGTTTATGCATTCAATTATTTCAAACGTTTAGCAAAAATACAAGCAAAACATTCAGAGAAAGTTGTATCCAGTGTAATTTACTTGGATCAGGTAGGCTTTATACCTCTGTACTCCTAAAAAATGTTTTCAAAATTTCAAAAAATTGAGAAAATAGAGAGATTCTATCCTTTGAGGAGCTTAGAAGGAGATATAACTTGACTTTGAATGCATTTTTGCAGTATGCTCAATTAAAATCAGTCCTCTCAAAATTTCCCCAAAAATACCTTGATTGCAATTACGAGACAGATAAACAATTCAAGTCTTTAGCATCAGACAGACGCACTGTCTCAGGTTTGTACAGGTTGTTAATCCAGTCCTCTTTGAATCCCAACATTCAGACTCAGTCCCAATGGGAACAAAATCTAGGGGTTTTACTCACCTCTGCAGAATGGGAAAGAATGTGGAGGGACCCTGCAGTAATATCAAAGTCGGTCAGTTTTAGACTTATACAATTAAAAATCCTCCACAGATCATATATCACACCCTCGAGACTTAAAAAAAATAGACTCAAGATTCGATCTCTGCTGGCATGGTTGTAAACAGGTGGGATGCCATGAAATACTTCTGTCAGCATATTATGCTGACAGAAGTGTTTCACTCAATCTCAGTAATGATGAATAATAATCTCCATCCTTGTCCAGTTGTTGGCTTGCTAGGATACAGGGCTGCACAGTTAAGGTCAAAAAAGACATGAAAATGGCATGCCTAGCCTTTTTGGCTGCCAACAGAAAGATTTTGCTGAACTGAAAAATCTGTAAACCAAAAGGTTTTTTTCTCAATCTTCTTGGTATGGAACGAATAGCTGAGAGGATCAGCGATACTGAATATAATTTTGAAATTAATTGGGATAGAGTTTTAAAATGTGCTTCAGCATTGTATATCTGCAATTAATACAGACTACTACTGTACAACCCTATGAAAACTTTTGGGTTCCCCTATTTAGATATTTAATGAAATGGGCAATTAATTGTGAGGCTATGTCCTGTTTTTCTTTCTCTCTGTTGTCTTAGTTGTTTTGGTATTTGGTGTGTGGTTTGTTCTTTTTATGCTTTGTATGTCTTGTATTGATGCAAAAAGTGTAAAAAAAGAAAGCAGGTTTAAGGCACTTCCGCACTGGCTTCACTTTTCAGACCTGGAAACTCCATCCACTATTTATTATAAAGTCTATGGAAAAAAGCTATCTATAATCCTCAGAGTGAAGGTGAGGAATTTTTTCATAGCACTGGGAAAGCACTTGGCTGAGGAAGTATGTCTATTCTTGACTTATGTTCACTTATAAAGAATTGGCAAAGGAGGCGCATCCAGAGACGTACAGTCATTTGGTTACACCCTTGAAATGGTACACTTCTTCTTTAAGTTTCCTTATTTTAGTTTGTTAGTTTTTTTTTTACTTTGACACTGGAAAGTAGAAAGGGAGACAGAAAATATGAAAAATTGGAGCCAAAGCTCTGGAAGAAAAAGGTTAGGTTATTTGATCAATGGTGGACTATGTGGCTCCAGAGACAACAACCTTGAGAGCTAAGTGTGATTGAATTGGGTAGTGGCATCAGCAGAGACTGAGTAATAATCCTCTCATTGTGCCTCCTGGGACTCCTCTGTAACACAAAGTACAGTTTCTGTGTGACTAACAGCTTGTTCTAATATGAAGGATAGCTCCGAATTTGTCATTCTGTGAACTCAGGTCACATACCTTAACTGCAATACATGTTTTGTTTCTTGCTTCTTTATGGTCTGAATAAGTGTAATCTGAAAGCTTTCCTGAAGTGTACTACTTGCTTTTTTAGCAGCACTAATAAGTCCTCACTCATAAGCACTCATTCAGTTCCCATACAGTTGTGCTCAAATGTATTTTCCTCTGGCAGTCTCATAAGTGGCTCCAGAGGCCGTGCCTTTTTGTAAGGTTTTTTATTTTATTTTCTACCATTCTTCCTTCCTAGAAAGGAATAATTTTGATACAATTTAACAAATTCAAATCCAATATGGAATTCACCTCTTATGTAAGTCCAAATCCTTTTGAATCCCGTATTAGGTTTATTTTTCAACATTTGCCAGTAACTGAGGGCTAAATTAACTACAACCTCAAAGATGTCTGATCTAATTAAATTCTGTTGGCTAAGAAAGCAGAATCACTACAGTTTTTAGTGGAGACCTTAATGTTCACAACATGTACGTACACCTTGAAAATGAGATGAGCAGCATTAAAATATGAAATGTAAACTGAATGTATCTGACACATTTAATGGACAGCTGTAATTCACAAGCGACTTACTCCAAATGCTGAAGTCCTGATTCAGAAAGTATTGAGTTGATCAAATTACTGTAAAATGTTGATATTGTGGAGTGCGATAATTAAGGAGACAAGAGACGGAGATGCGTCGAGTCAACTTTATCTCCACTTCACATATAAACAAAACTCTGTACAGCAAGTAAGGTGCCAACTGCAACGGCAACGACCCCAGCAAACCCGGAACTGCACACCTTATGACCTTCCCTTAAAGGTACAGTCTCCTGGTGAACTGTTCCCGAGGTTCATTGTGAGTGCACCACACAGGCCCCCCCAGAATTCCCCATAACAACAAGGCCGAGACGAACAGGTACCCCATAGAACAGACACCACCCCTAGTGCAAACAGAACAGTCCAGCTTGATAACAGTCCCTAGAAAAGTCAGCGTATTAAGGGGGGCGGATCATGCGGGCCATACGGCTGCGCCTT
>NW_023339707.1:15851786-15862100 GCF_004916995.1 Morone saxatilis | reverse complement strand
GTTCATTGTGAGTCACCACAATATGATATAAATCAAATCAAGGTTTAGCTGTGAGAATTGTTAAACTGATTTGAAGTTATCAGCTAGATAATTTCTCCAGAGAAGAGTTACTCCTTTGTTCACTCGCAGTTGTAGGAGTGATGTCTTTTCACTCATAAACATAAACATCTTTGGCTTAATACAGTCGGCAGCTGCAGAGATCATATTAACCAGAGAAAGGTCAAACATTTCATTTTAACCATTACGCCTTTGCTGTTTTCCATTGCTTTAAATTAAAAAGAGAGATAAAAGGTTTGATTAGGAATATAACAAATTTGACGTACGGGACAGTGAACTGCATCCAGCTATTAAAACCCATCCCTAGGAGTCTTCCGGTTTATTCAGCTCTAAATCACATCATAAAACTTTGAAGTGATGGTGACAAGGAAGAATCTGACATAATCTGTTCTGTGTGCTGGCAGCAGGTGACAGACAAACACATACATAGCCCAGAAAACCTGACCATCACCGATCACACCTTGAGCCCTTCTGTCATCCCCGTTTTTGTGTGTTTCTATTCTCCCCTTCACGCACTCCTTTATGCTGCTCTGAATAAAACATCACCTGAGACTCGCTCTTCTCTCAGCTCCAAATGCCACTGCTTGTTTTCCTTCCATGCAACAGTATCACGGCATCTGAAATCTGAAACCCTAAATCCCAAAACACCTGCAACACACATGCACATAGACCCAGATAGATAGATAGATAGATAGATAGATAGATAGATAGATAGATAGATAGATAGATAGGTCACCAAAAGCACTGTGACCTTGTACATTTGAATAGAGCTTTCATCCACATGGAAAGCTTTCAAGTGTGTTATAGTTCTTCACACATATTGAGTTTAAGTATCCAATTCAGTTCAAAAGATTTCTCAGTTATATTTTATTCTTTATGGTTAATTCATTTTTTTCTAGTTTCTAATTTTGGAATAGGGCCGTGAACAATTAATGAGTCAATTTCAGAGATATTTTATTAAAACAACTTTAATGACCATTTTTTTACCTACTTCTTTTCATGAATTCACCAAAATAATATTATTGTAGTACTGCAGGCTTATTAGAAGAAGTAGAAAAGGGAAATATCACAGTTGAGTTAAGTGCACTAACTGTTTATTCAGCAGGATGAATGCTGAATATTCATCGCTGCACTCTTGCTCGTGCTGGCGGTTTCACTCAGCAGATGACCTTAAAAGTATTCAAATGGCCTTAAGTGCAGCAAAAGCAAAAGACTGTTTTTTCTAATTTGTCCATGCTGCCCTGTCTACCTTGATCCATCTTCATGAGCCCGACACCACCAACATACACAAACACAAACACAAACACAAACACACACACACACACACACAAACACAGCTCCCACTCTGTTTCTCCCTGAGCTGCTGTCATATATTTCTTTGTGCTACTTGCAGCTGTATGAATTGAACTAGACCACTCTGATTTGTTCTCTGAGTACAAACATAAAGACACACCTACAGTAGTAACACTATGTTGTTCTATGAAAATCATATAGGTTTTGGAAGGAAGCAAAAACAAAAGTTTGAGTGTATATGCTTTGAGCAGAGACTGTGTCACTATTCATGAGCAAGCAGCTTTTCTTGCCGACAATGTGAAGAACTGCATGGTCTCAGTTTTTATCTTTTCACATAAAAGCTTAAAATGAGATCAAAGATGGAAACTTTGGATTTAACCTTAAATTAAATTGAAGTGTCTTCCTGTTAATCGCCGTCTTTCTAAAGTCTAAGTCCTCTAAGTAGCTCCCATTGTAACTTTTTCATTTAGCTAAATTTATCTAGAATTGATCTAAAAGAGTATCTTTAAATAGCAGCCAGACAGCCAGATATATGCGTGACTTACTGAAATCTATTGAAAATAGTAAGTGCCCACTCATATTTTTACCTGCTCAAAATCTCCCATAAATGTGAGCACAAACCCTCTTATATACACCGATCATCCATAACATTATGGCCACTGACTGGTGAAGTGAATAACACTGATTATCTCGTTATCATGGCAACTGTCAGTGGGTGGGATATATAACATTTTGTCCTCAAGGTGATTGATTAAGTGTTGGCTGGCCTGTGTGGTCCGATCCTACAGATGAGCTACTGTAGCTTAAACTGCTGCAACTGTTAATGCTGGTTTTGATAGAAAGGTGTCAGAACACACAGTGCAGCAGCGTGTGTGCGTGGTGGAAGGTGCTTGCTCTTTATTTTGGTGTCCATGTTAGCAAATAGAGCAGTCATACTGCCCACGTGAGATGCGTTTCTCAGCTACAGGCGTTTTTCATCAAGCCACATGTGATTCCCAGCAAACACAGACAGTGAAAAGGGTCTGTTCATAGTCCAGCAACATATAGACCTTTCACTATAGTTTCAATGTTTATATGTGTGGAATACATCACATACATGGAAAAAAATAAAGATGTATTCGGTGTAACTTGGTACCTCCTTTATCTGTGTCAGATTAAAAGCTCTCTGCCGTTTCTGTGGACAGAATCCATTCATATGTTAACAGGGCTTTTATTTTATGCTATTTATGAAAAGGCAAACTCAGTATAGAAAGATAGGGCCGGCAGCAGCAGCTCTGCAGCAACACGCAGCTGACACGCTGTCGGTGTAAACAGCCGCACACGTGCCAGACGCAGCTG
Organism: Morone saxatilis; assembly: GCF_004916995.1. Classification (NCBI taxonomy): domain Eukaryota; kingdom Metazoa; phylum Chordata; class Actinopteri; family Moronidae; genus Morone; species Morone saxatilis. The sequence goes on along the minus strand of NW_023339707.1, from coordinate 15,859,412 downwards.
TCACAAACTGCACAGGTTGGCAGTGTGAGCCAAGTGCTCTATGGCAGTGTTGGTCCTCCACACTTAAACATCTCAACAACTATTGGATGGATTGCCATGATTATTTTACAAAAATTCCTGTTCCTCAGTGGAATTCTACACACATTGCCAATCCTCTTTTCTCTAGGTCGACATTTGTTGTTCACATTGAAATATCTTGACAACAATTAAATGGATTGCCATGAAATTTGGTACAGACATTCATGCCCTGCTTAGAATGGATCCTACTGACATTCCATCTAGCGCCATCATCTTACGATGTCACAATAAAAGTAGATGTGATGCAGTGAAACATATGATGAAAGCCACTCAATGCCAAATTTGAATTGCAAAATGCTTTTTTTTTGCTGTTGTACACAATGGAGGAACTGAAAGGAGTGCAGGTTTGGAAAGTAAATGTGATACAATGGAATATAAAACATAAGAAAGGTCTTTAATGTGCACAGAATATTTCAAAAATAATCAGACAGCCCAAAAAATACAAAAACACACACATACAGTATACATAATTTAGCATCTTTGTGTGCCACAATGCCTCACTGGAACAAAGAATTTGAAAATCAGAATAGAGAGGGAGGGTACAGGAGGAAAACAGTTATTAGAATGAAGAAAAAAAGAGAGAAATGAGATAGAGAGATAGATAGAGAGTAAATAGAGAATGACACATATGGTAACATAAGTAACCCTTGATTAATTAAAGCTGATGGGCTTAGTGCAGTGTTGAAGCTGGGAACTCCCCTGTGGCACAACAACATATCAGTGACCCAGCAAACTGAGACCAGTGCTTGGAACAGGACGGTGGCATAGGGCACAACCTGCCAGTGTGATGTAATGTGAAAAGGGTCACAGAGAATCAACACACAACTCTGTATCATTCTGATATTTAGCAGGTAATTGCAGCTTTACCTCAGAATAAGGTTCTATATATAAAAATAAAGCTTATGGAAACGTTATCAGTGTTTCAAGTACTTGGTCATAAACCAAAGTCCTAGACCAAATAAACTTTGACTTGATTACTTGTCTGGTAATCACCACACAGTTCAGCCTCAGTCAAAACACCAAGTACAAAGTTCATGACCAAACTAGAGGAAGTCAGGACATTACATAATTTCATAACAATCCAATCGTTCATGATATATTGGACTGACCAGCAGACCAACAATGCCATCCACTGAACAATCTTTTTAATTTAAATTTTTTGTGTGCGTTTCTTCCTGCATGGATGAAAACACAAAAAACATTTTTCCGTGATGAGCTGTTTATATTATAAACCAGATTAATTACAAGATTTAATTAAGTCACTGATTTTCTTCAGCAAAAACACTTTTACTTTGTATTACAGTGGTTAATAGGCTATGAAAGAATGCATATAAGGGGTGAGGAACATAATCTTTTAATGAATATGAATTGAATACAGTGTTTACAGCCAGCGTAATTAAAAGAAAGAACAGCTGCAGGCAATAGAAAACAAAATTAAAACTGTTATACTGTATGCTGAGTTACACAGCCAAATTATGCAAAGTTAAACCGAACATGTGGGCCGGGGGCTACAAATTTGAGGGACGAGCTAAAATTATTACTGTCCCACTTTAAGTGATTGATAAGATTCATATTATGAGCATTATAGCACTAGTGCCACTTGAGCAACATCCCTTTAATTTTTTTATATCTTATAAGCCAAATTCCTACCACTTTGGGTTTTAAGTAGTTAAAGGGTATGACTCTACTCAGTGATACGAGACAAATGTCCGCTCATGTACTGCCGTACAGCCCTTAGAGGAATTGAGAAAGACTGCGAGGTTAATACAAAGAGATGAAACACTTTATTATGTTGGTGGAGGTCTGACAAGTCTTTAGAGAGACAAGACAAACAGTTCTCTTACTAAATGAGACACTTGTTTTGAATGACATGACAGTGTTATGGCCACTTCCTTATATTAAAAGTCAGCATTTAAATAATAATCAGGTAGAGATTCAGTTCACAGTGAGAAAAGGTCAATAAGGTCATCATATAATACAGAATTGTGTAATGGTAAATGGATTGTACTTGTATAGCACCTTTCTAGTCTTCTGACCACACAAAGCACTTTTACACCACATGCCACATTCACCCATTTACACACATTCATACAGTGATCAAATGCTCATTACAAACAGAAACTAATCCATTCATTCACATTCACACATCAATGCACAGCATTAGGAGCAGTTTGGGGTTTAGTATCTTGCTCGAGGCCAATAAAATGTGTGTAACAGCGTCAATAAATAAAGGTATAAAGAAAAACTGAAGAAAGTTGCTATTTGTAAATGCAAGTAGGGAAACAACCTAAATAACAATAATAATAATAATAAATGACATGCCTCACCCTCTAAAAATATAAAAAGTTTTTTTCACCTCAAAGAGAAAAAAACAGCAAACATGAAATGTTAAGACAAGAGAATTTGTGTAACAGCATATCATTGTGCATCATTCACATGTATGTGCAGATACTGCAGTCATGAACAAAAAGTATGTGTGTGTGTGTGTGTGTGTGTGTGTGTGTGTGTCTGTGTGTATTTGGAGGTACCACAACATTGGATTGACATTTTTACTCTTACTTCATATAACTGATCAATATCCTTCTGCTGATCTCTGTATTAGTATTTGATGAAGAGAAAGAGACCCCTTAGTATTCATTCAATTCATTTCTTATTGCCTGCAAACTCCACAGTTGCTTTGTGAGAAACACTATGCCCTGGAGTAGTCTATGTAAAGGTCTCAGCTGTGATGACCTGGGGATTTTTATTGTCTTTCTCTTATGTGAGTGATTGAGAAAGAAAGAAAGAAAGAAAAAGAAGCAATATAAGCATATGAAACATATTTATGCATTGTAAGCCATCATTGTGCAGCAATTCATTTTATGCATGAGATACCGTCAATATGTAAACATAATCACTTGCATAATATAAAAGTATTGTGCTGTGCTCATAGCAGCATAAGCAAACAAGAGTAAACATCAATTCAAATACTAATAAAAGAGCATGACAAGCAGTAAAAAGCCCCCTCAAAACCCAGAGTGAGCTGAGTCATGTCAGTGATGAAGAGTCATGTTCACATATCTGATTAGTAATGAGACATGCTTTAGATTAGTAACAAGTTGTTCGTTTCATGAATCCCAAACTGTAAACGGAAGATCTCGGATACGATTATACACAGAATAAGGGGTGGAGGACTGGAACCTCAGTATTTTATGAAATTGCAAGCACACTTTTCCTGTCTGACAGTGCCCTTTGCCCTTTGAGGTCCTGCACCTGTCTCTCGATTTGGTTCACTTTGATCTAACTGCTGAATTTGCCAATCTAATCTTGCCCTGGAATGTTGCTACATCAGTGTTGTTTATATACTGTCAGTATACTGTATAGCTTCCAGAAAGCTTTGCTGAGGTCTCAGCATGCCAGCTAAGAGAATATGAGTCCTGGCTGGGCTAGCCTCAGACACATGCCAGAAACAGGAGCACAGACAAACTGTCTTAACCTTCTTGTCTTTCTTGTCTTTCTCTCTTTTCTCACTGCCTCTTCCTCCATATTTTCCTCTTTATGTGGGGCAACTTAGAAGAGCTGCAGACATTCTGCATTCTGTGTGGTGATTATCGCTGTGCCGACAGCTGCATTTTGCTGGCTGTGTGGATACACATACATGTGTTTATCTGTTGTGTGTTGTTTATGAAATTCTACTCTTACAAGTGAGGGATTAGTGGATATAAACAGTGAATACCAAACGAACACTCAGTGACTGGCACACGGACGGTGTCAATCGGAGATTGTGTTTCTGCTGTAGGCACAGTGGAATAGGTTTGAAGCCAGATACTACACCGGAAACAAATTGCAGGGACTACCAGCCAATCAATTTTGAGTCAGATGAGGCTCCTTTATTTCAGAACCAGCTCACTGAACTCTCCTTTTTTCACTTCAACTGTTTTTCTACTTAAAACTTGACAAGATCTTGATTGACAACAGGATGAGCAGTAGGAATTTTTTTGTGAACCAAAAAGCTTTCAAGTACATCCTAATAAATGATAGCTCTTCTGGCAGGGCTGGAGGCTTTGAATGGATTTAAAGCTGAAGTCAGTGGGACAGACAGACAGAGCAGCGAGCAATATTTGAATATATACTTTCCTCCCCTTTTTCAGGAGTTTCTCCATATTCAAGGGTCTAAGATTAGAGGATGTCATCCGTTGTTCATATTGTCAAGCGTTCTGAGCAATATTTTGGTCAGACAATTCACATTTGAAGTGTTTATTACAGCATAGTGAGATTTTGCCATATACTCCCCACAGATCTGTTTACATAGAGATATTGGGGAATGATGAGCAAATACCTTAAACCCCCCCAGCCAGGTGGATGGTAGCTCCATTTGTGGCTATATTTTTGGTCCTATATAAATTGACCTGCCTCAGGTTTATCTGGTTTGTTGAGTTGCACATTTCATGCCAATGCTATCTAACTTTAATCAAGTAAAAAAACATTTAAAAGATTCTATCCATGTATTAAAAGAATTTAAAAATATCCTGCTTGAAATAAATCTTAGTCTGATATGCTGTGATTACAAATCAGAAAAAAATTTGAGACTGCAAACAAGAGTTTTAAACGTTAATCCCTAGAAATTAGTTTGCAACAGCAAACTATACACAATGCCACCTGAATCACACGTTTTAATCAACATAATGAGTACACGCTTTCAATGAATGTACCAGGAAGCAAAATGTTTCACTGCAGCATGTAATTTATTTGTCCTACGATATTGGTTCTTACAATATACCTCATAGCAATTAAAACATGATCAACGTTTTTATGCTTATATATTTACGCAATTTAAGCACTTGGTTAAAGTTAGGTAAGGATTGTGGTCTTGGTTAAATAATCATTTAACCAAAACTCAAGGGCAAACACGCCTGTTAATATTTGCTTGGTCACAGAACGTTTAGCTGAAATAAACTGCTGGGGCCAGAACAGAGGGGATGAAGTCATCAAAACTGCCTAATGACACAATAATAGATTTTTCTGTTCAAAAACAAGATTTTTTAATGTTTGTGTTAATGCTTATCTTTACTACTATCAGATAAACCAAAGACCCAGCTTTGCAGAGTTGAGAGCAACATGTATAGAAGCTGAGCAGTGAAGATTTCAGGCAATATTTGAGGATTAGCAACAAAGATGACAACATTTGCACTTTAATTAAGGGAGGATAGAGAAAGACACATGAAAAAACTGAAACCTTGCTTTGAACAGACAGTAATTACCCTAGACCCCAAAAGCTTGAATGATGTGTGGAACAACACACTTTTGACTTTATATTTCTGGACCTGTCAACATATTTCTGAGGCATAAACATATGAGCAAATGTTTCTTGTTTGTTGTTGAGTCTTCTCTTCATCTGTGACAGATTTATTTGTTTCACATCTGTTATACTGTGTGGTTCAGCATGTAATAAGATTCAGGTTTGAGGTCTGCTGTTTATCAAACACCTGCTTGTTGTTTGTGGCACATGCTGCTATGGTGGATGGTTGGAAAATTGCCAATCAAAGTGTTTTCTTTTCTACATATACCGAGCAGTTACCATATAGATTACAATACTTAAATGTAACAACATAAGATGAATCATGTGTATATATATAGCCTACAAGGCATTTCTCAAAGCTTCCATTCAGAGAGAGAAATGAAGAGAGCGTGACAGAGCAAATGGGAATGATAAGGCAGAGAGATAAGTCAGTGTAGAAGATATATGGAGGAGGAAGAACATTTGTTGGCCTTTAGCCCCAAATTCTTTAGCACACATGACAGCACTTCTAAGTCCTGAATGATGTAGCTTGAACCCTGATTTTCTGAAAACTTTTCAAAGTAAACAATCAAAAACTTTTGCTCATTCCTTTGAGTAATGAAGCCCAAGTGCAACGTGTCTTTTTTCAAACAAACACATCTCCATTGGTCTGTTTGTCACAATGACAAATCCCCCTCTGAGATATGGAAATGTCTCAGGCTTGTGTTTGCAGTGGGCAGCAGCTCGACTTGAGGTGAACAGATGGCAGAGTGAGGGTTGAGTGATTGGAGTCGCCCTTAATATTAAAAACAAAGAAAAAGCACCCACAGAGAGAATGGGAATGTTTGAGGCATTCGTCAGAGGCGAAGAGGTGAACAGATGGATGTATAAAAGATGGAAGAGCAGGGCATGCGGGGAACGCCAGAAACGACTGCAACACATGTAATTTGCATAAACTCGGGTAAATGTTTGGATTAAAAGGGGAGATAGATGGATGACTGGAAGCTGCCGCAGAGTGTTTTGAGGAGGGATAAATGAGGGGAAGAGGAAGAGAAAACACAACCTTCCATCTGGCTGGAAGGAAGTTTAAGACACATACAATCACGTAAGTTGTCATGCATAACTGAACAGTGTGCTGCAAAATGGCATGCAAGGCACAAAATGCACCTTTGGGCCTCAAGTGTCACTTTAAATGGCATAAGATGCTTCTCATACAACAAAATTAAAGAAAAAGAGAAGTTTTATTTTGAAAAATTACAAAGAATATAATTATGTTCAAGCATATTAAGACTTGAAATTAAATCCAGTGTTTCATGACCCTGAAGTCACATGCACAGTTACATAATCACTATCATTTCCATCTTCCTTTATGTCAACTGAGGGAACGGCAGTGACTCATGTATTCATTCATTTAAGGCCCATTTGGTCTTGTTAATTTCTACCTGTTCAATCTCCAAGGCAAGGCGTGATTTCGCTACATTGGTATTCATGAGATCAACTTCTCTTGAGGTGAATTATATAAGGCGTGTCAGCAATTGTTAAATGTCTAAGGGCACAGATGATTGTCAGGTTATCTTCCAGGATTCATCTGAGCTTTGAAGTGATTCCAGAGAAATGTTGATAGGTTTCATGGGTTCCTTCCCAGGATTTTCTGCTGAACATGCAAAGAAATCATATCATCACATGCATATAACACTGACCATGTAAAATGTTGCTTTGTACAGAATTATTTAATGTCCAACATTCTTCACCTTAACCGTTCTTCTTTAACATACTAAGTAATTCTGTGCGTGGGGTCATGAATTGAAGAAAAATTAAAAATCATCATCACAAAAACAATTTCCTTTATATGTGTTTCACAAAGCAGCACAATTTTATGCAGTGCATTTGCACAGGATAAGCGAAATCTGTATATGTTACTCAAATTTACTGACATTATTCCCCACATATGATTTGATGCTTAATAACCGTTGAGCCTGTTGAAAGATATAAATGACCGACATTCCGCAAATGAGTTTCCATGCTGTGTAGCAGGAAGAGCCTCTTGAATTTACACCCAAAATGCTGTCACAACTATAATATATAAATTTCCAACACAGCCTTGATCAACCCAGTCTCATATAAAAATGAGGGGGGCACTGTAGGATATGGTGTAAAAATAAAAAAATTAAATTTAAAAATTTAAAATTTAAAAGACAATATTTAAAGTCTGATGCCAAAAATGTGTTTGACATCCCCTCAAACCCCTGGAATGCCACCAATTAAGTATTTACAACTTCCAATTTTAGGGA
>NW_023339707.1:15841907-15851686 GCF_004916995.1 Morone saxatilis | reverse complement strand
TTTTTATATGAGACTGGGTTGCCTTGATCCATAAGTTTCGACTAGTAAAGAAATTTTTACTTTAAGGATTATGTACATGGCAGTCGCAGCCACACAGACTCTAATGTTACTAGAAACATCTGAAAAAGGAATAATCAAAGAGCTTTTTCAGTTTAGAGAGAGGAAGAGGCCCTGAGTGCTTTAATATTTAGTATGTGACGAGTCTGATCCAATACTTATATTGTAGTTATCAAAATGTTGATTAAATATGTATCTGACACATTAAAATAATGTAGAGGACTAAATTGGACACGTTCTGGTTCAAAACTATTAAGTGAATAAGATAAAAATTTGTGTGACGCAATCACATAAGCCCCCCCACTGTCTGTATTTGGTTGTGTCTTCTGTATCAGACGTGTTTTTTCTACATGCTACACGTGTTTAAAATTAGTCAAATTAGTGAAAATGGTTCCTTAATTTGCTCATGTTTTGTCTATCTGCATGTGTTTTGTTAAGTTGCAGTTTGTTAAGTTGCAGTTTGTTAAGTTGCAGTTTGCAGCATTGAGCTCTCAAGACCACCGTAAGAGGTAGACATATTGACAGGTTCATAACTCTCTGCAACAAGCAAGGAAATAAAAAGCAAGAAAAGCAAAGTTTGTAGGAAAAACAAGATTAAAATGGAGTGGGCTAGATGAATGAATACCCTTAGGGAGAACATGAAGGATGAAAGTAGAGACCATGAGACGATGGAGGGGAAGAAGAGAGATGGGGTGGATCTAAAAGCATTTTCACTTTTCCTCCTTACGTTTCCTCGCTCACTATGTAGCAACTTGCAGGAAGTGACAGGAGGAACGGAGTTGAGGAATGAAGGAAGCAAGCCATAATCAAGGCCATTTCGGGAAGTTTATATTCCACTTCATCAAAAATGGACACGTTATTGATGAAGTATCCCTCTCAGAACTGATTTAGATCAACCCTGAAATCTGACTCACAGCCAACACAGCATATGCAACTGCTGTCACTAACTGGCAACGTTACAAGTTAGAAACAGACTGTGTCACTTACTGTGATTTTTGAGTTATTTTGAGTTTCTGACTCACCTGACTTCCTGTAAAGGTACCTGTTTGTCACGCTGTGAAGCAGTGGCTACTCTTGTCCTTGCTACAGCACAGCAAAAACATTCCTAAGCATTTCTTTCTAGGTGACGGAGTAAAGGATGAGTAATTACTTTGGACTGTAGAAGGTTAAGAGACATAAGAATGAGGAAAAGAAAAATAAAAAAAAAGAAATAGTCAGGGAGGGGAAAGGGGATTTTTTGTGTTCTGTATCTTTCTCATCATCATATTATATAATAAAGCATCCCTTGCTGATTGTCTCTGTTTTCTTTTTTGCTCATTTGTCTCTTAAGCACTGTGAAAGAAAATAATTTGCCTAAGTTCTGCTCTTTTTTGGGGGGGTTTTTATTGCCTTTATGATAGTGACAGCTGAAGACAGACAGAGAAGGGGGGCAGAGAAAGGGGATGACACGCAGCAAAGGGCCACAGGTCAGATTCGAACCCTGGGCCACCGCAGCAAGGACTCAGCCTCGGTACATGGGTCACCAGCTCTACCCACTGAGCTAACTGGGCGCCCAGGTCACTCTAGATTTTGACTCATAATTCATGTGAGTCTAACTAGACTCGAGATGGCTCAGTAAGTGCCTAGCTCTGAGTAAATAGAGTAACTTTCTCTCACACAGCTACACTGGAGTGTATGTGTATGCTTGTGTTTACAGTTCATACTTCTCTGTTGTCAGTTGATATAAATTTGGAGTTTTGTGTGAAATTTTATTTTGTCCAGTTAAGGATCATCAACCCAAAATACAGTCTTTTCTAACTTTTGTCAACCTTGAAAAAGGAATCCAATGATGTAAAGCAGGTACTGTATATAGATAGGTTTTTTTTTTCAGTTGGCATTGGGTAGACCCACTTCTTTTTTTCCTAGGATGGAGAAGGCATGACAATTTTTATGAGTAGGTGGAGTAACGAACACTCAAAATGCAGTCTGTGGGCCAGTATTTAAGAAAGCCGCAGAAGTTACCCACTGCTCTCAGTTTATAGAATGGGTCAAATGCCCAGGAAAAATTTCAGATCAATGTGGGTAGAAATACTAAGGCTGAAAGGCCCTGATTCATCTTCATTTTACTGCTGAACTACAGTAAAAATCCTTTTCTGGGTGGCCTCACCTCTCACCCACACCACTCAACCTGTTATTGCATCACGGCTGGAATATGTAACACCTGCACTCACTCCCACCTCCTGCTGATACAATATGCAGCTGCTCAGCTTTATCAAACTCTGACACTCAACATCCACAACATGATTATATTACACTTATCTTGGCATGTGATGCTTTTGAATTGATTTTAAGACTTATTGAGCATAGCCATAGAGCTCCCCTGGTTGTTCCTGAAACACATTTGCTATCTGGGTATTGTAGCTCTGAACTCCCTATATACCTAAAAATGAACAACATATTTTAAGATATTTCTTAAGATTACATTTATGCAAAGACATTGTCATAGCATTTATATTTTCCTTTTTGTGATCTCTACTTGTGGTAATTGTTATTTTCACTGTACATATGTAGAAGATCCTTCTACATCTTCCTATACTTATGTAATTACTTACATAATTGTTTCTTTTCATTTGTATTCTCTTTCTGCCATTTTCCATCATACAACCTTTTCAAACAACCTGTTTCTTAATAGACCACATCATAACCTACGCTGGTTTCAAATGACAAATTTAAATGCGCTCTAGAAACTGTATTCTAAAGATTTATGACAGCATAAAAATATGATCAGACACTAATCAATAGATGGTGGTTACACCGAGTTTAAAGAGGTTTGCCTTCTATTTCATTCCAAGTTATAATAGAAACAATATGTTGTTGTTCCTGTTGACTGCACTCATTTGTTGTCTGGTAACATACTACAGTGTGCCTACTGCATACTGAAGGTAGTGCTCCTGCTTATGAAAGGAGTAAGAAGCATGCAATGATCGATTATGGCTATAGACTTTGGAGGATCTGTGCCATCTGGATGAGTGATGCCTTGTGGAAATGAATCAGATGATCAGCATTACAACATTTAATCACAGTGTCTTGGCTTAATGTAGCAGAGAAATTAGTGGTTGAGGTGACAAAATGAGGTTGGTTGAGGTGAAAATAAGGGAAGAAGCTCCTTTTGGTGTGATAGTAGAAGAGCATGCTTCTGGATAGTGAAGGTGGTGTTTAGCTGGAATGTTCAAGGGAAAAACAGATAGTATTGCAGACTCAAGGGATGAGTGTATGTGTAAATATGAATATACAGTAATCTGTTTTCCAAATGTTCAGGAGAAAACAGACAAACGCTTGTACCCTGCTCTCTCAATCACTTTGCATTTCACAAGGGTATTCAATGATAAGGGTGTACAGGGTTGATGTAGGGTGGATTCAGGGTGGGTTCAGTATCACTAAATTTTGACATTGTTTCATTGTCCTATCCATTTTATGGGTAATCTCCATCATTCTGTTTTCAATCCCATGCTTCTGACAGTTTCTGTTATAGGATTTCTCTCATCCCTCACTTGTCCTCGCTCATTCGTTCCAGCCTCCCATTCTTCTCTTCAGTCTCCACCTCCTCATCTCTCTTCAACAATTTTGCCTTCTCTTTCTATTTTATACTGTATGTGTGTGTCTGTATATATGTCGGTATGTGTGCAGACTGCAAGTTGTAGGACAGTTAGGCTTAAGTTGTCACTGACGTCCTCTACAATGATTAACCCAAATTCCACTATTCAGCTACAGGTTGACAGTCAGTTTATAACTTTCTCTCACTCTGTGGAGCACTTTTTTCCCCCTTCTCAGTCTGATGGGGGTGAGCAAAGGTTTCTCCCTTTTACCCTGCTCCTCTGCCTCGCTCTCATTTTCAGTCTTGACTTCATCCTTTCAGACAGACTGTTAATCCAGCCTTGCCCCCTGTACCCTTGACACTGCTGAGAGGATAACATACAGTAGAGGGGAAGTGGGCAATGATGTAAATAATTAGACAGGCAGGCAGACACAGTATAATCTGAATGTGCTGAAAGTCTTTATGACAGATATACTTCTTGTCAGTTCAAATCCCTGCGTATCCCAAATATAATTATATATTTTTTTGGAATTAAAAGGGAACTTCACTGATAATCAAAGTCTGATTACTTGTGTAAAGGTTTTTGTGGGTCCAGAGGCAAAGTCTGATAAATTGCCTCAAGTGATGTCACTTATGGTGTCAGATGTTTGAACCTAAAAAGGGAAGTGGCTTTGAAGTGAGGTTATCAGGCCTGTGTAGCCCGCTTCTCATCTCTGCTCGATGCTATCGGCTCAAGGCTACATTCGCTGCCACTAGCATAACACAACTGAATCTCTTAATAAAGTGTTGGTGGCAGAGTTGTGTTGTGGGTAATATAGCCGCCAGGTTTTGATGAGCAAGAAGAATGCACTGAATGAAAACAGACACTATCTCTGTTTCTACTGCATTTATTTTTATTTTTTTATTGCTTCTGACAATGTTATACGAACACAATGTTAAAAGAGTACTCCTTTAAGGAAAAATTGTCTTGTTTTCAAATGATGCCATCATGCAATTTTAAGTCACTGCAATTGATTTAAAATGGTTTCATAAGCCCAGCAGTACGATGGACTAAGCTCATGTTTTAAGCAATATGAACTGCATCACAAATTGAAAACAGATGTAATAACATGATGCTCAGGTCAGATGGAGTCTCAGTATGGGATAAAATCCCCATCAGTAATCATAAATGTATGGAAACATATGTTACTTATAGGAGGAATACAGGCACCTTACAACAATATTTGTATGGAGATATATTTCTACATATTTGTGTCCAAAGACTGCAGGGCAGATCACTGTTGTAGGTGGGTGGTTTTATCAATCTGTTAAACTTTACGATAGTCAAACCGTGAGGTGAAGTAATTAAGGCATATAAAAATCCTGAAGGAATCCTGAAGTGAAGTCTAACACAGGGGGGAAAATAATAAGTCAAAATAATATTTTATTTTCATATTTCCCTGTGGAGCAACTGAGATACTGAAGGAGCAACAAACTTGTGTGAGGACTTAAGCATCGCACAGTTTATCATAGGGAATGTGAGACTGCAGGTCACCAAGTTGGATGAACTTGCACCCTACACAAGACTAGCATATTTTTGCTTTGATGTTACATTGAGGACATTGACTCTGCTTAACAGGATTATATTATATATATTATATATTATATAGGGCAAAGAGGCATACACACTCATTCAAAGACAAACAGTAGCATGGCTAGAGAGGAGCTGTTTTTAACCATGTTATTGTCATTTATGTCATGGAGTTGAATGGTAAATGGACTGTACTTGTATAGTGCCTTGCTAGTCTTCCGACCACTCAAAGTGCTTTTACACTACTACACTTCACACAGGCTACAAAATCAGGAGTAAGGACACGCAATCAGTTAAGCTAAATGCATTTTATGCTTGCTTCGATCTCCTCAACAAAGAGTCAGCTGTAAAGTCTATTCTACCTCCAGAGGATCAGCCACTGTCACTATCCACAGCGGACTGAGAAGAATCCTGCTGAGAGTAAATATGACTAAAGCTGCTGGGCCTGATAACATCCCTGGCCACGTACCACTCAGCTAGTTGATGCCATTACTGACATTTCACTGTCACAGGAGAGCGTTCCCACCTGCTTCAAGACAGCCATCATCGTCCCTGTCCCTAAAAATTCTGCAGTATCTAGTTTGAACAACTACCACCCTGTGGCACTCACTCCCATTCTGATGAAGTACTTTGAGAAACTGGTTCTCCAGCACATAAAGAATAACATCCCTGCCGGCCTGGAAGTTTTCATTCAGAACCAGCAGATCCACAGAAGATGCCACCTCCACTGCCCTCCACTGAGTGTCACACACCTTGAGAGAAACAACACCTACGTCAGAATGCTGTTTGTTGTTTGTTTAGCTCAGCATTCAACACAGTCTTCCCTGTGAAACTGAGTGCACTCTGGGCCACACTCTCCAACTGGGTACTAGGCTCACAAACAGACACCAGAAAGTTCAGATCATCAGTCACACCTCCTCCTCTCTAGTGCTCAACACCTCCTGTTCACACCGTACACCAGTGATTGCAACCCTTGACATGGAGACAAAACTGTTGTGAGGTTTGCAGAAGACACCACCATGATCAGCTGGATTTTGAACAGCAATGAGGAGAAAATATTACTAACTGGCAAGGGCCGATCATCAGTGATATTGGTGTAATGTGTGTTTTTTCTTAATGTGTATAATTTTTGTATATATACTTAGTAGCAGAAAGGGAACTATGACCTTGTACAATATAACAATGACAGGGATCATTTTATTATTATAACTACTACATACTTTTGCTGACAATACTATATTTTGAAAACACGATTATTACTTGTAGTATTTTCAAATTGTGTTATCGACACATTTACTTAAGTAAATGATGTTAACAACAATTAACTCCCAGAAACTTCACGATAATCAGAGGACTTTATTAATGTGTCCTTTTCCTTATCTAAATGAACGTATATAGCAAATGTAGGACTAGAGAGAGGAAAGTCCTGGAGATGTAAACACATACTGCCTTAATTTCTTTTGTACATTTTAATTTGAAATCTGTTTTATGTATGAAATCTCTTGGTACATGCATATTAATACTGCTACTCTGGTATATTAATGTTATTCTTATATCATATGATGTCTGTATTCTTCATAATAATAACACTTTTAGAACTACTTGTATTTGTGTGTGTAGTGTGTTCTATTTATATAACACATTCTTCATCCATGTGTGGAACTTATCTGTGTACTCATTGTCTAGTGCAACATCTTAGGTTCCCCTCAGGGCTTAATAAAAAATCTCCATGTCCCATCCGTTCTCTCCACAGTCACACGACCTCAGTCCTGCTGAAAATATGTGGGAACACAATCGAAAAGGGAAGCAGAGTAGGGATTTCATACACAACTTTACCTATGCACCTTGGGATATTTCTAAGGTGCATGGAATACTTCCAAGGTGCATGGAGAGGAGAAGAAGTTTGAAAGAGTTCAAAACTCCAGCAACACTTGTAGTGTACAAAACAACTTTCTTGTCACACCATCGTGTTTTGGTGCAAGCCGAATCCTGGCAACATTCGGAAAGGGAAAAGGTGATACGTATTATGACATCAAGACAAGACACTCTGGTATAGTGCTGCAGTAATCTAGATTTAGGTTAGGTTTCAAACTCAAATTGGCTTCGAGCCACTGCTGGTATCGTCATATCATGGAAAAAAGAAAATAGGGAAAATATTTCCACTAAGAGCATAAAAAATTTAAATTTAAAATTTAAATTTAAAATTATCATTTTATATCATCTTTGCTTATGTTGTTGATGTTTTGACCTTGTGTTTTGTGTTGTTTTAATTGGTTTTAATTGATATGAAAAAAATAAAAAAATAATAATCTTGTAAAGTGGAGAGACCACTCTCTGGAACTTTCTATGGCTCAAAACAGTGATGCAATTTTTGATGCAATACTCAATATTTATGAGTGATGTTTCAGGGTGTGCGAAAGGAGGAAGAAAATTACTCATGTTTATTAGCCTATTATGTAAAGGATGCCGATTCTCTGTATATCTAACATCCAGCATTAAAAAAATAATAACTTGATCACAACAACTACAACAAAATAATCTTACAGGCCAGATTATATTATATTGAAGTGGCCTCCAGGCAGTTTTCAGTTTGAGATCCTTGATGTACATTCTCACATTGAGCAAAAAAAAACAAAAACACACACACATGTATACTGATGCAGCAAGCAGAAGCTGTGATTAAGCAAACTGTGAACAACACTTGGGGATAATTTATGAGAAAATTAATTAAACTGTGTAATGCTGTTTGATATCATTTCAGTAGAAATTAGGAGTCATGATAAATGATTAAACAAAGTAACTGTTTGAAGATGACTTAGAATCTAATAGATGCATACAACCCCCAACTCATAAACACAAGTACTTGCATTTTTCACAAAAACTTGTGGAGGATACCTGATTACAAGCTGTCCTACATGAACCGAGGCCACATCAAATTCTAACAGGAAGTCCACACAGAATGATTTTAAAATAATTTTCTCTTTGAAGATAATCTCCTGTTTATGGTAATATGGATTTATTCACAAGAAGCTCCACTCTTAACCCCAGGTGATTTAACTTGTCTCTTCCCTTTGTTGGCTCACTTTAATCTCTAAGTAAAGGTGAAGACATTGAGTAAATATGAATACATTTTCATTTTATCTCCAATAAATTCCTTTAAAAAGATTGCCTCAGCAGTTTGTCTTTGCCACAGTGATTAGTGTATTGGCAGCAGGGTATGCTGTGTATGCAAATAACCACCTTGTTTGCAAATGAGATTTTGACATGAGGGATGGTATAGAATTTGTACATGGAAGCACCCTTTTCTCTTCTCTATTTTTTTTTATTATGAAACAGAAGGAGGCGGAGACATGTAAATGTCCTTCACGGTTTGTTATGTCAACACTTAACACAAAATTGGTGAAAGAGGCGGAGGGAGTGCTGTGTTGTGATACAGGTTCTTGAGCATTTTAAGTGGTAGTAAGAGCTATATATCACATTTTAAAAGTAACTGTGGTCTGATCCACAAGTCACTTTGTGTTTTGGTGGATGTAAATTTGTAAGGAACTTGTTTTTAACATTTTAAAAATTGCCTGAACAAAAAACACACACTTTCTCTATTTTTCCATTTTTGTTCTAGATGGGAAATGCCTCTGAAACATTTCTGCTTGTGTCCAGAATATCAAAAGACATTGACATCCTCATGGGAACTCTCTACATCATTTTTGGTAAGTGATGTGTTTTTTTCCCCTGAGGTTTACAGCTTTTCTGTCAATATGTGTTCAGATCCATCAGCCCTAATAGATCCAGCCACTTTGTTTCACAGGTGTGCTGTCAATGCTGGGGAATGGGATCCTGCTGTTCGTGGCCTATAGAAAAAAGTCCTCCCTGAAGCCAGCAGAGTTCTTTGTAGTTAACCTGGCCATCAGTGACATGGGCATGACTATAACTTTGTTCCCGCTGGCTATCTTCTCAGCATATGCTCACAGGTGAGTGACCATTCAGGTTTCTCTCTCCTTTCATCTTTTATGTTGTTATGTCATCTTCACATTTATATTCAAAGGATGGAAAATAATAATCCTCACTGGAAATGGACAGGAGTTTATCAGATATATTACATATACAAATGCCAAGATTCTCTTAATGCTGGTAACTTTTAGACTCAATATTAGTGAAAAAAGCAAAAATACATTTAAAAAGAGTTATGTATTTCTCCACCTGTATAAACACAACAATGTGGGTAAGTAGAAGGAGGTCTTTGGAGAAGCCTTATCTAGATAAAATGTGTAGAAAATATATAATTACACTATAGAGAAGTATCTGACTCTATCTTAGCTTTCTCATTGAAAACAGTTACTTGCTACAGCCAAAAAAGATGCAATGAGAGCAGTGAGAGTGAACCAAAAAAGAAGAGTCTTGGCCAGACAGCTAAACAATGAGCTGAAACTCGCTATAAAGCTCCATGTAGCTAAGGGAGCTGCTGATTATTCTCTGTAGGTTCATCACTACAAGTGACTCCTTTCACATGGTCACATTGTTCTCACACATCATTTGATAAATTGTTCAATTCAATTCAATTCAATTTTATTTATATAGCGC
>NW_023339707.1:15840274-15841879 GCF_004916995.1 Morone saxatilis | reverse complement strand
CTTTTCAAATAGAGCAGGTCTAGGTCTTCTCCTTTCCTCCTTCCTCTATGTTATTATGAAAACATAGATTATAGCCACTCTAAGCTTTAGAAGCAGTAGCGAGTGATTTGTGGACCCTGAGTTTCACCTCTCAGGCTTCATAAAGCATGCCCCACCTTGTAGGTGAGGGTCACTGAGGCTATCAGCAGCCATCCTCTCAGGGATGAAAAAGTGCTTCCACCTCCTCTGTTACAGTAATAATGTTCTATTTAATATTCTCCTAAAGTGACTGACTGGATCAAAGAGCACAGCAAATCACAATGGAATTGGTAATTCATTATTTTCTATATTGATATAAAAGTTTATAAATGGAGGAGAAAGCATTTACTTCTTTGCCTCTCATTTAATTTGGTTCCCCTTACTTTTCTATCCACTTGATTAAAGAAAATATGAATAAATCTGAAAAACATAAAACCTTTTTCAGGTGAATAAAGTGCTAACTACGGCCCTGCAGAGGGGCATAATGTCTCCATAAAATATAAACAAATTAAATGCAAAAAAGACATGACTGATGAAATTTTGCAACACATGGTGCCTTGTCCCTCCTACTACATCCCATGGTCTTCCCTGGTTTCTGCTCTGATTCCCTGAACATGCAGCTGTCATATGTGCCATGATTGGGTCACAATGCATCGCTGCTCTCGCGGCAGTTGTAAATGACCCAGGGGAAAGCTAGAAAACGGATTACCTGTTTCATCTACTGGGTGTGAATTGTGTAATTTACCAGAAGGATTTTGCAGAGAGATCAGGATGTCAGTAACAAATCAAGTTCAAAGATGTTTCTCTCTCCATTCAGGTGGATGTTTAATAAGATGGCCTGTACTATCTATGCCTTCTGTGGCGTTTTGTTTGGCCTGTGCAGTCTGACCAACCTCACTGTGCTCTCCTCCGTCTGCTGGCTCAAGGTCTGCTGCCCAAACTATGGTAAGACAACTTGTCTTTGTGCTTTAATTCATAAAAAAAACCTATATTGATCAACATTGTTGAAAACATCCTTGCTCCCCAAAAACCTTGAATCTGATAGGAGAAATGTTAATGTAATGGTACCAGCAAGTCAAGGGCTTGTTATGAAGTAAAAGATAATGTTCAAGGCCATGTTTTAACCTCTTTAAACAGCAGGATATGCAAATAACAAGATGTTTACATGGCCTTTTAATGCACTCTCTCCCCTTTTTAATGTATTTCCCTGCAGGGTCTAACATTTAAAAAACTCACAAACCATCCAATTATTGGAATTGCGTGATTCCCTGCAGCATGTTTTGGCTACATCGACACTGTCAGTGTTTACTAATGAATTTAACAAAAGAGTATAATGATCATTAAGCAGTTTTTAGTCATTTTCTTTAGCCAGTTTCATTATGGTTGTGAATAACCTATGTTAATGTATACAGACTAAATACTACAATTTCAGCAACTGTTTAAAGAGATTAAGATCACCTGACCAAGCTAGAGGTGTGAATTAGTGGTCAGGTTAAACAGTGACTGTGTTTAATCAATTAATGATAAGTGTTACTATAAGTTCCATCCTTTAGCCTTTATAAGCAGTATACAATAAATATTTTAATA
>NW_023339707.1:15837151-15840246 GCF_004916995.1 Morone saxatilis | reverse complement strand
ATTTATTAAATGGTCTGTAACAAACTATAATGTAGTTAGAAACAGATATGTTAAGTGTAAATTGATGTTGAGTATTTTTTACAAATACATTAGTGTGTTGTATACACTGCTTATGAATGCTAAATAGGGGGACTGCCAGAGTGTTGCCAATAAGTTAATAAAGTTTTTAGTTTAGAGTGCAGAATTTGAGACATTTAAACCAAAGACTGGTGCAAGCAACTTCAGTAACGGAGTTGAAATGATTTACGTGCAACTTACATATTGGTTATGTGAAAATGGTTGACACTCTTTGTTATGACAGCTCTGTGAAAATTTAACAGGAAGTAGCACTCCCACAAGGATTTACATGTGTATTTAGCTGCAGTTGAAGTACAGCCATGATGGAGCTTATACAACATGAAACACTTTTCCTTACATGGTCACTTAAAAAGCCTTCACTGACAACATGCATAGAAAATGAGGTGGTTAAACTCAAGGTCTACATTTGAAATTCAGATGTCAAGTACACTTAAGGTAGCCAGAGAATCAAAATGCTTTTCAAGGCATTAAATAGCAGCTGTGCACACAGGGTACAATGATGTTAAAGTGAAAGAGTTCTGTTTTCATCATGATCCACTGGAGCTAAAGGTAGTAGAAGAAAAACAGAGATAAATGTCAGGAATGACCATGGCCCAGTGTGCGAACTATACTGCGGCTTTCAAAGGGGGTTCACTTATATGGGGGGGGGCACACACGCATCAAATCTGAATCAAATCTAAATCAAGAGCAAAACATGCCAGTGTGCTTACAAGGAATCAAGTCCGCATTAACATGCGCAAAATAACCTCTGATAACCAGGCTGCCTACAAGAGATCCAATCCTCAGCAACATCATATACAACACAGTGTTATTATTAATAATACAGTTTATACAGATTAGCCCTTACCTTAAAACGACCACACAGGCCTGGGATCAGCTTCCTTTGCTGTTGGTCCAGAAGCCCATGATGTGGACAGGCGATGACCTGATTTAATCCAGGATGTGATGAAGGGTGCTGGGTCGAATCTCTCCAAAGAGGGTCCATTAAGATCCACCAAAAGGAGCGATGAGAGGCTGTTTTCACGCAGTCTATTGCGGGTCTTGCTGTCAGTGTCAGTGAGGGCAGAAAACCCCCTCTCACACTCTGATGAGGTGGGGAGATAGGTCCTGCTTGCTGTACAAAGCTTTTCCAATGTTTTGCCTGGTGCTTTATCTTGTAACTTCCAGTCGCGGAACTCATCCACTGCCTCTCTAGCTGACTCGCCGAGTTTTTTAGATAGTGTTCGTACTTCATGCTCTCCATACAGGATCAATGCGTTGTGGTCCTGTGGCCAGACGTGCTTTTAAATTGCTATTGTAGACATTTTAGAAAATAGTCCAGCAGTTCTGGAGCAACACTATTATTAATTTTGAGTCATTTTTTGTCCACATGGCAATATCCAATATTCACTTTCTTTTAGCTCTGTTTTTGGTCTCTACCAATTCCTGAGGGAAACATCTCGCTCTTTAGCTGCTACTATGCTTACCAGCTAGTTCCTTAGCTATTTTTTTCTGGTGTTTGGTGTTGAGCAGGTAGTGTATTACAGTCACTTTTTTTTAGAGCTATCAGTGAGTAGAAACTCACTATAAAGCTCTGTAAAGCCAAGGGGAGCTGCAGATCTGGGGATAATTATCTGTAGATTTGCCATTACAAGCAACCACTTTCACATTGTCGCATTGTTTTCACGTAAGTCTGCTTTCTTATAGGTAGCGATGTTGATCAATAGTCAGTGTTATTGCCTTACAGCATGGTTTGAAACCAAGTCTGTGTGGGGTTTCCATGTCCTCCTGTTTGTGTGGATTTCATATTCCAGGAATGTTAATTAGTTGCATTAATATTTTTTTGCAGCAATAAAGAGTGCTCGCTGTAATAGTGTCAAAGCAACACCAGACAACTCTCCAAAGAGGCCAAATGAAATGTAAATGTAAATGCACTACAGTAATTCACAAAACTGTACAATTATCCTGAGAAACAGTCTCAAAAATCATAACAACTTATGGAAAACAACAAAGAGGAGAAGTTGAAACCAACCAACAAGGATATAATATGTATGTTTACGTTTTCATGAAGTGTGGTTTATGTTATCTACTATAGATAAGATATCTAGTTATATTATAGATATTAATGTTTTTGTAGACTTCATGGTAATTAGCAGTCGTATCCAGTCACAACTTTGTTTTCTATTTTAGATTCAAATTATATAATGCTCTTTTTCATGCTGGGATTCATTCCTCTCTCTCTCTCTCTCTCTCTCTCTCTTTTCTTCTACAAGTCTTACCCCCATAAACCTTTTTATTGAACAGTACAAGGAGCTATGACATATCCATCCGAAGATCAGAGTGGTTTATGCACAAAAGTGAAATATTGCTTCTATATGGCCCTAAAATACAATGTTGAATGAAAGATTAATTTAATTTAAATGAAATTCACATTACTGTCTGACTTACTGACTATTTTTGCTCAAGGAGGCATACTGTTCTCACTTATGGACACATTGTGACAGTACTGGAAGTCTGAGACACTTCTGTTATCAGGCAGATTCACTCTGCTTCAACTCTGCAGTGTTTTGATGCTTTTGCATGTGAAACATTTTCACTACACAATGGCGTGACTGCAAACTTTTCAAGCTGTACATTGCATAATTAATCGTTATGACACTGAAGCATCTTAGGATTTATTTGCCAAGTCCATAGCTTCTTTTTTCACTGTTAGAAAATGTTTGATTTTATGCATACATCCCCATTAGCGATATGTTTCTATATCAATTGTTGCCATAGGTTAATTAAATTTCTTCTTTTTTTTCCAAAACTCATCAGTCACTCCTAATTTTCTCATTAAACCTGCATTCATTTTTTTGTCTTTCTCTGAAAATAATTTGTCACGGCACCACTTAGCCACGATTCATACATTGTATTATAATTAATGAATTATGCAATATTGTGGTGACTCACAATGAACTCGGAGACATTCACCAGGAGACTGTACCTTTAAGGGAGAGGTCATAAGGTGTGCAGTTCCGGGTTTGTGGGGTCGTTGC
>NW_023339707.1:15825854-15837051 GCF_004916995.1 Morone saxatilis | reverse complement strand
GGGGGGGGGGGGGGCACAATTCATCTAACAGATGAAGCTCACATCTAACAGAGCTATAAGCCCTGAGCTAACAAGGGTCTAACTCCAGGGCTAAGTGTTGTGTGAAAAAGCCCAAGTGGGCTATACGTTCGGATGGCAATGTTGGATTAGTTTCAATTTCTTCAAGAAGCCGTCATTACCTATGTTATAGCATTAATTTGAGAAGTGCAACCAGTAGCAGAATACATCACATGTGCTGACATGGTTGTTATGCATTACTTAGCAGCAAATTATTTCATGACAAAGTAAACTGCTTCTATAGTAAGGTATTTTATGAAAACTGAATCATTGATCATTTGTACATAAAATGTAGCTCATAGAGAGGTTTTTTTCATTAAGCATTCATAAAATGAATGTTATACTGTTAAATTCTCTTTGATGAACAAATCCATCATTGTTTGAATCCATGCATATGACAGAGTCCCTCTCTCCATGCTAAGGGAAGGAATCATGACATGGCATGAGAGTCATGCCAATTGAACCACAACACGTGTTCTACCAGATCTAATTAATCTTATCCATGGCAGGTCTTTTTATACTTTCATTTGATGACCTATGCTGCCAGGGGAAAACTGCTCATTGGACAAACACTGTGGTTAAACTCAACTATGCTAACTGGGCATTTTTTATTTGGAATAATGTTGGCAGGTGCTGAGGCAAAGCCTTGTGTCTCTCATGTTACAAATCCTTTTATTGAACAACAGGCGCTCTCCTTTCCAGGAGGCAAGAAGAGCACTATAGGCAAGTGGCCTATATCCATGCAGAGACATAGAGTTAATTTCTCTCCTTTTGTTATAATGGCTTAAGGAACACGTTTAATATGCCCATTTCAGTGTTATTGTTTTGTTGTTGTTGTTTGTGAGTCAGACCCAAAAGAATTTGCTGATACTGTTAGCTTCTCTCAGGAGCTGCACATTTGTACTTCTGCCCATGAAAGCACACGCTCACAGAGGCACATTGGAAAAATAAACGCATACAGTATAAATAAACCACATGATTTTCCTTTTTCTCACTTTCATACACACACTAACAGGCTTCATTAAAGGTTATCTGACTTTAAAGGATCATTCCAGTTTATTACAATTTTGGGTCTTATTTTCTTAGGTTTGGTCATCACTCCTGTCAGTAATGATAACACACTGCCCAAGTTAATTGATGAAATCTAGAAAAGCAAAAACATTGCTAAATAGTAGCCTGATGAAGGATGAAAGATTGCCTTCATATCTGTATTAAAAACAAAGCCTTATTTGGAAGAGAAAATGGCTGGAAATCCACCACATTTTACAGACAGACTCCTTGGCGACTTTGACTTTCGTACACACAGTTTTCCTCTGCAACTAAGGATTATTATTAACATTATGGGTAAACTTTTGTAAAACAAACAACATAATTATTTTTTAACTTTCCACATCTTATCTGACTGCATCTGGTAAGCCTCCTGGAAAAAAAGATGCCAATATGTTAACACAACTTCCTGTTCTTTTAATCACCTTTGTCCACCATAACAGTCAGCTATCTGTTTTATGAACACTTATAGATACTAAATAATGGCTACAACCTTGTTCTAGACTGACAAACAGATAAAAATTAATAATAATTACTCTGTTTAGTGTGTTCATGGTGTTTTTATGTCTGGATTTCATGCAGGTAAAGCAACGCACATCATTTGTACAAAATGCGGACGTTTGAATATTATTCAGCATTTGGTACAATGCAACATATGTTTTCTACAATTTTTCAAATATGTAGTTGATATGATTGTCCTATTTCTGTCTAGAGCTCTCCACATAGAGTATTCTAAGAGAGAATCGAGCTTATTGAGTGTTATAGATTTGGTTAGCCAAATTCTTCTGCTTTTATAATTCAGTCATCCCTTCTGTCCTCAACACAGCTGATTAGAAAAATTGACATGGGCAACTCCAGCTCCTATTTGCAGAGGAATCAATACGACGCCCCCTGGGTAAAAGTTCATTTTTTACACATGTAACAATGGGCTCACTAAGGAGACTGAGGAGAACTGTTTTCCTATGATGTAACAACAGCAACCCTGTGGTCCTTTAAATAGGCATGCATTAATAAATACCTATCAAATCAAATAAATCATAAAATACAGTACTTGTAATAAATACATAAAAGGTAGGTTATATAGTAAAAAGTTTCAATATCAGCTCCCTCTTTTAAATCAGGCTTGAATTAATTTGCATTGTGACTCTATTGACTCTCAGTCTCAGTCAGTCAAAGTGAGCAGATAGTTATTGACGCGGATTAATTTGACCTGATGAAATATTGATGTACACATCTGTTGTTGCATACTGTTTGGCTAACATTGTGGTAATTTTTTTTGGCAGTATCACATATTTGAGGCATGAGAAAAGTTCTTAGTTTTTAAAGTTATAAAATGTTTTCCTTCAATAAAAGCATTTTGATTTTAGTTACATTTTCCCTATTCCCCAACTTGCAACTTGTTTCTTTCAACCTTTAGTCACAACCAGCCGTCTTTCCCTCCTTTTTTTACCTGCAAGGTGTCCGCCAATGTTTGTTTCTCTATAGGAAGTCGCTCTGCAACTCATTGGAGAGCTGACTGACAGCCACCTCACTATGTAGCGATCCTTTAAGTATCCTGGCAGTCTGCTGGGGGCTGTAGTCTGTAAAGTTTTCTCTGGTACCAGTGACTGTTTCAGGGCAAGGACAGTGTCTGCAGGTCCTGTGGTTCTCCGGCAGCCCATTTGACAACCTTGTGGAGTTGCACTCTTCTTTGTGATGCAATTGCATGCAAGTTCCCTTCTGTACAGAGCTGTGCTGACACAGACATCCACATGTCCTTCTGCACTGGGCTACATCCCGATACAAGGACTTGCGGAAGTTGGGCTTGAAGGCCAGATAGACAACAGGGTTGTAAAGGGTGGAGGACTTGGCAAAGATAGCTGCCAGAGCAAAAGCCATGGGTGGTACAGTTGCTGAGTTCCCAAATGCTGCCCACATGGACACAATGGCATATGGACTCCATGCTGTCAGGAAACCGATGCAAACTGCCACAGACAGCTGAAAAGAGACACAAACAATACATTTATCATGTTAACATGTATTTACTTATATAGTATCTTGGAAAGAGAACCTATTTACCTTAATAATAAGTGCATGTGCATTGGTGATCTTGTTCTGCGGGGACATGTGCTGCTGCACAGCTTGACGGGAGCCCCGGACTGTCATCAAGATGAATGTGTAAGACAAGAAGATGATAGTGCAGGGCACAATGTAGCAGAAGAAGAAGAGGCAAATGATGTAGCTCATGGCTGCAGAGCTTTGGCTGGGAGTATGCCAATTGATGCAGCATGCTGTACCATAAGGCTCTGCCCCATACTCTCCCCAGCCAGACAGGGGACCTATAGCAAAAACTCCAGCGTAGCACCAGATCCCAGCAACCAGTAAGCAGGCGTGGCAGTAGGTGAACTTGTTACCTGAGAAAGAGCACAGCAGGGTAGAGACAGAGGCAGAGGAGGGAAAGTTGGGGGAGTGATTACTGACAGATGAAGACATAGAGGATGGATACAGAAACAACAGCATAGCAACAATATGCTACTAAAGCATATTAAGTCTGGTTACCTGATGCTGATAACAGGCAATGAGTGAGGAGGAGAAAGAGGAGAGAAGAAGGAAGGAGTGAGATGATATTTTCCAATAAGTGATGAACAACTTGATCATAATTTTACCTAGGATAGATTGGTAAGGTTGACAAGAAGAATGAACCACTTTTCTACAGAGAATGTGGATAAAAAGATTAATTAATTTTGTCCCGTGTCAAGCCTATGCATATTTTGACGTGACCTCAGGTATGTTCAGAAAAGCTATTACACGGCCCCCAGGAATGGACATGTGAATTTAACAACGTTCATAATGCCAGAGAGCCAAATATAAACATTGTTCTGTGTGTATGGAAAGTTGCTGCAAAGTATGTTTCCTTAGAGGCGCTTACAGAAGTATGTGGAAAAAAAACACTAGGTGAGTAGTCTGAGCACTGTACACACAAGACCTTATATTAGGAAATATAGTCACCACTGTTTGTCAGTACTGGCTGTTTATTTCTTGCATAGAAGGATCTGAACAACAGATGCAAACAGCAACAGACAAATCCCACTAAAAACTAATTTAATTCGATGAATCACTTTATTTGAGGATTTTATTTGAGGATTTTTAAATTTTGTGTGATGGTGATAGTGTGACATTTTTTCTAGCCCATTTTATGTTTGTATTAGAATTGTACTTGTATGGCAATACGATTTATTTGCTAATTCATTGATTGTTGGAGTTGTATTAAGAAATTAATAGACTAATAGATTATTATTATTATAAACAAAGTCATCAGAAAGGGAGCAGGAGGGTTACTACATTCTAATATTTATTGTAAATGCTTTATCTTATTCTGATCTCACTCACCACTCCAATTATGGATGATGTGGCACATGAAATCCACAGTCAATAGCCAATGTTTCCACAAGAGGCTATTGGTACAATATGAAATGTTTGTACAGTCTAATTCCAGAGTATACAACATTTGACACATTTCATTTTAAAGAGTTGCATGTAGTCATGGAGCACTCAGCTGACATTAGACTCATGTGCCTGAATGTGAATAGGGGGACTGTAACTGTTGACTGTAATTGAATTGGACGAGGGCTTCTTCTGTGTGGAATCAGTGAGGAGGAGAACACAGGGAGCCTTATCTATGATACCACACAGCCTCTTCAGCTGGATGTCAGCCCCTCTTACAGTTGCCGACTGAGGGTGGGGGTTGGTGATTAGGCCCTGTGGCACTCACTGAACTGTGTGGCGCAGGGAAAGGAGGCTGGTTAACCATTACAGATAGCTCTCATTTGATATTAAGTGTCCCTTCGCCGATTGAATTCTCCAGCTCTCTGAGTGGCACATGAAGGATTCAACCTGAGCACTTCTTTCACAGAGAGCTGAACTCAATTACAAACAGAATCCCTCAAACATGTGCTCTTACATTTTAAATAAAGCTGCATGCAACGTTTTTTCTCCTAATACTCTGATACCTCAACTCAGGGTATCTGAATAAGCTGAATACTGAGCCAATACCATCTCTCCCTTTTTTTTTATTCATAATAATTTCATGAG
Source organism: Morone saxatilis (assembly GCF_004916995.1). NCBI lineage: Eukaryota > Metazoa > Chordata > Actinopteri > Moronidae > Morone > Morone saxatilis. The sequence continues at coordinate 15,831,876 of NW_023339707.1, read as the reverse complement.
ATCCATGGTAACATGTGGCAAGGGAATGCTGTGGCACTAAAAACTGGGACTGGGCCTACTGTAATTGAATAAATCTAGCTGCTAGTGAGATTGTTATTGTTTAATATTATTTTATTTATTTATTTTTATAAGAAACTAGATGGTCAAATCATGGCAGATCGATATGCTTCAAGTTTAAATAAATAAATTAAACCTCATTTTTGAAACAGTTTACGCTTTGGCATCTTTTCTACAATAACAATTTTGATGTATTCTCATTCAGTAGTTTAGTAAGTAATTACCTCTGTATTTAGTCGTTTTTATTTATTGTTAGTGGTGGGGGATGGTATTCCCACGCTGGTTTTAAATTACCCTTACACAGAAGAGGCCCAAACAGGATGTAATCAAGCCTAATTTGATTTAATTTAAAACAACCACTGTTTACTGTTTGCTCTTCTATTTACGCTGTATCAGCTGTATTAAATTACTGTCAGTGCAAACAGAATCTATAGCTGTTAATTCACATTAAAAACATTTAACTGGCATAACATGAGATGGAGGTGAAGTAGCTGAGAAAAGAAATGCAATGTATAGTATTTGTCACTGTGGTTAGTGCTAACCACGACTGTTCATCCAAAAGAAGACACAGATAGATGAAGAACTGAAGCAGAACCTCCAACTCCTCAGAAAGACTGCTGTGAGGTGATGAAATCAAATCGCAGTTAAAGAATTATTGTTGACTTTTTTTATTTAAACATTGTGAGCTTGTTTGGCTGCACTGTGAACATATACACCAGTTGCTCTTTCGTTGTATTCCTGTCAAAGTAGCTGCTCAATTGATAGATACACCAGATTGTGATCCAGTGCATTTGATTGAAGATGTATTTTTTCTGATTCATCTTGTACAGCTTTTTTTGTTTTGTTTTACAGTGTGCATGGTCTTGACTGTAATGAGTATTTGGTGATAACTCTGGTTCCTATGGTGCAGGGACACACCAGTCACTCCACAAATTAGTATTAAGTGGAAATGCTGATGCTATTATCCACATGCTCACTGTATATACAATGTCATATACTGCCATATATTGTGAGAGATGTCAGCTTGAATTGACTCTGAATCTATTCAAGCTCATATGTTCCCAATCGGCATCAATTTCCACAGCCAATTACACTTACCATCAGGACAAATACCCCACATTGATCCTGGTTTCAGTTCACATTAAGTCATTCCTCTTTAACTGTAAAGCAATTCCCCAGCTCCCCCTCTTCATTCTCTACTATTCAAATCCCAGTTCCCTCCTGACATTAGTCTTCTTCCTGAGAACGTGTCTTATGTTTGATGGATTTCGATCCTTCATCAGCAGTCATCGGAGGCTTTAGATTAAAGTGAGGGCTAATTTGTCTGTCAGCAGACATTTACCAGTGTTGGAATGTTACTAAGTACAATTACTCAAGTACTGTATTTAAGTACAAATTTGAGGTAATTGTGCTTTACTTATTATTTCATATTTACATTGCACAACTTTATATTTCTACTCTACTTCATATCAGATGCAAGGATTGTAGTTTTTACTCCACCACATGTATCTACAGCTTTACTGTAGTTACTTTGCAGATTACAATTACAAAAACCATGTATGTCAAAATGTGGTGATTTTGAATGTGAATGTTTGCGATAAACTGAAGGCTTAAATGTTCCTTTATGGGTTGAGATAATTTTCCTACATCTTAAAATAAATGATTTAAAACCTTTTTGGATTAGCTGGAAAACGCATAGTCACAAATCTGAAAACTAGGCTGTTTTTCTGAGCACATGATTTTTTTCAGAGATATGTAGTTAAAATTAGCACAACCTTAATCATGCATAGAAGTAAAATGCTACATACACATTAATGCAGCAGTAATATTAATCCAAAAACATCATAGAAACACTGACAGGGACCATTTTACTGCACAATAACTAGTTTTACTTCAGATTTTTTTAATACAGTTTGCTGCTAATACTTATATTTACTTAAGTAACGTTTTGACTGCAACACTTTTACTTGTTGTATTTTTACTGTGTGGTATTAGTACTTTTACTTAAGTAAAGGATCGGAAAACTTCTACTACTTTCATTAAGAACAGAAATACCCACGTGAGGTACTCCAGCTAAAAATAACTAATAAAAGAAAGAAAGGAAGAAGCACTCATCTCCCCAATGCCCCATCTGCTACATATGTGTTTATTTCATCAGGCTGCACCTTGGAGGGTGTTCTTTAGTGCTGTGCTCAAAGACATTTCAGCAAGAATGGGTTTGTGGGAATGGTTTTTAACCATGTGTTTATTTTTACTAGCTATACATATATATATATATATATATATATATATATATAGAAACATTTTAACCTGTCCCTGACGGATGAGCACAAGATTTCAAGTCTAGGCAGATCTTTTGTCTCATTTTTGGTAGCTCTAATCATTCAGACTCACCCAGAATGGACAAATCCCTGGAGAATTGTTTGAAAAAGCCAATGCAATTTGCTTAGCTAACCTAACTAAAAATCTATGTAGCTTGCTGTCTTATTACTTCTATGAATAAATATGTGGTAGACTCCATGCTCTGAATAATAGCCCAGTGAGGGATCTTCTTTTCATAATTTGGTTTCTTACATATTTATTCCTCTTTTTTAAAGCAGTTAAGAAACAATTAAACATTCCAAAAAATGATAACCATTTTAATTCTGATTTAAAGGAGTCTCAATATTCCACCAACAACAACTAATCCAATTTTACCAAGTTTAGTTGTGTTTTGACCACTGATAACAGTAGCCCATACTGAACTGACAGGTGGAAACCTCTCCATAATAACTCCACACGTGAAAACTAAACCTTGTGGGTCAAGCAACCCATAAATGTTGTCATGGTTTTCTACTTTCATCCCTCCCAGTAACTGATCCGCTGATATTTTTGGTGTTACTCCATAAACACAGTTCCAACATACCATGTTATTTTTCTTCATGTTTATGCAGAGCACTCTATTCCTCACTCTACAGACAATGATAGCTTTCTGGCAATTTTTACATGCCACCTCAAGGCAGTGAGAGTTTGCTGCTTTTTGGTTTCCTTTGTTGGCTGTTTTCGAAAGTTGCTTGTCTTTACAGATACAGTTTTTTAATCCTGTAAAAACACCAAATGCTTCAATTCATAACATTTTAGCTTTTTCAGGCACCATTAGACAGTGTTAATTATTTTAACTGTCTGGAGCGACCTGTAACGCAATTTAAACAGACTTTTTTATTCACATACACATTAGGACACCCCTAAGAGTTACCCCAGAACCAATTGCATGGATGGACAGGGGAACCAACAGTGACAGTTAAACAATTCCAACTCCTGTGTAAGTTTGCCTGGTAATAGTATGGTACAACAAGTTGGTGTGAACTGATGGTGCAGATGCAGGTTTTGCAATTATTGTCTAAGATCTTTGCATGCAGTCATGCTGTGTGTCCCTGTTGATTTGTGTATTTGTGAGAATGGTTATGTGTTGTGTTTGACTAGGGGAGCCATTTTCCTGCCTTGAATTGTATAAGTGTAGAACAAACAGGACAGCATAGTTTAAACAGTGTGCCAGCAAAATTGCGTACATTTGTAGCATGTTCCTTGCAGGGAAAGCCATCATGAAAAGGCCATAATTATTTATGGCTCATTTACCTTTTCAACGCACTTTGTATTTTGTGAAGGCTTGTATGTCTGGGGGTTTTAATCATAATTAATAGACTGGTTCCTCTGGTAACCAGACAAGATGAGCTGTTTAAAACACCGCTTTGACCTTCAATTATACTGTGCCTATTAGCAAAAAAATCTGGAAAAAACTTCTAATTCTATTCGGATGCTGCTAACACTGCACGTCAATTTTCCAAAGCACTTCCTAAAAGTTGGAGGTCTGACAACCATTAAGGCGCCTGAATTAGTTAAATTTCCTAGTTGTTATATTAGTATATCATTGGTTTCAGGGCATCTTTTTACGCTGTGTAATCAGGCATTATGCATGCCACTGTGTGTCAGATTGGCCTCTATTTTGTGTACCCCCTGCCAGTGTGGTATGGACCGAGTGTGAGAAGCATATAAATCAAACAATTACCTGGATTCTTCACTCCAGGATACAGATTCCTGCAGTGAAAGAAACTGTGCTGCAAGCATACAAAATGCTGATCCATTCAATCGAGAGAGTTGGATGAAGGATAGTGTTTCTGAGTGAAAATAAATTATGTCAGGTTTCTGTCCCAACCCTGAAACCCAATTTGTATAATATTGGTGGAGTGCGATAATTAAGGAGACCAGAAGACGGAGAATGCGTCGAGTCACACTTTATCTCCCCACTTCACAAATATTAACCAAAACTCTGTACACCAAGTAAGGGTGCCAACTTGCAACGACCCCGAAACCAAACCCGGAACTGGCAACACCTTATGACCTCTCGCCTTAAAGGTACAGTCCTCCTGGGTGAATGTCTCCGTTAGTTCATTGTGAGTCACCACACAGGCCCCCCCAGAATTCACCCATAACAAACAAGGCCAAGACCGAACCAGTGTTACCCCAATTAGAACAGACACCACCCCCCTAGTGCAAACAGAACAGTCCAGCTTTCAGTCCAGCAGTCCCTAGAAAAGTCAGCGTATAGGGGGGCGGATCATGCGGCCATAACGGCTGCGCTTAACAGGCAGAAGGGGCAAAGGGCAAGGGGTAGGGCCGGGGCTTGGCCCGAAACCTGAGCAGGGGCAGTGCCAGGGGCAGGGGTCGAAGCTGCCGCAGGGGGGCGCCCCCGCCGTGGGGGCTGGGCCAGCTGAAGCGGTTCGCCAATATCCACATGAGCAGGCTTGAGACGGTCTATACGCCACCCGCTCAGGCCTGCCCCCCATATCCACAACAAAGTTCTTAGACCCCCCCACCAGTACACGGAAGGGCCCATCGTAGGGGGGCCGCAGCGGGGTACGATGGCCATCGTGGCGGATGAAGACGTACTTGGCCGACGGTAAATCCTTGGGAACGTAGTACTGGGGGAGGCCATGGTGAGACGTTGGGGGAACAAAAGCGTCAGGCAATTGTCCCGGACCACAGCACGCTGGGAGGCAACCGACCACGGGGCCGTGGCATCTGGAAGAAACTCCCCCGGGACGCGCAGAGGCTGGCCGTACACCAGCTCAGCCGATGAGGCCTGAAGATCTTCCTTGGGGGCGGAGCGAAGGCCAAGCATAACCCATGGGAGGCGGTCAGCCCAGTCGCTGCCTGTAAGGCTGGCCCTGAGCGCAGCCTTCATGTCACGATGAAACCGCTCGCAAAGTCCGTTGCTCTGTGGGTTATAAGCTGTGGTACGGTGGACCTTCACCCCCAGGCCCTCGGCGACCGCAGTCCAAAGCTCCGATGTGAACTGCGGACCTCGGTCCGAGGACAGGTCGGACGGTGTGCCGAAACGGGCCACCCAAGCCATAATGAACGCCCGGGCCACATCAGCCGATGTAGTGGAGGACAGGGGAACAACTTCTGGCCACCTGGTGGTCCTGTCCACCATGGTGAGGAGGTAGGTGTAGCCACGGGAGGAGGGAAGTGGGCCCACCAGGTCCACATTTACATGATCAAAACGTCTCTCCGGCACCTTGAAGGGTGCCAAGGGGGCCTTGGTATGACGCGTCACCTTTGCGCGCTGGCACGCCAAACAGGCAGCAGCCCAGGTCCTGACGTCCCTCCGCAGGCCCGGCCAGACAAACTTGGCCCCCACCAGCTTGGTAGAGGCCTTCACCGCTGGGTGGGAAAGGCTGTGGATGGCGTCAAAGACTTTACGCCTCCAGCCAGCAGGTACCATGGGGCGCGGTTGGCCAGTGGAGATGTCACAGAGGAGTGTAGCGTTGGCCGTGTCAAACACCACATCTTCCATGAGCAGCGCTGTAGGGGCCGTCCTGTAGGCTTGCACCTCCGAGTCCGCGTTCTGATCCGCTGCCATGGCTGCGTAGTCGAGGCCCAAGTGGACGGACCCAGTGACCGCCCGGGAGAGGCAGTCGGCGAC
>NW_023339707.1:15824261-15825835 GCF_004916995.1 Morone saxatilis | reverse complement strand
AAATTGTCTTTGCCCGCCACGTGCTGAATGTCAGTGGTGTACTCGGAGATGGCAGAGAGCTGACGCTGCTGTCGACCAGACCATGGCTCTGAAGACTTGGCCATGGCGAATGTCAGCGGCTTGTGGTCAACGAAAGCCGTGAACCGCCGGCCCTCCAACAGGAAACGGAAATGACGGGTGGCGAGGAAGAGACCCAGGAGCTCTCTGTCGAAGGCGCTGTATTTCATCTCGTTGTCACGGAGCTTCCTGCTGAAAAAGGCCAGCGGCTGCCAGGCTCCGCTCACCCACTGCTCACACACAGCCCCCACGGCGTAATCAGAGGCGTCCGTAGTAAGAGCCACTGGGTGGTCGGAGACGGGTGCGCCAGCAGAGCAGCGTTGGCCAGCGCGGTTTTGGCAGCTCAAAAGCATCAGTCATCCCTGGGGACCAATCCAACACGTCCGCCGGCCTCCTACTCCGCAAGGCGTCGTACAAGGGTCGCATGAGTTGAGCTGCATGGGGGAGGAAACGGTTATAGAAATTCACCATGCCCAGGAACTCCTGCAGGGACTTCACAGTGCGTGGGCGTGGGAAACTGGCGACAGCGTCCACCTTGGCAGGGAGGGGGACGGCCCCCTGCGGGGTAACGTGGTGGCCGAGGAAGGTGATGGACGACCGGCCAAACTCGCACTTGGTCGGGTTGATGATGAGACCAGATGAGACCATACTCACTGAGCCGGCCGAACAGCTGCCGGAGATGCGTCAGGTGGTCTTCTGCGGACGCGCTAGCACGAGAATGCGTCCAAGTAAACAAACAAGAACGCATGTCCGCAACACAGAGCCATAGGCGCTGAACGTCTGCGCTGCACCCTGAGGCCGAAAGGCATCCGTAGGAATTCGAAAAGGCCAAAGGGTGTGATGACTGCTGTCTTGGGGACATCCTGTGGGTGGACGGGCACCTGGGTGTAACCACGCACCAGGTCACCTTCGAAAAGAGGTGGTGCCGGCTAGGTGGGCGGAGAAGTCCTGTATGTGCGGACCGGGTACCGGTCGGGGGTGGTGGCATTGTTCAGGCGACGGAAATCACCACAGGGCCGCCAACCGCATCAGCCTGGTCACCATGTGCAGGGGGGAGCCACGGACTGTTGGAGCGTCCATCGGGGGGCATACCCGCAGCATGGTGTCACAGGCCGCCGAGGATGCTGCGTGAACCCAGATCACAGAGCCCGGCCGGCAAGGTGTCGTGATGAAACGCTTGCAGGTCACGGCCAGTCGCCATACTGCTAATGAGCGCCGGCCGGCTTTTCCCTGGCGCCAAAACGCATGGCTGGCGACACTGCTTGGCCTGGCCCCAAACCTGGAATGGTAATAACACCACCCGTCTCACGCTGTCGGGCGGCGTCAAGCAGCTGCGGTGTCCGGTCATCCTCCGGGGTGGAGAGCGGGGCTGGGGGGGGCAGAGCGCATGGACAAACTGTTGCCGGTTGGCGAGAAAATCCTGTCTGCCTCCATTCAGCTAGCGCCCGGTAGTCTCTGGAGGAAGGGAGGGGAACTGGCCAGTGCGGTGCGCACGGGTGCTGGAAACTGCCATCTCT
>NW_023339707.1:15819851-15824236 GCF_004916995.1 Morone saxatilis | reverse complement strand
TTGTATAAAAAGTGTTAAATACATCTATCCAAGAACATGTCATTTGTTCTGGGGTAAAACTGAATGATAAATAAATATAATTCAGGATTCCATTAATAAGAATATCACTGCTTTTATGTTCCCTTTCTTTAATTGTTTTAATAGTTGCAGTAGAGCATGACTCAACATTTAACCATGAAGCATGACAAGGCAGCTAACCCATCACAAAACAAGAGTTTATGGCCATGCTCGTAGCTCTGAGGATGCAATGCTCATTGTAAAGAAATACAAAATTATTAGATAGATTAACCAAACTATTGGACAAATTACATTTTTATCTGACAATGGCGTGTCAGCTTCACCAAAATTAAACTTAGAGATTAGTCTGCACAAGGGGTTAGGAGGAGCTCCTGTTTGTTTAGATTTATAGTTCTGTGTCAGTTTTCATCTGCAGATAGCACCTCTGCAACACAACACGGATGTATCATACATGATCAGGTTGTATTGTTTTACTGAAAAGGAGAAAATAACTGCCCAAGCTGAATAATCACAGTTCTTGCAGTCCCAGTATGTTATCTCTTTGCTGCTGCAGTAGCCCTCACATAGTTAATTTTTAAGGAGGCACACATCAGCTACAGCATAGTCTACGACTTAGACCAAATTAGCCAGTCAACAATAAATAATCTTCTTATTAGGAATAAAAATGTCTAATGCATGAACTGCCCATAGCTGAGGTGGGACACACAACTATAAATCTAGCCTTTCATTGCAGTCCATAGAAAAATTATTAAGACACAAAAACGACAACCTAAACAAGAGCAAAATTCAGGGGATCACTTAAATCAGTGGACTTCAGCCTCTGGGAACCATGGATATATATGTACACACATTGCAATTCAAATTCAGAAATTAGCAAAGCTTAAAAATATCCAGTATCTATACAGGTGTGGTGTGTAACATTAAAGAAGATAAACCTGAAAATAAGAATCTTTCTGTTTTCATCTACAGAGAGCAGGTCCTCTTCTAAGGAATCTGCCATGTTTCTACAGTAGCCCAGAATGGACAAACCAAACCGTGGCTGTAGGGTTTCTCTCCTACATGCTTGGAACCGGATTGTGAGGCAAGAGCATTGTAATTAGCAATTACACTGCTAGATATCACTAAATCCTACACACTGGTCCTAAAGGGCCACATAACAAAAGGTTTGTTGTCCTTAATTAAGTCGAAACTTCCCACAGCTGAGCAGTGAAGCATGTACAGAAATGCCTAAAATGTGTTTGATTTGTGTAAAAATGCATTCAAAAGTTCAGCCACAGCTTGTGTCAACATTAAAAAACACAAACCTGTCGTTTAAGCTTCATCTCATTTAATGGCCACTAGGTGATTTTTTTAAATCATTGGAACAACCTCCAGCTTTCCTCTTGAAATGCAATGTCAACACATTTTCTTTGTGACATGTTTGGATTTCAACAATTAATTTCACTTATGTGTGACTTGGTGGCAATTTTAAGAATCCCTTTTTCATTAAAAGATAGGTTCACAGTTTGCCCCACCTTTGCACTGACAGGCTTTGCTTTCTGTAATCATTCTTCCTGTTCTGACTCTCTGAAGAGATCTATTTCTAATGTGCTTTCCATGTAACTGACAGGGCACGACATCCACAGTCCTTGTGTGTCCACAGTTCACAGCGTATAGTACATTTATCTAAAGCTAATATAAGACTTCAGCTGTCTGAGTTAGCCAAATCAAGCAGATTTCTTTCAAACTTACAGTGTAGAATACAATTCCCTCTTTGTGTTTCCCCAGACAGTGTGTTTTCTGTTCAGCTGTGGTGGAGGGATAGTAAAACAGAAAGGGATTTTTGTACTAAACCAACTTTAATTTTGGTAGATACCAACTTTATTTGTCTAATTCAGACTGCTGAAGCCTCATATTTGCTTCGGATTAACTTGAAGTGAACTTAAAATGTTTTTTCTTTCACAGAAAAAGCCCTTTGTTCCTTTACTTATAAGGGATCTTTTATTGGCTAAAAGAGGAAGAATGATTACAGCAAGTAAAACCTGTTTGAATGTTAAGGCACAAAAAGAAGTACTGAGGTGGAGATCAGCCACAGTCAATTGCTTTCCCCTTGTGCCTACCCATGTTTTTCTACATTATGTACTAGATAGTGTACACACATACACACGCACAGTGTGCCTTGCTGGGCTCTCTTAGCAGGCTGGCATTGTTTTGTTTTTTTTGCTCTTATTGGTTTTGTCACAGTGTCCTGCTTCTTGAAAACGAGGCTATTGATTGAGATTCTGTTTCCTGTTGCTGGGGAAAATCAACTCTTACTAACCAACATTCACTCAACACAGCTGCTCTTACCACCTTACTGTAGGTGTCCATATGTGCTCATATGTTCTTGAAACAGGTAAACAATTGCAACATATATAATAAAGAAAAAAGGAAAAAAAGAAGAAATATGGTCAACTTTATTTTTCATTATGGTTGAATTAATAATCTCTGATGTGAAGCAAAACCATTAGTATTACATAATGGGCTTTAGTGCAGAATGACCTCAAATCATACACTCATTCCTAATTTTTAATCACTGTGTCAACATTATCTCTGACCTTGAACCGACTGAGGATGGAAACCTTGTTTTTCCACTTCATTCATTGAGCACATATCAAGAAAAAGTATATGCTGCTGCTGTTTCTGCTCTACAACCTTTCCACTCGCTTTGTCCTTGCACACCTGGCCTACTGTATTAACCCCACTGATTCAGATGTAGTGGAGAGCACTTACACTGTATGCAAACAGATGGACATGATCTGGCTGCCACACCTTAACAAGATGTCCCTGCTGAACACCATCTGCTGAAATATCTTCACTTTGCCAAGCCTGCAGTGGAGCAGAATTTCAGGACTGGGAGTTGTGCGGCAATGTGAGCTGGACTGCAGCAGTTAAGCATAAGTTTATATGCCTATCATAAATCTGTGTGATTGACATACGCTCTTTACTGGTGTATCGACTGGTATTAAAATAGAAAAAAGTAGAATACATATCTTAGTAGGACAGTATCTACCTGTCTTTACCACAAATTAATGTCAGGAACCATGTAGAACTGTTAAGTTAGGTCAGTAAGCAGATGATATTCATAAGCACAGAGCATTAATGCCAGCACTGTAATACCTGCAGAAGGACACTAATCTCATCATTCATCGCCTGCATTGTCAGCATATCTGATTGGCCCTTTACGGTCACAGTGAAACTGCACTCCAGTAAGGAAGATAATGACTGACCTTGCTGTGTTAACACAGGTGTGCATACATTTGATAAATACCAATTTCCTTGAGTACACAGGCAGTTTAATTTTCTGATTAAATATATTCCAATGATCAGTTACAAAGGCTGTTTTGCATTCCCATGAATAAAATAATGTAAAATAAAGTTAATCTGGTAGTAGTGATGTTCATGAATAATACACATTTACATCAAATTTACTGAAATGTCACTGCTTGTGATATTCTTCACAGCTTCATAGATTATCCTTCATTTTCTTGTTACACTTGGTCTAATATTTTATCTTATTTGTTTATAATGTCCCCTGCGTTCTGTTTTTTTCCTGGACCTACTTCCACTTCACATAATGGGAAAATGTCTGTTGGGACCTAAGCCAGGCATTCATTGCCTATGGGCAGACTCCCTGAAAACAAACAATTTATTTAGAATGACTGTCCTTGTCCTCACTCCCACAGTCTGTGTGTTATATTGAACCAAACTGCGCTACATTGCCAGTATAAATTATTTTATCTTTGGACATTAAGATTCAATCTGCCATACTTGAATGTGCTATCCACTAACACAAGATATGAGTCTAAATGGATTTTATGCCTGGCAGAGTATTGTCTGTCTATTAGGTTAGATGGAATTCATAACATAAAACCACATCACAACACGATGACTATTTCCAAATAGTCTACCATTGCTGAAGCTCTAATAAAAATACATTTTATATAAAAAAAATATAAAAATACAAATTTAATTGGGTAGGTGTGAGCAACATATGAGCACAATGAAATCTGTAAAATAAAACACTGGCTTTTGATAGAGGACAGATAACACAATAGTGTGAAATCCTATTGAGAATTTCTCTTGAAATCAAAGAGAACATCATTTCATTATTTTATTTTATTCATTTAGTCCTCTGAATATCATCCAAGACCGGCAGATCTCCTTTTATCACACCTGTCGTAAAGTGACCCAGAATAATTTGTTCCTTGTGTTAAATCCCAAGCAGTGGCGTGCACAGTGTTTTTGAAGGGCAGGGGCGGAAAAAAAAAGGGGCACATATAGCGGCGTCCTCACACTGTAGAGGGCACTTTAGACACGTTATTATGATGTGGTTACAAATGGCACAT
>NW_023339707.1:15818022-15819826 GCF_004916995.1 Morone saxatilis | reverse complement strand
TCAGAGGAGGCATGAATAGCAGGAGGAGATGGAGTTACAAGCTGGTTGATAGTAGTAAACAAAAACCTTGGGTTATGTTTATTGCTAACAATCAGATCAGAAAGAGGTATAGATTTGTGCTTCCCCAAAAAAAATCCTACTGAAAAACTTCCCTTGTGCAGCACTTAGGGATTCAGACTAAAAACATCCTTGCATTGTTTTTGAAGGTGCCTGTCATGAACCTAAGGCCATATGCGTTTCTCCTTTTTTATTACATCCTGGGTTGTCTTCCTGCGTGTACTGACCATTACAAGCCTTGACGCCACAAAAGCCAAGGCAGCACAGTCTTACGTTTGTTAATACCAGGTGCACAAAGAGACCGTAAGAGAAACTGGATAAAGAAGGTAGTTCTTTGCTTGTTTTGCTTGAGGCAGAAGTAAGAGAGAAAGCTTGTGACTCTGTCACTGAGTAATCACATTTTACATTTTGCTGACCTTGTACACTCAGCTGACATTCCTCATGGTGGATTTAATAATCTGAAAAGTACAAATTTAACTGGATTTAACAAGCTCCAAGCACAGACTTGTGTGTTTTTGTACATGAAGGGGCTTAAGAGGTAAGATTCTATGATTTAGGACAGTGCTGTAAATGTTTAGTAAACATAAAAAATGGGTTGAAGTCAACTAGATCTGGGTATCAGATACTTAAGGTACTGACCAAAATAACCCAGTAAGAAGTATCCTAGTACTAAAACGTCTCCAGTCAAACGATAGGCTACCTGCATTTGATCCTTTATGTGCCCAGAACTTGAAAAAAGATTACTATTTGTATGGTTTTTGCTAGCAGCCAATCACCACAAGCGTTCTCTGATTTAATGCAACATGTGATTGGTGGTATATTTGACAGAGTTGGCAGTTCAGTGTAATGAGTTGCCACACAAAAAAAATAGAAAATATAACTAAAAGTCACTTGAATCCTCAGAATATAAACTTAGATTTACAGGAGGAAAAGGAGGAGGAGTAGTCTGACGTACACCTGAAAGCTCAAACACAAACAATCAACACGCAGCTCTTAAAGCTACAATACAATTGAATTTTAAGAACATGATATTACACATAATATTACATCACTTTAATCACAATATGTAAGACACATGCTTAAAATTGAACAATGCAAAAGGTCGTCAAAAGATTTTAGAAGGATGTTCTTGACATGATCAGCCATATAACAAAAATGAATGAATGTTTGCCAAAGTTATGCATTCTGGGTATTTATCCAAGTGATTTTACTGCTTTGGACAGGAGCCATGCATTAGCAGACTTGTGTCTCATGTAAGCTAACAGAGTAATAACTACAGGATGGAAAAATGTCAACAGACCAAATCTGAATCATTATATTAAGGATCTATCATCATGTGTTGCTCAAGACAAATTAGCATACATTACAAGAGGAAAGCTTGGAGTTTTTGAAACAGGGAGTTTCATGGAGTTTTTGAAACAAAATGTCGGGAATGATCAATAAAGCAAAACTCTTAGGTAGGGGCAGGGCAACTGACATAAGTGTTACAGTTAGTAAAGTGTAATCTTCAAGATTTATGTACTTTGTAATTACTGTATCATATGTTACCTTTTTTTATTTAATTTTTAATTTAATTTAATAAAATAAAAATTATACGACTATTACATGCATGTGGCATCTGATGAAATTAAATACAAAGGAAAAAACCTGGTAGAGCTAGAGCTAGAATTCTTTCTGCAGTGGCCGTGGGTTCAACTCCAACCTGTGGCCCTTTGCTGCACTTCACCTCCTCTCTCTCTGCCTTTCC
>NW_023339707.1:15817380-15817962 GCF_004916995.1 Morone saxatilis | reverse complement strand
TGTTTGACTGTTTCTGTCAGTATTCACCCAAACCTTTTGGATGTTTGCCCATAATAATATTCAGTGTTTTGATTTGATTACCTAATCTAGTTATAAGCTCCTGTCTGCTCTTTCTGCCAGATGTCCTCAGTGTATTTACTTTTATTCAGATTTAAATACATTCCTTTTATTTGTCTATTCAAGATACCTGTCACATATAACTTATTAGTAACTTTGGATTACAGCCTGTAATATACTGTGTAATCTTCCCAATTTAAAGTGTATTTTTTTGTATTATGTGTGTAAGGGGACAATATGTAATGTATTTATATTATATATATTTCAACTACTGGGGACCTATTCTAATTTTAGAGGGCACAGTACAACATACTGAGCAACAGTGTGGCATTTGGGAGGAACTTAAAGAGAACTTATATTGTAAGTTTATTTTTAATTGCCGTGTACCTTTTATAATATGAATACATGAGCTTGACCGATTTTTATATTTGGCAATGACTTTATGACTTAGTTAATTGGCTCTGATGTTTCTGTCTTTTACTGTTCAGGATGGTTACACAGTGACAGGACATAAATTCAGTAATC
>NW_023339707.1:15817150-15817305 GCF_004916995.1 Morone saxatilis | reverse complement strand
ATTTAAACAGTGGTACTTCAATATCTATACAGAGCTGCTGTCTAGTTATCTCTTAGTGAATTCACCTTCTCATTTTCTTGTATTTTTGTATTGATGCTGAAAGCTGTGTAAATTTATTTGGATCTTCCCTGGTGTGTGTGCCCCCCCCCCCCCCC
>NW_023339707.1:15813402-15817050 GCF_004916995.1 Morone saxatilis | reverse complement strand
CCAAGAGGGCACTTGAGGGCACTTTAGCACGTGTTTTGGCTCCCAAGAGGGCACTTTAGCACGCGTTTTTCAACAATTGGGCCACGAGGGCCCCACCCCTGTGAAAATCCCTGATCCCAAGCTGTACTGCCACCAATATCAAACCAAACAAAGACCATGAGCATTTTATTTACATCACATTTAGACTGAAGTCTTACCGAACTCTCTATTCTCTCTATTCTTTAAATGTATATGGTGGCATATTTAAAGAATACTGTATAAAGAGCAAACCTTGTTTTTGGATTTAAAAACCTTTACACAGTTAACACTAAATGTTTCAGTAAACTGTTAATGCATTGAAAATATGTGTGGATATAAACTGTCATTCAAAATGCATTGAGCTCATCAGTGAGCTTAATCTTTGCCCCTAGTGGGTTTTTTCTTTCCACTGAGACACAGTGAAATACGATATGCTTTGAAATGAAAAAATGTTTTCCCACCAGACAATGACTAAAACAGACCTTTCGAATCAATCCGCACCTTCACTTGCTTTAACAAAGATAAAACAAGATAAAATGATGACTAATGATTATGATATAATAACTATCACAGTTCAAACGTTTAAAAACTATGTAATGTTTTGGAAAATGGCCAATAGTAGTGTGTGGTTTATAGTCAGTGGGTTAAAATATGCAAAACTACAAGCACAGTCTTTCAAATTTAAGAATGTGATTCGCATTACCGATAACTGAACCAGGCTAGAGCTACAGCTGTGATAACAACCCAGTGCTTAAGGCAGAGAAGTAAAATTACACAGTGAACTGTGTCAAAGACTGAATTATGGTCCGAGAGAATGGAAAAGTTCCCTGCATCAACTCTTGGAAGAAGGTCATTACTGACTTTAAGATCAGTAATCAATTATAGGGCTTGAAATTACAACACGAGACTTCTGTGTCAGGTATTTAAAAGCAAAGCACGTTATTAACTAAAGAGTAAAGTAACAGAGATTACGGAGTTGAACTTTTGAAATTTTTGAGATAATAAACAAATTTCACAAATTCCTGATATTTAGCATTTATTCTCATGTAAGATTATTCATGAATGGATTAATTATTATTTAAAATGAATTTAAATGCCACACATCTAACCTTATATTACTCATATCATATACATCATATACTATATTACCTATCAACTATAAAGTGAGTTATAGGATTTATATATACAGGTATATAGGATATTCTGTTGTCTCACAATTCTTTACTACTTCCGGTGAGGTATCATCAAGTAAACACATACAATAAAACAGATTACTTGATGTTAGTGCTGCAAACCTTTCAGTGTAAACAGCGGCAAATGACCGCTTGCCTTGTCCGAAATCCTTACCAACTCCCTGTTTCTCATCTGAAACTGAAATCATGTTGCTTCATTTAACAGGAAGCTGATGTAGTCATGTTACATAAAGCATTAAACAATTCTGAAACAGCTGCGAGCAATTTGCTTTTTGTTTCATTCTTAAAATAGTAGTAGCATCATCACAGTGTGCATCATCACTCAAATGTGCCTCTCTCTATGTTACATATATTGTCTTCCTTTTGTTGGCTGTTATTATATGTAAGTTTGATGTATTGATGTATCTCTTAATCGACAATCTGTCTTAGCCAAAATCTGACTTCTCTGAGTCTCTCTGAGTCTTATTTCTCTCCATTTCCTTTTCCCTGCCCCCCACAATTCTGCACAACCCAGCTACAATTCATAATGAACAATGATATACCATGTGATGTCAGTGATTCTAGGAAAAAACAAAACCGTGGTAAGTCTGACCACATGATGAGGGCATTATTTGAGGAAAAGACTCTCCCTTGTTCTAATCTTTTTAATCATTAATTTTGTATATTTAGAACATGAAAAGACCAACTTTGTGTCCTTAAGAGCAAAAACAATGCAGACTTTCAGCATGGAGAAGTGCAGTGAATTACATTAGAAAGGGGTAAATTGGATTTTTAGCAAAGTCATTTTTATCTATTTGATAAATATGCACAGAACAGATTGTTCTTAGAGTTTGAGGAACAAAGGCTTCTTTAATACCATAGCTAACAGGGACATAAAGGTTATTATCAAATAAGTTTTACTGATTCAGATTACAAAGTGTTAGTTGATATGATTATTGTAGAATATATACCCACACAGGTTTTATTACAGGAAGGATTACTGAGCTTAAAACCATATTTGCCTGGTCTTAGATCTGACAACTCAGGTTTAATTTATCATACAGCAATTTATTCTTTTTTTTATTCCTGGATTTTTACAAATCCTTTAAACCTGAGCATCTATATTTGAAGACGAAGAATATTATAGAATTGCATAAAGATGGGTCATCAGTGATTTAATGATATTAACCTGACTTCTTTTTTTTTTTGCTGGTATTTGAGTGTGGGACAAATTAAGATTACTGACCTTCTGGTGGTGCCACAAGAAAAATCATGGGATCACCAAAAGTCATCAGCACTTATCCTCTGGGAACAACTTATATTTGTACCAAATTTCATGGCAATGCATAACATAGTTGTTGAGAGATTTTAGTCAATACTACAAAGATCAACCTCATGGTGGCTAGGTTAAGGGGTCACCATGTTCAGCGCCGATCCATCCTCTGGGCTCTGTGATCTGGAATCAGATAATGTCTTAACTAAATTTAATGGAAATCCATCCAGTAATCAAAAATATCAAAATAGTTTGACATTGTTATAATAGTAATTTTGGTTGTATTAGAATTATTGCTTGGCAGAAGTTTTTTTCAGAATGCTTTTTCCAAGCAAAAGAAATATATTCAGTTTATGGGGAGAACTTAAAAAATCAAGGCCAACTCTCGCTCAGGGTGTTTTGAGCCTGGTGTTTCCTGTCTGTTAATGTTATATCAAGGCTGCAGCTACTGACTCACACTTATTCAAATGGAGAAAAAAAATCAATTCGCAGAGGTGAGGATTTAATGCTTTGGACCTCAGCGCAATTACATTTTTGGGTGCAGCTAGGATTCATAACTCTACATTAGGGGGTTCATATTTTTGCAATGTGCTGGTGTAAAAATGTATCTCTCTTTCATGTTCAGCTATAAGAAACTTGACCTTGTACTTTTAAAGTAATGGTGATATGATATTCCAAATGGGCTTGTTGTTGTAAATGTTTTATATGCATTTGATTTCTTTATTCTAAATTCACATAATTATTAGTTTTGTATAACGCTAAAAAGGTAGTAATGTGCATTTCAATTATTATCCCGGGATCACTGAATCTTGTTTTTCTGTATTAGCATTATTTGTTATTGTTTGTTGCATCAAAATTGATTAGCACCTGCTATAATCAATCCAACCCCACCGTAGCTCCCCCAGCCATAGTTCTATGGCACCGCTGCTGCATATGGATATGGTGTGATTGCTTCAAGTAATTGAATGATAGGGCATATTGTCTTCACATCTATATTCTCAATTACCCAGTTTAGGTTTTTCACACCATCACCAGAGGAAGACCATCTGTCGTTGAAATGTTGATGCATGTGCATGTATGTGTCGGTCAAATGTCATATACTGGTCGAAGATGATACCCAGATTCTTAGCAGTGGGCTTGATATCTGTGCACAATGGTCCGATAAACTGATCAACTGCAGTGACA
>NW_023339707.1:15810419-15813302 GCF_004916995.1 Morone saxatilis | reverse complement strand
CCCCCCCCCCCCCGGATATCTCAGCATTAGCCAGTATCTTGTCTACTTTGACAGAAGTGATTTCCTGTGTTTCCCAAAATATTATCTTAAATTCCCTTTGTGCATGGATTTGCTGCATCCCGCACATGTAGGAGAGAGTAATAGAAGCTATTAAAACAGTCCCAGTGAGAGCATGTTTTTCCAGGCAAAGAAAACAACAACAACAAAAACATTGGTGACTGTAGTGAAGAAATTACAATCTCTGTCTCTTGTTTCTCCCTGAGAGAAAATCCAAATAGTGAGCCCTTGTTCTTTGACTCCCAGGAACTGAACAAAACTTGATGCATAATTTAACTCAATTGCAGCTGAAATACATTGGTCTCATGTGACATTACGTAGTCTACATTTATATTATGAGTTACGGGAATAAGAAGACTCCACAAAACCAAGTTTGGGCCGGCAAGTGTGACCAACTCAGATCTATTTTGTGAGTGGTTAGTGGAACAGACACTGGAACATATTATTTTTATTCAGTGATTTATTGTCCACTGGTCACTGGAGACAGACACGTCATGCATGATGATGATAATTTCACACATCCAGTCTAATTTTCTTGGATTTGTACACATGACTGAAGCATGGAATATACATTTGGTCTTGTGTGTTAATGTGACAGGGAGAAGGCATTGTTTTTGTTTATACAGTACACTCCATTCAGATTGCAAGATATTGTTGTACGGAAATAAAACATGTCTATTTATTTTTAATTATAGACAAAGACTAATATTACCACATTGCCTGAATAAAGGTTGGTGTACATATGTCACAGTGTTAAGGAAATCACGTACTCATCACTTAGGGACTATTTTCATATACTGCAAACCCTACCCTACAAACACACTGGACCATTGCTACCTCTGCAATATCAATTTTTAAAGCCTCTCAATCTCTACCAAGCAAACCCGTCTCCTATAATACATGTTTATACACTTCTCCTTGCTGTTAAAGTACAATTCTAAATCACTGGACAATTATTTAAGGTGAGTTTTGTGTGTAATGTAAAATGTTAATTAATCTTTGCATTACCAGAAATGCTCTCTCATATTTTGTTCCCTTAGTTCAAGTCAGTTTTATGTTATCAAAAGCTGTGACAGAAAAGAACAAGAGAATGTTCAGTGCAAAAACAGAGCTCTTACCAATCACTGAGCATTTCATGAGTTTGTAACATTTCAACTCCAAGTGAACCAGACAAAACAAATGCATGAAGTGAGGCATGTGCTATTTTTCTTTCTTGAAATGTAGTTTCACAAGATTTCCTGCCTGCGGGAACTTGAATTTTGCTTCTCTGACCATTAAACACGATGGTAACTTAGCTATGTCTCCCATTAATTTATATATTTATGATGAAAGTAAACAGTTAGCAGTCATGTCTAATCTACTCCTGTCACTGTTTGCTTAATAAAAATGAAAACAGCGAGTTTCCTATTTTGCCATTTCTCATCTACTGTTGGTAATCTTAGTGTGTCAAGTGATGTGACTATAATACAGTTTTTATGCATCATTACAAGTGCATATTAGAAGAATAAAATATAATAACCTTCCAAAAAAAGTTAAAAAGTAAAACAACAAAATAGTCCAAGTAATGTAATAATTATTTTAGCCTCAGTGGTCAAACTCTTTAAATCACTCTTTGCCGTTCAGTCTCTCAGGCTTTCTGGCCCATGTTCCTCCACAGCAAAGCCACTCACAGATCTGTGAGATACGAGCTGAATTGAAAAATTGTATTCTAAGTTGATGTAGACTTAAATATGACAGCGGTCCATTGAAGCATTATGAGAGAACTCACAAAAACAACTCTCTTTGGTGTTAAAACAGGCTAGAGGGATGTGCACCAAAGTTACGAGACTGAAGATAAAATTCGGTGTAATTTATCTATATATATCTATATATATATCTATATCTATATCTATATCTTTCTTATCTAATTTATCTAATAAAGATTACAAATCTTTAATAAAAAGCAGTACAACAATTTTCCCTTAGCCACGTTTGGTTTTTAATGGGAAGGATTCACGGAAAAACCTATTAAAGAATGGGAAAATTGCCGAATTGAAGTATTTCTTCCACTAAGTTTGTTACATATCGCAAATTAACCTTGTTTCCAGGAAATGTAATAGGTACACCTAGCTTGGCAAATTCACTTCTGATGCAAGAGCTGTGACTTCATTGATACTGCAATAGAAAGCAAAACATTTAAAAGGACAATCTTTTTAGCCCCTAATCATGAGGTCCCATTTAGAGTGAAAAAGAATACTTGTCTGCAATTTTGTGTCTCTAAAACCTAATGAAACCATTTACATGACCAGATTAACAGTTACTTTGAGTGAGGGATGCCATATCCAGTCTAACCTGTTTATTAGAGCCAGGGATTCCATCAGGACATTTAATAAGAGGAGTACAGGCCAATGTAAGATGAGGCATCAGCTTGATAAGCATGCTGATCCTCTGGGTTAGACTAGACAGCGGTTTCACATGATGGAGGTAATAACATCAGTACCGACTAAGAAGAGGTACTTAAGAGGGTCAAGCAGAGGAAGAAGAAAGCTCAAGACATATTATGAATTATACTCACAATATGAAAAAACTGTAGAACAAAATCACATTTACATGGTTCTGCCTATCATCGCAGAAGGTTGCACATTGAACTAGAAAGTTGAAGTTCTTCGCCATCAGAAAAGTACCGGTGCTTGTGTGGCTCTGGTATAAATAATGGATGATCTTTGGATGTATAAAACCTTTTAAAGCCCAATGGGTCGCCTGCTTGAGCGAGTGCTAAGTTGCTTAGATCGCCTATACTTATAGAAATGTTTAAACTTTTGTCAATATAAGATAAGATAAGATAAG
>NW_023339707.1:15803702-15810319 GCF_004916995.1 Morone saxatilis | reverse complement strand
ATATTAGAAACCCATATATAGAGAGAATGAATATGCCATTATTAATGTGCGATGAAACACCCTTCCCAATATAAAAAGTTAGAAACAGTAAAAAAAACCAACAATCAGTCCAAGTAAACCATGATGATCAAATTTAAACAGATACCGTGGTGAGAAGGTAAGTTTTTCTATGCACTCACAGTGGTCCAACCATTATCAACGGACTCTCGTCTCTAAACTCATTAACTACGCATCTATACTCGTTGCACGAGTCACACTGGAAAAGAAAAGTGAGGAGGAAGAGTGAGAAAAAAGGGTTAATCCTGAACAAATTTAAAAAACTATGTTCCTCTACTCTCAAGGGGCCTTGTTCCTTGGTATATAGGTTAAAGTTCTTACCTCACTGCTCATGCGCGCAAGCCTCGAACTGCAAGCCTAGTAGTCTTGTTTCAGACCTGCACATGGAACGTTAGTTCTCTAAATAACACACAAAATAATATTTCCGTTTTACCTTCATAGCAAGTCACTTTCCTCAATTCCTGACTCTGTTAATAGTAGACTCTTATACGAGATATTGACCTAAGTCAGGACAACTACAAATTTGAACACGCACATATGGGAAACAGAGATAAAGAAGTCACAAGCTCAACTCTATCAATAACCTTATACGCTTCCTTATATATATATGGGTAGTTTTAAGAAAAACTCAAGGCTAAGAAGGGATGAACTGTTCAACATAAAGTGCATCTGCTATCGAGACCCTTGAAAAGATTAATAAATAGCTGTCAGAATGTGAGTCAAATAGTCAATTAAATATCTTAATATTTATAAATACTAATTAACATAAATATATATTAATAAACCGAATACATACATAAAGATAGAACGTGAACCTTAAAAATAATTAAATATATATTATAATTTATATATATATAATTCTTAAGTGTGACAATTTATACATTTATCCAATCTAGTCTAGATCCTGAATAGTACAACTACAGATTAGAATATCATTTTTGCCTGTTATTCTTATAATGTATTCTATCATTATACCTCCCTGAGACGCCTGGAAGACGTTCAGGTTTATAATAACACACACAAAACACAACCGCCCACACCTACCAACCTTGCAAATGAATGCTTTGATAACAATACTACTTTAAATTTTTCGCTCATGTATAAACCGTTTTGGTTTTTAATGGAGAACTTCAGGAGAGCGATATATAATACATCAAAATTATCTATTCACGTACAGATGGGAAATGATGCCACCTGATAGTCATAGTAGAGTATTCCTTCTAACCTTAAGGATTATTGTTTACTCTCGGTTGACAGAACTCAGCTATGTATTTTTTATTCACAGGAAAATGTAAATTCCTTCTTAGTGAGAGTACACTCAGTCTTAATTGATTATAGGCAAATTCACCGGTTTCATCGCATGAAAGCATCGGTGGAACTCTAACTTGTTCTACTGGTGAGGATGACATACTCGGCAACATATATCTCTACGAAAGCAAAAACATATGAGAAAGCGGAACAAGTCCTCATATTGTTTACAGACTCTAGATACTCATTCTGTAGGTCACACAGATTTCTGTGGATGAGGTGAGACACCAAAAGGAATACTTGTCCTGAATAGACTGTACATGTCTCTGTTGTTCTCTCAGCATACGAAACAACATATATAGAGAATGATACATCCAATTTACTAGATCCAGAGGATGCCTTTAGACAATATATGTTCTAGTGTTTAAATACATTAGTAACCGTTAGATTCTAGTTCCTGGGTGAGCAGATTGCCCAGCATTAGGAGTGCCCTGGAGGCGTACACACTTGTGTTTTACCTAGTAGGCAGGGGGATTCTATTCTCGTGAGTCGTTGAGACCACTACGTTCATCAGAATAGAGTGGCAACCGAACACACGATAACAAGGGTGCTCACTTCCAACACGCACGACTTATATTGCCAAGAGACTCACCACCTAGCCACGACTTCTGATAAGCAATTCCTTCTGTAGACCTGGAGCTCATGGATTTTAATCGCACAATATACACAAGAGAACCACTTACAACATGACTCCACACGGACACACCCCCGCTACATCACAATCACGTACCCGAAAGAAGAGGTTACTTTACAAACGAGGTACACGGCTAAGAAATAAGACATCACGTATCTATACCATAGTACAGTTGAGATGGAGGTGGCGGATAATTTTTCTATAATCAAAAACAACAACACGCGAAGTGTCGACACAGATGCCTACTGTCACGTATTTATTAGCAGTTTCAACCATCAGTCACTGCAGGATTTTTAGCCACAAACATGGTTACGTATGCGGAGCTTTACATGGAGGTTCTGCATATTTACAATCGGACATAAATCTTAAAAACTGACCACAAATGTGAATCGGCAGGAAGAGAGTGGTTTCGCACGACACATACTAAGATAATCAACTAGAAAACCAAATAAGTAACAAACTCTTAATCCTCAGTTCAACTTCAGTGAAGTTCTTCCCGCTTGTGTAGAAACAAGGCTCACCTCCCCTAGTCTAAGGTTCTGTTAGTGGCTCTGGTATCATAAATACATTGGACAGATCTCTTTGGATGTATATTTGAAACAGTAATTTGTTGGACCTTCAATTAGGCATAATAATTGGTTGGGGGGGGTTTTTCGTCTGTTGGGCTTAAGCAGAAGCTGCCTGTTGAGAGAGCGAGCGAATAAATACCTTGAAGTGTTTGATAGATTGATGAGTAAATCTAGGGTATGTTTTTAATTTTGGACGGTTTGTCCTCAATATTAAAGGAAGATAAGGCGGAGAGATAGGTTAGTAGAGTTACAGATTGCCAACTGAAAAAAAGGATTATATTGATCTGCTAAAATGTAACCTGCTGCCACGGCATTACACCAAAATTGGGCGGGGGAAAATAAATCTCAGGGATTTGTCTGCGCGAACGCACCAGGAACCGGATAGGGGAAAACGAACCAAAAAGTTATACCAAACAGTAACGAGTAAGTCGAGACAGCAATTCATCTCCAAATATATAACGAACAGCACTATGTAAAAGAGAAAAAAGAAGAGCGTTAAAGCACAAACCTTCTTAAAAATCCAGGCAACCAAGATTCAATATCCCCACAATACACACATTAGAAGCAGTTTCTCTACATCAACACCCAGTTAGGCAAGCAGCAGCCTTACTCCCATCGAAACACTTCTCTATTTCTCTTTTTACCATCATAGTGCATACACTATCGTCCACTTGCACAGTGGTATATAATTGCTAACAACTCATGCCTAAGCACCCTGAAGGCTAAAAATAGAGGAAGGAAGGAGAGAGAGCGAGCCGACCGCCCCTGGTTCGTGTTCTAGGCTCCGGTTCGCCTCCTCCGCTCTAGGCCAGCAGTCGTCAGGACTGGAGAGAGAGACTCCTCCATTAACACACATCGAACAAATCTCCTCCCTCCCACACTCCGCATCACACATCTAGGTGGGAGCAGAAAGAAGCTCTTCCGCACAACCCGTCTCTCCTCCATTGAAGGTAGGCCTGCTCGTCAGCCTTAAGCCTATGGTGTCACTCTCATCAACGAACTCAATCCTGGGCGGAAGAGGATCGGAGGAGAGCGAGGATAGGAGAGGAGAGACAGTGCTCCACAAATCACCAGTGGACACTGAACTAGCGCCTTGTGGCTATCATCCTCCTCTCTCCACCACCTGCACTGAGTCGCGAGGGGGGGACGCACCAGGACCAGAGCTGGCCTTCCTGTGATGCAGTTTGTCATTGCCACAGTTACGCATTTCACTTTATGCCTTCCAGCTGTGAAAATGGTCTATAGGCTACTGCCTGAATTTGCTAGATGAAAGTAACTTTTCTTTAAAAATACACTGTGCACAGGAAGCCTTCTGGATGCCAAAAAAATTGTTTCCTTGTAACATTGTTCTGTCTTACAGAATACACTTCATCTTATTGAAATGTATTTAGTGTTGAGGTAATGCAAAAGTAACTGAAAGTAATCAAGTTACATTTAATATTGTGATACTGGGTAACTGTATTACATTTCATTTTCAAAGTAACTCTTCCAACCCTGATGCTCTTATTTTGTGTTGCAATGAGTTTTTTTTTTTTTTTTCAGATGAGCAGTTTGCATCTTGGCCCCAGTAGGACATGACTGACTGCTCATGAAAGTACAATGAAGTTGCCATCTTAACATAATACAATTTGCTCCTGAAGGTGTCTTCGAGCTTCACAAAACATGGCATTTGTTTGTCCCGCAGTCCTCCTGTGCTAAGAATGTCATGTGGGCTGGCAGTCAACCAGGCAGGACTCCCCAAAGCAAAAAAGGTGAGTGAATGACCACAGCTTTCTAACCACAGGGTGGTAATGGGGTCAGACTCTTTCTTGTGGTGTGTACTGTAGCGTGGAGATTCTCATTCAATCTAGGATTGAGGTGCTCACATAAGGTCTGACAGTAACCCTGATATCTCTGGAATAATGCCACGGGTAAAATGGATTTCGCCTCCCTGTAACTTCTTCCCAGTATGACGGACAAAGTGTGGTAAAGGGAAACATGCCTGTACAGCCTCCTGCTGTGGCGTGACACGTAGTAGTGGGTTTTCCACCAGCATTGTCAACTGATCCAAGCACTCCTTTACTTCCTCATCCTGGGTGAGAAAAGCAGGGTCAGGAGTGAGCTGACCTTATATCTCATTGCTGATCATCAGCTTGTGATTAGTGTTTTTTTCCCCCACCAAATTATTTTAACAATGATTTATCTGTGTTCACACATTACAGATCAGTCTAAGATAATGCAATATTAACCAAGTGAGAGAGAGGCAACCTCAAAATGTTCTACCCGTGGAGTGTATTAGAAACCTTCCAGATTTAAAGTTGCAGCTCATATTTTTTGACATACTAATAACTTAACTTAATCAATGCATGGGCATTAGCTGAGACAACACACAAAAAACACAAAAATGGCCGTGCCAAATTGGAGTGGAGATTGTAACAACCTTGGCCACACAGTCCATCTGGCATCATGTGGCTGCTCCTGGGTCAGTCGTTATAAAGTCTGACACTGTCTGACACTGTCTCGGGATTTGGAACTGTTTTTTGTCTATATTTCCATGTTTTCATCACAGGGCAAACATCTTTGAATGGGATGGATCAAGGAGGATGTCAGTATTCCAGTATTCCTCCGAAGCATGTCGATGGGACCTCCTGAGCCTTAGTAATGCAAGAAAATAAAAATGTGTAAAATTGATTGATGTAAAAAGATCATATTAATGGATTGAATGGTATAAATGAATGGTCACTCCTATTGTTCTTTCTGTATATTACTTCTATTTTAGGAATAATCATGCATTACATTTTGAAACTACAGTTCCCATAACTTGGGGGTTTTGGGGGATACGGGGGCTCAACAAAAGGTATGTTGCCATGTAATCGGTTGTTACAACTTATCTTTTTAGCATACATATTTTTTCTTTCTTCAGTTATACAAATACATTTTAATTTAATTTAATTCTTTATATTTAGGCAAATTCACAGCATTAGATGTACACTTACAGCAACAGTTCTTGTTTGCAATGCGTCCATGGATATACAGACAACTATCACTGGATTACTTTGATACCAAAGAAAACTTAAAAACATGATGATTCTTGGTAAAGTTATAAGGTGCAGCTTTTTTTCTACAGTGTCCAAGCAGATTTATGGGCATTTATTTGCATTGCACACTGACTAAACACTGACTATGACAGCAGTAGTGTGTGTGTGTGGCCTTTGCTGACCCTGCATGTTTCTGCACATCCGCATACTACCACACTTCCACGTCCCTTCTGTTACTGTGACAACACCATATGTCTCTCTCTCTCTCTCTGTCCCTCCCTTTTACTCCCCTACTCCCCATCATCAATTTCACCCCACAATCCCAACGCCCACATTGACTCACAACCCATAGTACTAGTGAATTTCTAAATGACCTACTTTTACAGAGGATGTTTACATGCATCCTGATACCTCGGATATGAGTCACACCCCGTTTTTTGATCATATTTTTGGATATGACTTCTACACTACATGGAACATAGAGTAAACTTGTTTTTTATCATGTTAATGTATACACTATTACATATACAGGTTTGTGATCAGGGTCATCTCCACTGACCTCTATGATTTCTGTTTTGACTGAACTTTATCTTAATAATTGAGTATAACTCTATTTGGTTTATAGATGCCTGATAACTGAAGCAATAACTGCAATGCTCCTTTAATCACATGGTTGGCAGTTGGAGTTGCCAAGAATAACAAATAGCACTGACATTTTGTGTCAAGCTTTCATTTTCACTGTGTTTTGCCCCTCTGAGCACAGGTGTGACATTGTGCATTCCAAGGAACATACCTTTCGCTCTCACCTCAGTGTCTACAGGTCACACGCTAGTGAGGGATCATGTACCTGCTGACTCCACTGTAGGCCTCTCAAAAAGGGGTCCTTGAGGGATTCCGGGGGGGGGGGGTCTCTAGAAAAATGGGAAATATTTAAATCTTTTATTTAATTGACTAGAGGTTAGTCCAATAAGAGAATACATAAGAATGACTATTCTATTCATAGGTTTTACACTCTTTACTGTTAATCTGCCA
>NW_023339707.1:15788160-15803602 GCF_004916995.1 Morone saxatilis | reverse complement strand
GAGACCCCCTAGCAGCAGAAATAACATATTGTACGTTTAAATCCCACACAGAGCAACGTTATTACCAGTAAACATTACAAGTGAGGAATGTCCATTAAAACACAACGCAAAAAACAATCAAATTCCATGTTAAAAAAAAAAAAAAGATTTAGAGTTCTAAAAAAAAATCCACAAAACCCATGATGTTAAAAACGTGTTTAGACAAACTTTTGTCCCATCAAGTCATACAGGAAAAAAATCTTGAGTAAAAAAACCCTAACCCTCTGAAAAGACATTCACAATCCTCAACATCTAACCAGACTACAGCAGGTAGAAAGTACCGGTGTGCAAATGTGGAGTCAGATTCTGATTCGGAACATGCCCTGGCTCAGCTGAAGGCGGAACAGTCGGCAGTTGGCGATGCGCAGAGCGGCGCAGGCGGTTTTG
Source organism: Morone saxatilis (assembly GCF_004916995.1). Lineage (NCBI taxonomy): Eukaryota > Metazoa > Chordata > Actinopteri > Moronidae > Morone > Morone saxatilis. Next base: position 15,803,176 of record NW_023339707.1, on the reverse strand, counting down.
GAGAGGTCGGTGGGTAACATAGGCTTGGTGCGATGCCACGTCCCGGTGCTGCGGCGAAACTCCCGGATGTAGTCGAAGCTTGTTCCTGCACACACGGGAAACACCAACCATTACCATTCCAATACTGACGATGCATCAGAACTCTGTTGTTGTTCTGCATGGTTTTCTTTTACTGACCTGTGTCCAGGTCTCCCACTACGTAGATGCTGGCTCCGATGGGCACAGCACCGTAAACAAAGGACGAGCTGGTCTGGATGCACAGGTTCTGGTCGTCCAAAAACATCCACCTGCACCCATCATACCACAACAGAAATGTGTATCAAAAATAATTTGTCTGTAATTTTATTGAAAAAAAAGGTAGGAACATTTTGCCTCCATTGCACAGTGTGCAGTCTTAGTTTGTACTTTATTTATGTTCTGGTGGCCCCAACAACTGAAAGCCATAATGGACATAAAAAAAAATAAATCACACAAAAAAGCGCTGGATTATGGAGAGTTAGGGATGGAACAGTTCAAGTAAAAAAAATCTGAATTGTTCGGTTTGCTAGTCACAGGTTGGACACGTATATATTAATTTATGTAATTATTCATTTGAAATAGGCTATGAGGTCAAACAAGCATGCACAGAAAAAAAAAGTTCAAATAAAGTTATTGGGGTGCAAAAGACTTTAAACTCATTGCAGCTTCTCGGTTGGCATGGATGAAGTGTAGAGTGCAGTCAGTCAGCTTTGGAAATGGCAAAAAGACTAACAGAGTAGCCAACAGTTTACAGAGGATCCGCTGCCATTGTGGCATCATGTGCAGCCCTATGCAGTGGTGGAGGTTGTGGGATTACAGCAGTAATGTGGCCGGCAGTTTTTGTTGGCAGAAATTAGAAAACCTATTCTTTTAATTAAGATTTGACAATGAGTTAGTGTTTATATTCCTTTAGTTATTAGCCAGAATTTTGTTAAAGGCAAACAGTGGTCAATTTTGTGAACCGCTCCACTCCTATAAATAATGGCAATAGCTGATATTTTCTGTATTGTTAGTTCAGTGATTCCTAATGCAACTATTTTCTCAGTTTCCTCACAAACACCTACAGGTACAGTATGTTTTCAGGTATAGGATGCATGTTTTTTTAGACTTCTCTGTATTGGGCCCTTCTGCATACAACTGTATAGCGCCAAATCATAACAGAAGTTACTTCTCATATAGCACTATTCTGATCTCAGAACTGCTTCCTCGTATTTGTGAAAATTTGTTTCTTCGAATTTCAAAAGAAATTCGAAGCTTGTCCAACTTCCACTTTCATTCTGATCTTCGCTACTTGAGGCAACTATATTATAGGCTTAGGCTTTCCCGATTAAGGGGAGCAACAGAAATCAGAACAAAAGAGCAGGTGGTGATAATAAAGGAAGTAAGCTCCTCAGAGCTGAGATGGAGAGGAGAAGCCTTAATAGTGCAAATATAATAATAATAACTTTTGGGGGCTTTTATTGGCCTAAATTGACATTGACAGCTGAAAAGCAACAGCAAAGGGCCACAGTTCAGAGGTGAACCCACGGCTGCTGCAGCAAGTACCCAGTCCCGGCACATGGGGCGCCAGCTCTACCAGGTGAGCCATCCGGACGCCCCCAATTTAATTTTTTTCAATTTCCAATTTCATTAACTAGATGTTAGTCCAATGAGAGAATGTACACCGATCATCTATAACATTCTGTAAAATGTATATGTTATGCAGCCCCATACCAACAAACTATAAGACTGACTATTCTGTTAATAGGTTTCACACTCTTTACTGTTAATCTGCCAATCTACAGTATAGACAGTTTTGGAATAACTAAGTCTTATCAAACGTGGATCCCTGAGACTTCATCTTATCAAATATGGGTCTGTGGCCTGATGCGTATCAATGTGGGGGTTCTTGACACCAACAACATTTAGAACCACTGATATAGACAGACTCCACGTAGTGCAGCCACAATAACTGCAGCAAAGAGGAGTTAGGCATTCTACACTGGGTAGAAAAAGAAGGAAAAGAAAAGGCAACACATCAAGTCAAAAACACACTTGTGCAGACATTTGAACCATTTACAGGCCAAAGAATGCTTGTTTGTCTCAGAGTGACGCAGCCAGTATATTTCAGTTTACTGTTGAAGGTGTAAACTGAAACCCGGGGCTTTGATTCTGCTGTTTAAATAAAGAAGAAGTTTATGAAAAGAGTCTGTGTGCAGTCCTACATCTTTCAAGCCAGTAAGAGCTCCAAAGCAAAGTATCAGTGTTAATTTGATGGGGTTGAGCTGCTTCTTTATTTTCTCAAACCAGTACTTATCCAGGGTGCTGAAACAAAAATATTACATTTATGTGCACAACACAAAAACAAGATATTAAAAAAACCTGGTCATAACCGGGATAGTGTTCTGCATGTACTCTTTTAGCTGTGGACCTGTCCTTAGATGGTGAAATCTGAATTTACCAAAGTACTCAAAATAAACAAGAACCGTAGATACTCTAAACTGGTATTCAATAAAATTACAAGAACTCTGTTATAGACATTTTGCAGCATCCTGATAAGCATTGCACTATTCAGTGAAATCACAAAAAAATATTTAAAATCATTATTTCTAAGACATCTATTCTATTCATCATGTGTCAAGATAATTTAAATAAAACAACAAAGTAATCTGGAGGAAAACAGCTCATATAGGCCCATTGGCTATACAGTTATTTATGTTCTCTGATATCCTCATCTCTATTCATTACCAGATCTTTCATTTATCCTCATTCCTATGTCCTGAGGTACTGTACAATACATCAAACACTTCTCCCAATACTAAATTAGGTAGAGTGGTACAAAGACACAGTTGTTCATAAAAAAAAGCAGACAGACAAACCATCTGCCTGCCTTCTTACAGTCTGTAGAAACTATTCTCTCATTATTATGCGATATTGAACTGATAAGACTCCCAGCTGCCATACAGCCTGCAGCTTATCTCTTGTATAGTTTCTACCCCAGGCTGCTATACATTCAGCCTCATGATGGAACAACTCATGGTCCTAATCTCACTATACTCACTAATCAAACTACAGCTTATCTTAGCATTTCTTTTCGTTTCACTGAACACATCCATCCTCATGTTCATCTCCTCAGTCACACTGAGAATGTGAAACGTGATGAAGAAGGAAGGGCATGGATAAGAGATACAAGAGACAATTTATTGGGTAAAAGAATGTAATAGCATCACGTTATTTTCATAATTTTTAATGACTGATGATAACTTAAGCTTTTGTGTCAATAGAAAATTTGCATGTTGATGTTGTAATCCTACTAACACTTGGCTCACACAGGACATAGAGCAGCTGTATTACATGCACAAAGTAGCGAGTGGACTGTTTTCTGTATCAGTTTTTCTCAATCAAGTCTTTACTTGTGTTCTGGACTTGTAAGATTTCATTAATCATGGCCAAAGTACTGTCCAAGTCCACATTTAGCTATAGAGCAATCTCTTTAAGTGGGTCCCCATTTTGTTTGTATTGCATGTGCTCTAGGACTTGCACACCAGTTTCATGCTATTCTCTGATTGACAGTTGGTGAAAAGTGTATCAAAGGATAAACAAAGGGAATGAAGAAGAAGAATGCATTATAGCAAACATAGATGTAAATGTGAAAATATTCAACTGAATTGGCCTTGCAAATGTTTTATGAGGAAAGAAATGTATTTAACATGTTTAATAAGAATGATAAGAATGGTTGTATTTCAGTAAGTTTAAGTGGCACTGACATCATAGATCTTGCCACACTCCAATGAAAATGAATAAATATATGTAAAGGAAAAACAAACTCTAGTCAAAGGTGCATTGTAGTGTATTAGGTTTTGCTTTGCCTGTAATACTTGTGCTTTTCTTATGAAAGGTTAAAAATGTATGCTGTGAAAAACTCCCTATATAAACTGTTATGCTCCAGTACTCTGCCTGCTGCCTCCTAATCACCTGTAAGCTAGCTGTCCAGAATGATTCCTGCACTTCATTAAACCAGACCTGGTGCTCTTGCTGAGCATGACCCAGTCACACAAGACTCATTTTACCCTAACATCCCATTAATGAGCCTGAGGTGAGTCTCTCTAACTTTTTCAGTGAAATAATGCAGATATGTTCCACTGAGCACCAAAGCACCATGGCTGCTCATTGACAGCCACAAGGCATCACTGCCACTGTCATCAATAAATGCTGCTCCACTGAAACCACTTAACTTCATCCTTTTACTCCACTAAATGTTTTACAAAGGGGGACAGAACAAGGCAAGCTGGGAATGAAGAAGAGATTAGACGAAAGTGATCTGTAAATAAAAATACTGAAACTTACAGATTCAATTTGTTTTGTAATTACAGATCACGTTTTTCAAAGGATCCGAATGGAGAGTTATACCTATTACGTATTATACAAATTGCATACTTTAGACAGGCCTATTCATTTATATACAGCAATAACAATAAAAACTGTAATATTAACATAATAATAAATTACTTATTGATACATTAAAAACTGCCCCTGCAGCTATGGCTGTCAGAGCCAGAGTCAGGCCAGCGTGGTCATACAATACCCTTGACTGATTGTGTGTTTGTGTCCAGACTGTTTATCATTGGTTTTCCTGCCTGTGTCAAAACCGAAACAGACATATGTGATTTATTGATGATGTTGTTCTCCTGTAAGTATTTCAAAAGCAACAGAATTACAGGGTATGTGTCTGACTGTACGCTTCTTCATGCAGTTTCATTTACACAAGACCACAAACACTTGGCACAGAGCAAGTTGTTGAATAAAACATAAAGCTGGTAATGATTTAAAACTGTCAAAACCAACAAGGGAGCGGTAATGTAAAGAGATAACAACAGACAAAGCAGGATGTGAGACCATCTGTTATCTCACATTTTCCCAAAGACAGCTGCAAAGTACAAACAACTTGAAACTGTACGGCTGCTCAGTCCCATCTGCATTGATGAAAGGGTTTTTTTAAAGTATAGATGAGATGTAAAAGATGCATCAGCTGTATCACAGGATGTTAATTATTTTAACAGTTTGTTTTCATTACAATTACTGCTTCATCACTGCTTCATAAAAGCAGGAATTGTGAAGATCTAATTTACAGATGGTTGACAAATCAAAGAAAAAAGTAATATTAAGTATCTTAGTAAGGTGTTGGACCACCACAAGCCTCCAGAAAAACATGGCATAAAGTCTCCAAGGAACAAGAGATGGAGAGCGCTCTAACACATTGGTTGAAGCCTGGTGACTGTGGAGGCTGTAGCTGTGTTATTTAATTCATTTTCATACTTTTATAGTATTATGTATTTATCTTGTTTAAGAGATCAACATAGATATGAGGAATGTGGACAAACTCAGCAACTGTGCCAATTATGATGTGACTATGCTGCTGCTTTTGTATCATTTCTTATTTCATAAAACACAATACATTTTGAATACAGGGAGTGAGAAGGGAATCATAATTCTTCCAATTACTGTAAGCAATATCAAACATTTGCAATAAAATTATACGCAATTAAAGTTACTAGTAAGCAAGTGATCTGCATTCAAGTCAGTTTTTAATCTTGTTCAATGGATTAGAGGCATTGATTCTCCAGACAGCTGCAGGAATTTACTTACAAAGACAATTACTTACAATTACTGACTGCTAATAATGTTAATTGTTTTAGTTGTATTTAACTATATTTTTGCCCTAAAACTATATAAGATAAAAAAATATTGTCTAAGAAGGGAAGGGAAAATAGGTGTGTGCTCCATGACTCAGCTCAAATTCAGCTGGAGCCACAAGGTTTCTCTCATCCTCCCTTTCTGCTTTTCTCACCCAGCCACACTATTTTCTGCTTACCCTCAATCTCTCAGTCACTCTCCCTATCTCGTCTCTCCGTCTCGGCCTCTTCCACTGTCACTCCTCGCCTCACTCTCTGTCGACACATCCGTCCGCCGCTCACTCCATTTCTCTGAATCACTCAGCCCTTTTAGCTCTTCTGCTGACTGCTTCCATTGATCTTCATCTCCTCAGTGTTCCCCATCTCTCAGTTCTTTCTCATTTTCCAACATATTCCTCAAAATTCCATTTCTCCTCTTTTGCATCACTGCACTATCTGTCTCATCATTTCTCATCACTTCATTTTATCAGCAAGGCTCCTCAACCGTCTAGCAACCCAAAACCCCATCTTTCTGTCTTTCTCTCTCCCTCATAAAAATATACACACAGGCACACATAAACACACACTTGCTCTAGCGTTCACACTCTATGATCTTTTAACACTGCAAGGCTCTCCACTCTGGTGTTTCCTTGGAGGGGAACACTAACATATAGCATGTATGATCTCCGTTAGCACTTACATAACACAGATCTTATATAACAATTACGACATTTCTCTTCTTTCCTTTTTAAAAAAAAATCCATTATCATAATCAATGTTGTGTTCATAAGATCAAAACCGCTTTTCTTTTCTGTTCCACTGTGTGAAAGCCCAGTTGAATTGGTTTATGTGTGTTAATGCAACAGTGATTGTATATGCTCATTCATTTTCCTGCTAGAACTTAATGGCAGCCCATATGTCAAGCTGCTCCATGACTTCTTCATTATGTATGATATGGATGCAAATTCCGTTCACCAGGCTCAGGACAAGGGTCAAGGGAACAAGATTTATAGAGATCTAAATCTTCCTGTCAACCACAACTATACGCAGGCATGGGAAGTAACAGATTACATGTAACAGAATTACGTCATTGGGATACAAAAAAGGTAACTGTAATACAATTTTAAAATACATTTTAAAATAAAGAACAATATACGATGCACATGTGCAGTGCTTACACACTACAACGCTTCACATGACTGCACCACTTGAGTGAAACCATAGCTAATCGAATAGTTGCCAATGCATTATCATGGCCTCTAGTGAAAATAAATACTTTTAATTGGGAGAAAATTTCACCATTATTTTGTCTTTATAGAACAGCATCTCAGTACAGTGCAAGTTCTTCCTTCCAGGTGTGAAATGGTCCTTGGGCTACTGCCTGAAATTTGCTGTTTTTCTTTAAAAGTACACTGAGCAGAGGCCACATTTTTTAAGGTAAAAATCTTGGTTTCCATTTTCTTTTCTAAGGTTACATTGTTCTGTTGTCTTACTTTAATGTTGTGATACTTGGATTAGGTTACTGACTACATTGTTTGAATAGATAAGTAGTAACTGTATCGGATTACAGTTTTAAAGTAACCCTCCCAACCCTGTAAATAACTTATACTGTATATTCTCACATATGGGCAAACGGTTTACCAAAACCAGATAGAGGTTTAATTATACCAGCACTACATGCCTTTTTCTTCTCTACATCAAAAAATAAAATAAGCTTCAATTCCTTAAACCAAACCATCCACCACAGTTTAGCTCAGAAAATATGTTGCCTTTTCTTTTCTAGTAGATTGGTGCCTCAGAGGTTGGCAGAGAGATGTGTGGGGCTGGAGTAAATGAACAGTGATGGGCTGATCACACAGGCTATGAAACAGACAAGGAGATCAATATTTCACCAAGAGTGATGAAAACAGCCGGATGAGGCTGCCTGTGTGGTTGTTTCTGAGTGTGTTTGCATGTGTGCATGTTTTTCTGTCTTTACAGCACAAAAGTTGTTCTTCTTCTGTTCTGCTGTTCTTATTTTTAAGGATCATCGTTTTTGCTTTTAACAGGATTTTGACCAAAAGGCTTAGTCAGTTTAAAGCAGGTTCAAAGCATCAGTTCTTACCTGGGTTTTATGTCACCCATGGGGTCGTATTTCCTGCTGCAAGAGGACTGATCACTGCAGTTTAATAGTAAACAAAGAAGCCTCCTGATAATAGAAAGTGAAGGCAAGTGGAAATAATAGCCTGCTGACTATACACCAGAGTAAGTCAATTGATTAAACTACAGAATTGTTGCAATGTAAATGGTATTTGTAACATTTTTTCTTTCATGAGTAATTTTTAATGCAACTTGTGTTTTATGTCAGAAATAAATATGAATAAATTATTTAAATGTTGCTGCTTGCTCTTTAGTTTAGACCTTTTAAAACTGCATTTATCCCACAAGCATGTTTTTTTTCAGCATAAACTCTGTTAAAAATCCTATTTTGTGAATGTTACAGTATAAAGCTTCCAGAAACCGATTATAGTACGTGAGAAATTACATAAACACCAATGTACAAATTGATTGTTATAACCATTCAAAATATTACAATTCTACATTTACTAGTTAGTTTAATATTGTTTCCCTATTTGTACACACAGATACAATTGAAAACTGTAAGAAATAAAATTATAATACATTTATGTGTAAAGGGATTTTATTGTAACTCAATTTTGTGTTTTTTCATTGTAATGTTTTTATGTTTATAGTCTATGGACATAAATAATATACAGTTTGAAAGCCCCAAATCAGGTTTTCTCAGCTATATACATGATAAATTAGGTAAATAAACATGTTGTAAATAAAACATGTTTAATGTATTCACCAATGAATAGACAGAATAAAAATAAGAGAATATATGAATATAAAGTGGTTCACATAGTATGATTTCCACATTTGTGTGTGTTTTCCATTTTTATACTTTCTTTTTGTCAATTTGTGAAACAACAGATATACATTAAATTAATTTGATGCGATTGCTTTCAAATTACCTTTTGTAAACATAATTACTTATTTTATTATTATGTTTATTTTTATTCATGAGTTTTATACTATATTAATTTTGTATATTAGATTTATTTATACTTGATTTGACTAACACAGTCAAAGTCCACATCTGTGGCAGACCCTGCTTACAAATTTGAATGTATATTATGTAATGATTACATTTTGCTTCGATACAGGGGTTAGAGGGTTTATTAATTAAGTTACAAAAACTGTCTTTTTAACACACAAGGACACTAAAGTCAAGTGAAAAACACAAAAAAACAGTTATAACCATTTGAATGTAACCAATCAACACAAGGAGGATAAATTCTGAAGAGGGTAAAAGAGATAAAAGAGTTTTCAGCATTTTGTTAAAAGTGTTGTTTTTCTTGTGGGTAGACATATTGGTAGATAAACCACCCATACAGGATACAGTAGGTAATCTCTCTAAATTATTTTTAAAATGTTCTTCTGGCAATATCAATTCATTTTTATTCCAGTCCCGAGAGTGGGGTAAGCAGAGGGCAACTAAATTATAAATTAGACCAACCAAGTCCCAAAAGGATTATTTTCTCATTTTCCTCTCGTCGTGAGTTAGTTTGCATTGGAAAAGAAGTGTGAGTCTGACACTGTATTGGAATAAGTCTGTATGACTCCAAATGGCAAACAGCAGACAGACAGTGACATGCTTTAATTTTATGACAGTGTATTGCACGGCATTTTTATTGCACACACAGGAAGAGAGGCAGAGCAGGTGTTTTGTCAGTAACAATTACACATTGCAGTTTAAATATCCAATTCAAAGGGGCTTTATTGCCAAAGCAAGTGTAAAATAAATGTATATGCAGATGAATAAGAATTAAGAATAATAATAGTAATAACAATAATAATAATAACTTAAAATGAAGTAGAAACTTGTAGTTAAAACGTGTTAAGATTCTTTGACCTGCTGCACTGATGTAATGTGATGTTTTTATCGTATCTGGTGTGACCAAAGCTGGACAATAAAGTTATATTCTATTCTGTTCTATTCTACCTTCTGTCAAGTGATGCAGACGTAAAAAAGTGTCTTTATTAGGGCTGCAGTAGTGTGTGTAGTGTAGAAATGTTCTTTCTCTGATATAAGAAAAGGAACAACTAGTCCCCAGTGTAGATCTATAGTTCTCCTGATGAGTAACTTGACTTCAGTCAGGCAATTATACCGATCAGCCATAACATTATGACCACCTAGGCACCCGGTGCCACATTTTGACCACTGGCAGGTGAAGAGAATAACACTGATTATCTTGTTATCATGACACCTGTCAGTGGATGGGCTATATTAGGCAGCAAGTGAACAATTGTCCTCAAGTGAATGTGTTAGAAACATGAAAAATGGGCAAGCATGAGGATCTGAGCAACTTTTACATGTTCATTGATCCACATGGGGAGCGAAGGCTGGCCCGTGGGGTCCGATCCAACAGACGAGCTACTGTAGCTCAAACTGATGAAAAAGTTAATGCTGGTTCTGATAGAAAGATGTCAGAACACACAGTTCATCGCAGTTTGTTGCATATGGCTTGCCCAGGTGGTCACAATGTTATGGCTGATCGGTGTATAACGTGGTCAAATTCTTAGCAAAACCAGTCAAGAGAAGAGTAAAAATTTATTTTCCTGTGTATTTTAAGTTCCTGAAATACGCTAATATTAAAGCAAATTTGTTTCCTTAGGATGGTGAAGGCACGACATAGTTGTCCAATTTTCATGAGTGGATGGAGTAAGGAATACTTCACTCAAAATGTATAATTATGTAGTTGTCTCACCCATCTGTGAGCCAGTATTGATAGCAAAATCTCCAGCTCTTTTGTAGCTAATTCTTTACACATTCTTACTTCCAGAAGTCAAGTGGTACACATTATGTGACAATGTGCAAATACTAGTGGTCAATTTTGGTAAATATGCAAGAGTAGTCTTACATGTCTCTGTAAACCCAAAATTCCACCGGTCATGGCTTTGTGATGTTGTGTCTGCAACGCACTTTGGCTCCGTGATCTATGCATCTTAGAAGAGACTTCAGAGCGTGTTGCCTGCCCAACGTTGTTTACTTGTGTACAAAACTGTCTGTTTCTCTACTTCACATCTACTCTAACCTGCCTCTGACTGATTAACTTCTGGCCTGGTGCCACAGAGTTGATCTAGCATGAAATTCGATCCTCCTGCCTACGGTATTTTATTTTATTGCCAGTGCAATCTGCTCTTCAGTCAAAAATAAACCCGTCGTGTATAATTTGTGTGTTTCACAAAAGCATTAGAAAGTAACATAGAAAGAACATTCTGGAAAGAATTTTTTTTTTTTTAGCTGTTCTTAGGTTATAAACAGGAGAGAAAACTATTTAGATCAGAATCAGATTTTTTCTCTGATTTGCCTCTAGAAAAATTAATTGAATTAGTTGAGTCACTATGCAAATGGAAGTGTGGTTAATTAATATAATTAAACTTCTAGTTTAGATGGAGGGAAACCATTACCACAACGGAGAGCGAGAGGGTCATTTGACTATCGGGGAGCAAAGAGGGTAGAATCAATGCTGTTTGAAGTGATGACTCAGTTACCCTTGGAAAGCCAGAGGCAGGTGAGAAACTGCAGCCATTTACGCTAGCAGAGTTTTGAATTCAGTCCAAGTTGCCACAGGCAGCTAACAGGCAGGTCCCCTGGGAAAAGGGGATAATGGGGACATGGGAAAAATTGAATAGATTGAGCACAAGGTGTACTGCCACATTAAATCATAAAGCATGCTGTCACAGTGTCTGGAGGAAGGGCTTGGGACCTGAGCCAAGAGGGGTGCTGTATTCCAGCAGACTAGAGATGAATAAATTGTGAATAAGAACAGTTCCTGATAGGAAGACAGTTTATCTGAGAAATGTTAAGTGAAAACTTTAATAGATTTGAGTATATGATGTGGTTTTTGCATGGTTTATTTTCATAAAAGTGAGGAATGTGATATAAAATCACAGAAAAGTCGATACTGTGCTAAATGGCCATGGACAACAGGTGGAGTAGGGGCACCCTCTGATAAACTTTTCATCTTCCCTCCTCCTAAAATAGTGATTTAAATATTCTAATTACAGAAAATAGGTGCGTCACAGAGTGAGAAAACAAATAAGAATGCAGACAGCTCAGAAATCCCTTCCACAGAACGGCTTGAGAAGTCAAAGTACTCGAATCGATAACAGAAGACACAAGGAAAACATGGCGTCTGCTCGAACATCAGTGTTGCAGACAGATACACTTGCAGAGTTAGCTAGCATCATAACGCTGCTACAAAGTATTGCATCTAAAATGAATGGACTGAAATCGGATATGTATGCAGTCCAAATGAAAAAAAACGAAAGATTTAGTGACCCGAATGACTGACGCTGAAGCCCGAATATCAGCGCTGGAAGATCAAGACCAAACAAGTGGAGCAATGGTGGATACTGTGGTGAAAACCATCTTGCAGCTCCATTTGAAAATAACCTCATCTTGAAGATGTGCCGGTCGTAAAACATAGTGTATAGTGGGAGTGGTGGAAGGTGGCGAAGGGAGAGATGTGATGGGGTTCGTCCGGGTGCTTATGTAAATGTAATGAATTGGAGATGCCTATTATGGGTACGACACGGTCTCATATACTGTATTTATATATGTAAGGGATAATGCCCGATTAGGTGTCCATTATTAGGAATTAATGGAGAATGTGAAGAACCGTCTGACGTGCAGCAGAGTCTCTGTGAAATCCATTAATTCCTGATTATGGACACCTTGAAGGGCATTATCCCGTGTATACCATGGTCACTTGCTAAAGAAAAATGTTTTTTGCAAGCCGTGACCCTGTTCCTTTCTAATACATGGTGGAATCATTACCATCCCATAAGGTTCTAGTGCAATGGAAACGTTACTCCAGTAAATGGGATGAACGTTATGCTCGCAAGATTCAAAGTCAATAAAATGTCATTGTAACCAAATCAATATCAGTAATAATGCGTATGCATATGCGTATGTATATGTTTTTTATCTGTTGTTTTTCTTGTGTTATTAGTTTTGTAATTATTAGTAGTTATATTTTGTTGTCTTTTCTGTTGATGATATCTTTGTTCTGCATGTTGTTGTTTTGAAAAGCAATAAAAAAGGAAATTATAAATAAATTGCCATTATCATTACTACTGGTTCTTGCGGTGTATTTCCATCTGTGGTTTGTCTAAGTGGTGTTGCCGTTACTGTGAATAAGTGGTTTCAATAAAAACGTCATGTAATTAAGTGTTTTGTGCTTTTTCATCTTTTATGTTAAGTGTCCAGTTATTGGCTATGAGTAAGTATAGGTTGTTTAAAGCAAAACCAATCTGTAAAAAAGTGTTTTATTGATGTTACCTCTATGTACACCATTGTATACGTCTCATCACAACTCATTGCCAATGACTACGTTGTGACAGAACTGCATTTCTGTTGAAAATCTGTTCCTGCCGTGTGGAACAAATGACGTGGTAGACCGTTTTTTTGCAGTAACAATGGCCCAAGGTTGTTTTATAGCTATTGTGGTATGAGTGAAAGTAAGTAGAGATTGAAGTGGTGGAAGATGTCAATAAGTTGTCAAGGCTGAGTGGCTGACACAGTCAGACAGAACTTTCTGAAAAAACAGTGTACTGGGAAGAAAAAGTAGAGTGGGGACAGAAAATACTGAGAACACTGATATGCACACTTAAGTTACTGGAAGTAATTAACAAAAGGTAAGTTTTGGATTATAGTGTTTGTCATGGTTTAAAGTAACTCGATATCCTTAATAAGAATTTATTGAATAAAGGAACTGACCTCAAGAATCGTCTTTCTCAGAAAAGTCCTCATTTCTCTATCTGGTGACCTTTGACAAGCACAATTTGAAAAACAAATAACTTTCACTCCAGCTACAGGTGAGGCAGAAAAATATTTATACTTATAATAGGATGTTTTTGAACCTATAGATAAAACGCTTTCTTGAGAGAAAAGCTCCGAGGACAAATTTAATTTTAAAATCCAGGTGCTTTTTATCTTTAACAGCTTGAGTGTCCACTGCGTAATACATGACACACTTCCGCAATTAATATAGAGTCCAGGAGCATATTTCATTATTTAAAACAGGAAAGTACTGTTCGTAATATTTATATGCCATTTGATTTCACAGCACGTTTCAGTGTCCTGTGTTCACTGGAAATAAAGCTTAATTTTGATCTCTTACTCACTACAGCAGAAGTGAAGAATCTCTGTGTCGCTCTTGATGCTGAACTGTTTAACCTTTAAAAGCAGCCTGAATATCTTATCTTGCTTTTAAATAATGTACCTTGGGTACCCTGAGTGTTTGTGCTTGATGTGATATGAATGCCTCTCCCTACTCCTTTAGTTGTGACATGCATGTTTTTCTCTTTTTTCTAACTTAATCGAGTTTTACCTTCTGTGTTAAATGTGCCAGATGTTAAATGTATGACCTCATATTCAAGTGTTATAATCCTTTAGTCCTCTCTGGTTAACCAAGACAGTGAGATACTGTGAAGGTAATATTTAAAAATTTAAATTCCTCACTAACTCCTCATTTAAAAATCCTCACTAATGATGAATTAAGGCTTTGTAATGGCAAGGACATCAACAGGATGGAGTTTCAATGTTAAAGGGAGGGTTATGACACCTTTAATTATAAATAAAAAAAACTAGTTTCAGTCAATTGTGTAGTGTGTAGTATAGTATAACACTGGGTAAAGACCTTTACTAGTAGTTTTCTTGAGAAACTGAGAGCTACAATAAGCACAGATAAAAGGTGGATAGTGTTAAGTGCTCGCCTCTGCATTTTTACACTATCTGTTTGTACAAAGATTTATTTTTGAGTCTCAGTTAACACTCTCCGACTCTAATTGAGGGCATGAGATAAAATGTTTGTTTTTTTTCATTAAAGAGTGTCACCTAACACAATTAATTACTGAGAGTGGAATGTATCAACCGCCAAGATGAGAAATCACGTGCCGAACAAAGAGGGCAAGAGAAGGAGAAATGCAGAGAGGGAGAAAAAAGCCCTTCAAATGACACAGATGGAGAGAAGCCATCATGATTCTCTTCTGACATGTAATTAACCAGTGACAAAAGCCTTATGCAAGTCTAAATCTCATCTCTAACACACACACACACACACAGGTCTCCCTTCTATGATAATTGGTTCTCCAAGTACCGCTCGCCTCAGTCACATAGGATTTGTGTCACAAATGTGCATGTATCTAGTATGTACAGATGTTAATGCATCAGTATATGAATTACATTGGTGTGTAGGTGCAGTGTTAGCTAGTGTGTCATTGCATGTGGGTGGAAC
>NW_023339707.1:15782992-15788139 GCF_004916995.1 Morone saxatilis | reverse complement strand
TGCCCTGATTATGAGAGACACACTTTCAAAATGTTGGTGAATGAATAAGAATACAAGTATTACTATGTATTCATTGTGTTTTTTTTTATTGTATTTTTGTACATATTTTATGTTTTCATTGCTATGTACCTTTCTCTTGTGTCTTTAATAAAGTCATTATTATTGTTAGATTCCAAATGTTGTCCATTAAATGTTGTGCTCACCTTCCTCGGCTAATGGTCAGCTGCTGTGGGAGAAACTGAGTTTCTGCTGCTGGAATCTCAAGATGCACATTTCTCAGCATAGGCACACTTTTTCAGCAATTATGGTTTACAGGAATGGAAATAGTCGAATAAATCGAGAAAATGCAAATAAAACGGAGGCAGATACAGATAGTTTGACCTAATGCAGTGAATGTAAAACATTTCTTACTGCATGCACTCTGAAAATACGCAGGCAAATACTTTCATAACAGTTGTCTGAATGCCTGTGCACTGGTGGTAGAAGTAGGAAAGTACAAATACTTTGTTACTGTAGTTTTTCCAGGTATCCTGCCTTTACTTGAACATCTATTTTTCTGACCAACGTTTACCTGCTACATTTTTACACAAATGTCTGTACTTTCTGCTTTTTACATTTTCAAAACCAGGCTCACTTTAGTTTTATTTGCATTTTTAGCATAATTGCATGCCTTCCCAGCATCTGTACTGGTACGTATCATACAGACAGACGTAACAAGACAGAACAGACAAGGAAGGTGACTCAACCATATCTGAGGTTTCATTTTGCACAGAAACAGGATGTAGAAATGTTCTTCAGAGAAATCAAGAGAACACTTTTTACTTTTATACTTTTAGTACATTTCTGATTTCTTTTCACTTGAGTTGAAGTTTATTCACTACTTCTCTATTTCCTAATTATTTTTCTACACATGTATCTGTACTTCTACTTGAGTGAAGGATGTATGTACTTTAGCCACCTCTAGTGTGCTGTAATTATTTCTCTGGCACTCTTTTTAATGAGACCATTAACTAAGATGGCGAAAATGCTACTGCTTGAAGGTGGATTTATTCAAAGGCTAAGCAGTGTGCCATCCGTCATTATCTTTCTCTCTTGCTGGACAGTGCTCTTCACTTAATATGTCTTAGGTTCCCTCAAGGCTGGTAAAGGGGTTTAGTCAACACAGTTCTGACATGGGCCAGAGGAAAAGATTATACAGGGTGCAGGGACTGTCACTCACTCAGTCTCTGCAGAGGTCCAGCTGTTGTCCATCTCTGCTTTCCCCTTTCGTGGATAAACTCAGCTACCGCTATCCTGTATCTAACATCAGTCTGTTGAAGGCAGCAGGCACTGATCCAGAAACTGATCCAATTATTATACCCAATATTAAAGCTTATTTAGACTAATAAAGGGCTCCAGACTCCAGTTCTACATTGTTAAAGCACCGTGAGCCAAAAAAAGCATCTGCTAGTTTATCTTAAGCAGGTGTCCAATCCAAAGTGATCCTCTTGTAGTTGATTAAGCATACCGTGAGGATCTCAGGTAACAGCTGAATGAGATGTCTGGCGTATGGCTGGCTATATAAAAGAAAATCCACCTGAGCTTCTATGGGTGCAGATGAGGACTCCTATTCAAAATTCAAAAACTTTACTGCCTGTCACCCATATCAAGACAACACATTTAAGAACAGGCAGTAACCAAAAAGCATACATAATCAAAAATCTCACTTTGTATCATCTCAGGAAAGTTACCAGTAAATTTTTAAAATCTTGCCATGTGGAAACCTATCCTTACAGATATTGTTCTGTTGCTCAAGATCTGAGTGTCAGGTTATCCTGTTCTCTTTTTGTTTTCTGTGTCCATGCCAGGGGTCAGCAACGTAAACATACTTATACTGCTAATATCTTGCAGTGTAGGTAGTGAAAGCAAACAAATTTGTCCACGCACTATTACATTTTGGGGGTGATTTGGAATCCATAGCTAGCTGGGCTTTTTAAGTTAGGGTCAGGATGTCATGACGCACATTTTAGTTGACCAAATGTTGAAAAAGTTTATATGGTCTGGCTACACATTTATACAGCTGAATGTAAGAGTCACTTTAGGCCTACAACAACGATAAATGAAACTGAAAATGAAATAATAAATAACCGTTGTTATGTTTTGTCAAAGCCACTGAGAACCACTGGAGAAGGGCGGCAGGTTTCCTACCACTGGTTCATACAATTGTTTGAGTAGTTTGTGATACTCCATTTTTACTCCATTTCCTAGCTGCAACGGTCACATTGTTTTATTACAGTAAAATATGCTCTCGAGACATCTTGTCTTCTCCTCATAGTGGAAAATATTACACACAAAAAGACTGACTTGGCTAAACCTTTCTTCCACTGTACAGAAAAGCAGTGGAAAGTCCTACTTTGAGACATATATGTTAAGTTAAATAGGGTGGAGTATTTAATGCAGCCTCAGTCTGTCTATTTGTGCGTATTTGTCGCCATCTGCTGGTCATACAGGAGAGAAACAACCTATGCAGAACTGAGCAGCCGGCAAACTCAGAATCAAACTGGCAGCCTGGAAGAAAAAAGGGGTTAAGTTACAAAACCTACAGGAACGCAATTCTAAACACTAAAAATGTAGTCATAGTAATTCAAACAGACTGCATTCTGTGAACACATTGCATTGCAACCATTTGATCGTACTACATACCAAGTTTTAATCACCCAAAAACACAAGGCAGAAACCTTTTTTTTAGAATTTTATTCTTTAAATTATTTTATAAAATCTCATTTACGTTTCTGTATATATGTGTATATATATACATATACATATACACACACACATATATATAAATATATGTATATATATACATATACATATACACACACACACACACACACACATATATATATATTTTTTTTTTTTCACCGATTAACAATTTTGGCTATTTTCCCTTTCCACCCCCATGTATGCCCACATATTGATCATAAGGTCCATACCCCTTCACATAGACATTGTGCAATGATCCTCAGTGCCAAGGTGGAAGGGGGGAGGGGGGGGACAGTGGGTAGGGGTACATGTAGGTTTGAGGGAGAAGAGGTATGGGTCTGGGCCTTGTACAGAGCATGCTAAGAAAGGGTTAGGGAAATAGGAATGGTAAAGGGGCTGCCTAACTACACCACCACTGTTAACATCAGTAAGATAACCACACAAAGAGGTAAAGGGAGTATTGACTTCCACAATGACTTGAGTGTGTCTGGTGTGGGTTAAACCAATTATGTTCAAATGGCTCAATGTATTCCATGACACAAAATAAAAATAGCTCTTTTGTTTTCCCAACATCAGGTACTCATATCCACTGACGAATGTAAAGTAAGCTCCACATCAGATATTTACCTATGACGAGTCTGTTGTTCACCAAAAGATTAAAACAGTGCCCATACTTAGCAGCAGCCCTGAAGACTGTTTAGCCCTTTGTAGTGACCTACACAAATTATCAGTCCACTGATCCAGTTCAAATCCACGTCCCATGGTGTGCGAGTAGGTATCTATGTTGATGATTCTCTTTCTAGGCTTCTTGAAAAGGCCAACATCTACAGACACAAGGCTAAACTTTAGCAAAACCACAGATTTATGTTACATCAACTGTACATCTGGGAAAGCAACAAGATTTTGTTTTCAACTCCAATAAGATATTTGTTCTTCATTTGGCAATATGATCGCTCTTGCAACATGGCTCAATACTTCTGAAAGTCATCTTTGTTGCTGGTATGATGTGCGATGAACAGACGGAAATATATCTATGATAAATATTAAAACTATTTAGAAAGGCTTCATTAGATGAAAAATAAACAATTGCACACCTCCCCTAAGGTCACTCGAGACTTTTGTGATACCCACGTTAGCTAATGTTGACCCAAGATCTCTTCAGCTACATCCAAACAGTATCAAAACATCCCTTCTTTATGTTGTTTAACACGATAAAGACACAAAACACAAAACTCAGTTTTAAAGGGAAGGAATGAGCAGAAGTGAGAGATCAGAAATCACTCACAACAAACTTGTGTGTTTAGGTAATATGAAACTTGACTTCCAGGCAGAACATGGTTATATACATGAACCCCTGTAAGCACATGATATATATTATATATATATATAGAGAGATAAAGAACAACAATTACGGTGATCCAAAGGGTTATCTTTAGATGTCGCTATTAGCACCGTTATGTCAGATAGAGAGTTTATTCTGAAAGAAGAGCATAACACAGTGAGGTATTTCTTGTTTTTGAATAAGGCTTTCTCCTCTTCTCCTTACTGGTTATTGATCTGCGTTAGTGCTGATGGTTCATCAATCAGCTGGACCAAGTCTTTTGAAAGTGCCTGCCTTTTCAGTCAACTTCCTAGTGGGTTGCTGTAACCAACCTCTCTCACAGGTTATACATTTTGCTTACACCGGTAGTATTTTATCACATGGCTATATTTTACTGGGATTGCATGTTATTGGTTCCACGCTGCTGTAAAGCAGTTGATCTGCCAATGGTTAGTCTTTAAGTTTGGGCGTGACTTTCCTAAGTTGTGTTATAGCACCCCAAGTTATTCTGCTATGTTGAGAGATGGATTGCTCTTTAGGCCTGGTGTTTTGGTGATTGACATTTATTGTTATTACTTCAAAGGGCCGGGCTGTAATGTGTAAAGAACTCCGCTAACATGTAAAAGATGTTGTACTTTTGGAATACTTTAGTGATCCTGGAAGAAGAAATTGTAAGCTCACAGAGGGCTAATTTAAAATCACAATTTTAATTAAAAAAAAAAAAAAGTTGGGTTATTTTGAAGATCGTTTAGGCAACTTACCTTTAATGTTCTGTCAGGAATTAACCTCTAATGCTTAAGCTCGTTCAGCTGAGTAATTTTCGTTTTCGTGTCATCATTTTCATTGCTTTGTGTATTTACCATGCCTGTAGTGTTAAACATTAAACTGGTTTGCCAGGCTGCATAACTAATACGAACTTGATCAATGACCAGCTAAGGAGTAGAATTCAAGGAATTGAAAAAACAGTATGGATTAACCTCACAGAGCGTATTGACCGCGCATGACTGACAGAATTATGCAGCATTCATCTTTGCAGATATATAGTATATATATAATAATATAAAAGACAATATCTATTATATAT
>NW_023339707.1:15781938-15782892 GCF_004916995.1 Morone saxatilis | reverse complement strand
TTTTTTTTTTTTTGTCCCCCCCCCCCCCCCCGTAAATAAAGAAACTGTAAACAGAAAGCTACATAGTTAATACGACAAAGCCCAGGATTATGTCACAAAATAAATAACTCCGGCTAACCTCTAAAGGTGAGATCAGCTGATTGTAAGAGGAGATGTCCTCTATTCAGCGAAAACACAAGTTGCAAATTAGAGAAGAATAATGCAATAAATAGAGTGTTCCTTAGGTTTTTAGGGCTAGTTTGAAACCACAATGTCGAACTGGGTGTATAAGCTGAAGCCATTTGAGGTAGACAGAAACCGTGTCAGAGTATATACACTTTCATACTGTCTAAAACCAATCAGTAACCTCACACACTGTCAAAGAACCATAATCATAATTGATTTGTGGCCCAGCATGAGACTTCCTGCAACTCCACCTGAGACTGACGGAGGAACCACTGATCTGGTAAGGGTGCACTACAACATCATGGACCATGGTGGCTTAAGGAGTGTAATGAAAGAGGAGGGGAAGGGGGGAGGGGGCTTGGAACTGACACAACTCAACAGGCTATTTACCAGAAAAAAGTCAACGCCACACATCTTCAACGTCTCAAGTCAACAGCAGCATTTAAACCTCAGTCATATAACCAGAAACAATTGACGGTTAATTTACAAGGCATAATCTTTTAAATAGAATATATGGCATCTGACCATTGTCTCAATATTTCCCTTTGAGATATCTCCCGCCCCGCACCCACAGACACAAGTTTATACCCCAAAAGTCCCAATGACAGACCTCATGCCCATTTAACAGTCTCACATTGTTCTAGAGAATAGAGATTAAAAATATATACTATTGACTTATTGACTTCCAGTGTATGTTTTCTCTGTTTTTCCCTACTATTTTTCAAGTTTAAAAAGATCTCCTTTGTCACAATGCAAGCTCAGAGGTCTTTTCTACACACACACACACAC
>NW_023339707.1:15776143-15781893 GCF_004916995.1 Morone saxatilis | reverse complement strand
ATACTGTATATATATATTTTATATATTATAGGAATTTTTAGCTGAGAAGTTAGGCAAAGTATATATGTTCATTTGGACAGAATTCATTCAAAATGAGAAGGAATTAAACTCTTTTCTCCAGTTTCCCTTTTGAAGAGGACAAAATTTGAGGAATTTGGGAAGCGCTACAACATCACATGACTATTCAAGAGCAGGTAGCAAGGTAAAAGGAAGAAGAAATAGATAAAAGGCCTGAACTTGTACAAGGCAGAGAGATGGGCAGACGATATGGCTCTCTGTGGCAATGTGCATTCCAGGGCCCTACTGACAGTAAGAGAAAATGTACAAAGTTCAAAAGAGGGTTAGAGAGAGCGATAAGACCATCAGATAAAGGGGAAGATAGTGACTGAGTTGTTTAAACGGGAACAGAGCTAAAGCAATAGTGCAAGACTACACAGCGGGTTAAGGGAGGGAACTAGAAGGAGAAACAAATATTCTGTCTGCCTGATTCATCGGTACACCAGGTGAGATATGGTGCCGGATTTGAAGTTGAGCTGATGGTTGGGCACAAAGCTGTGCTGGGGATTCTTTCGTGTGCATATATCCTTTGCATACAAGCCCATGCACGAGTCACATGACACCTTAGAGCAGTTCACACAGGTGTGAGATGCACCTGGCTTGTTGCAAAACCCGCATCGCGATCCCCCCATGCTTAATCGCTCGCTGCTGCCTCCCTTTGGTGTTGTCAAGGCAACAGACTTGCTTGGAAACAGCTTAGTGGACATGAGGGGTTTCTCCACCATCTGGGGGTGAGGGTGGGGGTGAGAGTGTGAGTGGGTCAGTGTGAGGGGGTGCGGATGGAGATGGGAGTGGGAGTGAGTATTAGAGTAGACAGAGAGCTTTTCCTTGACAGGAATGTATCCATCGAGGGGTCGTGGTGATTTGGGGTGGTAGTCCTGGAGGCCGCAGCAAGGGGAGGGGTCCACATCATGACAGGCAGAACAGAGGATCATGTCACACCTCTGGCAGGAGGCCATAGAGGAGCAGCCGAGCCCACAGCCCTGACACTTCACACTACCATGACCTTTGAGCAGCCACCCATCCCTTGACTCCCGAGGCTCTCTGGATGGAGGTCGAGAAGGGGTCTGCCTTCCTCCCGTCCCGGCGCCACCCCTCTCTGTGTACAAGTCAATCTCATCCAAAGAGGACAAGTGGTAGGATGTGTAAGCATCAGCCGGGGGAGGCGACTGAATTGGGAAGAAATCCGCAATAGGGCTATAAGAAGGTGGAGCTGCCACAGAGAAGAGAGATGCTGAGGTGCTGGGCCTGATGATCTCATCCTTCATATCCTCCTCTGCATCCACAAACAGAGGCTCCTTCCTCAGACTCAATGAGGCCTTCAAGACAGGCTTGCTAACTGCTGCGTGCCAGTGACCAGCCCCATCTGTAACATCCACAGACTTAGACGGTCGGCTACCCCGCCTCAGGTGGTGGGCATGAGGCCTCTCTATATCCAGCGGCCGCACAGACAGCCGAGCCATATCTGCCCCGAGGCTGTCGCGTCTGCGCAGCGCCTCGGCACAGCCAGCTGCATCATCTCTGCACCCTCTGCGGAGCTCCAGGGCCTCCAGCTCTGAGGCTGAACCACGGGCCAGAGCCACTACCTCTCCCAGAAGACGACACTCTGCCTGGGCCAGGAAGAGCTCAAACGCCAACTGGCGGAGATGATTTGTGCCTCCTGGGTGCTCCTGCAAATGGAACTGCGAATCATGGTCACAGGTGTAGCCGATGATGCGCATTAGAGATCGGAGTTCAGCATCAGAGATGGCGGACTGCAGATGGTACACGTATGGACCAGTGAAGGTCTGAAAGAGAAAGAGGTGAATCAGCATTATTATACATACATTTAGATTAAAAGATTCCTCTGATATTATATCATTCAAAGTAAAGGTTTGTTCTGCTACTGTGTTTACTGACATCACGGATAGTATTTAACAACAGGACAAACAATTTAGCAGGGATGGCAGGTTCAAATCCTGTGTTTCAAATTTTGGTAGGAGGGCTACCCTTTTGTTTACATACAACAGCAGCACGACCGCATACAACACATGTTAAAGTTACACAAGAAACTAACAAACTAAATTCTAAATTAGACATTAATAATAAGGAGTATTTGTTTAGTCTATGTTAACTATATTATAGGATGTATATGTTATTGTTTAGTCAGTTACTAATGTTGGATAGCCTTGTTAGGCGCCTGATAAACTATGGAGACAAAGACCTGACATTATATTTAAATAAAAAGGTCATTTGTAGCCTAAACATCATGCTCATTAAACCTGTGGAGATTCTGTACTGTCTCTGTATCAGTCAGACCACTGCAATCTTTGTGACCGCTGGCACAGTTACCACGAGCACTAAGATGTGGAAAAAAAAAACATTGTTTCCACCTGGAGGTTGTAAAAGATATGAATGTATATACTATCTGTAAGGAAAAGAGCTGATGGACCATGTGAGAATTCACAACGGAATAAACTGTGCATATCTTTCTGACTGTGCATATGTTCCTCTTTTTATTCAAATCTAAAAGTAGCACCACAAACTTCTAAAAATGTTATTAGATAAACAAAATTTTTTTTTAGCATGTTGCTGTATTTTGATTACGACATCATTTTTAACTGCTTATAGAGAGGCTGGAACATGTATATGCTGAATGCACACTTACTGCGGAAAGTAATATTGGAGGTTGAGGGCTTATATGGCTATAACCAACATTTTAATAACTAAATATCCGCTTTAAGTCAGCTTTGAACGCTGCTTTAAGTAAGAATAACCTGACAACCCTTAGAAGAGACTAAATTCACCTTTATACATCTGAACTCCTTCTTCCAGGGGAAAAGCAGGAGGTTGGTGCAGATGGTTTCCAGCGTGTGGAAGGCTCTCTCCAGGCTCTTGAGGTTGCCCCCTCTCTGACAGCGGAGAGAATTCTCCACCACCTCATAGAAACGCACCATCCGGAAACGCTGTCCTGGGTCTGGCTGGTAGGCCCCTAGCAGAGCTGTGGCTGTGGAGAGCAGAGCCTCGCTGTCCTTGTGCCTCCCTTTGTCCCCCTCCGGTGCAGTTCCAATCCATGTGTATTCCTCCTCCAGACGCCTCTCCAGTGCCGTCACATACCTCCGAAACAGGTCCTCTTTTAACTTGGCATCCATTATCTACAGCGGACTATCAGTCAGCTGTTACATACTTTTCTGAGAGAGCCTCGCCCCTTTTAGCATACCCTGCACCAGGATGCCACATTCAAGCACCATTTTTGGTCACCATTATTCACCGTACGCGCTGGCACACACTCAACGTTAATAGCGTTTTGGAGAGGCGGAAGAGGAATGAGACTTTGTGTCCAATCAGCAGCACATCCTTTAAACAAGAGATGCAGTTGTCTGGTGCTTTCAGTTGGCGTAGCTAGGCTGCAGCCTGTAGGGATGCTTTCTTACAGGCATCTCTGGTACTGGCTCAGAGCCTGTTCTTGTTTCCAGACAAACAGGCCCGTGTGGTGCGAGTTGAGGTCAGGAGGAGCTTTTTCTTCACACTGTTGGTGCAGAGTTGTATCCTTGGTTTCGGCATGTGCAGAGTTCAAGGTCACTCATCTCGCAGACACATCCTGATGGTGTGATTCTTCTGAGCTCCCTCCAAGCTGTAATGACACCAGAGAGGTTTAGACAATGGAAATATCTTCATTATGACAGAGACAGATCGAGAAGTAAACTCGGGCCACATTTCTTTTACTGGCTGAGTCGGTCTCAATTCAAGCCAAAAGAAAATGCATTTGTACTGATCACCAGTAAGAGTTTGTAAATGAAATGATTCAGATAGGAAAGAGTGTGAAAGAGAGAAATGTCTGAGTTCTGAGTGAGGATGCATCCCTAGTTTATATTTACAGATAACGGTGGATTATTAACATGAAGTACGTAATGCAGAAATAGACCGGGGGGAGGGGGGGAGATAACATTGTACATAACCAGGTTTAACTGTTGACAGAGATACTCCTCTTGACTTGTGTTTGCGCCAGTGAACGAGCGAGCTGGCGTGTACACCGTGGTAGCTTGCACTCAGCTTTAGTTAGCTCAAATTAAGGACGCGATATTAGACCTACAGATATCCGGACACACGTAAACCCTGAAGGTTTCTGCTCCTAGTTCTCAGGCAAGCTGCTCGGCTGCTCGTTCCCTCACACACTCACACACACTCACACTCACACATCAACCCCAGCGAGCACCCGTTCACCGAGCTAGCGAGAAACGTGCCTTAGCTAACAACATCACCATGCATTACTATTGCGCATCAACAGCAACGGAGTCAGTCGGTCACGACCAGAGTTGATAAAAGGAGAGACGGAGTGAGGACAGCTTCTATGTCAATTCTTCATGAATCTCTCACACACACACACACAGTATAAGCTATAGCAGTGAACGCCCATTTCAGCGCATCTGGCTAGCTAACGTTAGCTTTAGCTAGCAGGGCGGTCCATCTTTACACAGACATCTTTGGCGATTTTAGAGTCAATTATCTAAACGTTTATCCTCGTTGTGGCGAGACCCTAACGGAACCAAGTGTAAACCTGCTTCAGCTACGAGCTCGCATCGTTTTCTAACCCAGAAACACCACCGACCGCACATCTTACCTTTAACAAGTGCTAGCAGCGGCTAGCTACGCCTCCTCAGCTGTTGGAAATTCCCATCATCCCAACGCGCATGCGCTTAGTTCTGACAGCTCGTCAGCGTCGGGAGCCCACGTGCTGTTTGAGAGGAGGGATGAGGTGAAACACTGCTCACAGTGTGTGTGTGAGTGTGTGAGTGTTGTGACGTGTGTGCTAGTCACGAGTGGATGTATGTGTGAGTGTGCGTGGTATGTGTCTGTGTCTGTGTGTGTGGTGTGTGTGTGTGTGTCTCTGTGTGTGTGTGTCTCTGTGTGTGTCTGTGTGTGTCTGTGTGTGTGTGACTGTGTGTGTGTGTGTGTCTGTGTGTGAGTGTGTGTGTGTGTGAGAGTGTGTGTGAGTGTGTGTGTGTGAGTGTGTGAGTGTGTGAGTGTGTGTGTGTGTGTGAGTGTGTGTGAGTGTGTGTGTGTTACTGCAACACACTGGGGTTGTTTGTAACACTACAACTTCTGTATGTGTGCTAATTCTCTCAGCGCTAATATTATAATTAAAGATTATACGTTAATATGCTAATGAAACACTAACGAGCAAGTAACCGTGTCATATTTAGGAAACTATTTTTGTGATAAGTAAAGGCTTGACTTATTGGATTCTGAAATTATGTTTACTTTCCTTTCCGTGTTTGTGTATTTGTATATTTTATGCAGCGGTTGCACCAGGACACATTCCTCGTAGGCAATAAACATAATGTGCATCCAAGCTCACACGATATTTTCAATAATCAATCGTTTCATATAACTCGTGCTAATGGCCATTATTCTGGGAAATGATCAAGTGTAGGTCATTATTTACATTTAAGCAATATTTGTCAAACATTCTCCAGTTCCTGCTTTTCCAATGTGAGGATTTGCTGCTTTTCTCTGCTGTGTACCATTTTGTGGATGTATTGGAGAGAACAGACAAGATAGCAACCTCAGAGAAATGGGCACTCATAGGCAATTCATCGAGAAAATAAGGCAACAAACAATGTCAGGTGCATTTCAAAGTCAAAGCCAGCTTTATTGTCAGTTACTTCACATGCACCAGACATATAAGCTAATCGAGAGGACGTTTCTCACTC
>NW_023339707.1:15768393-15776072 GCF_004916995.1 Morone saxatilis | reverse complement strand
AATGCTAAAAGATAAAAAAAAAAAGATAGAAAATAAAATATAAAATATACAATATACAATACTTATGGTAGTGCAAAAAAGAAGCATAGTAAGCATTGGCCATTGGTCACTAGTACTCACAGATAATGTTTGCCCATGTTTGTATTGGACAGAACAGACAAGATAGCAACCTCAGAGAAATGGGCACTTACAGGCAATTCATCGAGAAAATAAGGCAACAAACAAAGTCAGTTGCATTGGCCGTGGCTGCACTGTCACTAGTACTCACAGTCGGATAATGTTGTTGTTGTTTACCAGGCTGTTTAACTTGAACACAATCTTTGTTGTTCTTTCGCCGATGGCTCCGCCCTCGCGCATAAAAAAAGCAGCAGAGCCCGGTGACGTCGTCAGAGGGACGGCTGGTGGGGGACGGAGTCGGTGAAGAAAAGAAATGGCGATGCTCGGAGGGTTCAGCGCTGCACAGCTCAAGAAAAACGCCTCCGACGGGAGCAGCGACGTGTCAGAATTCGTCTGTCCAGTCTGTCTCGAGATTTTCGAGAGTCCCGTCAAAACACAATGCGGACATACGTGAGTATTTTCGCCTGTTTTGTCGATCGTCCTCCCCTCAGCCCACGTCGACCACCAGCGATTCAATGGTAGGAGATAAAAGTACCGGGGGGAAATTGTTGTTTTTGAACGTGTCGTGCCACCGGAGACGCACATCATCGACCACGCATGTGCATGCGTTTGTTGTGACCCTGTAATTCAGTTTTATTTACTTGAATATTTGGCAAAAGCGATGCCAGCTTGCTAAATCAGTTTCAGTTTTGTTTACATCAAAGAGGAGGCCTCACCTGGGAGTTGTAGTTCAGATCTCTATTATTTGGACTCATCAAGCCGCTTGAAAGGACTACAAGTCCCTGCGCCCTCTTGAGGTGGGGACTTTCCATCTGATTTACAGGAAGCTCTAGTTAGGTTTACAGGGCTCTTTCAGCGAATGACACCATCTGGTTTCTTGTAGTGTATTTTAATCAGTCAGCCTATAAATAGTAGGAATGCTTGTAAAAAGAAAACAACAACAACAAAACTTTCCTTCTGGTCATCAGAGGCTAAAATAGAGCAGAATTAGTGGCTTGATTCCTAATTGTTCATCACATTTCTTCTCCCGTCTCTCGTCAGGTTCTGTCAGAGCTGTTTGCAGGAGTGTTTGCGACCACAGAAGCCTGTTTGTGCTGTATGTCGAGCCGGGCTGGGTCACTGGAATAAAGCTGTTGAGCTTGAGGCCCTCATCCAATCATCTGTGGCGTCTTGCAAGGGATGTGGAATTCAGGTATGTTTTATGACTATTCAGAAGCTTCAGAGATCAGACATTTCACTGACTTTTGCTGGTTTGTTGTGAATTAGATTTCGCAAACACGCAAAGTTTTAGACGAGGGCTGCACAATTACTCACAATTTGCAATACGGCCAAGTGCAATACGCATGTCGTAGAAGCAATATGCAAATGTTTTAATAAAGGTAAATGTGTGATAAAACAGCACTATAAAGAAGTACTGTAGTGCTGCAGAGATGCCCTGGTCTACAAATCTTGTTCTCCAGATTTAAGAAAACGTGTGTTTTGGTACAGACCCCCAAGAATATCACATTGTCATGATTTTAATATTTTTTTTTTGTGAACATTGAATTTGTGAATTCCCACATGAATCGTGAATCAAATCGCAATAACTGAAAATAATTCCATTATGATCTTTTAACCATATCGCGCAACCCTAGTTCAGACCAAACGTAAACTGATACTGTGTCAGGATTCAGTCTTTATATATTCAGACAGTAGCAGAGTTGACATTGCAAACATTGAACAGAACAATTCTATAATTTTGTTTGCACTAGCAGTTATTGTTGTGTGCTTCCTCTCTATTCAGGTTGGCCTTTCTCAGATGAGAAGCCACACCGCTGCCTGTTCAAAATACCAGGAGTACATTGAAGAGGGAGTGAGGACCACTGCCCAAAGCCAGCCTGCCATCACCAGGTTAAATACAGGGTGATAAGAAAAACCAGGACTTTGTCCAAAATCACTTCCTTGTTTACTAATTCTCTATTACCTACGTAATAAACACTCAGTAATTTACTCAGTATTAAGCAGTAAAATGAGATTTTGGGCTGTCACTGACTGGTGTAGTGTGTAGTAGAATATGTATAGGTTAGCAAAATGTTGTTCTCAAACACAACATCACCATCAATGACTTGTCACTGGGTTTGACTTCCTGGTTGTCATACCGTATTCCACATACCTTTTGTAAACTAGACAATCAACCCATAAAGCCATTAAATGGATTATCCTCTTCAGCCAAAACTGGAAACAGACCCAGGTTGTAAAAAAGTGGAATGGATATTTATATTGCAACATATTTTTGTGATAAGTATTTGTGCTTTGTGGAGATAATTACAAATGGGAAAAGTTTGAGAAACAGTCATTTGGAATGTGGATAATCAGGTAGTGTCCTTTGCAAGTCATTTTACCCAGTTGGATTCATTCAGAAAATGGTATTTGCAGCCTTTAAAACCAGAAAAAATACTATTATTGTAGCTAAGTTTTATGCAGTTGCAATATTCCCTATAGCTAAGCTGTCTCTTTGTAGAAAAAAGGTTTAAATACAGACTCAGTAGTGTGACGTATTGTATTGTTTCTGTTTCTTTCCCACAGTCCAGTTCCAAATCGGTTCACCTTCACCTGCCCATACTGCAACTGCCAGAACCTTGATCAGGACGGCCTGGTTGAACATTGCACTTCCCATCATGCTCGAGATGCACGCCAAGTGGTAGGAAATCCACGCTACACTGTGACTCCAATAGTCGCTCTTTAAAAATAAGGTTACATGCTTTGTTTGAATGCTGCGAGGGTTAATTGGTTCATAGATGCTTTATTACTCTCACTTTGTTTCTGTCCAGGTGTGCCCCATCTGTGCCTCAATGCCTTGGGGTGACCCTAACTACAGGAGTGCTGACTTTTTTCAGCACCTGAAGATCAGACACACCTTCTCTTATGATACCTTTGTTGTAAGTTGAGACTTTAAACACTATCTGGAGTTTCTTTAATGTGATGCGCAGAGTTTTCCAGTAGCCAGCCAGTAGGAAAAGTTAGCCAGTTAGAGGCAGGGAGAAAGAATTTGGTCATAAAAGCCCAAATGTGGTCCATCATATACACTGATCTTAATTATTGCATATAGCAGTGTATTTATTCTCTTGTACTTGATCAATTGACTGACAGTTTTCTTATTTGAGAAACCCGGTCACAGAAGTCTGGAGGAAGCCAAACAAACTGCTATTGTATTAATAAAATCAGGCAATAATTGACCTCTGTCCATCATTCAGTGAGCAACCGTGATTTGATTTTATGCTGCGCATTAGTCTGTGAACAGTGAAAGTGAAAGTAGTTACCTCACAGAGAAGTTGGTGCAGCTGCAGCCCTTCATCTAACAGCTCACTGTGGCTGCTTCTGCTTGTTTCATTTCTCCCTGCAATATTTAAAACTGATCTGCCGTTAAAAAATCACCAAAAATGACCAGTCTTGCTTTGTAGAGACACTTTTGAGGAATGATAGTAGCCAGTGTCAAGCTCACACATTGCATTTCCTGTAACTTGCCTACTTCATAAAAAAGTCAACAGTTTTGCCAGTTAAATGCTTTTATTGTGTAGCTGCAGCAGTAGGAAATGTTTCATTAGCAGGAACTTAATACAGTATTTTTTCCGGAAATAAAAGTAGCCAGCTGGACTTAAATGATTAATAGGCTGTTTATCCAGCAGCTGGCGCTTATGGAAAGTTCTGGGTGTGATGACCGTCAGTTAACTTGGTCCTGTTTTCCTCTCTCTTTGCATCCATGTCTTTGCAGGATTACTCTACAGATGAGCACACAATGATCCAGGAGGCTCTACAGCGCTCTCTTTTGGACAACTGAAGTGTGAACAATCCACCTGAGGAGGAATCCAGTGATGTGAAGTCTTGAGAAGACAGAACAACACACTGTATCATCATTCATCTATCATGAGGATGGTGGTACTCTATTACTATGGTAATCAGTTTCACAGGGAAATTGGTCTTGTTGCTATGACTCTATAGGTTTATTATTCAGAAAATAAATCACGCAATATGGTAAAAAAAAAAAAAAGCATATTGTACTGTCTGATTTAGGAGTGATTCTGTGTTTCTGGTGTGATAATCTCTTATCCTCCCCCCCAGTTGAGTCTGTAGACTTGATAGTTTGTTGAATATCTATTAAACTATGTTTGTTAAAGCAGTTTGTTTATTGATGACATGGTGTCATATAGCCAAAAACTTCCAAAGTTGTAATTAAATTTCCCTGTCGTCAATACTTGATGTTATAAGAGGGTTTGACCACTAGGTGGCTAACTATTGCCAGCAAACGACAAACTTCACTCAGTGAAGTGGTCAAGTAATGTTAACAATAATATATAATAATCTACTCAAGAGTGACTCTGCATGTTTTCCCTCAAAAGAGGAGAGGGCGTTTTTTGTTTATATTTTTGAGTTTATCAGCAGATGGAAGCTCTGTCTTTTTTTAATGCTGTTTCTGCGTGAAGTATGTGTTTGTGTGTGAGAGAGTGTGTGTGTTCATTCTGTTTTCAGAGATCTACTGGAAAGAATAAATAATATGAGGGTCAAACAAAGCCAGAGAGGGCTGTTTGCTTTATTGTAATGTTTCTCCCTTATGTCTTTGTGCCTGCTGGTAGATCTTGTTTCTGACTTCCAAAACTCATAGGGCTAATAGTTCATCGGGTGAAACAAAAGATGCAAGTAGGAGACCATCCGTGTGTTATAATCGGTCAGTTCTGTGATTTCTTTTATTTTTCATTTTGATGAGAATTTATTTGCATGTTTATGGCCATAGGGGGGCAGTAGAGTTCCACCGCTCTCTGGCCATTCATGACAGCCACGGCCCTCACCAGCCTCCTGGCTCTGTTGCAAGACATAATCCAACACAGATTTCATTCTATAAATGTACTTTACTCAATGTGTTGTTCTCCAGCTTCACTTTTTAACTGGGTTTTGTTCAAATGCACAAAAATGTCACTGATCTTTTGAAACTGAGGTTTTAGAGGGGTTATTTGTTATAGTTTTAACAGAATAACCACAAGTTCGCTCCAGACGGTGGATGACATGACTTTGAGATTTTAAATGTAACTTACTGTAGTGTGTTTTTTTCATTCCCAGTGTCTTGGATGCTTCATCACAAAAAGAAACACTCCAGTTTGTTTAGCTGGTTTTCACATTTCTTCACATCACTGCCAACAGTTATGAAAGAAAAATCCACAATTATTATTTGTATGCCTACCAAACTGACAGCATGTGGTTAACAAGAAAATTCTGTTTGACTTTGCTTGATTTTTGCTGGATGTTTTCATTTTAATTCTTAAAATGTGAATTGTCTCTTTTTTTCACATCGGTGTAGTTTTCCACTGACTTGTTATTGTCACGAATCAAATATATACAGTGCGTAGTGCAAATCTTCACACACCGTTGCATTGCATTTGTCTTCTACCAACAGGTAAAATAAAACCAGATCAAGTAGCTCTAGAGCAGAACCTTAATGCCTTTTCACGTAGTCTTTGGTGCCACTTAGCCCTAGATGTTCCTTTTTCTCCTCAGTAAAATGTGTAATAATTTTGTATATGTATCTCATGTATAATGACCTTTTTTTCTTTCTCAATATCTCTCATTCTCCTTTGTCAGCCCTGCTGTTAGTGGGTGCTAAATCCTGATAAATTAAAGCTCTTTAATTATTTAAACCCTGGCCCCAGAAATCAGACGCAGTGATTTATACCTGTGTGTATGAGACGTGTGGGGGGAAGAAACAACACTCGCTGTTTTGATGGATGACCACAGTGAGTGTGTGTGTGTGTGTATGAAAGAGAGCAGTTTAAAGGAAGGTAATCTGCGGGGTGCATCAATCGAAACTCCGGATTTGCTCAGTTGTCATAATCAGGCGAGCAGCAAAAAAAGGTGTGTAAGTGAAAAGAAGGAATTGTGGAATATATTAAATAAGCCAACCTTTCGACAAACCTTTGTTCATATATTAGATGTCAGGGCAGTGCCGTATCATTACCAACAATGATCCTGCATGTGTTTTTGCATGCACTTGTATCTGTGCTAAGTTCATGATGAAACTTAGGCCCTTCGGTGTACATTGTCCACAGGGAGAGAAAACCCTCTCATCTCTATTCTTTCCTCTGTGTGCTTCGTGTATCTGTAATTACTGTAGCTAAATGATATTACAGTTTCTCACCTAGCTCTACAGAGAATCTTACCCACCAAACTTCTTGATGTAGTCCCCCCTTTTCTTTTCTTTTTATTTCCTCCCCCTCCGATCAGGTTTTTGCTCCTGGCAGATAGAGGAGAGATGTTAGCTGTGAGAGAACTAACGAGATACTCGAGTGCTTCTGGGCAGGAAGGAAGTCGAGCCGAAAAACATGGCAGAGAAAAGTCTTTCTTGTCTGTTTGGTGGCGGAGCTAAAAAGGGAGAGGGGGGCCAAGGTGGGGAATAGGAAAAGGAAGAAAGAGAGGAAAAAGGGAAGAGAAGTGAACACATTGAATAAAAATTTCATAAAGTTCAGCATTTGGTTTCTTTGATGCGAGCAATAGATAGTGTGTGCAGTCTGCAGGCTCTGTGGAGGCAGCAATTAATGCTACATGTGCCCACAGGCACACTGGAGATGCGATGGGGACAGTGGCTTTCTTTAGAAGTGTGTCGCACCATCACTCCACCCTAGACACCCTTCCACCAGCCTTTTGTTTTCTTTCAATGTATTGTAAACCTCTTCCGCCTACTGTAAGTCTCTCGAAATTGAGCATTCCCAAACTTGTAGGTTTATGCTCCTCGGTAGCTGTCTGAGCTGAGACATTTGAACAGTCACAGGTGAACGTCATATATACTACAGTCAGTATGTTTGTAATATTTTTGAAATTGCACACTTTTGAGTCATGAGTCAGGGCTCAGCATGAACCAACACCCTTAGAAAAGAGAAGACTCCTCTCTGTCAGACTGCTTGATTTTTGGCAGCAGTCTGAAAATTATTCCTTTTGGATCAGGTCCAAAAATAAATGGGTTTCTTCCTGTTTTAGGCTATTTTACACTCCTAACACAGCACATTCTGCTTATATGTTTAGTCAGAGAGAAAGAAGTGGTGTATAATAAAGTCAGTCAGGTAGCAATTATGTGGTCTGATATCCATCACCTGGTGCTTTTAGTGGAAGAATATCTAACATAAACAGTGAGATCGAATCAGTGATATTAAAAGTAGATACACAGAAAGGGTGGCAAGAGATAGGAACTCTCAAATGCCTGGAAAGTTCGCTCTCTTGGTCTGTCTCTAGTTTTGCTGAGGCAGGTATCTGATGAGGTGTGGGGCGTGTAAGAGGAGCACTGGGAGTTTGTTCACCATAAAATTCCTCAAAGTCAGGAGAAACAGGAAGAGCGGGAATCCTGCCACCCGGGCGCTGCAGCTCGGGCAGGTCGGTCCTCTCAAAATGTTTGAACAGAAAGTGCCAGTGGGCTTCCCCGACATCAATACTGGTTCTACACCAACTCCTCTTCCGCTTTTAAACTCTTTAACAACCGACCCCCTACCTCGGCCAGACACACACGCACACACACACACGCACACACATACACACGCACACGCACA
>NW_023339707.1:15766032-15768368 GCF_004916995.1 Morone saxatilis | reverse complement strand
TCACACCAGCAACCATACAATATTGCTACCGATTCGCATACTCTACATACGAGGATTGATCAGATTATTGATAAGGCTTATTATATACACGTAGGTTAAGCTGTCTGAGGAGCGAGATTGTATTGCAAGTACACAAGGGTGCAGACGTTAACATACATAATAACAAGAGTTAAAAAAGTTCGCCACTCTGAGTTGGCTCTGGGATCTATAAAACATAGGTAGGATAACGGCAAAGTATATACTAGGACCTATCGAGCGGTAGCATTATTGAGTCTGAGTAGGGTAGCTGACCCTTAGACAGGGAACTCTCTCTGTCAGTCTGCCTTGAATTGTTTGGCCAGCAAGTCCTGGGAGTTACTTCCTTTTGGATCAGGTCCATACAATGGGTTTCTTTCCTGTTTTAAGTGCTAATTTCTGTTCACTCCTAAAAACAAGCACAATTCACTGCATTTAATATAGCTTTAGGTCCAGAGAGAAGAAAGGATGGTGTATGAAAGATAAAAGTCAGATCAGGTCCAATCTTAATGGTCTGCAAAAATATCATCACCCATGGTGCTTTAGTCGGAGAATATCTAACATGAACAGTGAGATCGATATCAGTGATATTAAAGTAGATACACAGAAGGGTGGCAAGAGATAAGAACTCTCAAATCGCCTGCGGAAATCGCCTCTCTTGTCTGTCTCTAGTTTTGCTGAGGCAGAGTATCTGATGAGGTGTGGGCGTGTAACGAGGAGCACTGGGAGTTGTTCCACCATAAAATTCCTCAAAAGTCAGGAGAAGGAAGAGCGGGATCCTGCCACCGTCCCAAAGCTCATCCAGATTTCAGCCTCTAGTTCACCGTGGCTCTACGGGTAATGCAACCTTCTGAGCGCACCACCTCTCTGCCCCTGAAGGAGCCTGTGGCAAGCGCTCGGGGAGGTCGACTTCTTCGCCTTCACATATATGAAGAGAGTCATGGAACGGAAGTGGCATGGGTTTCGACATCAAATACTGGGTTTCCTAAAGACAGCGCATCTCCTTCCGCTTTTAAGACTCCTTTAACAACCAGACACCCAAAACTACCTTCAGGCCAGAAACGACACACGCAACACACACGACCATCGCACAACATACACACGCACAAGCACACACATCACACACGACGACACACGACACACACACACACACACTTGTGTTGGAAGCCTAAGAGCAATGAGACTTAACTTTGAATTAATTATGCCTGTAACCAACTTGGCCCTGTATCAGCTGAAGTGAAACTTGCACATTTTGTGTGTGCGTGCATCTATTTTTATACCCTTTAAAACCTGACTCCTGCCAATATTATGCCAGAGGTACTCAGAACTGCAAGGATAACATGGTTTATCTTTACTCTTGTCCCTACAAGCATCACGTGTACTTTGTTACTGTAAATCAAATACAATATATTGGAGGAGGAGAATCATTATTTGATCTGTTTTGTGTAAATCCAAGCAAGGACTCCTTAAATCGCTGCAAAAAACTGGTGAAAAAAAAAACCCTCCTCGCACCAGTTTCAGCCCCTCTAAAAGCTTGGAAAGTTCTCAGAATCACTGTTTCTGCAGAAATATTCTCCTGGAAGTGAAAATTAATATGAAACACACTGATATAACTATCAGGAGAATTGCTAATCATTGCTTCCTCATTTATTTATTTATTTGAAATCCGCACAGCCACTGTACTAATATTTGAAAGTTAAGCCCTCTAAGGTGTAAAAGAAGGGTGGGGGGGCAATGTCCCTTGTGTATGTATGTGTGTGTGTGTGTGTCTGTGTCACAATGGAACAGCAAGCCAAGTGAGGCGAATGGATCTAAATTTTTCTCCCTCTCTGTGTACCCCTGTAGACCAACTAAGATGTGTGCGTGGACGAGAGCAAGGCCCAAGGCTATTATTCTCCCATTAATTTTTCCATTTGAAATCAAACCTCAGCGGGCGTGCATGAGGGAATCAGAGGAGGGGGAGAGGACTAGAGTGGGGATAACCTTATCGGGGTAGAGGGGGGGCGACAAATGTTGGTTGTAGCAGCGTTTATGTCCAATAGGGGAGGCAATTTCACTTTCACAGGAATCCTGATTATTTGTCAGACTGTCTCCATTCCTCTTCCTCAGTCTTCCTGGACATTGTTTATTTTTTTCTGTTTGTTTTATAGCTACACACTTATAAGAACAGACGAGGACAGAAACCCTGATGTTCTTATTTGCCCATCTGTCTCTCACTCTCCTGTAAATGTTCTCATTTTACCCGTCCATTCGACTTTACACTGCAGAAACTTTCAGCACATACATCGTTATATATTCCTCCGTACACACACACACACACA
>NW_023339707.1:15745061-15765932 GCF_004916995.1 Morone saxatilis | reverse complement strand
CACACACACACACACACTGAGAAGACCTGTTAACCTTCATTCCTCTACCCTACCTACCCACACAAACACACACCTCCTCTACCTCACACTTCCTCTTCGAGTCTCCTTCAATTCCAATCACTACTCTCCGCCCTGTTTTCCCCCCTGTCTTTCTTTGAAAAAGCGCCAGTGCTTGCTAATCTGTCAATCAGATGTTGTCCTGTTGTGGCGATGATGGGGGTCCGTGACGGTTGGCCATACACCTCCAACAGCTCGCAGCTTGGAGCGGCTCGATGATTAACCAGGCAGGTAGTGAGTCAAACTGCTGACAGCAGAAACACACTGACAGCTGATTTGGAAGACAATGGTCCCGCTCCCTCTACTTAACTTGTCATGGCAGTCAAAGCACCTTCTCCATTAACTTCTGACACATCTGGAGAGATGGAGGGAAACACTCATTTACTGCACTGCACTCATAGATGTTTGGACATGTTCACATAGGCACAAATACTCATAAACATCCAAACAGATCTATTTTTGGAAGACAGCAAACAAATGTTATCATGTTATCAGTAAGTCACTCGTACAACAATCCACGTTATAAACCGTGCTGGTTAACATGAAAAAAAAATGCAGCACAAAATGTAAAATTGGAACAGAGTGGAAAGTTGAAAAAGCTTGTTATGAGAAGTTCTGATTTATGGCCTCAGTGTTTCATTAGAGGTCCAGCAGAGCATGAAAGTGGATAACAGTATAATGGCTTTATTAAAGTACTTACTGTTCTTATTGTGGTTGTGATATTACTGTGAATGGCTTATCGGAAACACCATGAGATACTCTAACTGTATATATAGAAGGCCGTACAGTTTGGTGTCAGAAAACCCAACAAAACCCAACATCGCCTTGTCTCTCAGATTAATAGTCCAACACTTCCCAATTATTAACCGCCCCTGCAGTGTACCATTCATATTCAAAGCTGTTTACCTCCCTCCACTTCCTGTGCTTTGTGTCTTGTGTCTTTACAGGAGGGAATGGACGACGCAGGCAGATGTGTCAATCAAACAGCAGCCCCCAACCACCAGTGGCTGCCCATAGACAGCCGTCCATACACCTCCACCAGCTCTGGTCCCTCCTCAGCTCAATGAGTAACTAACCTGCAGGTACTGAATCAAACTGCTGACAAGCACGTGGAGGGGTGGGGAGATGGGGGCTGTGTAGGTGGGTGGATGGATAGAGACAGAATGGGAGGGGAAGGATGGAGATGACAATAGCATCATTTTATAGCCCACCTTGGTGACGTAACCTTTAACTTTGCAAAGAAAGATGGGTCTTTTCCCTGTCCGTCCAACCTTGCGTTTTCCTTTTTTTCCCCCTCATTTCTCCTTCTCACTCTCTAAGTGGCATCCTTTGATGGGCTGTCTCTCTCTCTCATCTTGTCTTCTTAGACAGATGAGTCCTGTCAGCGCTGCCATCACTGCCCAGCTAAACATTAATGACTCTCTTGCCTGACAAGTGTTGGCGGGGCAGAGGAGAGGTGAAAGGGGGACGCCTCTGGACAAAACCAGGGATGAAAAGGAGAAGTGATGGCTTTATCTGCTTGACAGATTCTCTTTTGTCTCTCTGAACTTGTGTATATGTATGTGTGCCATCAGCAGATTCTTGGCTTGACTTGACGGTTTTATTGCCCTGTTTTTCCTCCCCTCTGAGGAGATGGACCTCTTTGTATTCCTATTGCCCCTCATCCTTCCTACTGGCATTTCTGACATTCCTTCAAGTATCTGTGTGTGTGTGCAGGCTTGTGTGTTTATCTGTGCAGCCACTTATTTGTAGGTCTACGTGTGTGTTTCCTTCATATCCTCACGTGTATTTCTTGGAGAGAGCATCCTGGACTTTGATGTTGGCAACAGTTATGGTGGTGACGGCAGGTCGCAGGGAATAGTCATCCCAGAGGGACTGGTAGTGAGAGGAGAAGAGGATGGAGAGGAGGGGGGAAGCTGATCGGAGGGAAAGGCCTCAGCTGGTGTAGTCTGTGGGTCAGTTTAATAATACAAAACTTCATGTCATGTAAGTTTTCTCCAACGTGATAAAGTTGCCTTCTGGAATATTTCTTTTATTATTTCTCCATTCATCCTTCCCAGTGCGGTCTCTTTTTCCACACTCTCACTGATCTCTGTCTCCCCCTCTCGCTCTCTGTGTTGTCACTCAGGCCTATGGCCTCTTTCCCCCTATCTCTCTTTTGAATTATTAACTCCCCAGCTCATGGGAGTGAATGGGTACTGCTGAGTAGACACAGCACAGATCCGGCTTCACATTGCCCACATTTCGGAAGTCCGTCCATTTAAGGGGATTACATTGCTGGTCCCATCAGCCCCCACCCCATGCATACTCACACATACTCACACACACACAAGCATACAGACCTGTGCAGTTTGTTATTATGAACATTTGATAGTTGGACAGTGAGACAAACAGGCGAGTGGTTATGTCTCCCTGCCAGCATTCCTTTACTGTAGAGCTGCAGGCCTCCTGTGGTGAAGCCGCCCACTCCCCTGGCTTACTTCTCCCCAGGCAGCCTCTATCTCCTCTGGGTTCCCGGTGCAATGATTAACCCTGGTTCTGATCAATGCTTCTGCTGACTCTGATACATCACTGGAGCCTTGCAGCTGCCATGTAAAGGAAGCGTCAACTCTGCGCAGCTAATGACAGAGCATAGCCACTCCATCACTTAAATCAGGGCATGCACACACACACACACACGCACACACATGGGGTTGGTCATAATATAGGAAACACCTTATAATAGAATAATAGTTTGGCTATAAATACTACTGCTGTAAAGCTTTTGATTGTCAGTTTTTGCTGGGACTGTTAGAAATGAATTGTATTAATTTCTCTCGTGGGGTTGCACTGGATTTTATTATATATTCAAGTGTATCTGTTATTTTGTCCACCTTCTAGTTATGTATAATATATTTTAGCCTGTGTTTGTCTTTAGAAAATGAGTAGTTCTTAATAAATTAACAAAGTAAATTATTTGAAAATCAAGGACTTTTCCCTGGAGTTAAAAGTCTAATTTTAATAATTATTTTAGGCATTTAAATGTGTTTAAAATTGTTCTGCTGATTCTGGGACTTTGGACAGGTATTGGATATTTTACTAAACTGCATTTTTTTGTGTGCAAGCAGTTTTGGTCAAGGGACATAAAGAGAGGTAAAAGAGATAAACCGAGAAAAACCGAAGAACAAAATAAAAGGAGGAACGAATAGAAAGATTGGCATCGCTCATCACCCAGTGATGCTTTACCTCGACAGCAGGGGGAAGCCCTGATTTCCTGAAGATGACAGGAAGCACAATAGCAGAGTGTTCTGTCAGCACATCCTACTCACAGAGCCAGGTTAATGATTCTGTAGCCACAGCTGAGCTGGAGAGAGGGATGAGCGGAGGGAGGAACAGAGAGGAAAAAGAGGTGGAGGGGGTTGGCATTCAGCTACACTTAGGCCGTCATTACAGCTGCATTAGGAATGATGGTGTGTTTTTGTCATTTTAATTACCTTTAATCTGATCTCTTCATACTCGGGCCGTTCGTTAATGAGGCAGAACAAAAACTACATGTCAAACATGTTTAGGATGCATCCACGCTATCAGTCATACAGCTAACATGGCACAGTAGTTACTGTGAGGAAAACCCCTCGACTTCAATAAGAATTCTGCATCTCAGCCGAAAAGTGTAAAAGATAAAATAACTTTGGTGGGGAACAACATTGTACTTTTTCCGGTGTAATAAATTATACATTAAAAAGGCAGCTTTTTTCAGTTATTTGGAGGCACAATTTACAGCAGAAAGGCAATTATAATTTCTAAGCATCACCATAACATTAAAACTAAACTTTAAAGTTAATTATATGTCTTTAGTATCCAAACTTGTAAATGGCAAAAAGCAGCCAAAAAGCATGCCAAATATTTACCCCTTTTTCTGATTATGTTATATGATAGAGTGCATGTGATAAAACTAATTGCATTATATTTCACATTCCATTACTATATTTCTATAATTTTATTTATATTTGTCTCTCTTATTTATTTATTTTATTAAATTAATTTCTTGTTGAATTTTACAATTTTATATTTGATAACATTATGTTTGATATTTTCTCTTATTTTATCATTTCTTCATAACTTGTCATAACTGCAGATGATGATAACTCAGACAATGACAAAAAGAGCTTCTACAGACTCTTAAACCTAAATGATTTTAATTAATTTTAATACAGTACATAGGAACAGTAAATTCTAGAGATATCAGGATAAACTGTCAGAGTAGAGAGAGAGGGGAGGGGGGGCTGGGAGTACCTCCTCCCTTCGTCTACATACCAGGACTCGGTTAAAGTATTAACCAACTGCTGCTTAACAATATTGCTGACTGGTGTGTGGAAACAGGAGGGATCAAAGTTATCATGTAGAGGAGAAAGGCGCCTTTCACTGGGCCCATACAGCCTGTCCACTCCATCTTACCGGCCCATTCAGAGCAGCTACCCAGAGCAGCACTCAAGACACTCCCATCCTCCCACTCCTCACCTCCCTCATTCTACTCTCATTTTTTATTCCTCATCCTTTATTTTAACACTTCCTCCTCCTACTTTTCCACACTCATCATTCCTTCGTGTACAAAATGATTAAATAATTATTTATTTCCACCAGAAATGCATCTGCATTCCCACCCTTCCATCACTTCTGTCCATCCATCTCTCCGTCTGTCACCTGGCAGAGTAATCACATCCACATTTGATAAGGCTGGTTAGGTGGGTCATAAAAAGTTTATGCTTGTGATGCCGGAGTCTCATTTATTATCCCTGCTAATGTAGCAGTTGGGGGTGGGAGGAAGAGAGGAGACAGAAAGAGTGCGAGAGGTTGAGAGAGAGAGGCCACCACATTAAGGGATCATTACTCCTCTATAGGCTCTGTCCCTAGCTTTCAGCACTAGATAAGTCCTCTTTATGGTTTATGGCCTTGATGAAGGCAGTACTCTCTGTATTTAAGTGTTCCATAGCCACTAAGAGTTCAATATGCTTATGGCACAGGAGGTAGTTACTGTTCTCTAACCACAGAACTATTGGCTTAAGCCCTAATGCGTGTATCTATTTCCCCTCTACATTTACTTCACCAGTAAACCTGAAAATGTGCTGGCTTTTAATTGACATTGCTTAGTGCTGTATGCTAACAAAACATACTAATAGAAAATAGCAATCAGAACACTTAAATAAACTACAATAAACATTTGGCATGAGTTGTTTAATCACTATGCAGTGGAGAACAGCATTGTGTGCAGACATCACACTGCACTGCAAACAGCACAGTCTGTTGATTAGTATCTGTTATTTCCTACAGGGCCTGGAGTGAATTGAAGGTGATATTAAATATTTTCTAATTGTCAACAAATCCTGTAGCAAATGCAAAAACCAACAATGAATTGATCGTACTAACGAGTATATTCGCAAAGCTTAATATAGCTTATTCCTCTGTGCTGTATACCTATATTGTAAAGGTCACACTGTTGAACTGTTCCTTCATTACATTAAACATGGGGCCTCTCTCGATCCAATGTACTCTATCTTGGTGCTGTAAATACTCACTAGCATATAAAAATCTGCCACTGGAAATAATTACAATACACTACTTGAATTCAGTTTAAGTAACATTCCAAACTGCAGTTCCCAGCTTTTGTAGGAAGTTATTTAGAATGAGTATATAATAAATATATATTTGTGACCCATTTTTTAAGAATTACGTGCAACAGAAGTCATAAAGTATTGAGAGACAGACTAAAGAATTGTTGTTTAAGTCTTTTCATGGGATTAAAAGAAGTAGAGAATATCACCCGACTTATGCTTTAAAGCTAAATTTTCTCTAATATGGAAATACTATTTCATTACAGATTGCTTCTACATGCTACAACATGGAAACAACAGATTTAGCAATGTGTGTTATAAAAAGAGCATGATGGGAACGTGCAGATGGGACTGCGAGGGAGTATGGGCCTGTATGAGTGTGTTAGTGTTGGCGGGGGGGGTCTACCCAGAGGCATAGATAGTGATAGATTGGCCTGGGAGAACTGTGATGCAGATCCACTCATCAAGATTGATGTTCTGCCATTCTGCTTTAAGTGCAATTAAATTGGCCCCTGTGTTAAAAAGCCCAGCCGATAACGTGGCTGAGGCTGAGATTACGCTACATTTCCCTTGCGCTTTCCTCCACCTGCATCCCTGCCACAGCCACTCAGAGATTTACTTTGCATTCTGGGCCTCTATTGGATAGGAACTTTCCCGGCATCCCGACCTGTTCGTCATCCCTGATTTACAACTTTATGTACAGCTCGTGTTTAGTTTTTTTTTTCCACGTAGCCCGCAAAGTAGTTTTTAAATCAATGCTGCCTAAAAGTTCACTTTCTGGTTGTTGTCTTACCGCAGAATTGATGGCTTGTACATTAGTGCATGTTTAATGTGTAATAATGTACAGTGATTACTGAGAGGAAGGAAGTTTAATGTCTTCATGAACAATTCCTACATAACTCATCTCTGGCGGCCAAGTTGACAAGCTTGTCTATTTAGTCCTAAAGCATTACTTTGAAGTAAGGACAAGGTCATGAGGAGATACATCGCTGCCTGTTTTCGCTTCTGCTGTGTGGATGCAGTTTGTTTACATACAGTTTTTAACAAACCTTTTCTGTGTACAACAATCTGGAAAATCACT
The DNA here is from genome assembly GCF_004916995.1 of Morone saxatilis. NCBI lineage: Eukaryota > Metazoa > Chordata > Actinopteri > Moronidae > Morone > Morone saxatilis. The sequence goes on along the minus strand of NW_023339707.1, from coordinate 15,759,206 downwards.
CTCAGATGTCCAGCAGCGTGCACACTTCATAATGTACTCAATTTTCTGCTAAATGGAAATATTTGCAATAATTCAAATTGAATGTCGATCACAGTCCAATCCATCTCTCTCTCTGTCTCAGTCTCCATTCTGCCGCAGGCCTCGCCCACCTCTGTCAGTGTCAAGTTGTTAACCCCATGTCAACAGTGGCGCAGGGCGTATTTGGACCCGGTTGATGGATGGGTCTTGGTGGACTTGTCCCACACAAACATATTCTCAGAGTCAGCTGAGAGAGGTGCAGCGCGTGTGTGTGTTAACCCCTCCACCCACACACACACATGCACAAACATGTCCATCCGTGATCGAGTCCCTGGACTCAGGCAGTGTGGTGCCCCTCTGCGTCACCTACTGACACCCAGTGTCTCCAGTTAAGACCCAGATGGGTGGAGCTCTGACCCCACTGTCACAGGACGAAGAAAAACCAGATTCAAGGTTTTTTTTTTCTTTTTTTCCTGCAAATGGTAAACTTGACCCATGTCCCTTGTATGGGTCCATTACATTTCCCTTGCAAGGGCTTGACATCCTGTTCCCTTAACAAACCATTAAAATTAACTTTGCCAGCTCACCCCAAGGGAAACATGTAATAATCAAGGGGAGGACAATTACAAATTAGCATGACTTTATTTCTTTTGTCATTGTCTGAGCAGTCTTTGACATTTCACTCTTCAGATATTAAAGCTATCATCTGTTTTTCACTTTCTTTATTAGGTTGAGATAAATGTTGTGTTTTCAAATGACTTTCAGCAGCTTTTGTCGATGAACTTACCGATAACAAATGGTAATATATATATGAAAAGCTTTATTAGCTTTATTAGAACTTGAAAAAGTTCTCATCATAAAGAGAAATAATTAAAAACTTAAAAACAATCAGTTGATTTTATCAAAAGGTTTTTTGTAACTTCTTTTTCTTATAATCAAGACAGAAAAAAACAGCAGCAACATTACTACACCCCTTGCAAGTGAACACATGGTTCGTGGCAGAGATGGCATCAGTACATGACTGATCACTCGTCAATATCACGGGTTCATCCAGCACCATTACTCATCTGCACTGCATCCTGTCACTCCACACAGCTGCTCGCCGTCTCTCTCCTCCACCTCTCATTTTTCTCTTTCTGCCTCAACTTTCTCTGTTCTTTTTGTACTCCTCACCAAATGCGCCCGGCTTCTAAGGCATTCCTGTCATGGTTTATGGGGGCTGGGGTTGGAAATAGGCTGAATAAAAAGAAAAAGAGGAAAGGGCTATGGCTCATATGTAGGCGGGTGAGTTTAGTTACATGCCATGTGTTCTCTTTTTGCTTTTTGGAGGTGGGGGAGGTTGTCATAATGTGTTGCGTTGTCCACTCTGGCTTAGAGGGTCAGATTAACAAGGAGTCCGGGTCCTTCTTTGCAGTGGTCCCCTCATAGGGCACAATGACAGGGGCGATCCATCACTTCTGTCCCTAACAGGGTGGGGGTCAGTGGGGGTGGGAGGCTGTGGGGCTGAGCCCAGCTCTAGCTGGCTGATGGAGGGTTGCGGATGGGGCTGGTTAAACTTTAACCAGCTCTCTTCCTACACACTGAAGACCACATTCAGCCACCATTCTCTGTTGTGGGACATTTTGATGTTTCATCAACCCAAGATCCATGACCCACCGCCCACTGGGACCCCCTCTCGCCCACTCATGGCCCCACGCCCACCTGCTTCCATATGGATCGCTGCTGCAGAGCCCCAAACTTTTGGCCATAGCGTGGGAAGAAAGTGACTCTGAGGTCTCTTCTCCATCTGTACATAGAGCAAGTGGCTATATTAACCCAGCCCCCTGCACGCGCCATACATGCCTCTGATATACTAACCCTAACCATGACTTCATATCCAAAACTGCTGCTGTTTCTCTGCAGCACTGTCATATCCGGCATCGACACATTTTTACAGCAGATCAATACCAATAGCCTTCTTTGTGATTGTAGAGGGGTAAGTCCTCTGGCACACCATGATTATGGCATGAAAAATGATGGCTGGCCTTTTGATAGTCATTTAATACACAGTTGCACACTTTGATAGAATTTGGCAAAAGCTTCTCCCCAGTGAGTTAACAATGCGTACTGAAAATCATATTTCCATGGCGGCCCATTCAATCTTATCCCCCTGTTCCAGGAAAAACTGCAGTGACAAATGGGATGTGAGCACACTCTGGGTGGCTGTGGGTCACATCAGGTGCAGAGCAGGTTGGAGGTGTTAACCCAATGTGTTCCTGTTCACTGGTCCAATCATCTTCATTGATTGAGCCAATGATTGAGGGGGTCCTACCTTTCTTTACGATGCCAGCGGGAGGAGGTGAGGGCTGAAGAAAGGGGATAAACCATAAAGGAAAATGACAAACAGAAAAAAAAATACTCAGCAATAATTTTCTCTGTTTAAGTGCATTTTTATACATATAACTCTATATACTCTACTGCACTGCACATTAACCGACAGACTGATTGTTTAAGTTGTAGAATTATATAAAACAAGGAGGCAGAAATAGGTTAGCCTGATTCTCGGTCATTTAAGTCTCCATATTTGTGCATCGAGAGTGAGAGTCATGTGACAGCCTGATTTAATTAGATTTGATGAGGCCCAGCCCTCTACGCACACTTAATAATGCAGTAATTTCTGCCCATTTGACATGGGGAGAGTGAGGGAGTGACACTCTTAGGGGAAAGGGTGAGGGCAAGACATTTGGAGAGTGGTTGAGTGGGTGAGTGGGGGGGTAAATGTTTTTTTTTTAAAGAGCGAGAGAGTAGGGGCAGAGAGGAATAAGGTGCTGCTGGGTAGCGGACTGAAAAGGTGAGAGGTTTGAAGTGAGAAGGAGGGGAGTTGGGGAGCTGTCCATTTGTACAAACCTAAGAATCTGTCATGTGTCGGGTCGTGTTTTCTTCGCTGCAGCGTTGAGGTGGTTTTGACAGCCAGGACTTTCTCTCCTTCATCCATGCTGCAAATGACATTACGGAAATTGTGTTTGTGGCGTTGCCTAGGCCAGGGACTCCTGGGAAACTGAGAGGGTCACTGGGGGTCAGGGAGAAAGAGAGAAAGAGTGAGAAGGAAATAGTGAGAAGGGAGAAACCAAGAATAAACAACAGTCTCAATTTAAAGCTTCAGAGAACTGGAACATAATAAACCTAAAAATAATAATAACTCTAATTATTTAGATAAAACCATTATTTGACCGTATTTAAATCATTCCAAACTACACATGTGCCATAATGCTGGCTGTAATTTGTTGTAACATCAACAAAGCTCACCTGGACTGGGATGTACAGGGATTACTCCTTCTAGCATATATACAGGGCTGTGTCTAAAGATTTGCTACTTCTAGTCTCCTAGGACTCCTAAATATTTCAGCAGTAGAAATGAACTGCTCTCTCAGGGGGGCAATCCTGTGCCTGATTGCTCTGGCCTGGCGTTTATAGCCTGGGAAGATCCAGGTCGAACCTGGGCCAGGCCATGTTCCCTGCCATTGCAGGTCTATACATCCCTAACCTTCACTAACAAGGACCAGGGGAGCAGCAGGACCAAAGCTCCATAAAGCACAATTACAAGCTAAAGGCAGGGTTTTGTGCTCTTATATGTGTGTGATTTCCCCCTTTACAGCTCACAATCAATCTTTAATGAGCCATTGAATATTAACTGGATTTGTAGGAGCTGAGTGTCAACTCCCATGAGTGTAAGCTGGAGGTCCAAGGTTTAGCAGACAGTAGAGATTGAGGAAAGAGGGGGAACAAGGAGCATTCGCAAGGTGGGGGATGAGTGTTTTACATGGGGTTTATATGCAAAAAGTGGTTATAGTCAATTACAATTACAATCATTCACCATGGGAAGGACAACCAGGGTAATTGTAGTCTCAGTACCCCCCTCGAAGCCACTACAGTAACTGCATTACAATGGGGCAAACACTGGTGCAAGAAGGATGAGGACAAAAGTAGTAGGATTGTAGATCTTAGAGATTTAAAAATTCTGACAAATGTTTAAAATCACAACTCACTTACAACAATTGCTGATTAATAACATTGACCACAACAGAGCCCCTTGTCTAGTCCCTCACGCAGATCTCCACAGGCCAAGAGCCCAGCCTGGGCCCTGCAGCAGGGTCTGGGTAGCTCCCTAGACTCTAACCCCCTGCCAGGCAATCTCTTTGTCACTGTGCTGCCTGCTACTGATTAATGGACGTAGTCTTGTGATCAGAAGGCTTGGACGTGGCTGAGGTCCTGCTCTCTCTGTGTCTGAGAGCTACAGATGGATCTAGCGGACTGAGACAGATTAGGCCTTGATGCTGACCCCTATGGAGAGACCTCTGGGGTGGAGGAGCAGGCCAGGGGGCCCAGGGATAATGGGACCCCTCTCACACCTTTTAAAAGAGAACATGTTTATGGCTACTTAGAGGAAATTGATTTGATTGTGCCAGAAACGCATGTGTGAACACCCTTGGCACTTTTATTGGCTATTTGTCTTTTAAGTCACAGCTGGAGAAATTTATGCCCACGTTGGGGTTTAGGAGAGTGGGTGCATGGCTGTGCGTGTTTGTGTGTTTAAGAGAGTAAATATTAATATGTGTGTGTGTGTGTGTGTGTGTGTGCATACAGTCGTGTGTGCATGTCTGTGCGGTATGCAAGAGCAGGTCATGATAAGCGATGCACTGAAGGTGCACTTTAACTGGGTGTCAATCATTAAGTATCAGCCCTAATGACTAAAAGCGCATAATGGAGGCACTGGCGGAAATAAAACAACAAGATTTGTTGGGGCACATTAATTCTCTGAATTGATGTCAACAGGCAGCTACTTTCCCCCGCTTGTGTTTTCTTGCTCATGCATCTTGACTCTATTAAATGACAAATGTTTGAACATGAATTTCAGCTCATGATCTCATTGGGCTATCGAAAGAAAACATAGCATTTCCTTTCTGGCTTCGGGGATTTAACCAAACTTCAGTTTATAGTGTAAAAATGTGAGGGAGTGAGAGATTATGAACCAATGAACTGCTGATTGATAACCAGTTCTGGTAAAGCATACAGTTACTAGTCATAAAAGACAGTACTAGTGAAGTGTGTGGCTGTTTTCAAACCATACAGGTATATTTCATATTAATACCTTCTCTCACCTCTTCATCTATTCTCTTTTCTCTCTTTAGGTATTCTCTATTCTATTTTCTTTTTGCAAATGTCTAGGAGTTGCAAGCAGGTTCAACCAAAGAGTGATGTTCCCCCCATGGATAGAGGCAATCAAAAACAACATAATTTCTCTTATGCAAAAATGTGTTTAAGATATATCTTGTTAATCAACTTATCTCCCCTCAGATTTATTTTACATCCCTTTGGAAATTCCCAGCCCCCAGGATAGGAACGACTGCTTTACAGTCATGGGAAAACTGCAAGGGAACTATTTGTTTATTGTAATTTTGATGATATAGTAATTAAAGTGATTTAACTTTTGCTCTGTAAAACATTCTGGAAAAGAGCCAGTAGATCCATGTTTATCTCAATTTGTAAAAAATTAAAATTCAGTATGCAGAATAAAACGATACGTTGTTGCAGAGCACATCGTATTCTTTTGTAAGCAATGTCACATCAAAGTCGGAGAGCTGTGTGGGGAGACGGACTGAAAGAGTGAAAATGAAGGTGAAGAGCATGCATGGTCTGTTTGAAACAGAAGAAACAAGAGGGAGGGGGAAAGGCTTACTGCTCAAAACAGTCTGATTTATGCAAATTGGAGAATCTTATCGATTGGTAATTGATTTACTTTGATACATGCATTCACGGCTGTAGTAGTAATGCACTGATGTCGGGCCCCGCCACCTCGCAGTTCGCCTGCATTAAGACAAATCAAATTCATCTGTCCATCCCTTCTCTCTCTGCTGCCATCCATCAGCTTCATCGCATCACTGCTGACAAAACCTTGTGTGTTTGTGCGAGTGCGTGTGTGCAAAAATGACCTGATCATACAGTATGTAACCTCTACCTATCGCTGCATAGGGCACAGATATCGAACAGCAGATGAACTCAAACTTTAAAATATTGCAGAACATGAACACAGATAACCTCAGACAGACAAATCATGAGCAGAGGTAAAAAGGTTATTCACCAAGTCTTTGCGATATAATGTCTCTCAGCAACTTTATTATGGATCGATTTAGTTGCCATTTATTTACATGCAGTATTGATTCTATTATCCTGCTGGTAAAAAGGGTTCATAGAAGCTTGTGTTCATCTTAATGATGGAACGTGTTTGTGTGTACGCCTGTGCACTGAAGCTCAAATCTATTTAAGCCACAAAGTGTATGTTAATGTTTGTGTGTGTGGGAGAGAGAGAGCAAAAGCATTATTTGGCCATCCCCAGGGGGACAGGGCTTCTGCTCCTCTCTCTTAGGTAATGGAAGCAATGTGTCCATAATCCCAGTGAATGACTAATAAAAGAGAGTAGCGCCTTGGGTCTGTTCCCTCAGCAATATTATGGCTGGATATTAAACTGAGTGCCTGTGTAATACTGTCAAGTCACTGTTTTCTCAAACACATTCTATGCACACACTTTATTTATTTATCTTTCTTGTATATATCTGTATTCGCAAATGAAATCGAAAGCGCCCTTTATGAGGGGAGATTGTTCTCATCGGTGTGAGAGCTGTTTATAAAGTCCTGGACGTGTGAATCATCACATCACCGGCGTTTGGATACATCAAGACACCTGAGGCGCTCATGAACGCTGCCTTAATGGAAACCAAGCGCTGCTTGAATACTAATAAGCCATGACACCATAACCCGCAGCCCTCCACCCGATACCCCTGTACTCTCTTTAAACGCTCTTTAATGGCCATGTTGGTGTTATACAAGACTCTCATTAGACACTTTAATTGGTTTGGCTGATGTTGACAGCAGTGTTGATTGGCCGAGCCAGACTATGGAGTTAGCGTGGTGGTTTGTGGGGGTCAGTGGTACGGTGCTGTTGGTGACTAATGTAGTCATGGTGGAGCACGTGTCCAGGCTGAGGAGCTGATTAGGATGGGCCTAATCCCTGTGGCAACATGAGGTCATACTGTCGCGTTCCTACCTAGTGAAGTCTATAAAAACCAAGGCTAGGAGGGGTGCGTCAGTGTGTACTAATTAGAAGACAGAAGAGTTTTTAAAATGATCGGCCTCCTGTTTTGTATTGATTATGCCAGTTTTGTGGGGATGATGTCACTCTGTCTGGATCTATTGTCATGGCTGATATTGGTGATTGGAGAGGTGTGGTATTGCTGCTTTCTGACATCAGTGCAATCTGTTTCCCTTGCGGCTTACAGACCGAAGTTGAAGGGGAACTCCAGTGATCTCACACATTAATGTCTGTTTACAGGTAATGGGGAGTACTTCTGCAGATATTGATTTAAAAAGTTGTTTTAAGCTTTTCAACAAATAGTTGTTCAGGATAGTAGGATCTAGTGAGTGTTTTTTGTGGTTTGACAATTGCAGACTTAAGATTAGATTGGAGACAGTGCCTGATGTGAGAGAGGAATTGATTAGGATTGAAATAAAAGGAAAAACTATCTGCAGGACCTCCTAAAGGCAGTGGGCGGGAAGGACATCATGAGAGCAGGATGAAGGCTTCATATTGGTGATGATCTTGGCTAAATGATCAATTGAGACAGGGTGAAATACATTTAGAGAGCAGTCCAAATGACGTGGAGGTTCGGCTGTTACAAGAGACAGTGTTTTGATTTGATTTCTTCTCGTGATGGCTGTATTGGAAAAGAAAGATAGAAAGTTCTCTCATATCTCTGTGGAGGGCTCAATCATTTTAGGGGGGCATCTGCTGTGCGGCTAACAAGAGAGAGCACCCTGGTGTTATGTTATGTTTCTCAGTGATACTAGTGAAACTTAATTAAGATTTTTAGACTGTCAAAAGTGAACATTTGTATTTTGTGGCCTTCCATTTCCATTCTCTTCAATTAATGAATTTCCTCATTTATCCAGGGCTGAAAAGTATTTTTGGAATTATAATCTTGCTTTAAAAAGGTGCAACTCTGTCTAGAATGGCTGTTAGATACTACTAAAATGTTTAAAAATATATCATTGGTGTCCACTGAAGAACAAAAAGGTCTGTGGGTTGCCTGAGATAATAAAACAGAGTTCTTAAAATGTAGAGAAAGACCCAATAATCGGCAAATGTTCCAACAATTTAACTTAGTACTGGGCAGGACTGGTTGTTGTTGAATAGCATAGGGATTATCTGGGATAGGGGCCTGCAGAGAAATCCTGAGATATCCTCACATATGACACACATTGCTTCACCCCATGTCTATTGATGAATGCCATCCCATCTAAGTAAATTTTCTTTCTTCTAGAATGAATCAAAGTGGTCAATAGCACCATAACAAGCAGCAGTACAGAAAGTCTGAGGCCGGAAATGCAGACTGAAAAGTGATTTTCCTACTATGACAAGTCAAATGTCTGCTGTGAAAAAGCCTGATGATCACATATGATCACTATATGATTACGATCACGAGTACACGTAAGAGCAAAATGCTCTTCTGTATTACTCCTCAGTGGGTGTCTGATATGCAGTTCTCTTTTTACTATTCATCTTTGATCAAACTATAAAAAGGAGTGAATGAATTCCAGTCACCCCTCTGTCCACTAGCTGCACTGTCCCTGGCTGGCTGTCCTGTAATTATGATTGATTTGGGATTGGGACATATATTGCTTGGCGGGCCTATTCTGACTGTACTTCATCACCAGGCATGGCTAAATGCTTTAAAAGCATTGATTTGCCTGAATTACAACATGGCACCAGACCTCTCACCTGTCTGTGAGCGGCTCTGTGTGTGTGTGTCAGTGTGCATAAGAGAGAGAGAGAGAGAGTTAGTGAATGTGTCAGAGAGAGCGAGTAAAGACAGATCTCACCTCTACATATCATAACACTCGGCTCTCCTCTCCCTTTATCCCCGTCATCCGCCCCCCCTATCATCTCCGTCCCATCGATTTGCCCCATAAAAGGTGTTTAATTCAATCAAGAGGAAAGTGAGTGCCTGTTTTTCTGGGTCCCTGTCGATAGCGGTATAATCAATTAGAGTGGGCCTAGGCCTCCCTCCCTCTCTCTCACACACACACTAACTCTTACACTGGCTCAGTTTCTAAAAACTCTTAAATGCTGTCTATTTCTATTCTGCATGTCTTATACGACTTCCTCACCATCTCTGTGTTTCCTATTTTTTATTCATGTAGGATAGAAATTAGGATTTGAGGTTTTAACAATATATTATTGGGTCTACATGTTAAACACGTGTTAAAGATGGTCCAACTTATCAATTACCTTTATAAATTTAATTATAAGTTGAAAATTTCAAACATCTTATGAATTGTAAAAATCTAAAAGCAACTAAGCTAAATTCAATGAACTTAAGATAATTTCAATAACTTTTTAAAATAAATTTGTAGGCTTTTTTATGCCTGTATTTTGTAGGACAGGTGAAAGGAAAGGAGGAGAGAGGGCAACATGCAGCAAAGGGCCACAGGTTGAAATCGAACCTGCCGCTGGTTTTCAGGTAACAGTGTGTTCACAGGTCGCCTGTCAATGGTATGATATCACCTTTGTACATTTGTCAGTGTTGTGGTTGTCTGCCAGAAGCTGCCATAAAGACTTTTATCCAGTTTTAAGCCACATTTTTAAGATATATTTGTTAGATCTTGGTTAAACAGAAAGAACTGGGAGAAGCTAACTGCAATTACAGCAATGGTGGTGGAGACAACAATTCCCATGATTCAAAGCTACTTCAAACTTTGTCTTTTGTTATTGTTTGATGTTATAAAACCCCTAGTGGCAGAAATTACATATTGTATGGTTAAAAAAACCTGTGTAGTGACTAGAACAACCCAAGCAGCATTCATTCTCCGGTCTGGGCAGAGGTTGACACATATTCATTCTGCTGTATACATTGTTACATAACCATATGGACCCATTAGGGGTTCAGTATGTGGTCTAAGCAGGCAGGGGACGCCCTGGCAGCTCACCTGGTAGAGCTGGTGCTGGAAGCAAGGCTGAGCCCTTGCTGGAGCAGCTATGGGTTCGACTCCGAGCTCTGGCCCTTTGCTACGTGTTATCCCCTCTCCGTCTCTCTGCGATCATCAGATGTTTCTATCAAAACAAATAAATAGAAACCCAACAAAATATGATTAAAAAAATGCTAATTGGTGTTGATGAGAGAGAGGGGGCCGTATCATAAGTTACTTTAACATCGAACACCCTGCCACATGTCTAGATCATTATGTTATGTTTGTCAATCATGTGATATGTCTGGCTACAGTGTCTCTTCCGGCAATGACAGACCTTTTTCTCATTTATAACAACATACCAATTTATCATGTTTCTTTTAATGAGACATGTTGATTCTGTGACATGTTGATTGATTAAGTGATATCACTTAACACGAAAATATGTCATAATAACACGGAACATATCTTGTAATAACATTATAACAAGAAACTGTATAAATATTTGTTGTTAGAGATTCCAGTTAATTCATGTATGACACTTTACTATTTGTCATAAGCCCAGTTCCTTTGAGCAAGGCATCTCTTACAGTGCTTCTAATCTGAGCTTCTTCGTATCTAATATTTGTGGTTGTAACACTGTATGTTGTTGTTCTATTCACATGGGTATCAATACTCAACACACTCGGGCGCACAAACACATGACACCTAACCACCAGACAATAAAGGGAATGAAGAAATAAAAGGTCCGATTCATCAAAATCACACAAGACTCCACTACCCAGTAAATTAAACAATATTTCATAATCACTCTGACAATGAGACAAGAGACAGCAATTTGGGCTGAGAGCGCACACAAATACACACACACACACACACAGACACACATAATTATCAGAGCGGACATGCTCTGGAGACCCCAGACACTCCCCGAGTACCTGCCCAATCAAATGTCCAACAACAGACACCCACCCAGCCTTCATTTATCTTGTCTGCGAGTGTGTGTGTGTGTGTGTGTGTATCAAGCTAATTACCACCACGGACCATCCCACACACAGACCTAACCCAGACATTGTGGCGCTGTCCAGGGACATGGGAGGTGGGTAATTAGCCTTCCATTATTACAACACACACACACACATTGACACACACCTAAGAGTCAGTGAAGGGGCAGTAGGAGGGTTGGGAGGTTGTGTTTCAGGACTTGTTTCGGGTCTAAGGACGCTGTAGGAGGTCAAAGTTAACAATCAGTGTTTAATATCGGTTGCCATTTAACAAAGCATGTGATTGGGTCAACAGCTAGGCCGTCTGTGGGATGAAGAGCTTTTTGGAACAGTTTGGAGCTCTCTTCAAAGCACTAATAATGGTTACTTTTAAGTAGCCAATGATTACTTATCACTGGGCTTACTTGCTTATGTGCTTTTTAATTGCTTTATTTTATTGTAATTTCTCATTGTGAATTTAAAGAAAAGTCTAAAAGTAGTCGTGACCGCTACATTGAATGTAGCGACACCAAAATTAATTTGTTTCCTTTTAAATATCTTACACTATGGGGAACTAAAGCTCAGAGTCTCCTGGCTTCAATCTGTTTTTTGTACCACATTCAGTAAGAAAAATAATGGATAACTCATTATATCATTAAACCAGTAGTGCACATACTCAATAATTTCCTGCTTGTCACACACTGTTAGCTGTGGATTGGTTGCACCAATAATTGTGTTTATGCTATAATTGTCATAATTGTGTCCATTACATGGTTACTTTTCATCTGTTGGAGAACAGATAGGGGAGGATGTAGAGAATGAGACATTAGTCATCTGCGATAAAACAGCCACCAAAAACACAAACACAACTCGTTGCTCTCCAAGAATCTCCACTTTGCCAAGCCAAAACTGCAACCTTGGGGCCATCGTGATGTGTGTGTGTGTGTGCGCAGGGAAAAGGTGCAGGTGGGTTAAAAGTGTAAAAAAATTTCATAACTCCAAGCTGGCCCAAAAAGTGCTCTATCCCACCGCTGGCCCAGCTGTTGTCTGGGGGTGTGTAATTGTGTCAAAACCTTCTATTTCCTTCCAAGAGTGCCCCCCTAAAGCAGTTACATGCCTCCCCCCACATGGTCCTGGGCATCATCATTTTCCAGCAACCATCCATCTTCGGCCTGCGATTAATTCTCTTCATTTCCGAGCACAGGCCATAAATCCTGGCACACTTAATTAATTTCACGGCCAACGCGGGGCTCCCGTAAAGCGGGGATTGTTCTCGCAAAAGCCCATATTAATTATGCTATTTTACAGCCATCTCATTGAAGGCTGTGTTTCATCTTTCATAATTACATTTTCAACAACAACGGGGGCAACAAAAGGAGTCTAATTATGGATTTGGCGGCATGCTCCTTTGTAATAAGTCAATGTTAGCATCGAGCCCACGACGTGGTGCTAAGGCGTTACGACACACAGCGCAGAGTAGCCCGGCAGAATCAATGTGAGCGTCCATGTTTTATTATTGTTACTATAACTGTGTGTTTTAGCTGAGAGGACAATCATAATGCATACATACTGAAAGCATTTGGTGGCTTGCTGGCATAAATTGTGTTGATGAAGTTAGAGGAGATTATTGTCACATTGAGGCTCTGGTGATCATTACTCTTGTGATGGAGCTCATTGGGTCTCTGTAGTGGAGCTCGTCAGCTGCTCTCCTGATGTTCAGGCAGCAGCAGCTCCCTCCCATCAACGCCTCAACCCACCACGTAACACACGTGTCTCTCATGTGTCCTAAATGTGCTTAGAGGCCCACAGAGAAGCACCACAGATTGAGCTTAAATATAGTGGTAGCCCCCATTTGTTTATAACATAGTGTGTCACGTTCCCCGCGGCTCTGTCCCACAGGTCACCACCCAGTCATGATGGGTGACGGAGCCTGTGTTAACAGCCACCTACACACTTCGTCCGGCGTCCAGCCTTCCACCCACACACTCCTGGAACTGAGCAGTAATAATATACTCTCACACATGCTCATACAACACAGAGCTGCCATAAGTATGCTGTGATGCATGGGCTGTCATGGCTGCCTGGTTGGTGGTGAAGTTAAGGCAGAAGGCCTGCGCTTGTTATGTCATAATGACAGGGCGTCACCTTTGACAGGAATCTGTCTTTGATAATTGACTTGGCCTATTACTGAGATGATTAGTCAGTTAATCAATTGACAGAAAACTACAATTTTCACAGTCAATTAATTATTTATCAAGAAAAGACTTCCTAGTCCCAGCTTCGCCAATGTGAAAGGATAGGTTCATCATTTTTTTTAGTCTGTCTTAACACAATAGTCAGATGCACATATGACCATTGTAACATATGCAGTCGTCATTCCTCCTCTTCATACTGGCTATTAAATGATTCTTCCTCATGTGGTTGCAATATAAGTGATGGGAGGTAACATTCACTCGTACCTTGAAACCAAATGTACTCAAAAGTTTATCTGAAGTTAATATTCCACTGTCTGAGTATCCGTCCACCACAGCTCAGCAGCAAGAATGTATAGAAAAAAGATTATTTTTACATTTCATAGACTAAACAATTAATGGAAAAGTTATCAATAATTAATTAATTTATCAATAATATAGAAAATTTTAGTTGCAACCCTACATGGCACCCAATCATCAATAAACAATAGTAGAAAAGAAACATGATTAACAAACATACCTTGAGAAAACTCAATTGTGGTTGAAATCATTCAGTGGAGCTTCGTTCAGTCACTTTCTCTTCTTCTACAAAAGACAGAGGACACATCAAACTATAAAGATCATTGGTTAGATATTGAGGTCCAAACCATGTGTTGTGCACGTTATCAGAAGGAAGACAATAACCCTAAAAGTGAATTTGTGATAGGGACGGTGGTAATAATGGCCGCCTGGCTGACCTGAGAGTGCAGCTATGTCACCTCTGATCAGTGGTGTTACAGTCCGCTGGCGGATAGTCCTTTCACTTCCTATTAGGCTCCTCACACTGAGAGTCTGCGTGCAGTGGCAAGGGCCATAAGTCCTTTGACAGCGACCTTGAACATATGTGTGTGTGTTCATCCATGTGCAACAACGATCAGGAACTCTGCACGTGTGTATGTGTGTGTGTGATATCT
>NW_023339707.1:15730351-15744961 GCF_004916995.1 Morone saxatilis | reverse complement strand
GGGGGGGTGTCTAGGCAGGGGGAGAGGGAAGGAGAGGGAGAAGGTGTTGGCCTGGTGGGCACGATGAGAGAGAGGATATGGGAGAAGAAAATGTAGGTGGAAGTGAGGAGCACAAAATGAAGGGCAGAAGCGAGGAAATAAATCTGATACTAACATCAGCTGAACAACTTGAACAAATAACCCCCATTACACAAGAAAGGTGTGTGGAGGAATTGTGTGGGCCGGTAGCTCTCAGGGTGAGTGAGGATGTGCTAGCGCTCATAAATGTGTGTGTATGGCTGATTTTATGTCCGTGTGTGCAGGGGGAAAGGGCAAGGGAGGGGGAAGGAAGGAGGTGTATTAGTGTAACCCAGTGTGAAGCCTGGCGAGGGCCTAACGAGCAGCATGGCTGTGGCTACATAACTCAGGTCCTGTAAAGCTGTCAGTGGAATTAAGAGGCACCCATTATAGGTGCCCATACGAGTGCCTCAATGCAAAATACCAGTCTTCTCCCTGGGGCCAGCAGCAGCAGATAATTTTAGCTACTTAGTGAATCATCTTCAAAGCAGGAGCCGAGCTCTTTCAGTTCTGTGGTTACAGCTTCTACTGTATAAGTACACATTCTTATATTCTGTTCAGCAGCTTCCTTTTGTGCTTTTTCCAGTTCAAGTTAGCTTTATTTCCTTTACTTCTTTCGTCACAGGCTCCCAGGTCTCCCATCTAAGAATACCCCAAGATCCCCAGAGGCTGAACCAACCAAGACAACAATGCCAGAGAAACGCAGTGATGGATCGATGAAAAATTATTATGAAGCTGTCCAACCTGAATTATTGTGCTGTCTGTTGATAATCCCTTATTTCTCTCTTCCTGGCATCCAACAAAGTCTGTCAGTCTGACTAAAAAAAGCGAGGGATGTGTGATGGAAGATGATGAAGCGAGTGGAAGGGAGGGGCCCCTCGCTTCCCGCCTCTTTTAGGGAAAGAACATACTTGAAGGGAATGCTGCGCACACCCGCTCTCGCTCTCTCTCTCTCCCTGATATGAAAAATGAAAACTATAAGGGAGACAATAATAAAAATAGCAGAATGAGTGGACAGGCCGGAGCAGTCCATTACTCACAGCTGCTTTGGGCTGCGTTGTAAAAATGTGCTGCTTGCTGCAAAAGCATGCATCACCGCCAGCACAAAACAAATGGGCTGTCTCCAACGTATTTACCTCCAATTGTTCAAGCATTTGTGGGGAGAGCTACGGCCTGTCCAGACAACTCAGGCCTGTCCATCTGAGGGACAAGAGAGTGGGTTACAGGGAGACATGATATGAGAGATGCCGGATGCACAGGAGAGGAAGGATTGAGATGAAGGAAGAACAGGACGCAGGGAATGATCTGAATCTATGAGAACGTATAAATGTTAAGTTTGAACTGAGAATGAGAGAGGAAGTAGTGCAATAAATTTACTGATTAACTGAAAATGTATTATTTATCAAGAAAAAAACGCCCAACATTCGCTGGTTCCAGCTTCTCAAATGTGATATTTTGCTCCTTTTTACTGTTAAACTTCATTGTGGATTGACGATCTTAGACTGTTGGTCTACAAAACAAGCAATTTGAGGTCTTTGGGGACTTGGATTAACTAGATGACAATAAAAAATTTTAAATGTTAGGTTACACAGAGAATGAAAGGAGGTAATCATAGCGAGCCTTAAATGCATCTTTAAATCTCCCAAATGGGTTTTAAAATTTGACTTGTAAAATGGTTTCTTATGAAAGTTTTATTGAGGTTTACGAAACTGTAAATATATTTCGTAACGAGTGGGAAATAGAAACAATAATGAAAAAATCTTCCTTCCTACACCATGGAGATATTACTTTCTCTTATATATTTGTCCAAACGGTAAGTTCATTGACCTGGAAAGACAAGCAAATCCTCCTCTAAGTTGTTATTTATTTGTGTTGTATGTGTGTATATGCATGTGTTAGTTTGTGTTACAGAGGAGTATCATTCTCATGATTAGAGATCTATTTGTTTTCCACTGATGATTTCTGGAAAGGGAGGCGAGTAGAAAAGGGAGTGTTGTGTATAAACAGAACGGAGGAGACAGAAGGAGCGAGGGAGTGGGATTCACATAAACTACAAATTCAACTCATCTCAACCCCCCCTCATGCTATTGACTGAAGTTTGTGAGTGTCCCTTGGAGGCTGTGACTAGAGACCTTCAATGGTGGGTAATAATTTAACTTGGCTGGATGTTTCAGGCACTTATCTTTCTATTCTTGATCATTATGGATTCAAAGGGCCGTTCAGAACAACACCGAACCCCTGTGGAGCTCGGGGCTGGGGCCTGAGCCGGCTTCACAGTGAAGCTTTACAGCTCAACATCTCCCATATCCTGGTGTGATACAGCTGTGCGTAATGACAGAGCCCCACTCTTAAACGGCCCTCTTGATTAAGATGGCTCTCCACATCGCCCCTGTTTATCTCCAGTGCGGTCGTTAGCCAGGATGGGCCTGCTAATGATGAGTAGTTTACAATATGGCACTCAGGCATAATCGGCCTCCTGTCATCATCTTGTGACAGAGAGGAACCCGCCCAGCTCCAGCCTGTAGCTTTTTACCCAGCGTCCATCTGAAAGGCAGCAGATTTAGAGAGCATCACAGTGATAAACAGGAACGAGTAAACATATTTTCAGTTATGATGATCCCTCTGTAAGTACGTCGAATGTCGCCTGATGATGAGTACATCAAATAATGTGCTGGAGGCAAAGTGGTAAATGAGTGAAAGCGCCTTTATTGTCTCCATCACATTACACGGAAATTTGTGATTGAGATGTATGTAACAACTGCATTATTATTACTCCCACAGCATCAACGCTGACTGCTGTGGGTCTGATGTGCGTTTGAGGAACGAGGCGACCAATATAAAATGTACAAAACGCAATAAAACGAATAAAGCTAAAAGGAGTAATGAAAAGGGAATCGGGGAGCATAAACGTGAGAAATAGAAGAGGGGGAAAGGGAGAGAGAGAGAGAGAGAGAGAGAGACAGAGAGAGAGATGGTTATTTAATTTATGTGGGGAGTGGGAGAGACTGGCAGTGATACATGGGTTTGTTAGTCAATTGATAAAAGAGAGGAAATTTCTAAAAAACATTCAGCACCGAGAGATATGGCCACCATACATCACCTATTTGCAAACAACAAGGGCTAATATTTATCCCTGGGAGGGACAGAATGACCCTTTTACACACACACACACACAAACACATAGACATGACTCACAGCTCACCATGACCTAATTACGCCAAGAGAATAGACCTTAATTGGAAAAGGAAAAACTGAATTCTAAAGAAAACCACAGAATGGCAAACATCTCATCCCTTTATTGTAAAAAGTGAACTCCTTTATTCGTTGTTGTGGGTTTTTTTTCTTTTAAATACAGATACATATTACCCCACGTGTGAGCGTTTAGTGCTTGTAGTAATGGAAGTGTCTGTAAAGAAGGGGCCCAGATAAGGAAAGTGAAGAGGAATCTGGTGGGCCTACATGGTTTGTTGAATGCACTTACTATAGCCTATATGTCAGGAAAAGACAGCAGTGTCTGTGTGCGTGCACATAAGCTAAAAACAGCTCTATGCTAACACGCGCACACACACACACACAATCACACACACACCACACACACACGCTTTCTCTGTGTAATGTATTAGATGCTGAATCCTCCTGATACATTGCTGCAGGCAGAATCTTTCATCTTTCCCTCTTTCCTCATTCAGTCCACTACGTGTGGGGAGACTTTTAAATTGTCAAGGCTAAAATTTAATTATTCAATCCCCCGTGATCGATCATTAGTTAAAACGCTCAATCCACAAACCGTGCAACCCCCCCCCCCTTCAATCCACCCATTAAGACACATACAGCATTTTAAGCAGAGGTGGGGGGTGGGAATCATGTTTCATTCACAAAAAAAAAACAATAAATACACTTTGCAATCTGCCGCTAGCAGTTTTCATTTAATTCAACAAACAAACAAATAAATAAATGTGTAAATAAATATGGCTGCTGTGTGGGATGGGTGTTGGGTGTATGTGTGGACGTGTGTGTGTGTTGGGGTGCGTTGGGGATGTATTGGGGGCGTCTTTGTTGCGACTCATAGTCCAGATGGATGACTTGTACGGGGGAGTGTATTTATTTTGCGGCGAGGCGACATCAGGAGATTTGTTATTCCCTGGCGTTGCCGAGTTTTTCACATTGCTCCACATCCCTGGGACCATATTTCATCCCCACAGCCCCAATCCCCAAACAGATTTATTTACAGGCTCTCTTCCTGTACATATATACCCCCTTCCAACACATGCATACATACTGCTACAGACACGTATACTCATGCATATACACTATAAACAGCAGATGTGTTCGAGCACTGAGGACCACGAACACACCTTTTCTGAAATCAAATGTATGAACACACACGACACACATTTTTTATCTCTGTGCTGCAGTGCTCTCTATGAGTTTCCAATGAGGATATTCAACAATATTGCCATTTTACCGCTCTGTTTAGGTCCACAGTCTCTTCATGATGGGGTTATAATTGCTCTCATATATTCCACAAAGCAAGGGTTCTTCCTCAGCCTGGAAAGAGATAAAATGAGGAGCCAAATAAGGGTGCAACTGGAAAAGATTTGCTATAAATCCCAAATGATTATTATAAATATGCCAAGGAAACTGTGCCAGAAACTTAAATTCTACATTCATGAACTCAGCTACTTCACAAGGGTTTCTCTGAATGTTTCACGTTCCCTAAACTCATCCCACTGAATAAGGTGAGCATGGTAGCATTGTTTTTGATGTGGGAGAATGATGAACCTGCCTGCTATGCTTATTATTAATTATGCTTATTAGAGGGCATCTCCACCAGTACAGCCATACTGAAGTATCAGAGTCTACTCAGGGTTCATTGACTTTTCCAGTAACTCCCTAAATATCCATCATAATGGTGAATTGAATGAATGTAATGTAGTGTTGCAAACTTTTCCAACAATTCTAGACGCTAGTATCTGCCGATTATCACTGTTTAGAGATTTAAAGCATGTGTACTGACTGTTAGTTAGCAGAGGTGTTTTTCCATCCTTACCTTTTGGTCCTGCGAAACAAGCAGCTGTCAGGGGGGGGCGGATACTTCCCCTAGAAAGAAAGAGAAAGAGAGAGAACACGACAGAGAGAGAGGGAGAAAGAGATGGAAATGAAAGATTAAGAGAAATGACGAGAGAAGAGGCAAAGAGGAAGGGTGCAAACAAAGAGTATAAGGCCCAATCGAAAACCATCCCTCACTCCCCCTTTCCAAGAGGAAACCCGGAGCTTCAGTCTCTTAATAAAGGGGGGTGAATGTGGTGAAATGCCAGGCACTCTGCTTAGAAATGAATAACCTGGGGATATGTGTGTGTGTGGGTGTGGGTGTGTGTGCATGCATAGGTGTGTGTGTGTGTGTGTGCCTGTGCAGGAAGGAGGAGGATGTTAGGGGTTCCTCGGCCCTGGGTCTCTCCCTATCTTTGTGAGTAATGATTCAGACTGCCAGTGTGGTGGTGTCGCCCCATCTATAACCATTTACACACAGGCGCACAAACACACAAACACACACACACACACACACACACACACACACACACCGAGAGAGAAGATTAATCAGACAGGAAACAGGGCAGGTGGATGGACACGGCGGCAGGCTGGGTTCATCCATTCAGCCCTAAAACAGACACGCTGTAAACACACAGGGAGAGTTGACCGACCAGCAGCCTCACTGACAGCTTCACTAACACACACACACGATAGAAGTATATTATATTTTCACGTATACACACATCCAGTACATGCACACACACACACACACACAGTTTCTTTCACTGCTGCCCCACACACTTCACCATGGTGAGGTCCTGTAAGCATGTAACAGTAACATTAATGAAAGATAAGAGTATGAATATATATATAAACTACATATTTGGGTTTTAATACAAATTAAAGGTTGAAGAAGAAGATTTTTAAGGTCCAGACCAGTCTCTAATAGTCTAGAGCTTAAGTGTCCTCAGCCTTCTATTTGTGAAAAAATATATTGAAAAGTTTAGCTGAAGCTATCATGAGGCCTTAATTAGTCAAATCAAGTGGGTATTTTCCAAAGTTACACACAGTGTTTCCTTGCAGAGCTAAGTAAAACAAAGAGATTGTTTTGTTTAATTCAGACAGCCGAAGCCTCATATAAGCCTGAACTTTGCAATGCATTGTTGTCCTCCATCACTTAAACTGAAATTGTATTAGGAAGTGATCTTTTCATGGCCTGTGTGGACAGGAGAAACAATTACAGAAACCAATAACTCTTGTACATATAGGCCTGCGAGTATTGCCTTGAGACAGACTTAGAAAAAAGTGAACACATCCTTTAATGTGTGTGTAGACTTCAGATGGATAAATGAGTCAGTGTGAGGTTGTCTTTCTGAAAAAAAACCCAGCCAGTAAATAAAACAACTATTACATTAGGTGATGTAAGTGAACATGAGTCCTGCGTAAATAGTGCTTGTTCTGTGGGTTTAGAGTAGGTCGGGGTGTGGTCCAGTGGTCAGGGAAATGGCCGGATGACCTGAACTGTGCTGAGTCATGTCCCAGGTGAGGGATAGAGCTGCCTCCACTGAGCTCCGGGACGTGCACTTAACCTGCAGTAATTACTGGAAACAACACTGAGAACATGGCAACATGGAAGTCGTGGAAGTGGCTTGAAGATTTCAAATTACTCTGAGCCCCTGGAGGCAGACTGCGGGGAAGCCTGCCAGAATTGTAATGTTGATGCTCAAGTTGGATTTTCAACATCCTCTGGATTTATCAGGCAGAGCGAATCAATCTGAAACAAACAACTGAAAAAAGCCATTTAGCAACTACAATATCCTTTGTATCATAAAATCTGTAATACAGAGTCAATTATTATATATAAAAGGACTGTTATTAGTGGCAACCACAGTTGTATGGATAATGACCTAACAAAGTGAAAACAGAATGGTCAACATTGATTAGGGGAAGAGTGAAAGGGAGGAGGAGAGAAGTACACCAGAGAGCGAAAAGCGAGAAATCAGGAGGCAGAGTAGTAGAAGAAATAGGTTAAAGGAAAAAAAGAGAACAGAATGAGTGGAGAAAAGAGGAAAAGGGGCAAAGAGAGAGAAAGAGAGAAGGACCCTGCGAATGAGACCCAAATGGCTGCTAAAAATCATTAATCTTGTGGGGATCTGTGTCAGCGAACGGCGGCGACACAAAGAGCTCTCGGAGCAGCACGGAGAGCAGCTCAGTGACCCGAACCCAATTGGCTGAGAAAGGCCCACCAGGCTTTAATAGACTTTTGCTGATCCGACACTTGTTTGCTAGGAGCCACAAAGAGGCGATTGCAGGGGCTGACAGGGGCCTGCAGGCCCAGGGGCTCCTCTCCTGGCCCATGATAAATGACCCAGGGTGGGCAGGGCCGGCTAGGGCCAGGGCCAGAGGAGAGGGGTGAGAGAGCCAAGAGGCAAGGAGGTCACCCAGCAAGGGAGGGTGGGCAGAGGAGGAGAGAGGAAGAATGAAAGGGGATACGGAAGAGTGGAGAGTAGAGATGTTTCATAAAAGCGACCGTCTTCTGATCCATGGTGAATGACCGCAGGTCCAGAGATTATGACATGCAGGGAGAGTGTTGGGTAGGAGCATCCTGATCTGCCTGTGTGCGGGAAAACACAAGGAGAAAAAAAACGAGAATAAATGAAAGGAGGGGTAAGGAGTGAACAATAAAAGAGGACAGGAGAGAAGTCTGAGGCAGAGACAATGTCTGAAGAAAAAACTGCCGGTTCGGCTCTTATCCCTAAGAAATGCTCGCTGCAGCACCCACCCACCTTCAGATCAATCACGCCCACACACTCGTACACTGGCATAAAACTGACCTGGGGTCAGTCGTTGCTCGCTGTTGAAGAGTTCGGGAACATGTCTCGAACACTCTTATCATAAACATTTATACATTACACACTTGACAGGAAAATAAAAAAGTCTTCTAAGATATTACACCGAGCCATTTGAGGCCTATTAAAACCCTTTCTTTACTCTCAACTTAATAACACACCGGTGCTGCATATACACTGGTACATGACGCGTATTTTCCAGAATATTATTTGAACTGGAAATTTAATAAAAGCCAGAGATATGGTCTGACAGCTCCATGTGCAGATAATTATAGAAGGCCATGAACAACAAAGGATGCTCCTCACTGACACACTGACATGTTAATGCCAGAGAGAGTTTCACAGAGCTGATTGATTATGTGCAAAGCAAAATGATACATTTAAGAAAAAGACAATTTTATACATGAACTGTATGCCAATTCTTTTTTTACAGGAAACAGGTGCTCCTTGTGAGTAGAAATTGTCATAATTATGTATTCAATGCATCATAATAATTGAGTTACTTGTATGTTTCTTTGGAATTACAGTAGCCTGTTATTGGCTCAGAAAATACAGATGTAAATTGCGGTTATGACCAGAGAATATGGGCTTTAATTATGTTATGCCTGCACTCTGATATTTGGTTCTTGTGGTGTCGCCTACATTCTGTGGTTACACAGCCCCAGTTTATGATAAGAACCAATGTTATGCATAAGCCTCAGCAAAGAGCCAACTGGAAGGAAGCCAAACTATTGTACATAGCATTGCAATTTACATTAATGAAATGACCACAGCAAAAGGCAGATTTATTGTTCTTCTTCTTCTGGGATTAAGCCAGTACAGTGCGTACTGACATTTATTTGTTGTTATATTTACAACATGTCAATCAGAGACATCTAATCTCAGAAAAGGCCTACAATTATGCCTTGGCCTCCCCATCATATTTTTATATCCTCTCTGCCTCTCTGTCATTTCAAAAAAAGACTAAATGACTGAAGTTCTGAAGTTGGAGCTGTCTGCATGGGGTAAGTGCCAAAAGAAAAAGACTGCATGTCACTGATGATACACATCAAACTATTAGCAATGAGTAAATGCGCCACCAGAGGCGCCCTGTCACAAGAAATAAGCTCTAATTTTCCCTGCAAACACAACTACCTCCTCGCCGGTTAAATGGTGGGAGTGTAACTGCTGTGATAACACTGCTGAAGAATTATGACTGTCAAAGGCAGGCCTGTGCACGAGGAAAAACACCAAGCATTATTTAAAAAAAAAAAAAGATAAACAATTCATGTTCATTGTTAAATCGATACTTTTTCATATTAATGAGATTGCCAGATTTTGCACTTATCTCACCTCATGTTCTTGTTCCTGAAAAAAAAAAAACCCTCCTCGGTCAATTATCCCTGATGGGGATGTTAGCTTTCTCCAGAGGATGGCCTCTGCCTGTTTACACAGACGACACATCTTAATAATACATGTTTTCACAGAGATAATCGATCAGTCTGGAGTAAACAAGAATGCCTGAGTAAGTTCACGTTGTAAACGGAAGATGTTAGATTAGTGGTGCGCTGTGAGCCACTGTATGTATAATCCAGCTGAACATTTTAGAAACTAATGTACCTCAGACTCATTATTATTATATTAAGACAAAGCATAGAGTGAGTTCATTAATGGAAACACCTGTTTACACAGTGTGATTCAGGGTGGGGGAAATGGATCATTCAGTTGTAGTGCAAAAAAATGCATTCTTAATAATTTGTGGCTATTACATTTTTAGTACATAATTGAACATGAATCTACGGCAAATTGACAATGTAACGTTTTAGACAGATTCCGGCAGTTTCACTCTGTAGAGCAACATAAATACAACATAAATCTGATGGCAGCTGTATGAAACAGCCGAAAGTTTAAGCTTACATTTGCATTAACTGGTTGCCCGAGTCAAAACTCATATTACATTTTAAAATCAGTAGTTTTACCCCTGTATAATGGAAGCGGTTAGGGGTAGAACTTTTGGGCGCTGAAGCCGAAGCTACAACAAGCTCTGCGCGTCTCTTTTCTCCCTCCTGCGTCAAAGCTCATCAAAGCAACACTTCCGAAAGCACCGTCTCTCCATCTCCATCCCTCACTCTCCCTGTCAGGGGCCTTCCATGTCGGCCACCTTCCGTTTTGTTCTGCAACACTTCCAGGAATGGTCGGGGGGACCATTACAGTTAATCATTACGCACGCCAAACGGCCAAAAGGCGACCAAATAAAAAACCATCTGTTTACCTCGGAGTGAAACACAGAGTCTGATTCTGACTGTAAAAGGGAGGGAAAAAGTATTCCTTGTATTCACTGCATTCTCCCATACAGACGAAGTTTCAGGTCACCCAGATCCAAGCGGTCTTGGCAATGCAAACCCGGCCTCCGGACAGCAGGTGTACATGCATGGATAGGTCCTGGAGCAGAATAGAAATCCACATTTGAGAGGGGGGAATCATGTCTCTTCCTACAGACGCACCAT
Source organism: Morone saxatilis (assembly GCF_004916995.1). Classification (NCBI taxonomy): domain Eukaryota; kingdom Metazoa; phylum Chordata; class Actinopteri; family Moronidae; genus Morone; species Morone saxatilis. Next base: position 15,734,538 of record NW_023339707.1, on the reverse strand, counting down.
GGGCCTCCTGTGAGAAACCAGCGGGCCTGTTGCAGGTGTGAGATGTGAGCTGTGGGAAGCTCTGCAGCCACTGCAGCCTCCATGCGTCAACTGTTAAATGTAACATTTTAAAGGTGATTTTATTTCTGTTATTCATTCCTAAAATCCGTAGGATGGGACTCTCATTAGGGGCGAATAAGCAAGCATCAACACTTTTTTTCGCTGTCCATAAGCACACGGATCACTTAATAGATCATTAACCACCGATATGCTGCTGACATGGACGCTTTTTTACATCTCGTCTCTCCATTACAGCCCGTTATTACCGAAGGGGGAGAGCCGCCGGCAGGCCTGCCTGGATCTATTAGACGGTGGACTCGGGCTATATTAGAGAGCATTACGACCTAATGGGGCTGCCTCGGGTCGGCCTCGCTGGGAAGAAGGTTTTAGAGCAGCTCGGCTCGGCACGGCACGGCTCGCTCGGGGCTTTTTGAAGTTGGAGCTGAGGAGTGAGAAGCTCGTCTGCTTCCCAGGTTCAGGGAATAAAAAAAAAAAGAGGATGGCAGTAACTTGAACGCTACCTGCATGTTTTTGATGGTGCACTAGATAAAAATGTGTCTTGTATTTTAGAATCAGTGATATCCGGGCTGTCTGAGGCTGAAGGGAAAGTGTGTGTGTAAAGGCTGAAGATGTTGATAAAAGCTAAAAAATGACACAAAGAATAAATACAATTCAGAGTCGCTTTAAAGTGCACTTTAATTAACCTTGAATCAAAATAGCCAATTATATATTTTTATATACAAATAATCATGTAGGCGCAAAAAATATCTTAGAATAATAATAGACTAAATATAATAATTATTTTAATAATAATAAACGCTGATATTTAGGTATTTGATAATCATAAGTAATGCCGTGTCTTAATAGTCTCTGCCTCTTTCTGATAAATACTTCATGGAAATTAAATATTCTCTTTAAAATGTGTAATTTCATACTTTCATTTTTTATTTATTTATTTATTTTACTTTAATAGCTGTGTTTAGCGATTTCGGTCAGACTTTTAGATAAGTCGAAAAATATCCTTAAATTGCCCAAACTATAACCTGAAATCCTTTTTTTTTTTTTTTTTAAATCTAAACGATGCTGATTTATGACATGTTGGATTCAGACTCCATCACTGCTGCACAACTCTAGCTGATGAAGAATTTAAACCAAACAAATAAGCCCTTCATTATCGGATCTCATCTTTGGCAGCCTGCACTTACATCCAGCCTGATCAATACGCTCTGGTCTGTACTCAACCGTGGATATGAGGTGGAAACGAAATGATAATCCAATCGATCCTTCAAATTGACTCATTTACAAGCGGTTTCTTTTTGCAGGGAAGCGAGACATTTGCTCACACTACTTCTTCTTTTTTTTTTTTTGTCAGGCAATTAAAGCAATTAAGACACAGATGAAAATCAACTGCACATCCTGGAGAATCTGATCCTATTTTGGCCAAACTACCTGTTAGAGAGAGAGTCAGTGGGATGATTAAACATGTGCCAGCGCGTGTTTATGAGACTCACATGACAGAGGTTAATTGTTGTCGGACATAATTGCAGGATGTGACCTGCAAAAGAAGAAATTAGCGCGGAGAGATAAAAAAAAAAATCCATCGCAAAAAGAAAAAAAGGAAATATTTACAAGCAGCGTCTCAGCAGCTCCGGTCGGTGCACGGATTGGCCACACAGGGGCAGCCTTGAGCCTGTTTTCTGCCGGATCGCCCTGTTGCTGCCCGGTGTAAAACAAACTGTCCGAGCCAAGAGGAGCCTGATGTGGGAATCTGGGAGTAATAACAGGCTCTGAACAAAGTCAACTTTTATTTCCACCAGAAAAAATACACTTAACCCATAATGATTATAACACAGGGTTTGTACAAAGACACACAGGAGAGAGCTGTGGCCGTGTCACAGCAAAATGATTTAAACAAACAAACTTCAGTGCAGCGAGGTCACCATGTGAGCATCACAGACATATTAGTGATATCAAGAGTTGTATTGGATTGTATTATGATTCTCCATTGTGGGGCTATACAACGGCCAAAACCTCAAAACCGGACTATAAGCTAAAGTGTGTTTTTAATGTCTGCAGCATTAACAGCGCAATGACACAGTAAAGAGCTGTGTCCTTGTTTGCGCCAAAGAGGTCAAGATTCAACTTTTCAACATTGTTAAAAAATCACCTCGACCTTTATCTACTGGCAGATACAGCAGATACCTGTGAATGGTTACTTTGTTCAATTTGATGCAAGCTTGTGAAAGCACATCGGGGCCTGGTGTCCGAAGTCATTTAATATAAGTCAAATAAGTCAACTGAATCAATTGTTATTTAATCAGTGAATGACGGGAAAGGGAAGGCGATAATGTGCATTGTCTTCTTCTGGAGGGTTACACAGTTTGTCCGGTATAAGGTATACAAATCAAAGTGCATTTAGAAACACATTTTTAATATTACATATTTTATGTAAACGGGGTTTTTTAATATTATATTGAACGTTTTTGTTAAATTCTAAAGTTTTCTAAAAGGGAGTGTGGTGCCATATAAGTGCTACTGGAAGATATCCATTGGCCAGTGCAGCCAATAAATCACTCACATCACTCTCATTGAGAAATGAAACAGTCATAAGAGAAGACAAGGAGCGGGTGCGTTACACCGGAGCCGTCCATGAGGTGAAGGCATTTCTCTCTCTCTCTCTCTCTCTCTCTCTCTCCTCCACTTTCCACCCGCTTTTAGGGAAGTCGGTCAGCTGACTGTCTGTATAGCTGTCAAGACCATTGTGCGCCCTCCTCTCCCCTGTTCTCCTCCTACTTCCCTTCCTCTGTTTCGGCGCTCCCATTGGAGAGCTGAGCGCTACGGATCCAGCCTTTCAGCTCGACGTCACGGTCCGCTATAAGCATAAAGCGCTGGCAAGCTCCAAGCGCAGTCTGCTGGATACCACTGAGTGGGAGAGAGTGAGAGAGGCGAGCCTTTAAATCTCTGCGGTGCAGAGCTGGAAAAGCTGCTTCTCAGCGAAAAATCAGACGCCCTATTTACTCTGCTTATTTGCTCCTATTATTTTCCTGGAGAAAAGAAAAAGGGACTTACAACCAAGAAGTTGCAACGAGGACTGGTGCCCGTCTCAGCGAACAAACGTGGTATTTCCTTTATTATTATTTATGCTGATTTTTTTTTCTTTTTTTTTTTATGTGTGAATACATTTCTACTGAAGGGACTGAGGTTTTTACTTCTGCACTGAGTCGCACTGCTTTCTACCTCCTGCCCTGGTCTCTCTGCCAGATTATCCCAGCAGAAGTAGGCTATATGACGCAAACCGCCGAGCATTAGTCTGAAAGTTTTCCTCCAATACTTTTTTTTTTTCATTTTCCTTTCTTTTTTTTCCACCAATCACACGGTGTTTCATGCTACAGCAAGTCAGTGCGCAGCGGTGGAGGAGCCAAAAGAACTATTGCATGAAACAAGAAGGGAGAGAAGAGACGCTGATTAATAAGTCAGTTTTTGCGACGCTCGCCAGCACCTTTGCATATCTGCAAAAGAGTCGGGACACCAACATGAGCACAGAGCTGAGCATGGGCCCGGAGCTACCCAGCAGCCCTCTGGCTCTGGAATATGTCAATGATTTTGACCTGATGAAGTTTGACGTGAAGAAGGAAGGCCTGGCCGGGCTGGAGCGCAACGGGGTGCGCCAGTGCAACCGTCTCCAACCCCAAGGCTCTGTGTCCTCCACCCCCATCAGCACACCCTGCAGCTCGGTGCCCTCCTCGCCCAGCTTCAGCCCCACAGAGCAGAAAAACCACCTAGAGGAGCTGTACTGGATGCCGAACAGCGGGTACCACCAGCAGATAGACCCGCAGACGCTAAGCCTGACCCCAGAGGACGCGGTGGAGGCCCTGATTGGAGCCACGGCTCACGGCCACCCTCCACCTCCGCACGTCCAACAGCAGCTGCAGCAGCAAGGCGCTTTCGAGGGCTACAGGGGCCCGCATCACCATCACAGCCACCACGGCCACGGCCAGCAGCACCATCACCCATACGCGGGGGGCATCCCGCACCACGCCGAGGAACTGTCCGGGCACCCGGGCGGACACAACCACCCACACAGCCAGCACCATCATCACCACAGCCAGGACCCCGACAGCCCGTCCCCGGTCTCCCCAGAGTCCCAC
>NW_023339707.1:15713897-15730251 GCF_004916995.1 Morone saxatilis | reverse complement strand
TTTGTTTTGTCTTATTTTGGTTGTTTTTTGGAAGAAATTGTGTCCATATTTTGCCTTATTTTAAAGTCATTGATAATGGCAATTAATTACCTCTCAGACTTTTTTTCTTGCAGCCTATCTAAGATCTGTGAGTCATACTGAACAACATTTCTATATCATTAATTAATAACCACCCCTCCCCCCCACACATCATCACTCATCATCACACACACACACACAAACACCGATGACAGTAGCGCCAAAGCACACTCAGTAGCTCACAGCTCTCATAGAGACATTTTTTCAGAGCTTCAGGTAAATTATTATATCTTTTTAAGAACCTATTTACACCGACCTCTAAATTGCTTGCATGTCATTTGTCCTTGGTCTTTATTTTATTTTCAGACTTAAGATTGATGTGGAAACTCTTGGATCAAAGCCCACTGGCCTGCTGTGATTAGATCACCGGGTCTGGCCGTTTATGTGGCGCTGCAGGGAGATTCCTATACATGCTGTTGGCCTCTGCTGGCATGCTGACTTCTGCAGAAACCCCGCCGTCACAAGAGCGCACGGTAAAAGGAGATCTTTGACCTTGCAACATACCGGGGAAGAGATGAAAACCTCAGATTTAGATTAAGTGGTAAAACAATTTTGGGTTTTCGGCGTGCATGGCTTTGAATACACTTAAAGGCTCAATCTGACTAGTTGTTACACAATGTCAGTCGTTAAAAAAAAGTCCCGTGTCTGTCGCCTTTACGCGCTGAGCCAGACCTCAGCTTCAAAATAATCCCCAGTGCGCGGCTGCGGGTGTGATATTTTTATGGTTAACATTAATGGAATTTATGATTGCCATGTGTCAACACACTTGCAGTATCTTAAAATACTGTATTCCGTATAACCTTTGCTGCGTGCGAATGTGCGCGCAAAATCTCCAATCCTGTTAGGTTTGCTGTACAAATGAGCGTGCAACATTAAAAGGGGGGGCTTCATGACTTCGCTACACAAAAATATCAACAAACAGTGTCGTTCCTCAATCTGCATGTCCGGATAGTATGACAATAGAAGCAGAGAAGTAGAAAGAAGAAGGGAGTAAGTGTTGATCTGGTCCCGGTCTAGAGTTTCTGGTGTCAGAACATTATCTGCCCCGTGTCTGCACATTCTCAAGGACAAAACCGCTAGGCAGAGAATCAACCAATGAGACCCAAGGAAGGCGAGTCTAGTTTACATTCTCCCCCTCTCTCTCTCTCTCTTTCTCTCTCTCTCTCTCTCTCTGGACAGCCGCTGCAGCCTGGGGGCATGAGTGCAGCTGGGGTGAACCAGGAGAGAAAGAGAGACAGAGAGAGAGAGAGAGAGAGAGAGATTTACAGTTATGATAATATCACCACAAAAACAACTGTTTTTAGTTATCTACAAGGGACCCCTTTTTCACCTTCTTGTTCAGATGTGATATAAAAGCTGCTGTGTGAGAGTGTGAGTGAGTCAGACACACAAGAAGAGGAAACCAGGCTTGGTGTGTTATGTACAGTATCAGTAGGGTCTGTTATGACTTCAGAACTCAACACACATGTTGAAGCTCAGCTGGACTCAGAAAAAACAGAACAGTAACAAAAATTACAAAACAGTCATTTCTATTAAATGTGAAAAGAAAAGCTGTCTGACTGTGAACTGTTTGACAAGAGAGGCTCAAGTTCTATTTACACCTCCTTTATGATAAATCTCTAAAAGCAATAAATTAATATTGGACCATTATTATTATTGACGATCTGATTTATAAATCACTGCACGGAAACTGACCCACTAAGGTGCATTTGTGTAACGTTTTGTTGCATCATCACTGACTCTTATGAATTAAATGTGCACAAATAGAACGCTGCAGAGACGACGTTTCACAGATTTTTAAATTTTACATTTTGTAAAATATAGCATATTTTGTCAGTGATTTGTAGTGCTTCGTAAAGAAATTGACAGCGGGAAATTGTTAGGAGAAAAAAAAAGAAGAAAGGGGAAAGTAGGGAGAAAAAGGCAGAGGGGGAAAGTAGAGGAAAGCATCAGGCTCAGCTCAGCGGAAGAGCCAAGGACACAGTGACCAGGCGTACTGTAATGATTTTAGTCTCCGATCACACATTCACGCCCCCCCACAGAGATCCTATCTGCATTCAGCCTACTCTGCCAGCCTCCAGCTCCTTGTATCAGCAGCAGCAGCAGCAGCGAAGAGACCGGGCACGGCAGCCCCCAAAACCTGGCCTGCTTCTGTTCATCACACTAGACCCCACAGCGTTTTTTTAAGCTCCAGTCAGCTACAGCAGGTCAGCGGCTTTTTAGAAACTCTCCAAGATTAGTCTGAGCCCTGCTGCAGGTATTTCAAAGCTCTGATGTGTGTTGTATTCTGCCTGCTCATACAATCACACCTGAAACACGGTGAACTCATTTGCATCTTGCATAATTTAAAAAAAAAAAGTGTGTGTTTGCTAATTTTACTGTATTTACTCCATTCACACAGCCACATATGGTTATCTTAATTACCACCAGCTTCTATGTGGTTTGAACTCCGTCTGTCTTATCATGTCGATTTAATTACATTCAGATAAAATTCCATTTAGGTATGTTACGCATAAAACACACACACAGACACTTACACTGAGATACACGCAGACATGCACACGCACAAGCAGTCCAGCCCACTGCCACACCAGCGGTCCATTGACTTTCATTGGAAGTGACTTCCCTGCTACTCTAAATCACAATGATTTCCCAGGGAATTAAAGCAGGCTTTTCCCAGGAGACACACACAGACACACAGACACACACACACACACACACACTAGAGAACATTAACCAGTTAGTGGGAAGGTTTTTTAGAGTGTCTGTGAGTGTGTTAGTGTTCACCTACCAATGAAAACACAACGAGAATAAGGGAGGAAAAAAATATGTTGCTCTAATTAGTCTTTGTCTATTTGCGTTTAACTTACTAATGTTGAGTGTTGTCAGACTTTCCAACTATTCACCATATCTCACAGGTGTGTGTGTGTGTTTCAGGCTGGCTGTTGGAACCTCAGTTTTCAGCGCACTGGACCCGAGTCAATGGCAATCAATCTTCACTGTCTTCTTCTCCTCATCTCTCCCTCATCTCGCTCTCCATCCTTCCCTTCATCTTCTCTCTTTCAATCCTCAGCCGAGCCCAGCGCTGTCTGCAGTTCCGATCAAGACGGCATCACTGTGTCTGTTAATTATCTTCAGCCTGTTACACCCCATACACACACCCACAAATACACACAAAAGATGCATACTCTTAAATAATTGTGCACAAATAATCACGTCACTCCTTTGACTTCCAATTTACAAACAGGTGGACATGTATATATTTTCTTATAATATGTGGTCATTACATGCTGACATACACATAGACACACGCATAGGAACATAAACACACACTGACCCATACTTGCATCTAAAGTGTGTGGTTCATAGTTGGTTTTAAATTAAATTTGATGTGGAAAATAACAACTGGCTGAAAATATGACTTCTCTTATAATAAATAGTTGCCCGATGCCTGACAGTAACTCTACAATGATAACTTTTTATAACTGTACGTTCAAGTTATACCGTAATTACATCAACATTTTTGATAATATGTCAAAAGGCTCCATTTCCACATGGTTGCAGACGAGAAGTAGCCGCTGCTTTCCGCTGACCTCGTCCACCGCAGCCTCTGTCTGTGATGAATTTGTACCTTCATGGTCACAACCAGTCAATGGTCTGTATGATGGATACCTATGGCCATGGCCGCAGTGAGTCGATGAAAGTGACCCATGTGTACATCTCTGCTTCCGGGATGTGAAACCCAATTCCGGGTGGGATTGATCCATGTCTGGCCGCTGCGGGGATAAGGCCAGAGGGAGAAGATAAGAGCAGACACCGAGCGGTCAATGATACGTTTGAACCATCAACCTCTAATGCAAACAGGACGCTATGATGTCTCCCCACCTCCGACTTTTAAAGGTGTACAGACTATATTTTATTAGGACACGTGACAGGCACAAGCACTGCTGACTTTCACTTAAAATCAGTGGTGAAGGAAGTATTCAGATCTTCTATACAGAACAATGCAATATAAATGGACTCTTATACAGTAAAAGTCCTGCATCGATACTTAAGTAAAAGTACATTTAAGTATTATTATTATTATTATTATTATTATTATTATAATAGTATTAAAAATACTCATAATGGATAAAAATGGCCGTTATAAGGATTATTACTGATGCCATTAACATGTAAGCAGCATTTTACTAGTTGGAGGTGAAGCTAATTTTAACTATATACACTGTTGATCTTACAAGCTCCTTCTATGTAGTGGAGTAGAAGTATTAGGTTCCTCAGATTTACACTTAAAAACAGTACTTTAGTTACAATCCATCACAAAAGAAAAATATTAAAAATGTTTTTACAACACTTTTACTTTTATTCTATTTACTACTTTTTTAATATCATTGTAAAGTATCTTTGAATTTTTGAGTGCTCATCAGACAAAACAAGCAATTTCAAGAGAAATCGTGATGGACCTTTTCACTATTCACTGACACTAATTGACTAGACCAAATTAACAAATTGCGAAGCCAATTATCTCAGTTAAAATGTCTATAAATATAATTTTCTACTGACCAATACACTTATAGATGTATATCTTACCTGTCAATTAACTCTGCCTAGTACCTGGCTTGCCTTGCATGAGCGCTGTCGGTGTGCTGTATCATCTCCACCCTGTGTACTGTGCTCTGGCCTGTTGTCGCCCTGAGATGTGAAGTAAATAATTGAATGGATCCATTAATAAATAAAGTGCAGGGGGAGAGAGGAAGAGGAGGGAGGGAGAGGAGAGATGGGAGAGACAGGTCACTCATCTTTACAATCACCGTGCGGGGAGTGGCATGACTGCAAACACGCTGCCACTTCTCTCTCTCTCTCCCTCTGTGCTCTTCTTCTCCCTAGGAGGTGTCTGGACATAAGTATTAGCTGTAGTGAACTCTGACTCTGAGCTCGGAGCAGGATGTGGCATTTCAACACATTTCCTCTCTGATCCACCGGGACAAGGCTACTTCCTGTAAAACAGGTGGAGGGAGGTAACATGGAGCTACCGCCACAAAGCCGGGCCAAGTCTACTTTCGACCCAGCCAAACTGTTTTCCAGTAGGCCTTGGTAAATTCCAATTGGTGGGTGTTATTTCTATATGCTATAGCCTGCTTTTTAATATAAAAACCTGCCGAGGGAGCCGTAACTGGAAAAGCGAATATGAAGTTGTGGTTTTGAACCATATAGAATTTTACGAGGATTCATTATCAGGTATTGAAAAGCTGCAGTAGTTTGCTGAAAATGTATGTCTCCTGTTACAGGAGGTGCCGTTTTTGGCCAATACTAACTTACAGACATCACTCCAATATTTATTTCTGCCTATATTTGCACGTTGTTTGGGAAACAAATCAGAAGATGCGATTCTTGGCCGAAACACCAAATAAAGAGATCGAATCCAAGTTCTACCAGCAAAACAAAAAAAACTGCCCTTAAGTCCCATCACTGCTCTTACATGCCCAGAAATTATATATTTTTTTCTCTCTACTAATTCTATACTAATGCTTACTCACTGCTCTTTGCTCTCTCTCACCCATTCACCCAATTCTCGCATTTGCTCTCTTGGTTTCCCCTTGTTTTCTCTTTCTCTGGGCCTTCTTTTTTATTTTACAGCCTGATCTCTATTTAGATTTCCTCGTTTGGAGTTGCCACAACGCTCCCCGCTGCCAACATCTGTAAGTGGTTTAGAGGCAAGAGACACTATGGAAAAACATCAAAAAATAAAAAGAGCAGAACGGCTCTCTACTACCAGGGTTAGATAGAACAGAGGCTGTGAAAAGGATACAAACTGCACTGTGATCACAGGCACACGCAGGCCAGGCTCCGTCTGACTGAAAATATAAGGTTGGCGTGGAAGGAGACAAGTGTCTGAATCAGGGAAAGACATTCATACACTCTGCGAAAAACATAGCTGCAGTACCTGCACATACTGTAGCTTAGGTGGGTCCGTGTGGTGTGTGGAGTTCTTGGGACCCCACAGTTTGGGGTTTAATATGGATTGACCTCAATCACGTGTCAGGTTTAAGGCAGATTGGATTTAAGCTGCAGCACTTTTAAAGAGATTATGTTATTGTAACAGATTAGGGGAAGTAGATACATTGAAGGGAGCTAATGAGGGGTTTCTCCCCTCCCCAGCTGCCAGCCTAATTCAGTGCTCACTGTCCTGTTGATAATACACACTACAATAGTATTACTGTGGCATTACAGGCTTTACAGTGTTGTGGCAGTGAGAGCCACTCTGTTGACAGAGCAGTGGAGGTTCAGACGGTTGTGCGTTGCATTTACTATGCTATTTTTGCGTGAGCATGTGGCTTCTCTTTATACACATGTGTAAGGGGGAGAGAGAGGGAGAGTTTGTGTGTACAGTAGGGTCTCATTAGGTAATGAGGATGATTACGCTGCATTAGGTGGTGGAGAAGAGAGGCAACAGCCACAGGGTGGGAGGGGAGAAGAGAACATGTGTCTGTGATTTGCGGCTTAAGCACATACCATTTAATTGACACAAGCTCTCTCTGTCTCCTGATTGGTGCAGAGCTGTCCTCTGCATGTCTGCTTGGCCCTCTCTCTGTCCTTGACTCGGAGGGCAGAGAGACAGATGTGGTGTGAAAGGGGCGGAGTAGGGGGATACAGAGAGTGTGGAAAGGTACTGGACTGAAAGTCGGCTACAGTTAGAGGTGGAGAGTGGAATATTGGACGTGTGTAAGAGTGTTTTGTAGGTCAGTCCGTCGCTGCCATGTAAAGCAGAGGAATAAGATGGAAAGGTTTTGTCTGGGAGTCCCCATGACAGATTGTTAAGTAATGCTGTATGACTCTTCTAAAGGCGGAGTGGAGAAACTACGCGAGCATCAGCCAACCTTACAGGAGCAGTTGCCTGGATGTGTGAAGACAGGCTTCCCTTTGCATGGAGCTGCCCTCTCTATTCCCCTTCTATAAGTAGGCAGGTATTTTTACCCAGGATAAAGTGCTGACCCAGTCTCAGGTAATTACACCCCTGTTGGGCTTTGGCACAGACATGTCAGGGCGGTGCTGAGTGCACCTTACACCCTAGCTACGGGTAAACCACACTTATCTCACTATTTACAAGCGAGTATAGCGCCTCACTCCACATGAGAGAGAGGGAGGAGGGCATACCTTGGCAAAGCCAGGAAACCTTTCTCCTGGCAGAGGCCCGATGACATCCCATCCTCCATCAAAGAACACAAAAGGACACATAAGAAATGAAACTATATTCTATATTTATGCAGAGGTTGTAATCAAAGTAAGGAAAAGCAACATAAATACTGCCAAACTGAAGGATTCTAGCAATGTTGTGCCCGTGTGTGGTACATTTGCTGGCATGAATTCAATCCAATAATCCCTAAGAGGGTTAGGCATGTTCTAATCACTTCTAACATAATAACGTTGAATGATCATGAATGATGCATATCTTACTTGGAAGCGGTTTTCAAAGAAAACAATGGCTCTATTAACATGTCAGGATGTGTTGATGTTTCAAAATAATTTGAGGAGGATGACACTGACTTTGTTTTTAGAGTTGTTAATAACATAATAATACAATACCACCATATGAGCCTATCTAAACATACAGTACATGGAGGTATTTAAGGTGGGCCAACAGAACCTGAGGGTGTCTGGGCCAAATTCTGTTTCATTTTCAGGCTCAAACCTAAACCATATGCAACACCACTCAACATTCAATGTTACTGTTTTTCATATGAAAATTACAATGATAGACTAATTACAGCGCACACTGATCATTCTGTCCTTGTCTCTCACACACATCACAAGTAATGGAATATAAACAAGTTGTAACTTGCTCGCTTTCTAAGTTTGACTGTATTGGATCGATATTTAGAGACAATATAAAAAAATCGAATGTGTAAGGCAGAACTTCAGTCCAACGGTTTTCTGCATTTTAGAACACTTTTTCACAACAAGGAAAATTGACTCTTTGATTGACTTTAATAAAGACAAACAGTTTTGATATAAAAAAATATGGGCTTTAAGCTTTGGGCTGAGGTTTTTCAGTTGTTGGTCCAGACTGGGCTCTGGCCCGAACAAGGGTGGGTCAGACTTGTTTTACTAGCATCAAAAGGATGGAGGATTCAAATTATGATCACTTTGAATGGTTCTGTTTAACAATGATTACTCTGTGTGTAAAAAGTTGTACCAAACCCATAACAATAAAAACATAACTAACCACCACAAGGCAAATAAAGTGTGTTGGTGTTTTTTATCATGAACATACCCTGTATTTAATGTTATTGTAGAGATGGTATTAGCCCAGTTTCAGCCTCCATTCCATGTGTACTGTAGTCCTCTACTACATGCCTGTAAGACAGTCTGCACTAAAGCCACTGAACATGTGTTTTCAGACTTTGTGAGTAGAGCAGGAAATCTTTAGACCCAGTTGTCTTTACAAGAGACTTTCTCCAGTATCTATATATCTTCTCTCCCATTAAATGCATGTTATATGGAAACTATGTGCTGTGTGTTGCTAGGCAAAGCAGAGGCTAAGGGAAATGGCTGTGGTCAGACCATAGTCCTTGAAAGAGAGGAGGAGAGGAAAGCAAGAAGAGAGACTGGGAGAAAAGAAAAAATGGAAAAGTAAAGCACTTTTTGAATTTGAATAATTTACCTATATATGCCTGTACACATATGTTCGTGTACACACGCATATGAATACATGCACATTGCACAAACAATGTCTGTTCCAGCTGAGGTGCTGTTTGTAATAATACGCTGGTGGGAATGTGCCACTGCACGTTAATTCTCCCTTCACGCTTGCGTTGAGGAACACAGAGCCTCTAATTGATGCTAAACAAACTGCTGACCCAGACTCAGGATGAAGGTCTGTCACTGAGGCACACGCAGAAACACACACTGGTACACAAACCATAAAATGTACTATTTGCCCCAAATCCAAAAGACGTGAACATGCACAACTCCAGCTGAACAAATCCAAGGGTTCCCAAATTGTCACACACTTTTTGTGCGTTTTATAAGAGGCTTATAGGTGCAGAGCTTGAAAGTCATCCACCACATGCACAAGAATGAGAAGCCTAGGTGGCAATCTGCAATGTCCTTGGCTTTTTGGAGGTGCATTTGGGAGTGTGTGTGTATGCCTGCGTTAGGAGAACCTTCTGGAGGGTGGGGGGCCTGAGAAGGTAAACTCCTACTCATCCTTGTCACACACACAAACACAGGCATACATACACACATGCCGGCCCCTAAAGGAAGCTCCAGGGAGGCACAACGACGCCTTTGTGCGGGCCAGATTTCCCATGTCTCCCTGCTCCGGCACACAGATAGATCATCTCAGTATAGCCTGCTGCATGAAGGGCAAGTGCATGCACGCCGTGCAGAGAAAAAGAGGGAGGGAGAAAGAGAGTGGGAAAGAAGTTAAAACCCAAACCACTTCTTTCCCTTCTCTTTTCACACTTTCCCCTTGTCTCATGTCTCCCATGTCTTTCCCTCTTTTTCTCCCTTTGTACACTCCCCCTTTTCTCTCCCTCTCTCCGCAGAGGAATCCAGTCTCTCCGTTGGGATTGAAGCTCTTTGAAGGTGATCCAGAACTGTACTGCTCGCTGCCTCTGCTCTCCTCCCTCTCCTCCCTCTCCTCCCTACCTCCCGCCCTCACCCCCCCTTTCCCCATCTACCCCCCCTTTCCCCATCTCCCACCCAACCCCCTTAGCCCTCAGGGGGCCTGGATCCTGCTCAACCGAGAGCAGCCGTGCTCCAAATCCAGGCCCGGGCTCAACGTTCCTGCCGCAGGCCTCGCTGGCTGTCCCACTGCACCACAGAGAGACAGAGAGGTGGGAGGCCTGGGAAGAGAAGAGCAAAGGGGGAGATGACAGAGGAAGAAACTAGGGAGGTGGGGGGTAAGAGGCGTGTTTGGTCACATTCATAGTTGGCATTTGAGACACAGAGAGATTAGGAGGGAGATGCCGCTCCACCAAGAAGAAGTTTCTTTCAATCCAGCTCTCCCCTTCCTTACTGATCATCTTTCCCCTTTCCCCTCTCTGCTTCACTGTTTATTTTCCCTTTCATTTCATCCTCACACTCCCTCCCTTTTTCCATCCCACTTCCCCTCTCTTCCCTTCCCGTCTTTCCCTCCATCCCAAGGGCAAGCTCTTCACAGACTCGTCGGGCTGGTTTCTTTGGCACACCTCGAACACACAAACACACACTCAGATGCCAACATACGCTCAAGACACATACCTTTTCACTTTAACAGAGGGTACTTCACTCAGTGCCTCCGAGTCGAGCAGGAAAAGACAGAGAATTACAGACAGACAGACAGACAGACAGACAGACAGAGGATGGAAAAAAAGAAAGAGGCAGATAAAGGGAGGGAGTGAACTGGAGAGATGTGCATTCCTTTGGCTTGCCTGGCTCGGGAGTGCAGGAGACGTGTTGCTGGCTGTTCGGTTTATTATCCCCAAGCCATATGTGTTGGGAAGCTTTTGGGGCGTGGCGGGATACATTTGTGTGTGTGTGTGCGTCAGGGTAAGGGAGAGAGTGTGATTATACTTACATTATGTCTTTTATCACCTACGGTATGTAACTGTGTGTGTGTTCCAGGCCACAATAACCTGAGGAACCACACTTCCAGATTACTGCCTTCAATAAAACATAAAGAGCTTCCAGTACCTCTTAGACTTCATACCAATTCATACCACACATTTATACAAGTGCACACACACGAGCAAATTTACACAAGCTGGTAATTTCAGCCTATTTGTGACATAAATGCTAAACTTAATCGACTGCAACTTATTTGTGATCACGTGATGAAACGAGATCATGCAGCTGTTGTTTTGATACTTCTCCATTTTATATTCAAGGATAATTTAGGTTTATTGCAGCTTGAGTCTGATGTTCATAGTTGTGGCCATCATTTATATCTGTTATGATAACACTGTACTCTCCACAGAAGTAATTGCAGAGTTCTGGGAACATACAGCGAGTAACAGTATTGTCCTGTGTATTTGTTCTCTGCGCTGTGTGTAAGTATATTAAGAGTTACAGAGAACCGCAGTCAAATTCCTAGTATATGTCAACATACTTCGCCAGTGAAGGAGATTTTAATTGGTCAAAGCTGAAGTTGGTCTGTAAACTGCGATAAAAGCCTATAATGGACAGTTTGGGGAAATTATTTTACTATTCACCATTATTTTCTCTTTCAAGTAGGTTTGACAAACATGCTGATTTGTTTAAAACTTGCATGCTCATCTGGCTGCCTGTCTTTTTTTGCCCCAGTGGACTTCATTTTAGCGATGCCGCCTTGTTCCCTAACACCATTTCTTACAAATTACGTTTATATACAACTAATTTGACTAATTAGACAGTGAATGTGTATAATCCACACTGGATAACGTCTTTCTATTAACAACATGAGGAAATGTTAATGAATGTGTTTGGCAAGTAGCAAAAGTGTTGAGACTGAGCATTTCAGTAAAATGTTCATTAACAAAGTAACCTTAACCAAAGTGCTTTTGTTTCTTAAACAAATAGAAGTCTCGATGCAAACTCCACTCTCTGGTGTCCAAGTCTTGTGCTCTGTACACCCATAATCCACCCAGATCACCTCCCTGCAACTCCAGTGTGGTGTATTAAAATGTGGCACTTCATTCGCTCAAATAAATATTATCTCTGAACATAAGCCAGGCAGCGATTACATTTTTTTTTTTTTAATCACAACTTAATGGGGAAAACAATTGGGAGTCTGGTTTGGTGGTCCCAGATCTCAGCTGTTAACATGGTGAATACATTGTAAAGAACGGTGGCCAAAGATATAAAAAAAATACTTAAATTGTTAGAAAACCAGTTATTATTTCAATTTCACAGCCAATCAGCAACTCCATAAGCACATTCTATTTTCTGCATTCCTGTTATTTTCCCCATCCGTTGAAATTCTTCTAAGTCTGTTACTTTCATCTTAATCACCTCTTTCTGGTTTCTCCCTGTTCTGCCCCTTCAACGTCACAAGGGTCAGCAGCAGTGTGTACACTGTGTGTGCCCGAGTGGGACTGCTGCTGAAGGTGTGTGCCTTTTGTGTGTATGTGTGGAAGGAGCAAGCTATCTATAGCCTGTGTATCCCTGGGGATTTGAGTCTTAAACTCCATATTCATGACACATCACTGTGGGGATTAGAAGGGCATCATCAGATAGAGGGGCTTACGTCAGCGGGCACACACACACCCTCACACACAGAAAATAACACAGACACAAACTCTCTCAGCAGCAGTCTCACCCTGGAAAGCACAGCATATACACTTTCCAGGAAGTTCTTCACTTATTTCTGAATACGGTTCCTTTATTCCGTACATGCACATTAATAAACCACTGAAAAGATACAGAGGACACTTCTTATGGCAGAGCAGCCAGGATGCTTTGTATCACTAACCAGAATAGTTCAGTGTTAATTTGAGCAGTGATTATTTGCCTATTTGAAACTAACAGCCTCTAGTGTTCGTCTAGCACTGCCAATTCAAACACTTTGAGTTGGACCGGGGAGTGCAAATTGTTGAGATGAGAACAAACCAAAATGTGTGAGGTGGAGATGGAGATGGAGATGGAGGGGTGTGCAGGGGCTTGATTAAGGCCAACACGCGTGGAAGCTGATCTGCAGGGGAGGTGGAGAGGGAGGGGGTGTTAGTGCAGGCAGCATGGATCTGTGTTGTGATTGTTTGTTCATGGCTGTGTGTGTGTGTGCATCCGTGCGTGTGTGAGTGTGTGTGTGTGTGTGTGTGTGTGTGTTCTTATCTCCTCTGGTCCACAGCAGCAGGAGCATCAGAGGAAGCACGGCCTTTCCTTCCTGTGCCTTTCACACTGTCACAACACACATGAGCCATAAAACTGCGTGGCTCCGTCCAACATATAGAGAGAGGGAGGGGGAGGCTGGGTTGCTTGTGAGTGCAGAACATGTGTGTGTGATTTGTGGCATACAGCACATACCATTTAATTGACACAATCTCCTTCTTCTGTTTGGCGCAGAGGTGTTTTCTACTGGGGAAGAAACAGGGAGCAATTGAGGGCGAGATCGAGAAACAGCTGAGGTGAGCGAGGAGGAAAAGTGGCCTAGCAGCAGTAGAGGGTACTGGGACAGTGGAGGTTCAGTATGGGCTGGTGCCCTCCATGGGGGAGCTGAGGAAGGACACTTCTCTACCCTACATTCTGCACCTGGCACTGAGCTCTGGCAGGCAGCCATTCCCCCGCTTTCCCGTTTCACCCTGTGCTTTCCATCCACTGCTTAACGGCAACCTCAGCCTCCCTCAGTCGTCAGTTGTCGAGTTGTCAGTAGCACATCATTCACAGAGTGCTTTACACAGTCAAGCAGGGGAGGCCCACTGAAAAAAATGAATAATTGTGTGATGTTATTTGGGAGTAATTGGCAATTTCTGGTGTGAAATTCATAAAAAGGTGTTTGTGTAAATATTGGTTTTATGGAAATGATCCTCAGTTTGATTCAGTTATATGCTGTTTATCTCGATCTATATGCAGCAACATCAAGGAGGACTGGTTGAGGAAGATGCCTTTCAATTACCAGGTAATGGAACTGGCTTGCAAAGAGCAGAAATCAACCTCTTTTACACTGAGCAAAGTGTCACATACTGTGAGAATGACAAGTGATTTATTGTGCGTTTTAACTGCCTAGTCTGAATTGCTAAGGATGTTTCCTGCAGCACACTATAGGAGACGGTAACCTTAACCTTCAGGATAAAAGAGCTGCATCACCTCTGCTGACTATCTTCACAAACTAGTTTCTTGAGGGAAAGCTTGTTTGTAGTAGATGATTTACATTAGCTCCATTGTAGGGTCGACACATCACATGCATATGACTTAAGAATCCTCATGTGAATTCATTTTGTCTCTCAGACTTCACATCCACTTATCATTCATCTGAATCTGTACAACATGTTTTATATTTGATCGTTCTCAGCTTGATATTCATCAAATGGAGAGTTTTTTAAAAAAAGGGTATTTTTCATTGAGGAATGTCTAGCTATCATTACTTAATATCATTACTATGCTTGCATTAGCTTACTTACTCCTCCATAACCATCAGAGGATATAAATAAGCACATATCGAGCCTAACTCATTGTTCAGTATTAATAGTTTGCTGCATCATGAAAGATGAGCTGACCTGTAGGCTTGAGAGGTCCTTTGTGAGGGAGGTGTTGTCAGCTTGTATTAACAGCACTTACAATGGATTACAACAATTTTTTATAATTTTTGCTTTTATAATAAACTACTTCTAGCTGAATGTAGCAATGTACAAGAAAGTAGGAACAGTCCTGGACTGAGTGGCGATATAGAGTTAGTTAGGCCATAGTCAGAAACGCAGGTGACATGATATGCATGGGCTCAAAAAGATGTTTTCCTAAACACAGTCCTTAAAAAAAACTTTCCAAAACTGATGCACATTTCCACAAAGCAAGAAAGAGCTGGATACAAAAAACTGAAATGAAAAATATCAACACAAAGTTATCGCCACTCCACCAAATACATTATTTAAGCTTTCAGTTGCAAAAACCTGCAAAAGAAACAGCTGTAAAACAATGAATACACTGAAATGACCCTCTGTATTATTACTGTACAATTTGAGCCATTAGGTCCAATATACAATAAAAAGAGCCAAATCAGTATTATTTTTAGACCATTCATGCGTGGAGGAGTCAACCTGCTCACCCAGAGAAGGACTCCTGTAACGCGAATACTCTAAAATGCAGAAGCCTGAAGAATGTTTTCAGAGTACGCCTCTGGTGAGCAGCGTACACAGGCATGATTGGGGCACCACCTTAGAACATGGTATCCAGTTGTCTTAACGCAGAAGGCCATGCTGTAATATGGACACTGTCCTAATCACAATATACAATGTACTGTATAAAATTCATTGTTTTTACACTATATAGGTGTGTAACAAATCCAAACACACAGTATATAAAACTGTGGGAAATGGGGATAAATGTGTACACAGGTGGTGTTGTGCTTCACACACACACACACACCCACACACACAAACACTCTCTTTCCATAGAGTACTGAGGTGGGCACAGTGCCAAACCAACACTTCATTTCAATTTCAAATCCGAGGCCTGACTTTGACCTTTCAACACAAAAGTAGTTATAGACTCACTCTCAGCTCCTCTCTCTCTTTCTCTCTCTCTACGTCTGTTTTCCTGCTTGTCAACACACACCCTCTTGCCATCATCTTGCCATGATTTCAGTATGATTTTTCTTTCTTTCTCATTTCTGCATAAGCGTATACCGTCACACCTCGTATTCTGACGACTTCCTAAGCGTCCTCACGACTGACCATAAGTGACTCGTACAGCTCATCCTTGGTTACTTCCTGTTTCCTGTGTCCTTTAAGCAGCGCTTCCCGTCTCTGCGAGTTCTGTGGAATGTCACCTTTCATCATTATGAGACATTGACACATCTGTCGCAGAAAAATGTGTGAGCATTTTTCTCTGCTGTTAAACTGTCAACACTGATTGTGTGAAAAAGAAAGAAGGAGAGGTAGGAGGAAAAGTGAGGAAAGTGAGAAAAAAGGGTGTGGGTAGAGAAATGAGCCTGGAGCCACAAAGGACACGTTATATATATAATATAATATATATATAATATTTGCATAAATGCATACAAGAGCTTTTCAAACTAAATACCACTAATAATGCCAAAGATACCTATAGGTACACTGAAAAGTATTTCAGGAAGTGACAGTGACGTAAGACCATTACTAGAATCACATTATAAGATTTACCGTCATTTCTCACTTCTTCCTCCAAAAGTTTTCTGATCACCAAATGGAAGTTACACAACACTTCAAGTGATGGGGTGGGAGTGTTGTTGCTCTAAGCCAGAGGAAGGGTGTGTGAGTGTAAAATAACACCAAAAACTACACCAAAGGAAGAGAGGGAGATGGAGAAAAAGAGCGGGAGGAAAGTGGGAGATGGAGAGGGGGTACCCAGGCGGGTGTTCCAAAAACCTGTCAAGGTATTTCCTTCTGCAAACACCAAATTTGTGGGACTGTACAGAGACAGAGAGAGGCGTGCCGATACACACACACACACACACACACACAAATAAATCAAACGTATTACATTAAAAGTACACACAAGTGGTCAACAGCACAACTTTGATTTAACACATTCTTTGATTGGGTAGGTCCCAGGCTAACTCCTGTTTTCCTGTGCGACTGTGTCTGCCGTCCACAGCTGTACGAGCGCGCGCACGCACACACACACA
>NW_023339707.1:15713742-15713877 GCF_004916995.1 Morone saxatilis | reverse complement strand
ACACACACACACACACTTAATGAGCCATTCAATACCCCCACGAGCTCCAGACTTTGTGAGCTTCCTAGCCAGTGTCCAAGTCCCTTGGTATCTCATGCCTTTAACACCCCCACTCCAGATACACTCAGTCACGCA
>NW_023339707.1:15692649-15713642 GCF_004916995.1 Morone saxatilis | reverse complement strand
AGTCACGCATGCGCACACACACACACACACACACACACACACACTATTCCTTCATTTGGTCAATGTCTCCTCACTCCTAATTCTACCACACACATGCCTGCATGCTCTCACATAAATATGTACACACCTACGCACACACAGACACACACTATGTCCCACTGCTCTCCATCCACGCCAGCTGTAGTCCACCCAATGTGTTTACATAGCGTGCTGAACCAAGACCAAGAGAGGGGGGAGAGAGAGTAAGAGAGAGAGACAGAAAGGAGGGACTATTGGATGGACGGGCTGTGTGTCTGAAGGGGCTTTCCTGTTCTCACAGGAAATGGTAAAAGAGGGGGAAACCAGAACCAGGAGAGACGAAAGCAAGATGAAAATCAAACAGCAAACCGAATCATAGGAGATTGATACCAGCAAGTCAGGCATGAGGAGGAGACAGTAATGACGGTTTGAGCAAAGAAAAGGTCATAAGAAAAGGTCATGGATGCTCATGAAAACATCTGTCCCGCTGTTCAGATAAGCCACAAAACAGCCAGCGCAGGACTGGGAATCACGATCTCCTCTCGTCAGCCGCCTCTTTCACACACTTCCCGCTGCAGGTTAGATCACAGATTAGACTGTTATGCATACCTGCAGGGTATTATAACAGCCATGTAGCATTTTGCATTTTGCCGTTGCCGCCTGTGGTTGTTGACTCACACAGGCTAAAGCTCAATGTGGACTGTGGTCTCTGCGTGGCAAATGTCTCGACCTTTCCCACCATTAAGGGCTGCACAGTAGGGTAAAAAAAATCATATTGTGATTATTTTGACAGATATCACGATTGCGATATGATTCACGATGGGTGGGAATGTTCATTTTTATATTACAATTTTTTCAAATCACTTTAAGGTGCAGATTTCATGGCATCTAGTGGTGTCAACTCCATCGCCAAGCACGAAGGAGAAACTATTGTGGCCATATTGCGATAATATTTCAATTAACGGTGCAGCCCTACCACCATTATTTTAAAATCAAATCAACACACAGCTGTGAATGGATGTAAATACGTTTCCTATAGAGTGTGTTTTCCTGTTGCAGTGCCATGTTGTGATGCTGCTGTGGTGAGTTTGGGTGGGTCTGTGGTGTGTAGTTTGTGCCCTCTGGTCATGGATGGGGTTAATACTGTGTCTGCCTTGGCTGGGTGTCTAGACCTGATGACTCCAATATGTGTGTGTCCATGTATGTTTGATGATGGTTGTGGTGGTGGTGGTGGTGGAGTAAACAACCATGAATCACTAAATATTGATTTAAAGCAGCTAATTACTCCCCAGTATCCTCAGGTAAAGACAGCAGGAGTGAAAAAGCTTTCTGACGTTTTCATGCCCTCTTGTTCTCCCTCTTGTTCTCCCTCTCGTTCTTTGATTTGGCCATCAGTTTTCCTCTCTTCCACCTTTTCCAGACTGCAGCATCTTTAAGAGCCTGTGTCTATATATGTAGCTCTCACTGGAGAACTGACAACGACTAATCATCTAATGTATATACAGTATAGAGAATAGTTCCACATTTTGGGTCACAAGCGTATTCGTTTTTAGAGAAGAAAATCAATACAAGTTATGAGCTGGAATTATTTCTTTTTGGTGCCAGTGACTTCCAGGAGTCTTGTCATCACCATGAGCGTACAAGACAACCAGGTGAGGTTCTTCAAGCACATCAAAAACTCAGATTTTGTACAGATCAAACGTAAAATGTAACGTAGGAATTGGTTAGCTTGCTGTTAGGTGGATTTTTTCCTGTCTTCATGCTAAGTTAACCTAATTGCCTACTGGCTCTAGCTTCATATTTAGCACACAAATATGAGAACGGCATCAATTGTCTCATACGTGAAAAAGTGTGATTGTCGAGCTACAACTTTAATTTTAGCCACATGCTATTAAACATTCGTTCAGGATAATTCAGACTTCTTTGGCTGAAATAAAGCGCCTTAAACTGAGTGTGTGTGTATTCAAATGTGGGTCAGGGGTCGTACAGTAACAGAGCAGGTAGGGTTTTGACATTTTAGAGATACTGTAATTGTAAGGAACAGATTGGTTGGTACAGAGCTGTGTGGGTTCACGGCAGGTACAAGTCTATAAAACTGGACCTGAGTAAGACTCTTCTGTCTGTGTACCTCTATGCCCTGCTATGTGTAGTCATTTCCTTTGTGGTGTTGTAGTGAGGGAGCCTGAGGAAAGAGCTGTCCACCTCTTACTGGAAGGCACTCCTCCTCCTCCTCCTCTTCCTTTCTCCCACTGTCACACAGTACATCATCCCTCCTCCAACAGCCCCTGCTACATTCTTTCATCTGTAACACTTCCATATTATTTTTTTTTTATATATAATATTCTCCCCTCTTTCCTACTACTCCTTCTTCTCCCCCCCTTCCTCCCCCTTCTACTCTCTGTATGTATAGTACAGTGAAGGGCCTCTCAGCAGCTTGTTTGACCTGTGATAAGGACTGGGGGGGTGGGGGACAAATATTGTTCCTTAGTGGAGCGGGGCACATGCTGTTCTGTTCTGAACAAACTGAGAGCAAAAAGCCCTCAAATGCACACATGAAAGAATCAGGGAAAGTCAGAGAGAGTGTGAGAGCGAGAGGTGGAGAGGGATGCGACATATAATTGTGCTCTAATGAAACATAAACAGTGCAGTCTGAGGGAGTGTGTCTGGGCAGGGCCCCCCGACTGGCCTAAAGGCCTAAAGGCTCTGCTCTCTTAGGCTCTTAATTATGACTGAGGAGGTCAGTCACGCCTCCTCTAACCCGTCACCAAACACGCTAAGTATTGTAAATATTGTGTGCGTGTTTGTGTGTTTGCGCATTTCTCTGCGAGTCTGTGTGTTTATGTGTGCTGCGTGCGTCAGAGAAAAATACAGACAATGTCGACTTTGCGGGAACCAACTGCTCTGAATGTTCTCTTCCCGACGGTTTTCATTCGCCACTGGACAATGACAAACCTAATTGCAGATGCCCACCTGTCTTTTTTTTTTTTTTTACGTTCAGTGGTGGTCACATTCAGTTGGAGCACTGTCTCTTTTATAACCTTGTACTTTCCTTTCTCTTCAGTTCTGGTAGGAAAACAGCAGCTGTCACATACCTCTGTTTCAGAGGTCACACTTGTCTCAGGAATATGCCATCGAGGAGTGACTGTCCTTTTGTTTTCTACAATGTTTTCAGTTTGCCCTGCTCCCATGGGACCTCCCCACCATCAGACAGCACCTTAAAACATTTCAAAATACTAAATTCAAATACCCGATTATTCCCAGAAAGGGTAATTCATTTTTCAGTTTGTTCTGAAACCTTGTTGTGTGCGGTTGTTTATTTGAAACAGGTGTGTGTCCATACACATACATGTGTGGGAATGTGACTTGCGGCCAAAGTAGGTTTAAGTAACAGAGGGGTATTCCCAGCCAAACAGTCTGGCCACAAAACCCAGACTAACTAACCTCAGTGTCTGGGTGGCTGGTCTGAACCTCGCCGTCAAAGTCCTAATCAGCCAGCACATTACACACTATTATGGTTACAGCGAGGGAGGGAGCGCATGAGAGCGAGAGAAAGATCAAGAAAGAAAGAGTATCGAGTTGTTGTAATGGCTGCACAGTTGATGATTTTGACACCAGTTTACTTTTGTGTCTTCACTTTCTCACACTCTTTTTATCTCCTCTATTTCTGTTATGTCCTTTGTCTGTGAACAGACAGGTGAGACAAGAAGCACTAGCCAGGAAGCCATGACCCTTGATCTCTCATCTCTAACCTTGGATCATTAGCTGGGCTACTCCGGGTGGCCAAATGAGTTGCCCTGGCCTCAACCCTAACAGTGACCCCAGGTCACTGACAGTTGTTATTTGACTACACAAGCCCGGGAAAAAAACAGAGGAGGGGAGTGGTGGAAGAAGTACTCATATCCCTTATTTAAGCAAAAGTACTTAAGTAAATACTCATGCATGCAAAATCATACTTAAAGCTGCTACAATCGATGTTTTTATATTTAATAAAAAGTCTAAAGAGAATTATTGCATAAATATGGGGCTCCCCTCGGCTTTCAGCTCATTGTTTTGTTGTCCAGCCGCAACTTTACTGTTTTGGTTCACTCTCATAGCTTCATTTTGAGCTGCAGAAAGCAGCTGTTTTTAAAGAAAACACATACTGTACATACAACATAATCAGCAACAGCAGCAGACAGACACTGTTAGTGACTCGCTGGTGAACACAGTGAATCATTTAGTAGGTACAAAGCCAGATTTTTTTGCCTCAGGAGTTGGTAGAGACCAAAAACAGAGCTAAAAGAGAGGTTGTCAGAGACACAAAATAAATAATATTTCTCCATAATTGCTGGATGTGCAAACAGGCAACGATTTGCCATATCAACTTAAAAAGAAGATATGTGAATGTTGTGTTCACAAGTTGTTTCTGCTGCCCCCTAAGTGGATTTGAAGAAACATACAGAAATACTTTCAGCAAGATGTACTTTAAAGTAAAAGTAAAACTCGCAGAAAAATGGCCCCTGTAAATATTATATATGACATTATTAGACTGTTACTGATTTGTTATAATTTAAGCTGCTTTTTACTATTTTAGCTGTTCAAAGTCAACCTTATGTTACCATACAAAAATATTTTAGTCATTCCCAAACTAGGGGTTGGGCCTTCTTCTAAGAGTCCTGAGGAGATGTAAAATGATGGTGTGGGAATTTGTAGGGGGATGTTTTTTACGTACTTTCCTCTAATCTTAGATTTTTGTTAAAATGTTTGATAGTTTTGCCTCGAACAGCTAAATAAAACCGCCTGAGAAGGTTTGAGGGGAAATGTCTCTTTACCAGAACTTCAAATAAGTCACAGACATCTGAAATGTGAAAAAGGGCCCTACTTGTTTTCTATCACAGGTCAAAAAGGTTGGGAACGGCTTGATATGTGTTTTATGTTAAATCTTAACCTGTAAAGTAACTAGTAACTAGGATTTAGCGAGTAGTCGTCTGGTACAGATTATGTACTGAGTATGTAAATGTAAACTCTTACTCTTGTGATCAAGAACATTGCTGCTCAATTCTGAGGCTGTTCTGTAGATCGTTTTCAAGCAGCTTCTGATCAACCGATATCAATTTTAGGCTTAAATCAACAACTTCCTGCCCACTTCCATTTTAAGTACCACCCACATCCAGTTTAAGCCACACCCATTCTGAGAACTGATACACATACAGATAAATTAGCTGGTTAAACAGAAACAGGAACAAATAACGGTGTACTTGCTCATCATTTTCCTCTGAAATGTGACAGAAATACAAAGTAGCATAAAATGGAAAATGATAAACTCAAGTACAAGAACCACAAAAATGCACTGAACTCACTTTCCACTGGGGAGAGGAGAGATAAACAAGCTTCTACAACACACAAACTGAAAAAGTGTGCAAAATGCCTCCTCTACATCTGTAATTGCATGTTTTCTCCCCACATACCTGTAATTACACTCTGCCTACCACTCATGTCTCTCACTGAGGCAACCCTCGCGCTAACCATAATGAAGCATGGCTCTAATGATTTACAACTGCTCAGTATTAACACATACAGTAACAGCTACAGTCATTACCAGTGACAGCGAAATTATATCTTTATCAAGCCAATTCAAATCATATAAGATTAGGAAAAAACATATATTCAACGAAATGGCAAGTTGGGCAAGACTTCATCGTCTTCTACTTAAATGTGTACAGAGCTTAGCATTTTTCAATATTTTGAGAGATCAAGAGTATTAAGCAACAGTGTTATGCCAGCACAGGTATAAACTGCAAAGGCCTCCCGAAAGCTCTCTACCTCAGACCGACAAATATGTAATGGAAAAGTATTTGTCCTTTGATTTATTTACATTTGTCCTGACTGACTGACTACATGTGCCTCCCAAGGACAGAACTTTCAAGAGAGAAAGTGTGCGTATGTGGACTCATTTGCATAAGTAGGCCATTGGTTCCTAATGGAGGCGTTTTGTTCAGGCGTTAACAAGGTGTCTCGCTGGGGCTCTCGTTCATTCGTTCCTTCCTGTCGTCCGCTGACTCTGACGTCCAGGCAATCAGCGCTGCATTTGGGCTCTCTCTTTGTGTGATTTACGACCTCCCAGATTCATTTAAAAGCCATTGTTCTCCTCTGACGGATACCACGGTCCCCTATGCTTCCACACTCTCGCTTGCGGACCTGCCGGGACGATCCATCACAACACAATCACCACACAACGAGGGCAACAATCACACACACACAACACACAGCACAGCCCACCACACACCACACACAACACACACACACACACATTTTTACACAGCCACCGCTTACTTTATCTCTCACTCACTCACCCACTTGCTCAATCACTCAACACATACACACACAGTGCCCATCTATCAAGGAGCGATGCAGGGGGAGATTGTTATCCCGGTAACCGTATTAACCCACAGATCCCCAACACTGGCTGATCCAGGAGTGAATTAAGACACAGGACTGAGGGAGAGGAAGAAAGGGGGAATGGTAGAGAGAAAAATTAAGAAGCAAAGAGAAAGAAAACCAATATGTGACACATTTGTTCTCATTCATATTCTCATGTATATCTGTCACTCGCTGCTTTCATACACAACGTGAAGAAGATGAAAACATGGCCAAACGTCTCCTGTCTCTGCTCCTCTCTTGTTTTGCTGTTGAAGATTGTCAGCAAGGCGTCTGTAAATGCATCAGGACACACCTGCGCTTGATTAAGTGTGTTTAGACTGCAGATGGAAGGAGGGGGGGGGGCAATTTAGAGCAGAGGTTTTATGAGAGTAATCATCTCCAATAAGGCCTGCTTGGGAATCTCAAACCCCCGCCCTGCACACACACACACACAGCACCTAATGTACACCACACACAAATAAAAACACACATAGATGCATTTGCACCTTCTAACCCTCTCACACTCGCACACTGAGTTCCTTTATGTGTTCATTCTGGAGTTTAATAAGAGCCAACTACATTTTAATCTCATTCCTCACAAGTGGACAACTTGTATTAATTCTCTGAGATGAGGACAAGTTGGCCTCCCACAAAGCAGGCTGTATTGAGTTACAGCCTCCGCTCTGCGTTTGTGTGGGAGATTAACTTCTCTCTCTAAGTTCATATTTTCATCTGGGCCTGATGGTGGCCAGAGGGAGGGTGGTGAAGGGAAAAAGAAAAATACAGAGGGGGAGGAGGGCAGCCTTGGAAAAGACATAATGTTGTTACATCATTTAATGACATTAACGCGCACAAGTGAACACACGCCGCAAGTAGAGAATATCATGAGTTCTTACAACCGTTAAGAAACTTGCTTTATGTGAAAAGTTAAAAAGATGTTATCAAACAGTTACGTGGTCCAAGCGCACACCTCCATACTCAGAAATGAAGTAAAGCAAAGATGAACAGATGGATGAGGGAAGAAGAGTGTGGAGTCCTACTCCTCTCTTTTACCTTTCCATTGCTACATCACCGGAGTGGTAACGCCTACCTCGGAGCCAAGTTTAGTCTGAAAGTGAAGTACCTAATAGGGCGTTTCCACAGCGGGAACTTTTCCTTTTGAGGAACTCAGGACTTTTACCTGTTTCAACAGGAGGAATAGGGACTAAATTTTGTTACTGTACGATAGTTCCAGGTGTATGTAAGTTGTACAATATCCCTGCTTCATTCAAAAGGAAAGGTCTTTTTTTTTTGTTGGAACAGCTTCCATCTCTGTGAAATTTACTTGTGAACGTATATAAATGCCTATATTTGTCGACTAAATCTTACCGTGCATACACAATGTGTGAGAGAGACGTTCAGGGTTAATATTACAACGTTTGTTGTTTACAGCGATTAAAAAAGTTATGTTGTCCGCTCCCCAACTAGTTAAAAATAAGAACGAGCTAAAGAAGCAGGGAGTATGTGCAAACAAGAGAGGTAAGGAGTAAGACAGCTAACGAGTGAACGCCTGAGGGAGCAGCGATGAGAGCAAATTGAGTGAATGAGAGAAATAAAACTTTATTTGATAATTGATTAACCGTGGTTACATTCTAAATGTGGTGGAAACTAAAACAGTAATGCGCAAAAGGGACTTTTCTTTTCTAGTTTAGTTCTTCTGGTCCTATAGTTGCTGGAGTTTGGTCAAAAGGGGGCATTACAATTCATGTCTCCGGTCTGAGTGATAACGATTTCCTAACAATCCTCTCTCCAAACATTTTACATCGAGCAATTCTGCTGACTCTGAAGAGCACCAGGTCCGCTGATCTGAATGAACTCTCAAGAAAACAATGGTGTGTTTTTACCTTCAGTTACAGTAAAGAGAGTCTGCATGTGACTCGAGGAGCTGTAACAGCGTGTGTCAGCTAAAGTGTGTCGGGAATACTGCCTTAAAAGATCCCGTAAGCACAGGCCATAGTTGTGCTGGTTTTAGGGTAAGTGGGATGTTGACAGCTTTTTGGACAGCTAGCACTCTGCTCTGACAGGCCAAGAGTTATTATCCAACCTGAGACAGCCCAGTGGCACTGCTCAAACCCTCAAACATGCTCAATTTCAAGTGTGTGTGCTTGTATGTGTGTCTGTTTGAAAGCAGGCTAAGAAGGGTAGAGAGTCATCCAGTAGATTTACTGTGTCAGTAAGCAGCTGTGTTTGTAAGTGTTGGCCCGAGGCTTTTCAATGTTATCCAGTCTGTGTGATTATACACCATACGCTCCTCTCCTCCCATTTTCTGCACTCCTCATCCTCTTCTTCCACAAAAGCACACAGAAGCCCAGAGCTGTCTTACCTGTGACACAGCGTCTGGACGGTGAGAATTCAGATCCACTTTCACAGGTTTAACACATCTACACATTACTTCATGAGCAGCCTTACAGAGATCCAGAACTGAATCATATGATTTGTGATTCTTGAAAAGAGACTGTGACCTTACCTGAGAAAACATATCATTATTATTCCATTAGGAGTGTCTGTGACATACGAACCGGGTTAGAGGGTTGTTCAGCCAGAGCACTTGTCATAGTTCTCACTGCAGGTGTTCAGGATTGGTTGAAAGGATTACAGGGTGGAAGAGCTCTGTTAAGCACAGTTTTCTCTTTGTGTCTGGCTCTCTTTTTCTGTCGGTGCATGTGTGTTGTGGGTCATAGAGAGGAAGAGAGATAGCATTACAGTGAATGCATGCCAAAATGTGTGCATAGGTGTGTCATGTCATATATAAGGCAGTCTCGCTTTTTTTCACTGTTTCTGTGTGTGTGTGTCTCTGTGTGTGTGTTGGGGCTTGGTTGAAATGATATAATAAAATGGCGGACCCACCCCATCAGTCACTCCTCACCTCATACCATCTTTAAGTGAAAACCCATCTCTCTCTCCCACCTGAATCACATAGCAGCTCCTTCCTCTCTTCTCAGACTGTCCCTACAGTCACCCTCTCTCTGAGCTCTCATTTATTTGCAAGCACCACTAACACTGTAAAATCCCTCTAGAGGATTCATAGTAATGTTTGGTACATCAGCTAAGGGAGTGATGCCGTCTTGACCCTTGTCAATCGGTCAATTCTTCATCACAAACGCACACCTCCGTATGGCAGCTGTGGTGTGGGTAGCTGGTTATGCTGATAGCTTGAAGGAGTCTACTGCTGCATTCATTGTGAGTCACTCTTTAACAAAGCACCAGCAACTGTAAATGAATATTACGCAACGTAAGTGTGTGCATATGAGAAACTGCTTGTGCATTCAGTATTCACTCTTATAAATCTCAATCATTCAGTCCATTGTGGAGTATGTTATTAAAGCAGATGCTTTTTTAAGTATTTTTAAGTAATGTATAATAGGACAATGTGAAAACAATGTGACAATATGAAAGGAGTCACTTATAATGATGAACTTACAGAGAATTAGCACCCGAATCTGCAGCTCCCCTCAGTTTTACGGAGCTTTATAGCAAGTGGTCACATCCAGCAGCTGGTGAGCAATTAGCAGCTAAAGAGCCCGATATTTCTCTCAGGAGTTGGAGGAGACCAAAAACAGAGCAAAAAGAGATAACCACAAACAAATTGCAAATGAAAGAAAATGTTTCTTCATAACTGCTGGATGACCAAATAATCAACGATTGCTAATTCTAATAAGTAAACCACATCAATTATTGATGATACGTCAATATTGTATTTACAGCTTGTTTCCACTGCTCCCAGTGGACAGAAAATCAGTTATTGCGGCTTTATATAAGTAAAAGATAATGGCATTTAATCACTGTTTTCAAAGCAAACAAATTTATAAAATACCCTTATATTATTCTCAATTATTTCATTTTCTCATTTCTAGTGCAGTAATTGGAATTTAATGACATTTATTTGTATGAAATACAAGACAAAACTGCACAGGATACAATTGGCATTATCTCACCCCACTGGCAGACTTTCTTTCTTTGTAGAATTCTTGGCTAAATATGAAAGAAAACCTTTTTTTGTAACTTTGTGTATGTACAATGCAGTCTTATTAAAAAGCCATGCGTACCCCACTGCTCGCCCAGCTTGGCCTCCCCTCCCCCAGGCTAATGGTTAAATAAACAGCCTAGTGTCTGCCCTGCTGTGGGAACAGTCAGAGGGCTCTCGAAGTGTGTGTGTTGCCCTGCACACCTCTGCACTAATGCTGGCCATAGCGTCACGGCCTGCAAGCTGCATGACTCCTTTGTGGGCTGACAGACACAGACAGACAGGGAGAGACAGACAGTAAAGGAGAGGAGAGGGTGAGACACATCATTTACTCAACGTTGTGAAAGTCATTAACTGTTTCTCTCCCAGGTTCCCTTCCTCACAGCTCTGCAGATGCGAGGGAACGATGATCTAAGCAACTGTCACAATTTCTTATCTCTGCTTCCTCCTTCACTTTTGTTGTGACCATTTTGTCCTCCTTGTTTTGTTTTATTCTTCTCACCTTTCTAGTTTGATATAGTGATATAGCATGTTCATTTACATACGACTGCAACACCCAGGTTGTGCCGTACTGTGAGAAAAGTGTTATTAAAGCCTGTGGTGTGGGAATGGGAAGATGTTTTATGTTCCATGTCAGCATGGAAAAAGGTGATTCCTACCTTGATGATGCTTTAGAGATTTTATTTTAATCAGGAGAATTATAATCAGCACCAGAAAATTTAAGCACCTGTCGTCTGCAGCTCTTCAGTTTTGTAACTTGCATATGTCATTGTCATATTTCAAAATGATCAGCTGACAATCTATCACTTGCTGTTTTGATACATTTTTAGGTCAACAGGAGGACTTTCTCCCAGCTTTTGTTGCGAAAACTGGGTGGAACCAATCAAAAGTCTTGTGACCATAAGGGGGGGGGGGGGGGGGGAATGTTGTGTGGTAAGAGCAGGAACTCTAAATCAAATAGTTTATAATGCAGAGGAGCTACAAAAGTACTGAAAGTAGAAAACAGACTTTTAATAATGGTTATTTCTCTATAGTCTCCTGACCACATCAGCTAAGGGCAACGACTCAGCCTAGTTGAGGGTGGAGACTGTTGCTGTTTGGCCCCGCTCCCAGGCAGAACCATAATATTGCAGGTCAGCTGGGTTATCCCCTGCTGTGGGGGTGCAGTGGAAATGCATATGATTACAGTGTGGCCCAGCTAAAGTTTGCTATACTAGGCCAGTGGAAGAGGGCCATGACAGTCCAGATAGCTCCCGGCATTTAAATCTGACGAGCGTATGCACTAATGGCTTTGCAAGACAGACGAGTCTTGCAAGACATGATACAGCATGTTACTTAAAAATGGGAGAAAACATTTAATCAAGAAACAGACAGACCTGTTCGTCTGTGAAAAGGTGCATGGGTCACAAAGACAACAAAGTCAAGTGAATACAGTCAAGATGTCATCGTAGTTTCCCAAAACCAACTGAATGCAAGTTTTTTTTTTTTTACTCTGTAATTGTTTCAACCTAGTTTTATCAACCAAAGTTGGGAGGATGTCCTCAGTGTGTTTAGAAAATGGCTTGTGAGTCGAACTGATTGCTAACTTCTTGTTGAATTAAGAATTGGTCTATACAGCAAGTGATGGATATTTTCACACGTTTGTTTTTGTCAGCTGAACAGTTTTAATTATTGCAGTGGTAAAAAAAAAAAAAAACAGCAACAAAAAACTGGAAGGATCAAGAGCTGCAGGCAACAGGTGCTTAATTAATAATCTTATGAATGTGGTTATCAACTCACTCTTTGTTAACCAATGATTTTCCAGTGCAGCTAACAGAGCCAACCACAAGAAACTAGGAGATATACCTCTAATATACAAGGATACACATGCAAATAGTCTTAAGTCAATACTATGATTAAGGAACACTGGGCGTACTTTGTATTGTCAAAATGATAATATTAAGCCAATGAAAAAAGTTTTACTATCACCATTATGTACAAAAGTCAACTATACATTGTCAGAAATGTGTATATTTAATGTACTACACATCAGGTTTAAAGTAAGTTTAGGTTGATTTAACCTCTGCTGTATTCTTGGATAGTGTTTTTTTGTTTGTAGCAGAGACAGACTGAAAGAGAAAGAGAGACCGACAGAGAGACAGAGAGCGAGGTAAGTAGGCCATGACTCTGAATGGTGGCAGTGTCATGTCTTTGATGTCAGTTTGTGTCCATATCCCACACGCCTGATTGGTCAGCTCCAAACAAACCGGCAGGAGCCCAGTTCAACACTTTGAGCACGCAAAGACAGAGGAAACCTTTCAGGCACAAGTTGGTGCACTTTATAATTCACTGCAAATCAGCTCAACAGATCTCACTGATCTGAATACACAGTCACTCAGTGCAGGAAATATCCACAATCACATGAGAAGACATAGCGCTGATTTAAATTGTTAGAAGTAATCAATAAACCCTTTAAGACCAATTAAGTATGTTTCAATAAACATTCATATTTGCAGGTCTCAAAGGAGCTTTAATGATAATTAATATATTTGTTTATTTTCAACATTAACATTTAGCTTGAAGGCAGTCAAAATACGGACTATTTCTCTCTAACACATGAACATACATTACTTGTATATGTTGTTAAAGAGGAAAAACAAACCAAGGGAAATTACCTCTGGAGATTTCTCGTCGAAACGCGTGCACACACACATACACACACACACAACCACACCCACACCCACCGTCAGACATGCACACGATGCAGGCCTCTCAAGGCATGATGTTTACAAATGTAGTTCCCCACAGACTGAACTTGCTGGGGTAATAAGACGTAAACAAAACAGTAGTCTGCAGGGATATTCCACAGATGAAACACAGATGCATGCACATATACACCAACATGCATGCATGTATGTATGTAAGGCTCGATATGTATGCATGTTGCATGCATACACTGTGCGTTTGTTTCAAACACACACACACACACACACAGAGCCACACTACACTCCAAAAAGGGACATTTTGCCATTATGCAGATTAAACAAAACTCCAGCAGGGTGCACATTTTTAGTCTCTTGAGATCACACATAAAGTTAACAAATTAGCTAAAATGGGAAATGGAGGAAGACAGAAAGGAGGAATTAAAAGACAGATGGAGGAATGGGTATAAAATGAGAAAATGAAAAAACAGGAAGAAGACAGTAACTAGGAGTTAGGCCCATTAAGTACTATTTTTATTTTTTACCAGTATTCGCTCTTTAGAAATATTACAACAGGAATTTTTGTAAGGGAGGACGATCAGTGTCTGAGCAGACAGCTCCGGTGTAAAGGCACCAGTATGCGTCAGAATAAGTGCTGAATCCCCCCCCACACACACACACTTTTCCAACGTTATTGGGGAGGGCTGTGTCCAACAATTTCTGTAACTTTCCAAAAACCACAATGTGATCTGACTTTCACACCCACTTCACACAGCGATTGGCCAGGTGAGGAAGTTGGTAGGATTTGAACTTCTCTGTTAAGCAATTCTTTATAATTCTTAATTACTTTATTACGTAAAAAAAACCTCGCAAGCAGGGTATTAAGCGCTTAACAAGGCTGGAATTGAAGGCTTTGTTTTACACAAACTTTCAACAAAATCATCCCTAGGAGACAGTTGTGTCAGGTAAATGAAATACTAAACACACAGTTTAACACCTGGTCACACAGATTAACAGTTCAGTTACTGGGAACTGGACCAAATTACAGACAGACATCTCAAAAAACACAAACGTGTGAATTTCTCCATCCCTGTCAGGTAATACACACTCTCCCCAAATCAATACTTAATGCATGCTGTGCCTTTTTGTGCTGAGACCAGAGAACAAGATGTATAAAAAAAAGCAAAGTTACCCCCTGTGCTGCTGATTGAAAGCACAACTGGGGGGCGTGTGTGTGTACAGAACATGCATGTGCTTTTACACCCTGCATATGTGTGCACATATGTAATAGACATAAGCACACCCCACAGGTACACGTGGGAGCAGCGTGCCGACTACATAAATGCTATTTGGGGAGAGTGCTTAGGCAGCACAGCGCAGCACATTCTCTGTGTCAGTCGTCCTGGTGAAATAAGGTTTATGGAGGGGTGTGGTACAACAAGGTGAGGCCCAGAACAATGATTGTTTGTTTGTTGTTGTTTTATTGGCAGTGATAATTGCTCCCCCTCCCCTTAAGGATGCCTCCAGATACGCAAGCAAGCATGCCGGCACACACATGCACACAGTTACATACCCACAGGAATGCGTCCACACTCCTGCAGACATGTGCGCGCACACACACACAAACGCAGACACATGCATCCCAGTTTAATGAAAATGTCCACATGCGCATTTCTCGAGGTTGGTGATTCTCTCCAAAACAAACTGTGCCAGACATGTAAGAAGAGGACATGGAGGTTTTATAAAAAATATTATTTTTCACATTATGATGGAGGATCAGGACTGATGTTGCTATCTTGATTTAATAGATTTGGACACACCTACAGTACCTACTGTGTATGCCACATACAAATACTCCAAAATGTCCATTTTATTTTCCTGGAAACTATGAGAGCATAAGAAGAACTGTTTCTTTTCTTACCATGCCACACTGGATCCAATGACTAAATCAACATAAACTTTCTAAAATTTCATACAGTTCTATAGGAACAAAAAAAAAAATGTTTACTGAAACAAAACTGCAAGAGCCACTGCAATCAAGGATCGTTTTGATTTGGGCCTAACTACTATGAATTCTCCTGTCCTTAAAACCACATTGGGATCTCTTCATTACTCCCCCTTTCAGCACACATACACAGGGGCTAGGAGTGTTTTCCTATGAGGCATAGGTAAAGACAGGCAGGCTCCAGAGCATAATTGAACATGTAGCTACACCACCACAGGGAGTTGGCACCGCCTGGGGAGAAGACTTGGCTCCCCCAGAGAGGCCTGGAGCCTAACCAGGCCAAGCTGTGCCAGGCACTGAAACAGACACACAGCGCCCCCTCTCCCTTCAACCACCGCCCCTTCTCTGCTATCCAACTCCTTCAAACAACACCCCTCAGCTGTGTTTTCCTCTCCTTTTGACACATAATTTTTCAGATCTTGTTTCTCCTACAAGCCCTTTTGATTCGTTTTCGTCCTACTTGTATCCCAACTTCCTCTGAAAGTGGGGTCAATAGGTCGACACATGAACACATATATAAAATTATGTTAAGACCCGTTTCCAAAGTTCCCCAAGAAATTTCCTTTGGCCCTCTTCCAGATCCCAGTCAGTTCGTCAGGTGTGTATGAGTAAGCGTGAGAGCCGTGTTCTGTCTTGTCTGATCAGCAGTGCTGTCAAACCTCCTCTTTTCACCGCCACATGACACCGTTTGCTGCTATGAAATGCTTGCGAGTAAAAATTTAATAAAAACTTACAAAAACATTTATTCAGCATCCAGCAATAAAGTTTACACTTGAATGTGTGTATATATAAAGACACTCATGCATGTTCACGTATAAACCAACATGCATGGCGCGGCAGATACGCAAACATACATATACACACAAGGCTCTGGCAGGCTTTTCCTGTCAAGCCGTGGTCAGTAGGGAGAAAAAAGGAGGGTAAGTCTAATTTGGGATACAGTGCCTAACCATAACAGCAAGTCAAACAACATAACATCTACACCAGAACACTCTGGGTTTCTAGTAATTTAGGGTTCATGACTGGGTTCTTGAGACAGAGGCTGAATACGATGTCTTCAAGCTAAGTCGTATTTTCAAACGCCAGAGGTCTTTGTGTTCTTTGTCTTTATGTTAGAATGTATTAAAGATATATGTATATTTGTATGTTTTTGTGCAACTCGTATGTAATTGATCTATGGTGTGAGCATGTGTTATGCCAACATCAGGCTGGTATTTACACTTCCCTTCCCTTGTACAGTGTGCTCTTTCACTGGCTCTCTTTGAAGAGTCTTACGTAAACAGGCTTCTCTGGCATTGACCCAACCTTACCCAACCCTGACCACACTAGAGGCCATGGGTCGAAAGGGAAAGTGTACTGACTCTGTGTGTGTGTGAGAGAGCATGATGTTTTTTGGGATAATTCGAGGAGCTAAATGTCTTAATGTGTGACTAGATGAGCGTCGGCTGCTGTATACTGGATACAAGTCGGTAACAAAATGGAAAGAGAGTGAAGAGATGGCAGAGTTCGAACATATAATATTGCCAGGACAGGACAGGACATGGCATGTATCTTGCTCCACTGTGCCACCTGGACACTCCCCTCACAGACAAGTTAAATCAACACCTGCCGTCTAAATGTTGTCCTTCCTTACATCTCCGCTTTCCCTCTTTGTTTTGATTGGTCTAGTATTTCTCCCTCTATTCTG
Organism: Morone saxatilis; assembly: GCF_004916995.1. Lineage (NCBI taxonomy): Eukaryota > Metazoa > Chordata > Actinopteri > Moronidae > Morone > Morone saxatilis. The sequence goes on along the minus strand of NW_023339707.1, from coordinate 15,696,849 downwards.
CTAGGCTGTGTAATGAGGCCCAGACTGTAATTGGGCCAGTCGTGTTATTTTAGGGTTGTAGCGCAAAGTAATTACCCACCCTCGGCTGTACTGTACTCTCAGAAATACAGAGAGAGAGAGAGAGAGAGAGAGAGTGAGTAAGAGAGAAAGAGAGACAGGAAGAAAATAATCTATTAAAAAGGAGAGGAGGGTACAGAACAGATCTTAATTCAATATTGTTAAAAAAAGATTTGTTTTTTTGAGACCATAGCTGACTCCTGCTGTCTTGCACTAAAGTGGGAAGTTGCCCAGCAGCTTTAACAATCTGTACGATTGTGAAACACCACTCCTTCTTTACTTCTGCATTGGCTGCATCCTGTTGATAAACTTTCCTTAAACAACGTGACTGACTTGGGCTCAGTTAAGCTCTAAATAATATAAAAAAGGGGAAAGTTGGAAGCGCAACTCTTAAAATTGCATTGATTCAGCACAACGAAAGCATTACAAAGTGGAAAAGCTACTGTACACGTGCACTTACTCGGATCATGACTAAGCTAAAGTCTGTCTTATAGTGCTGAAACTCATCACAAAGGGAGGGCAAAAGGTTGATTGCTGACCTCCACATATTAGGCAGAACATTTTATTTTAAGAAAGCTATTTCAGCATCTCAAACATTTTTCTATTTTTATGGTTTTAATGCTTTTTTATTTCAGTCCTTGTTGATTTGGTGACACCCGTGGTTAATGTGGTGACAGCCAGTGAGGTTTTATACTACAAGTCCCAGAATTGTAGGGGCCGCAAACACTGTTTAAGCTACTTTGTCAGAAATTCAACAGAAGAGGAACTGGTGCATCTGTTTACATGGCAGCCAAACAAACTTATGTTGTTTTAATAAAGAAGTCAAAAAAAAATGTCATTATGAGCAACCGCAATCTGATTTATTGTTGCACACGGTGCAAGTAGTTTTCACCTCAACAGCAGGACACAGGAGCAGTAACTGCAGCTCTTCGTCTAACATCAACACATTTTGCTCGGTATAAATAAAGGTCTATCTTATCTCCATCTCACTGTGGCAGCTCCATCTAGTTACTCCCTGCAGCACCGGCTGCAGAGCTTTGCCAGTAGTGTGGTTTTAATGTGAAGTAGCAGCAGTAGGAAATGTTCGGTTTACATTAACAGAGTAGTCCGTTCATTTAGTGACATTAGTCAAGGAGTTTTTTAAAAAAAGGATCAAAATCAATGTAGAAAATATATCATTTATTTTTTTTCACACAATCTATTTTGTCAAAATAGGCTGCCTACATTACCCACAATGCAACTGTGGTTTATGTAGGCACTGACAGTTTGGTTGGAAAATCAGCAGTGGCAGAGATGAGGAGCGGCCCACAGAGGTCTGGTAAGCCCACTGCCTTCTAACACCACAATACCAAAATGTTTCTATTTCTTGCAGCCTGAGGCTGACATAGATGAAATACAAATACAGACAGGAATGTTAGATGACATACATTCATTGTTTCCTGTGAATCCCTTGTGCGAGTGAAGGCACTCTAAATTCCATGATAAAGTACTATATATTGAGGTAACTGCTCAATATACACATTAAATGAATTGAATGGCTATTGCTAAATAAATCATTTATTAATTTGACTTAATTAAAATCCTAAAGATTATAACTTTAATGTGAGGATTTTGTAATAAAAATTCAGCATCAGAGACATCAGATCTTTCAAACAGCCATGTTCATACCGAATAGGCTCTTGTATTCATATTCATATTTAATAAATTAAACTAAACATATAATTCAAAGAACACAAACTCGTGTCTGAGATGTGGACACTCAGTCAAGCCCTCCTACGGTCCAAGTGTGCTTTGTGTAATCTTGGCAGTAGTAACTTTGGATGATAAGAGAGCCAGTGAGGTAATGATTTACCACACCAAGATTTCCTGTCCTTCTGGTGCTGAGAGGTGATGTCATTCCAGATATTAGTGCAGTACACATACCAACACTTTTACAAGTAGTAATGTGCTGTGCTATGTGTGAGCGACTGTCAAGGAGACTAATCCTTCATCTGATAAGATTAAACTGTGCCAAACATGGCCATGCAGACGTGAGCACAAGGCACTGTATACACACTTACAAATGCAGAAACACAGATTTAAATACATACACACACCTACTAAGAAGAATTAGCCATTGAGGATTTTAAATTAAATTCTATCAGAGTCAGATCTGATCCATTCAGGAGCACAAAGATAGAAAAAATGACTAGAAAGATGCGATACTGTGAAAAGTGATGAGTTTATCTCCCCTTAGCCATGACGTTTGAGTTTCAAGCTACACAAAAAGTTACTGCTGTTTCCACTGACTGTGATTCTGCCTTCCCACCGACTGACCAACAAAATAAATGTAATATTTCACTTATTGTATTGTGCTGAGGCTTTTTTTCATGCACTCATGAAGGAACAGTTAACCTGCAATGCACAGTGTGACACACACTAAGTAACAATTTATCGGAACTGAAAGGAGGGAGGACCGTGTCTGCTGCCTCTACTCATCTTCTTTTTCATCTCTCCTGCTAACCTCTTCCTCATTCTGACCCTGACTCACTTAGAGACCAAGGGACAGTTAAACACATATTACGACATCGAAACTCAATGCTGGTGGCCCTCACATCATAGTTTCAGTGGAAAAATTTAGAGAAATTCGCTCAGCGTTTTTTTTTGTTCCAGCCGGCTCTCACAGGACAGGACAGGGCGAGCAGTCACGTTGTCAGAACCAGAACAGGAAAGAAGCGTGTGAACTAATGGAAAGAATGACCAAGCATTAATAGTATGATGAGTGAAGGAGAGAAGAGGAAAAGAGAGCTGGAGGAGAGGTCAGTAGAGTGACCAGCTTATAAATAAACAGCAGGAAGAGGATAGCTTGGTGCAATCTGGCCCCAACCAGTTCTAAAAGACCTTAGAATAACATCAGTGTACATTTTGCTTCTTTTTTTTTTTTTGCATTAATGCACCCACAGTACCTTAAAAACTCATCAGCTGTTTGGTGACATATGCAGTGTATAGCCTACGTAAATCATTACAAGGAACTTTGCTGATGCAAACTTAACTGTGTAAAAATAAACAAATGGGGACACATGCACATCAGCCACTTTAGAAAATCTAAAATAGCACCAACAAATGAGCAGGAATACTATGACTGTGTTATCCCTTACAGCCTCGTGCTGTCTTTCCTGCGTTTCAGCTTTATCACAGCTATAGGACCCATCACTCTGAAAGAGGTGATGAATTAGACCTGTGTGTGCGTGTGTAGTTGCGTGCATGTGATAGATGAAGAGAGTTTTTTTTATACTTGTGCCGGCGCATTTGTATGTGTACAGTTGTGCATTTGTGTGTGACAAAACTCAGGTTATGATCATATAATTCTTACGTCACTGATAATTGTACAAATATATTTACTTATTTATCCTTATTTAACCAAGAAAGCCCCATTGAGATTAAAAATTTATTTTTTTAAGGGTGTCCTGACCAAGATAGGAACCAATAAAAAGTTACAATAATAAACAGCTAAAACAGAATATGTCACAGGGCCACAATCAGAAAAAATGTAAAGCCATCAAATAATTAATAACACTAATCTAAACATATCAAACAATAAATGAATGAGAGCTATACATCCAGATTCTAATATACTCTCTAACATCAGACTATAGAGCTGAAAGAGAAGCATGTAAAAGAAGGCAAATATATTCGTCAAACTGCTCAGAGGTGGTCCACTCAGATGGGATTTTGCAACAGAAATTGTTGATTTTAAGTGATTGTGTACCTCGACAAAAAAGTTACATGAAAGTACTTCTTCTCATATGAGAGGATTATACATGCACACAAATCCACATGCATACAAGTTTCCCTCCATTGCGAGAAAGAACAGAAGAGTAGATGAGGAAGGCCTTCTTTCAGTTCCTTCAAATAAACATGGGCTTTAGATTGTGTGTGTGTGTGTGTGTGCATGTATGTGTATGTGTGTGTGCGTGTATGTGTGTGTGTGTGTGCATGCACAAGTCAGTCTGTGAGGGGCTATTAGGGTGGGGTGTATGAATGGTGATGACTGTGGTTTTTAAAGGAATTTCAGATCGTGCCTTGCCGCAAGTTAATGTGCATATGTGGATGCCTCTGAGAGGGAGAGACAGATAAGTCGACAAAGAGAGACAGAGAGAGAGA
>NW_023339707.1:15686091-15692629 GCF_004916995.1 Morone saxatilis | reverse complement strand
GAGAAAGAGAGAGAGGGAGACAGACAGAGAGGGAGATGTGCTGTGATTCACGGTTCCTCCTCCTAAACCGAAGCCTCAGCCGCAGTTGATGTTGCAAGCCCTCGTCACAGCCGTGTGAGGATGACAAGAGGATGGAAGTGGCAACGGCTCCAGATTCAACCAGACAGACCTGGTTCCAAGCTGCAACCTCATGACTGCATGCAAAAGTCACGTTAAGAAATGTAGACAAGTTGTTTTAGGAACTCCTGATCCTCTAAATGGGCCATAATGAGGGGGTCAAAATGTTTTACTAGCAGGCTCCAGGCACGGACGCCTCAGTGGCTCCACAGTCTTGAGGGCTTCAGCTTACTCTGCTCCTCACTTACTGTCATTCACTCAACTCCTCCCCTGCTGGCTTATAAATACATTAATTACATCAGGACGCATGATCTGCATGACCTCACAGCTGGAAAACATATAAACAGAGATGAAGTGCTCCTGAAAAAGCAAGAAAAAGCTTTGAACTATAGTCACCTTTCTGAGGAAGAAGAAAACAAAATCAACTATTTTCTTACAAATCTGACAAACCCATTTTAAACCTTAACTTTTATTAGATTTCTACTGGATCAGAATATGTTAGAATACAACCAGTTCTCCAGGAAACTAAAACCTGTGAAGTGTGTCTGTGTACCTTTTCAGAACCAGAGTCTAGTTCTTATGCAGCTGAGTGTAGGTAAATATTAACAGAACAGGGCTAGAGACACACAGATGTATGAAATGTCAGTGCAGTTACTGTAAGAGTGCAGGAGACAAGAGCAGACAGGGAGATGGGTGATGGGAGAAGGGGAGGGTGAGGAATATAGAGAAAGAGAGAGGAATGGTGGTTGGCGAACAGGAGAGATACTCTTAGGAAGGAAAAAGATTACAACTGAGCAATAGGTCTTTCCCTCCAATTTCAACCAGAACCTTTCTTTGCTGTAAATCAACCGCTGTGCATTTCCTGTGCGCAAATAAAATAAAAACACATAAAAAAATAAAGGGAAAGTGACAATGGAGAGCAGAAAAAAAGAATGGCAGAATGTGATGGGACCGGGGTAGAGAAGACACTTTTATGAAGGTACTCTGTAGCCCTGCAGTTTTGTCTGTGTGTGAGCGTGAGTTTGTGTGAGCATGCATACAGGGAGAAAAGGCTACGTCGAGTCTAGCAGTCTCCGCTTTAATCCCTGAGAGTGAAGTGGAGAGGTTCTTGTGTCGAGTTCCCCAATGGAGGACTTCAGAGTTTAAGAGCACAGGAAGCAGTGATGCTGCAGACAGGAAATACACACAGACAGTGGGTATGCAAAGTGTGTTTAGGGGAGACAGGCCCCTGTGTGGCAATAACAAAGTCATGGGTCAGTGCCACAACTAAAGAGAGGTCACACAGGATGGAAGAAAGGCTGTAATCCAAAAGCTCCTGAGTGCACATCAACACATATCTTGAGGCCTATTCAGCAGCTGAGTTAAGCATTAAGGTAAGTTTAATGCAAAGTAAGTGTTCAGCAAAAGTCTCTTTTCACTAGATATTGAACATTTCAATTGAATATTTCAATTGAATAAGTCAGACCAAACAAGCAATTTAAAGATGTCACCTCGGGCTCTGGGGAATTGTGTTGGGAATTATTCACAGTTGATGGATAAAATGAAAATAGATAAAAATCAATCAATGATGAACATAATTATTAGTTGCAGCCCCAGTGGCAATACCAGCTGATTTGATTTGAATTTTTTATATAAGATCCTAAACAACACAGGATATTTCTTTAACATTCTGACTGCATTCAAATGGTCACGGCAGGACAGTGTGTCGTGATATGATCACATGCCGGAGGAGGCAGCATGTGTGTGTTTGTGTGTGTGTGTGTGTGTGTGTGTGTGTGTGAAGGAGTGTGTGTGGGTAAGCCTGGTCGTCTCTGCACTGGCTGCCATTTAGTAGGGCAGTATTAAGCGTGAGGACGTCTGTCCGGTACCAAAGCATGACATCAGCCAGTTGGCAGAGGAAGTGTCGGAGCAGGTGCTATATGGGAACGAGGGAGGGATGGAGACATGCAGGGAGGGGGTGGAATTGGGGAAGGACAGGGAGAGGATGGAGGTGTGGGACAGCAGAGCAGAGGGTGGTGCAGGAGGATGGGGCAGGAGCCAAGATGAGTGTCCAAGTGAGGCTATTTATAGCTCTCCATCATGGGCCATTCTACCAGGCCCTGATCACCACCAGTATTATCCCTCTATTTCCCCTCTGCTCATATTCAGCTCATATCCAGGAAGAGGCAGAAACACATTTACCTCTGAATCATGTCATATCAGTCTATTCTTGGGCTGTGACATTAGACATTTTCCACCCTTCATGTCAAAAATGTGACAGACAATACTTTTGTCATGTTGCTTTTCTTTTCTTTAAGACGTCACACTTTCTGTGTAACTGATTTTATGGTAACCATCCAGCCAATAATAGCCATCCAGACTTAAGCAACAAAGGCTTTTATAACAGTTGAAAATCAAACAGAGAGAGGAACAGCCACGTGAACCTGCAGTAGCCATTAGTAGTAGCAACACTTTTTGACCTGTGCCTGACCTGAGACGGCCCAGCTACCAGAGGTCCCTTACTGTCCATTGCTCCAGAGAAGTTGCCATGGGAACAGCACAAGAACCAGGTCCAGTGAGTCCAGCCATCTGGTGGACATCAGCTCTATACAAATAAACTGTAGCTGCCGTTTAGCAAAAGGTCTAGAGTGAGGCCTGTCTGGTCCAACACATCTAAGTTTCTGAAGACAAAAAAGATAAACAGCTGATAGGACAGATAAAAACCAGGAAAGGGAGGTATCTGTAGCAAGCAAGTGGTGTAAAAGGACAGATAAGGATATTTTTCACATATGCAGGATGTACTCCCCAAGACCTATGAACAGACATTAATGTGTAAAATAGGTGGAGTTACCTTGTAAGCATTCCACAGGACCGATGTTTCACATGGCCATAATATCAGATTGTTTACACCCAGTGTTATAGCACCCAAAACCTGGACTCCCAACCAGAGAGATACATCACCAACTGTAAAAACATCCCCATAAATCACACAATGTCAGTGACAAATAATCTGGAGTTAAACAGAGTCTCTGTACATGCATTGGTTCTGCAACTCAACCTTATCCAGGCCCACGGCCACAGCAGCCTGTGGCAGAATGGTATTGTGTTGAGTTGTAATGTCTCTGGGCCACGTGTGACAATATAATAGTGTCTTTGTCTTCCACTTATCTGGCTGCAGCTCAGGCTGCAGAGCAGAGTGTTTCAACAGCTTCTGTCTAACTGTCAGACCTGAGGACACAATCTAGCTCTCTATGTGAAGGCCTATTGTCAACCACTCTGCACGTACAAAATAATCATCTGAGCCGAGACAGATAAGTAGATTTTTACACGCCCACACAGACGCCTTAATAGGAAGCTGATGCTGGCAGAGGTTAGCTGCTTTTCTTCCTCTGTGTGCATTAAAAAAAAGCGCTGTGCCAAACATGCAAACACAATTGCCAAACAAAACACGTATCCACTAATGAACACACACACAACTGTATGTGCACATGCAAAATCACTCCTTAAAACTAAAAAACACACACATATGTACAAATATCTTTGAATAAATACACAAATACAGCACCAACCAGATGATCAAACCCTATACTGTATGGTGTGAGCTCCTATTTAGGAAATGTCCTTGGCTTTTTGGTTGTTTTCACGGTGAATCCCAGAGTCCACCCACACAGGCAAGCCCTGCAGAGACCTTCTGTTCCTCAACCCAGGACACACACACAAACATGCACAGAAAACACACACAAACATACAGAGAGACGCTGTCACAAAGAGGGAGAAAAAATGAAGGTTTAATTGTGACTTGACTTGTCTCTGGCTCATCAGATCTCAGTAACACAACAAAGCATTTTTGTTTGCCATTTCATGGTTTGCTCAGAGTTTGACATTTATGATGTGCTGCTTTACTAAATACCATGCAGATGGTGACCTCTGTAAAGAGGAATGACAGATCTGAACAATAATAAATATCAGGCATGATCGGTTCAAATAAAAATATTGAAAGATACAACACTGTTTTATCACATACAGTAAGTGTTGTCATCTGCCGATTCTGAACGGGTCCTTTTTATAACTTTGGATGTTTGATTCAGATTTACACTCGATGAAATGAGGACAAAAAGGAGTTAAATTAGATTCAATAGCACACATTGACACCAGCAATAACAGTTGGGCCTGTGTGTTTTATGGAGCCAGCCGGGAGTGGAGTACATATGGACGCCTCACATTATGGCACATAGCACTATAATGTGGTGTGGTAATGGCCGTGAAACCACATGTCACTGTGAATGGGAGAGAGACTCCAGAACAGAGGCAAGGCCCAGAGCCAGACCAGTGCTGCAGTTCACCTTCAACCGCTCTCTATCTGTTTTACTCTGTCTGTTTATGTCATCTCTCTCTTTTTCTTCCTCATCTCTTCCACTCTGTGCCTCTCATCGCCTTTCAAATATCTCATGTTTCTCTCGTGTGCTCTCCCTCATTTTTCCAGACTTCTCTACTTTGACCCGAGGGTTACTGCCTCTGAAAGAATGTCCTGCGCAGGCCAAGGCAATATTGTGGTTATTCTTTGAAAGAGTCTATTTCATGCCACTCTATAACATCAAATCAAGGTCAAACCAATGACAATCCCGAGAGCTAAACTTCTGCTTATGTTCCTGATTTTTTTCATGCATCAAATCAGTTTTGCTTCAGTGGAAAGTCCCTATAAGAGTCCTTAAAATGCTATTTGCTGGCCTTCTTCATATGTTGCTCCCTTATGCGAAGCAGCCTGTGAAAGCACACTTCATTGACAGAACTTGGCTCACGTTCAGTCAACATGCTAGTTTAATGCGAATGGCTTCAGACCATAAAGGTGACCAGCTCTAACGTCGTCCCATCCCCTCTGTCAATTTCACTCTCTCTTCTGCCTCACCCACTTCATCCCTGTGCAGCCAGACTGATAGCACAAATGCCTCACCTTTGCCATTGTTCAGTATGATACAGTGTGCTAGTTACACGAGGTGAGGGTGTTTCTCCTAACGACTTCAGAGCGTGCAGGCAGGCTGGGCTCTTGTGTTTGTCTCTCAGTGCAAGCGCACTGGCAAAGTCCAGGGAGGCTATTGACAGTGGACTTTGGAGGCTAGGGAGAGATGGAGGCATGCTGCACCAACATGCACACACAAACTCACACTCATAGGCTGCTATTGCCTCTGGCTATTGCAGGGTAATAAAGTGATCCAGAGAAAATGCACGAGGAAATGACAGGGATATAACCATGTGTGTCTAACAGATGCTACACTAATCAGATGTATAGTCTTACTTCATTTAACTTGGGTCTTGTTTGACTGAAATTCCTTTATTACAGCCATTGGAGAGGGGTTTAATCTACACGTGTTGTTGTCAGTCAGTGTAACTGCAGAGGTTAGATGTATTTATCAGTAGTTTGTGACAAACAGGGCTGTTGTGGGTTATCGACCCCTGGGTGGGCTATTGCTGTTTCTCCACCTTATGCCACTGTGGTTTACCTCTCTGGAAACTCTCTGGCTGTGCTGCTGGCATAAAATGGCTACCAGATGCAAGATGCTGGCAAAGGTGAAAGTTGGCCACAGAGAAACCACTTATGAAAGGTTTCTTGAAAGCTCTTAAGAAGCCAATAATGTATTGTTACTAATGATCAACCTCAAAATAAACTTTGCAGATCACTTTTTACGTCCGGGTAGAGATACAGACAGAACTGATCAGATGGTGATGAGATTCAGATTTCTACATTTTTAAAAAGGACACACACTCACTGTATTCATTATTGTAGCCGAAACCACAGTTTCATTAGGAGGTCTAGACGAGACCGCCGGTGTTTCTGTTACTCACTCCTTCTCCAATCTGTGCTCACCTCACGACACACAACCAACTCAGTTATCCGTCAACCTACAGTACAAAATCACTAAGACAGAAGTATGAAGTATGCACACAGCCACGTTTTCATCACACACTACTTATCTAGAGATAATCTGCAGAGAGAGAGAGATATGTTATTATAGGTCCCTCCCAGACGTGATGTCATTCAGCTCATAAGAGGTGTCTTTAAACCTGACACGCGCTGAGGCTCTTGACGTAGAACTTTTTCATTATCTAGATAGAGCTGTCCTCTATGTATGTATATGAAAGACTCGTTTTGAATTAGGTTCAGTGTCTGTTGATGTTAGACATCAGGGTGAGTGTGAGCCTATTTGTTTTTGTGTCTAGCAGTAAAATACATATTCTCCAGAAGTAGCTACAGCAAGAGGCTCCTCATGGAGAGGCAACGGAGCTGGATAATTATGGGGTGTGTGTGTGTGTGTGTGTGTGTGTGCGGTTTGGGGTAAAGGACTGGGGGGGAAAAAAAGAAAAAAAAATGTTGTAATTTTTACAGTGAATTCCAGCTTGATAACCAGAACCAGCTGGCTTTTGTCTCTTAAACACACACACACAC
>NW_023339707.1:15681959-15686055 GCF_004916995.1 Morone saxatilis | reverse complement strand
ACACACACACACACAGAACTACCAATACTTAGCCTAAAGAGTTGTTTGTGACAATATCATATTGAGATGTTAATGTTAAATAGGTGCCAATGATAGCAACATTAGCGTTGTATGTGTAAGTACACTGAGCTCCACAAAACTAATACTAAATACACAAACTAATAAAATCCATTATTGCACAATAATTTGCAATAATGGTGATTGCATAACATACACTCATTTGGCATTTTTATCTAATCTTCATTTGTGGAAAAGACACAAATGCATTATATTGTTTACTTTGTTTACTAAAACATGACTAAAATCATTAATATTCCCACAATATCTGCTTAGTGGAAAACATGACCAACCACCAGTTACACGTTTTGGTTTTTATTGGCCCCTTCAGAAGTTGTTCCATTCCCTTTTGTCTGTTGAATCATCCTGGTCATCTCAAAGGAGCAAAGTTACTAGCCAACACACACAAACAACAGCAGTTATCAGTAACATTAGATAAAAGACACATGAGTGTGGCTGATATGTACACTCGATGTAAATGGATGATAAATTACTATAGTATCTCCCACAATGCTTTATCAGTATTACAATAGTTTTCAGCCCTATGCACTTCAACCTCCAACATGCACACAGACGGCTCGGCAGTTGACATCTCTACTAAGCTGCCTCCCTGACCCCTGTTGCCCCAGGCAACCCCTTGTTCTTGCAATGTTTAAAAAGATGTGAGGAGCACAGTCTCCCACCAGGATAACACTGGGAGCGAACACAGATTAAAGTCTGCTAGTCTCACAATGGGAGCCCTTAAGGCTACACAGAGGATAGCATGTGTGTCTAGGTGTGTGTGTGTGTGTGTGCCTATGTATGAGCTCCCACTATCTGTGATTTTTGCTTCTGTACATACACGTTTGTATATAGATGCTGCATCTCCATATGTGTGCACGCCAACTTCTACCATACATTTCTATGTGTATTGGCTTTAATTTTGAAAGGAGACAAATGCTGTGCAGGCCCATATTGAGGCAATGAAAAGAACCATTTCTCTCTACCTACAGATCAATGGGTTCCCATTCAATTAGAAAGTCTGAAACCATTAGCACCCGGCTAATGACTCCATTCTGGGGAGCTGGGGAGCTTTGGCCTCGGGGTAGAAGGGTGGCGGGTGGGGGAGCCAGAAAAAGCATCTAGGCTGGGTGGGGGATTTCTTTAACTGCATTCATTATGAGTGCATTACACTTCTTTAGTGTCTTATCGGGCAACACTCTCCACATAGCATATTGCAGCAGGGTGTTGAATGCTTTGTCCCTCTGGCCTTGTTTCAGCAAATGCTAAAGCTGTGCCCCTTCAATTACTTTGTAACAGTTTCCTTTTTCCACTTGATTATTCACTTTGTTTGTTGTTGTTTTATTTTACATTAATTGTTGCTAATAAATCTTGTATTGCTCGGTGCCAGCCCAACTTTGTGTGCCTCTAAACTGAGTGAGAGGTTAACCTGCAGGTCCTCCTACTATTCCTGTAATGATGACAGCTATTCATTAGTGTATGATGGAGGCAGCGCTTTTAGGTGAATTCAGACATTCCTCCACCCCCCTTTTGCTCTCCAATTTTCAACACAGCCCTGCGGCAATCATTCATTCGCCTCAACTTGTTAAATATACAGTTAAAAATACTGATGAACGGTGCGTTGTGGCAGCTCACCTGGTAGAGCTGGCACCCCACGTACCAAAGGCTGAGTCCTTGCTACAGTGGCCATGGGTTCGAGTCCGACCTGTGGCCCTTTGCTGCGTGTCATCCCCTTTCCTGTCTATCTTGAGCTGTGCTGTCAATAAAGGCAAAAAAGACCCAATATATTAATTTTTTAAAAACCTAAAAAGAATTAACTGATGACAGTCGCAGTAATGAAAATACCAGTTGGCCTACACAAACGCAGACGACAAGAAAGAAAGAGCAGAAGAAAGGAAAAAGAAAGACGCACACAGTAGTAAGCCGAAAGTAGGCAAGCAGCCAGGCAGACAGAAAAATGGGTGTATATAAGAGGGTTTACAGGTAGGAACCATGTGGCTACAAGCAGAGGTAGGACGCCATGGTCAGAGTCCATATCCTGTGTCTTAATAATGCGTGCTGTGGCCTCAGGGGAATGGCAGCTTTAATGGGGAGGCAGTCTGCCACTGGTAAACACATGCTGGAGCTCAGTGAAAACACTGCTGGCAAGGAATTAGGTCATTTGAGATAAGCATGAGAGCAGCATCGCCTTGAAATCATTTTTGGCTGCATGTGTGTGTGTGTGTGTGTGTGTTATGTGGAAACTCTCCCCTATTAAACATTTGTTTAGCTTGACATTAGTTTACCTCAACTGTCTGTTAGCTTAGACAAGTCTAAATCAAATCCGTTTTCTGTTTATTAAAGGGAAACTGAAATCACTTCAGTTTTGGAACTAATTCATTTTAAATAGCCTGTTACATTCAATGTAAGGGTAAAAAATACAACAAAAAAACACTACAGGCTCCCAGTTACTCATGCTACAGATTTGGACCTCGAATCCGGTGTAAAGCTATCAGGGATATAATGATATTACATTTCACAGCAGCATTTGTACGCAGTGAATGAGCCATGACACCAGCCGCATGAGGTAAGGAGTTGGCCTAGTACAGAGGTAGCTGAGGTTAAACGGAAAAGCAGGGGATGTGTCATTACTCTGAAAAAAACATTTGTCATGATTCTGGTCACTCTGTAGTGAAGATCAAGTGTTAACATAATCACTTCTCCAGATTCTTTCTTCCAGACTTATTATTTAGAGTCTCTCTAATTCTCTCTCATTATTAGAAGTAGAGTGTTTGATGAACGGTACATAAGTCAAGGTTAATAAAGGAGAGGGGAGGAGAGGAGAGGAAAAGAGGAAAAGAGAGGAGATGAGAGGGCCATGCGGACTGCCAATTCCTTTCCGTTTGATTGCTCTGGTCGGTTCATCTGGTGCAGGAAAAGCCGGGAAAAAAGGGATCGGGCCTATCCAGACTCGATTAGCTGGGCCTGCTCTACTTTCCTCCTGGGACTGCCAATGGGGTGGTGTGGCATAGGGAGATGGGGGAGAAGTGCTGGTGCTGGTGGTGGTGGTGGTGGTGGGGGTTCACAAGGGGCAGTGGGAGGGAGGAGAGACTAGGTGTGGAAGGTTGCAATGGGGGGACGGAGGGGAGGCTGCACGGTTCTCTCCCTAAGAAGTGCTAACTTGGACAGTGGGAGGAATTTTCTGTGGTTTATCCAACAAGAGCTGCTCCATCTGTATAAACTGGAGCCTGCCAAAATGTAGGCTCTCTCTCTCCATACACACACACATGCTCGCACACACACACACCAAAGGCTGCCAGAATGTCGACTCCCTCTGTCCAAAGAGGAGCAGAGAAACTTAACTCCCTCATTACTCGCTCAGATAACTAGTGCTCAGATGCTTAGATAAAAAGTTACAAGAAACACACATGAGCTCACACAGAGCAGAACTCACACACATGCAAGCACACACACACACACACACACACACACACACACTCAGTCCATTGAGAAGGTGAGTCCTGAGGCTCTCCTGGCTGAAGAGTACTTAAAAGAATTGTTTTCTCCCGTTCTGCCGAGCTGCTCTAATGACAGTGGTGTGGAGACAGAGGTTATGTAAGTGTGAGCTGCAATCACACTCCACGCCATTTAGACGTGACTCAGCTGGCCCAAAGCCTGTGGCGTGGAGTGGTTTGTGTGTCGTGTGTGTTGTGTGTTGGTGGTAGAAAGAGGAAGAAGAGGAGAGAGGACAGGTGAGAAAAGCGAGCTTGATGGGAGGTGGAAGTGTAAAGATAGAGAGAGAGAGAGAGAAGTTTGAAGGCAGAGTTAAGAGTGTGTTTGTCTGTTTTTGTTTTCGTCCGTGCATGTTAGGGGGGTCAGGGTTACAACACATTTGTTGGGGACGTTGAAGGATGTCTTTTAATTTTGCTTGCTAGTAATACATTAAGAGGACAAAATGACATAACACAATACATCCCTTATTGCTTTCTAATACACTTTTTTGTTGTTCAGGTTAAGTCCACCAGAAGTGAGTGAATATTCAACTGTGTGTGTGTGTGTG
>NW_023339707.1:15681678-15681890 GCF_004916995.1 Morone saxatilis | reverse complement strand
TGTGTATGTGTATGTGTATGTAAGTGTAACACACAGTGGCCCCTTAGTTTCCCAGCATGGCTTGTGGCAGAAGACTGACATCTTTCCACAGGATATGAGAACTGTGTGATCATCCATCTGAGCTTCAAGTTGAGAGGAAAAACATAAACTCTACAGCGCCTCCTTTCGTGCCTTAATTTGTATTACTCCCTCACACACACACTCTCTCTCTC
>NW_023339707.1:15679953-15681673 GCF_004916995.1 Morone saxatilis | reverse complement strand
CTCTCTCTCTCTCTCTCTTTTCTAAGATGGCTCGTGTCTCTTTAAAACTTTGCTCTTCTTTAGCCAAGGGGGCAGGGTTGTACTCTGTGAGTCACTGGGCTGTCCCTGGCACAGACAGACACATGCACATAAATTCACGCACACACACAAACTTGAAGCTCTCTCCATGTGTATGAGTGGAGCTGGCCCTATGCCCAGCCTTAGGGCTGCATGGCCCCAGCACTGTATCACTTAACCCTTCAGGAGCTCATACTGGTCCAATTTAACCCCAGAAAAGGGAGTATCAGCTCAGTATGTCAGAGCTTGACTGTTCAGGTTAAGCCTCTTACACTCTGTTCTCCAACCGTCTGCGAGTAAATGCCACATACAGTAACTCCCATAAAAGCCACAACTACTTTTCAAGTGAGCTGTTGCTTTAACAGTTAGTACAGTCGGCTGTTTAACTCTTTAGGAGGTCTCGCCAAGCAGCTACAGGGCTACTGCTAAACTCAACAATGGAGAAATAGGTTTTTATGACATTATTTATGAAAGCACAATTTGCTCTTCAGCCTGTTGTTGCTTTAGACAACCTCACAAAGATGCTTCATTTCTTCAGTGTCAGGGAAGACATGCTCAACTGGTTGCCTCCAAAGTTCATTCTTGATGCCTACCGACATCAGCAACTATTGAACCTTGAACTTGGGCAACTGAATTCAAGTTGTCTGTATTGTACTGACATATTAAAAAAAATCTTGTAATCTTATTGTTCCTCTCTTCTCTCTCTCTCTCTCTCTGCTCTTTACTCCGTCTTCTCGTTCTTCTCTTCAACGACACTATCACACAGCACACACACACACGTCTTTGTGCAGATTTTCTCTTTGTGAGCATGCAGGACAGGAGACAGTCAATATTTGGGCTATGAAGTCAGTGTGCGCCAGTAGCTGGTGAACAAATAGAAGAAGACCAGCCATCTGAGCATGTGTACACAAAACCATCAGCAAGTAATGGCCATACAGTGGCTTGGAACATGACTCAGACAGCATAGGCAGAGATGGGATGTAAGGCCATTGAGAGCTGGCGTGAAGTGTGTTAAGTATGATGGGTGCAGTGACAGATGGTTTGACCTTATCTGCCGCAGTTGTGGGATCTTGACTGTGAAAGACGTTGGACCTCCTCTCCTCTCTGCTCCCTGTAAGATAGATCCCCACGGTGCTATAGCTGCTCCAATAACCATGTCAGCTTGGAGGCAGAACTATTGCCCTCCCACCTTTACCAGAGGGTAACCTCTGGAGTAATCCCTCGAGGGTCCAGACTAATAATAGTATATGGATATGATCCTATGGAAATGATAGTCCAGCACAGAATTAAATGGCAGTCACATGTATGTTAAACACTGGATGCCTATATGTGGCGTGACTAGTATGGAGAGAGTGAAAGTACGAGGTTTGGGCTTTATAACAGTGTTTTAACTAGAATAGTTGGCAGCACCTGAACATACAGTGGCCGAGTCAAAGAAACATACATATACACACTAGAGGGCATGTACACACACATAGAAAGTATGGTTGCTGAGGAGTGTTCTGTAATTCTAGTGTGTGTTAATGACTCTCCCAGGCACACTGGAGAAGACGTTAAAAACTCTGGCTGTGATTTACTGTGCAGCGATGCAAGCTGGGACACGACCCAGAGATTCACACTGTGGCACGGATTCGCATATAGTCTCACTCTCTCTCTCTCTCTC
>NW_023339707.1:15656610-15679934 GCF_004916995.1 Morone saxatilis | reverse complement strand
ACACACACACACACACACTGAGCGATTTAAACACAAAGGTGGAATCTAACAATGAACAAAGGAAGTTTATGCTGAGATTAACAGCTTAGATTGGTAAATTTAACATTCATTTTCATGTGAGTGCTAGCTGCGTTTTATAAACTGGATAAATAATTCAACCAGTTAAGTCTTCATTATCAGTCCTTGCATTTTGCATGTTCAGTGTAGCTCTATGATCAACTCTATGGTATTGTATTTGAATTAAAGACTATAAAATATCTTCCAATTCTCTTTATACGGGCCATTGACTGGCATTACAGTCACACATCAATCATGGGCCAAGTCACTTAGCAGCCATTAAACTGTAACAATGTTTGTGTTTATACAGCTTGGCTCTGGCCGAAAACAAAAACATAGAGTCCTCATTTGCCCACCACAATCTCGTTACAGCCGTACAAACAAGTCATTTTTAATCCGCCAATTACAGATGAGAAAAAGGAAGAGGAGATCTGCGAGACGATCCATCACAAGTTTGTGGCCGGCGATGGCTGTAAAAGTGCATCGCCACAATGTCGCATTGAACGACTTGCGGTCTTCCAAATGTCTTTTCATGAACTGAAAGTAAAACAAAGAGCACGAAGGCCGGCAGCTCTCCAACCACGGCAAAATAATAACAGGATAGGTTCTGTTTCATAGCAAGCCCTTGTATACTTTTGATTTGCCCAGAGCCAGACACCTGCTCTGGGTTGGATTTACAAAACCCTAGCCCTAGGGCACACACAGGCCTCAACCTAAGTCACCTGTATTTACACTGGATTTACTGAACGTCTACAGCCCAGTGGTGTGGTTTGTATGATAGGATATACCGCAATGTGGATTGCGAAATGAGTTGGGTAATATCACCTCTGGTCGGGTTAAGAAAAGATTGGTAGAAGACTGATTAGGTTTGTTTTGGAGAAATCCACTCCCCTCCCTTTGGAAAGGTTTGTTAAGTCCTGTTCCCATAGTATATACAGCTCCATGCCCTACTTCTGTCCTCCACCAAGAACAACATGTACCTGGACAACACTGACCATTTAGACAGCTGCAGGGAGGGTGAGAGAGAGAGAGGGGAGGGCTGGGAGAGGGGGCTGGGGTACAAAAAAGAAAAGAAAAATGAACGATTGAAGGTAATAATGTGGCACGCAATGAAAGAAAGAAAGAAGGAGAAAGAGGTATCGGGGATTGATGGGAAGAAAGAAACGTGTAGGAGGAACCCATAAAGTTACAGTGAATGAAGGAGACAGAGAGATATGCCTATCTATCCTTTAAAAAGTTAGTTGAATCTCCGGAGGTTTAATTGAATTTGAAATGAGTCGAGAGGCAGAAAGTTAGCAGAAGCTCTGGAAGGCTTAGCACTAAAGATGAAGAGCCGGTGAATGACAGGAGAGAAGACAGAGGAGGAGAAGACTCCATAACAGTAGCATACAGAGGAGTCCTGTTTGAGGAAAAAGATTCGGCCACGCACAGGTAAATTGATCTCACGGGAGGGTGAGTAATAGTGGAGTAAAAGCTGCGAAGGAAGGTATGGATTGGAACTGAAATGAACAAAGCATGAAGACGAGGAGAAATAAGAGAAAAATAAGGAGTCATACAGGCAGAGGCTGAGAAAAAAAAGAGGAGATGTGAAGTCGGAGAGAAGTGGACAGAGGCAGAGCTTCCGAGAGAAATAGAGAAGGAGGTTTAGGGTGGGCCTGGGCTGAGGGTTGTGAGGCGCAGTGCTCTCTCCAGAGCAAACAGACGCTAACAGAGGGGCTGTTGTCTGGGTCAGGGTGGGCCAGGGGAGGGGACAGCAACACCGGGATGTGAAATGTGACAGATCTATTTTTGGGCTCCAGCTCAGGAGCCCTTCCCTGCTCTGAACCAGGTGTCAGGGTCAGGGGTCAAGGGCAGGACAGCAGAATCTAAAGCACCAGTTGAAGTGGATTAGTTTCACTGGAGGAGATCCTGTAATTTAAGTGCTGTGTGTATTCCAGGTCTAATTCCAGAATGATTCAAGCGAGGAAAAGGAGCTTTGTGATTTCTTGAAATCACTGCTGACAGCCCAAATGGAAAGCGTCGCGATCTTGGAACGTTCAACTCAAACTGTATTGCTTTTATTAAAAAAAAAATCAAAAGATGAGTTTCTTTGCAGTTACTGACTGCAATTCAAATGTATATACACTTTTCACTTTGTACACTTCCATCATAAACACACTGCAAAATCAGTCAGAGGGAATAATAACATGACCATCATCATCATCATCATCATCATCATCATCATCTCTTCCTTGTTTCTCAACATTTCAGTGTTTTCGGTTACTTTTCTACAGAAAAACCAAATGTACTTCCTCTTCCTTTCATTAGGCGTGCATTACTCTCGAACTGAACTAAATGTCTGGGAAGTTAATACCACTTTCAGAATATGTTAACTCCTGGTGGTTAATTTCGCAATGTCTCTTATAAGTCATCAACTTTGATTCAGATGTTGTGGTTTGTTTTCACAGCTGATCACAACCTAACATCACGCTTCCTTCCGACTTCTTGTCCTCCTCGTTGCTCCTCTTTCCCATGCATCCCCCACAGTCCCCCCGCCTTCACACCGCCACCACCACTTCCATTTCTCCCCCACTTTCATTTCTCGTCTTTGAAACAAAACCAAAGCTCCAATTGTAAAGTCACTCACCTACCTCCACCCCCCACCTGCTCTCTGGTCTGGGCCTATCAAGATCGAGGCAGAGGGGCTGATTATGCAGGCAGCTGTCAGCCCTCTAAGGTGAGGCCCCCCAGGCGACAGTTCAACTGCTTCAGACTGAGGCTGTGCCACCGAGTCTGACAGTAGCACGAACAACACCGAGAAAAGAATGCTAATGGATCAAATCAGATGAGTGCTGAGATGAGAGGAGGGAGCGCGGAGGAGAGGAGGAGGGCGCTGGCAGGCACTCCTGATCAGCTGTCATTCAGACGAGGCCTCGTGTGTGTGATAGCGTGTATTTGTTGTGCGTGTTTGAGCGAGAAGCACTGGCCGCCCAGGATTACGCCCCCAGTTACTGACATGTTTTCCCTCCAAAGTGCCTTGAAGTTTGAGAGATGAAGGAAGGGTGCGAACACAGGGAGGGAGGGGCTGGCAAAAGCGATAGATGGATGTGGGAGGCTATATACAGTACACTGCTCTGTTCCTTTATTCTTCCATCTAACATGCCTTTCCCATCTTCCATCTACCCGGCGTAACTCCACCTCTCTCTTTGACTATCTGTCTGCCTCGGAGCCATACTTTACTGCGGAAAGAGCAACATATCAAAACTTAGCGGCATTTTCTTTTCTGAATAATGCTGAGTTCAATATTATTTTGTTTTGAACTTCATTCCTGCGCTTGCTTCTTCTCTCCTCCAGGGCAACCCCTTCATGAGGAGAGACGAGATGCTTTAGCGCCATCACTTATGGGCAGTCAAACAGCCTCCTGTGCGGTGGGAGCTTGTGATTGAAACATAGCTGAAGCCTTCAGTTCCCCTCTTCTTTCCGATCTCTAAATGTCTGATTCCATTCGCCTCCATAGGACTACAGACAGAGTTAAAGCCTACATGTGCATGTGTTCATGCCATAAATGAATAATGTATTCTGACAGCAGAGGCAGATGGATATATGATCACCAGCTAAAGAGGATTGCTGTGACACTGAACCAGGAAGTACTTGTCAAGTCATGTTACGACTCCCAGCCACGAGCTCACAGTAGATCTCTTTTAGTGTTGCCTGGATCGTCAGCCACAATCAGGCAGCAGGAAAGTCTTAAGTTCCAACTACGCATAAAATGACCTAAAATAGCAAACTGCCATTTTCCCAAACATCAACTCAAATACCTTCAAACACAAACAGCTCGACATGCCCCTACCCCACTGCTCTGTCTCCTCCTTACCCCCACCCTAACCCCATCCCTGGCAGATGGCTTTAATTAATATAGACATGATAACGAGATTCCCTGCGATTAATACACACAGCAGTTATGGATTTAAGTGCTAGGGATTCCAGATAATATGATTAACAGCAGTTGGGAGTGGGGGCATCTGGCAGACAATTTGAAATGGAAGAGGGCTGGAGCAATTGCGAAAAGAAGTGTGTGTGAGTGTGTGTGTGTGTGTGTGTGTGAGAAGCGTGCATGCAATTTTGTGTGTGTGTTTATTTGTGTGCCTGTCTATCAGAGAGATGGATCGTATAAGAATGCTGGGGGCCTAACGTCATGCAATCTTAATGGGGAGTTTTTTTATCCACTTGTTATTGTGTAGCCAGCTGTCCGTTGTGCCATAACATATGACTACATGTTAGCACACAATAGCAGCATGGCATTTAACCACATGTGTGCATCTGTGTTTGCATAGTGATCACTGTGAAAGACTTCTATCCTGTAATATTTATCATGGAAGAAAGAACTTCCTGCAAATGAGACTTAATCTGCAAGACCAATTTGTTTAATAGTTTAGAAAATTATGACTTTACATGACTTTCTTTACAACAGATCAGGTATTAAACATGAAGAAAACTGTTCATTATTTGCATAATAAATGCAAAACAGCCCGATACCTGTTTCTGGAATCTGCATGACTTTTAGCTGTAGACAAATCGTAAAAAAAAAAATGATAGACAGATGCAAACAACTCCATGGTCCTGTTTCTATAGTTGTCACTAGAAGTTTATTTTCATTTGGCTCTCAGCTGTGAGCCAATTCCTGGAGACACAACTCAGAATACAAAGGAAAAAGTATGAGTTACTGTTGGATTAGGGAGATTTAGGGAAGTTGAGAAACTATTTTGATGGTTCCTCTTTGGAGAAAGTCCAAGTCCCTATTTTCTTCTAAATGTATAGCTAATGGTGCCTGTCTATATTCAGCTCTTTAATTCCTGTACTTTGAATGTGAATTTATTTTTTTCGCACATGTTGCCTGTATGAAGACACAAAGCTGGACAAACTAAAGCCATATGGTGAACAGTGCACAGTGAAGGACTCTGCCCTAACCTTCTGTCTCTTGCCGGTGGCTACATGGTTGATGTTTGTATTTCTTGGCATTTGGAAATGTGTCATCATGAAGGAGAGTAGCTCAAACAAATGGAACAACTGCTCGTCTCTGGGATAATGGTTAGGGGTTATCATGTCAATCTCTGTCTCGTTCCAAATGTATGGATTGTGTCTCCACGCATCAGTCACACTTCAGAAGATCTGTCCAGTCCGAACACATGCACTGTGGGGCAAAATACAATACACCCTACAAATAAACTGGTTGGGTTTGGAAGACAGTGTGCATTTGCATGTATATATACAGTATATGTGTGCATCAGGTTTTATTTCATTACAAAACATCTAAAACCCATAATGGCTGTCAAAACATCAGTCTAGCAATAACAGTTTCTCTATAGTTTCAAATCAGGTTACTGACTGTGCTCTTCTGTATAGTGGAAGTGTGAAGTGAAACCAAGATCCCTTCTTCAAAATACTGTAGACTGAGACAGAAATATCCTCAGGATTTTGTTTTTGATTAATGTCTCTATTTCTTCCTTTGAAGTTATGTTTTCCTTCTTTATAACAACTTGTCCTCAACCTTTCTCATCTTCTCCTAATTTAGTCACTGATTCCTTAAATTTCCTAGAATAACCTTTGATTAGCCTCAAGAGAATGTGCCTGCACGTCAGCTGTGGGTTTGACAGTTGTTGGTGTAGAGAGCAATAGTAACAGTCGAAGACACGGCATTGTAATGGCAAGAAAATTAGCATCACTAGTCATGAAAACTTGAGCGTTATGCAAAATGTCTCTTGTCTTCTCTTGGCTGGAGTGTAATCATAATAGAGCTGTAACGATTAGTCAATTAATCTATTAGTTGATCATAAGAAAATGAATCGGCACCTATTATGATAATCATTAATGGCATTAGTCATTTTTTAAATTCCAAATATTTGCTGGTTTTCTTTTCTAAGGCATGATGATTTGATGATTTGACTTTTTCTTTTATTATTTTCTGTCAGTTAATAGACAGAACTATTAATTAATTAACTGAGAAAATTATCTGCAGATTAACTGTCAATGAAAATAATGGTTAATAATGGATGTAGCCCTACATAATGGCAGGAAGGGGTAAATAATAACACTCAGCAAATATTTTAGGTTTAACATGCCCTGTCTATGGATTTAATTATTAATTTTCTAAGTCATGCTAATGTAGCACGATTAAGCAAACACTAGCCACTTGTATGAAATCTAAAATAAATTCTTCCTTAATGTTTCCTACCCAATCTGATAAATGAAAGCAATGGTTTATTTGTTGAGAGAGTTGTTTGAGCTGCTGCCCAGTTTATAATAATAAATCAATTTAGCAAAATGCTCTTGATGTGAAATGGGCAGAACAAGTATACCACTGGAACTTAATTCAGGCTCAGTAGTACACATTCAAAGCATCTCTGGCAAAGATGAAATGCAAACTTTTATTCCATGCTTGTTCTTCAGAGACACATTGTTCAATGAGCAGGTGCTAGAGCCTAATGTCACAACTCGACAACACTCATTACTGCGTTTTAGTTGCACAAAGGCACACAACCTTGCAGTCAGTTAAAATTATATTTGCCACTTAGTTGCTAGTCAACATGATGGGTTGCCCCCTCCCCTCTTTTTCCCTCCCTTGCATTACTCTCCCCAGCCTCTCTTTTGCAGTCAAGCAGACACAGTAAAGAGAGTGAGGGAGAGTAATTTGACAAAGAAAGGGTAGAATTTGGCACTGAAAGTGAATCAAGGGAGCAAAAGCAAACAGAGGAAGGAAGGAGTGGGAAGGGGGAGGGAGAAAGTGGAGGAGGGAAGTTGGCGGGGGAGGGAAAGGGAATGGGAGAAGGGATGAGGGGGTGAAGCTGTAAGCAGAGCGCGGACGAACGCCAATAAAAACATCAGATGTAACGCGTTTGCCCAGAGTGGGGACTGCTTATAATGACAACTTCCACATCTTGACCACGACTGACTGGACATTCTGGTTCACGACCCCAATCACAGTCGTACAAAGGCAAAAGGAACAAAAACAGAAAAGGATAAACTGTCATTGAAATATCACTAACATCCGTCTTTTCAGAGACACAGATCGGCAATTGAAGACGCTTACTGTTTGACACACCGCAAGGACTGACATACTGTGTCATGTAGGTCCCTACACACACACCCCCCCACACACACCAACCGCATACATGCGCATACATACACCCACACGCAGCAAGTACATCAATGCACATCCAGGGTCACGTTAACTGCAGCCGCTGGGACAGAAGTGCAAGACAACCATCTCTGCTTCCTGTTTTTCTGGAAATGAAACTATGTCAAAGGCAATAATGCTGGCAGTTAGAAACTGATCCCTAAAGCTCATACAAAATCCAAATCCGTGCACACACATTAAGACACACACCATTTTTTAAAACAGGGCAGGACACAACAGGGGGTTCTGCTAACCGTGCACCAGCATCCTGCATTCAATGAGTGATTTGATCACTGGCAGTGGATACAAACAGGACATGCAAATAGGAATTTTATCTAGGAATCCTCTTATTTGCAAACCTGCTACTGATCGCCACTGGAAAATTTCATTACAATCACTCCCTTTAGCCTCCAGTCCAGGCAGCAGTGGGGCTGTAAAAGGGAGAGTTAGCAGGGTTTAAAGAAGATCTTTTTGTGACTAGTACATAGCCCTCCAGGGCCCCAAAATTAGAAATATAGCAGAGGATAAATGTAGTCTCTCTGACGAGAAACAATGGAGGAGATACAGAGAGAACGGGGCAAGTGATAGGTCGAAGGAAACGGGCTAGATTTGTTCTGCAAACAAGCATGTGTAGTAGAGCTGGAACAATTACTCAATTAGTTGATCAACAGAAAATCAACTACTATTTTTTAATTAATAATTTAAGCATTCGAAAGCAAAAACACCAAGAATTCACTGCTTCCGACCTTTGAAATGTGAATATTTGCTGTTTTTTTCAATGACGGTATAGTGAATATCTTTGAGATTTGGACTGTTGGTCGGATAAATTATGACATCTGAAGACGTCATCTCGGAATAAACTTGTATGGACATTTAATAAACCGAATCAGTGATCAATTCTTTGAAAAAATAATCAGCAGATTGATCAATATTGAAACTAATTGTTGGCTGCAGCCCTAATGCATAGACAAATGAGATATTAAACATTAGGTGCTGTTTCACCCTGGACAAGAAGTGGAAAGGTCCTTTTGTACGCCTGGAGGAAGTAAAGGTAATGAGGGGATTTTTGTGTTTGTGTGTTTGTGTGTGTGTGTGTGTGTGTGTGTGTAGGTGTGTGAGAACAAGGTCTTAAAAGTAGTTGTTGACCTCTAACCCTAAACCTTACTCACTACTCAGCAGAAGATGTGTTGCTATGGACATCTGTTTTTAGACACTCAAATACAAAATACAAATACACACACACACAAACACTTACATGCAGAGTCGAAGTTGTTCTTGTACGAATTCTAGCTAGCATACACAGAACTAGACATGTAGCTATTTACGACATATTCTGCCTGTTGCTGCTGTTCTGGCCTTTATGTGCTGCTGTATGCGCTGTACTTGTCTGCTAGAAATGTTGAGTTAGATGTTATTTCTAGTGATGTTTCCCATAAGCCCTCAAATGTACATCACCAGCTACCATTCAATTCTAAGACCTCCCTGGGGCTCACTCTGTTTTGGCCCCCAGTAGCCCTTAGCTCATTGACCCCTACACGTATCCCTTGGCCCCTATAGGCGGTGAGGGATTGTACAGGAGACAGGGTCTGAGTGGGGAGGGGGAGAGAGAGAGAGGAAGAGGGGGGTCAGCAGCAATAGAGAGGAGCACTTCTTCAGGAAAAGCATTAAAGAGGCAGGTATTGATTTGGGATTTTAAATGTTTTTCGCAGTGATATATCCAATTAGCCTCTGAACCCTCTATGGGTGTAGAGTGGGCTCCCCTGAGGCCGTGGAGAGGGCCACTATAACACTTTTCTTCAGGCTCACTCAAATGATAAGAAATAGATAATACCTGTTAGAGTCCAGACTCATAACACCAAAGTGCTGGAGGACTTTAGGAGGCATGTGAAAGAATGAAATCTACACTGATATTAATTCATAGAAATACTGGTACTGGAAATACTCCCATGCAGGTCTATGGAAGCTCTTTTTAACTTGCATCTGTTTTTATCATGCTCCCCTGTCTCTGTTGTGGGTGACATGGCGACTTGTTCAGGCAGTGCGGACAGCTCCTGGATATTGGTAAGCTTTAATTCTCTCTGCACATCCATGTCTCCCTCCTCCTCTTCCCACTCCTCCACCTCCCCTTTCCCCCGCTCAATCGATAGTAAGTTATTTAGCAGATAAAAGAGTTGGATCAATCCAGCAGCACATATCAGAGTGCCAGCAACTTGTGTATATTATCTGGCGTGTGTGTGTGTGTGTGTGTGTGACAGAGAGAGGGAGTGAGGTTGTGTGTCTGTGTCAATGGCCTAAGCATATGTGTTTGTGTCTGTACCTGGATATCTGAGCGTGTGTGTGTGCGTATTTGTAGTTATACTATAGCCTAAAAAACAGTGGTGTGTCTATCCGTGTGCGTGTTTGCTCAAGTGTGCATACCCACATGTCACTGTCACCATGTCAAACCTGTAGTAAAGAGATACTGAGGGGAAACGGAGAGAGTGTGTCCTTGGCTGTTGAACGACATTCACCTTTTTTCTTTGTGAATGTACAGACAACTTGCTGAGGCGTCCTGCCTATTGTAAATGTCTAATTTGATTCCATTCGTCATTAGGTGTCTGAATTGTCTGAATTGAGGCAATTGAATTGAATAAGTGAAAATGGCTCGAACTTGTGTGGGGATACGCCTCCCACTTACAGGCAAAGTGCGGCTTATAATAGAACAGGAAATGTGAAAGGGAGAGAGAAAGAGAGCAAGAGTTTGTTAGAAAAGCGGAGAGCACAAATGCCCACCAAAGTGGGACAGAAAGATGGAATGATCCTAAAGAGGGGAGTGAGGAACAAGATGTTAATTTGAATATTACGAAAGCAAAGAAGAAAATAATGTTTTTTTGCCAGAGCAGAAATTGCTTTGAATACTGTGATAACTCAAAGCAAATGTGGATCCTTCAACGGAGGAGCAGAGGCGCTGTGCTGAATATCAACGGGAGAAAAAGTCTTTTAGGTGTGGTGAGTGCAAGACGATGTTAATAAGGTCAACAGGGAACAACTGTGAATGTCTAAGGTCACCAGAAGACAAATATAGACCAACACAGACCCGCAGAGCATCACCACAGATAAATATATACAGTATACTCGAGCAAACAAAAGCCCTATTATAGGACTGTGATAATTTATTTGCTTGTTTGCAGGCCTAAACAAAGCATTTATGAAAAATGAGACTTGTTTAAAAGTTGCTGCGTGTTTCTATGTGTGTCCTAATTGCCTAAAACAAAGCGTCCCAAAAATTAGAACACACACACACATCCACACTTGACACACACAATATGCATGCACACAAATATGAGCATACTCACTTGTCTACTGGTGCACTCCTTGCACTGGTGCACACTCACAGAGACACGTACACCACACACAGACAAACACACACTTGAGATTATGAGTGAGTCATTGCGTTGCCCAGCAGGGCCCAGGGAGCTGGGGATTTCCACACGGAGAAAAACAGGTGACATCTGCCCGGCTCCCATACAAATCTATGTACAGTACAACTATGTACAGCTACAGCTGCTCTGTGTGCAGTAAAGGCTGCAAATATAGGACAGACAGAAGAACCTCATACTATGTGTGAGAGAGAAAGAGAGAGAAAGAGAGAGAGAGGAAGACATAGGAAACATGGGGTGAAAGTAGTCAGAGGTCATTAAAGTAGTCAAAGGGCAATTGCCACAAACTAAATCACCTCAACAGCTGAGACACACCTGCTAATGTGATTAGACACACACACACACACAAGTGCCAAAGTGCCCATTCCTGAAGGTTCAGCCTTGTGCTTACCCATATACACAGTTGAGATGGCCATGCATGGCCTGTTTTCACCTCAAATAAAGTTCACAGAGACTGTACACAAATCAATAAACAACATCCTAGCTTAGCACCAAACATAGCTTGGCCCTTCTTCCTGTATCACTGCTTGGGTTTCAAACACACCACGCTTCTTCCTTCCTTTCAAGTGACGTGCAGAGCTTTTAGATTGTCCTACTGTCTTACCTGCCCCTCTCTGTTCTCGAGTGATTTGGGAGTGAGACACATTGGATGACTATCAGGCCAAGTAACACCATATTTGGTCATTCTGACAAGCTCCACAGATGCCTTGAATGGGAAATCCCCCATCTAAGGCTTGGCTCTAAGGTTCAAGCCTGATGGTAAGATTTCATTATTTAGTTCAACGAGTTTGCAAATTAACTACCCTGAACTACAGCTGCACCAATTATACCAAACATGTTTGGAGATCACAAGAAGCTGAGTTTATGCAGAGATGAAGTGACAATGTCATATTGAAACGTTAAGTCAAAGCAGAGGTTCTCAAACTTGGAGTGAGGCACAAAAACAACACGTTTTCTAAAATGCGTGAGAAATGTTACGCTTCATGCTTGTACCCTGTGTTAATCCCATTGGTTGCCGTCGCCCATACATTCATATGTGTTTCACAGCTGCACGCCTATACAATTGTCAGTCTGTCTAGTGGTCTGTTTGTACAACAATTCTCATGTCCATCTATTCACCTGTGGGCCAGCGGAGATACAAACACTGGGCATCGATTCATGTGTCTGTGGTGGGCAGAGAGATGTGCACTGTGAGAATGGCTATCAGGGAATGTTTGACACAGGCCGATATTATTTATCCCGGACAATATCCTAAAATGGCTAATTATACGGACCAATTAGCTGGCTAATTAGACAATTATCTAAGCATACAATCTACTGGCTGGAGAAAATCGATACAGGGAAGAGATGGCGGCAGAGATTAGGATTTACTTTTTATTACCTTACCTGCTCGACTAGACTGCTCATGAAGAGAGGCTCACACAGTTTTTTTAGCCCATCATTTCCTCAGGGCATGTGTGTGTGTGTGTGTGTGTGTGTGTGTAGCAGGCAGGAGAGAGGTGACAGCAGATTTGTAGGAAAGAGTCAGAGCTGCTGTTCCCACAGGACAGACAGAGTGAGTCAGGTCCCACTGCAGATCTTATCTGATCTTCGTGTCAACACTATAGACCTTCTCTCCTTCTACTGCCCTACACCGATCTGTTTACTCTCTGACTCTCGCTGCCTTTCTCTATGACAGAATCACACAAAGGATTCATCTTTCGTCTTGGGTTATGTCCCTGACACACACACACACACACAAAGCTCCTCTTCCATGTGCACAACGCTGGCATCCAGTCAAAGTGGCGCTAAATTGTATTAAAATAGTGCAGTGCTCGTCGCAAATTTACATGCGAATTAGGGAGAGTAGAAGTAATTACTCCGGGCCAATGCCGCTAATTGAATAAGGGTGCAGCCTTTTCTCTCCTCTCTCCTTTCATTCTATATACACAGGGCTCTGTGCTTCTCTTCAATGTCATAATGCCACTGCTTTGCCCTCTTCAAGGGCCCACATTATAGGCAAAAGAGACCAATGGAGGGTACTTTGCATATGTGTGTGTCTGTATTTCTGTGTGCATTTATCGGTATTTGTTTTGCAAAGTCGTTTTTTTGTACTGTGTGAAGCAATGATGTGAATATGATGGCCTATTGTACTGGGATCACCAGTGTGTATTTGTATTCCTGAGTCATGTGGGAAATTAGATGGATAAAATCTATGCACATTGAGATGTAGATGTGCTGTTTGGTGGGTACTGTCATTCTCTTCGGGTCCTGTGGGAGACAAATCAGAAGCAGAGTGAAAAATAAAAGCAGATAGGCAGACATGACCAGAGCACACACAGACAGCCTGGGGCTGTGTTTGAAGTAGGCCTCGGAGAGAACTCGTTGCTTTTGAGGTGTGGTGTGCATCAGAGTAACTGTCACAATGACACACACAGACTTTTCCCATTGGAGCATTTGCATGGCAAAGTGTCCGCTGGCTGATTCCCAGGTCTGCTTAATTCTGTAATGACTGTGAGTATTACAATAGAAAACTGTTAATGCATGAACTGATCCCTGCAATACACCTGCAATGGTTCAGTGTTGGTTTGTACATGCCTGTGGAAAACTTATTTAAAAAAAAGACCCCCCTTTTATATTTCAAAATATTTTACAGAAAGACATAAATCTTATTTCTGTAGGTCTGTGTGTCAGCCATGTGGTGTGAAGGGGAGAGGGTGGCTGCTCTCAGGAATATCAACCTGTGGCTGTCAGCCTTATCAGATCTAACCCACTCAGGGAGAACTAAACACACTCTAACCTCTCAGCCAATCTCTTTCTCTCGCTCTCTCTCACACGCACGCACACACACACACACACACACACACACACACAGCCATACACAAAAACACACACTCACTATATACACATGTTCATACACAAACACTTTCACAAGACCAGACTGCATGCATGAGAGGAAATTCACAACAGACTTATTCTGAAATGTTTGGGTCACTTCTCCTGGCCATTAAATAGTCAGGCACATAACCTCTGGTAAAACCACAACTTGTTTGTTTTTGTTTTTTTTACATCAAACAAGATATAACGACTTAATTAGTGAGCTGTAGAGATGCTGGTAGGTGGAACTGTTGCCTTTGGACAGAGCCAGGCTAACTGCCCCTCCCCATCTCCCCACTAAGGTAATAGTCCGCTGGCTGTAGCTTCATATTTAGTGACAAAAATAGGAGTGCAATCAATTTTACTTAATTATCAGCAAGGAAGCAAATTTCCCAAAACGTTAAACCATTCCTTTAACCTTTAAATGGGACCTTTTGGATCTGTAAACTGCAAATAGTAGTAGTAACTAAGTACATTTAGCCAAGTACCGTACTTCAGTACAGTTTTAAGGAATTTGCAGTTTACTTGAGTATTTCCATTTTCTGCTACTTTAGCTTCTGCTCCTAACAAATATTGTGCTTTTTTACTCCATTACACTTATTTGATAACTTTGGTTACAGGTTATTTTCCATTTTATTATTTTTATGTTTGAATTTTATCAATAAGCTCGTCAATTTGTAAAATGGCACTAAAAGGCCTACATTTCAAACAATCACGCACACAACACACCTTTTAATCTGTAATATTTTTCTAACATGACAAATCTGACCAAATTCAAGACCAAAGGATTTAAGAAAGAGAAAAATCTGAGCTAATCTACTACCAGGTCAAATTGTTTGTTCAGTTTGAGTTCAAACTGATTCTCTTTCAGCTATTTCCTTAAGTGCTAGGTCATGTTCATCTGTGTATATCAGTGTGTTGGTGTGTGCGTCTTCCCTGGCGGCGATATTATGAGTGAAAATACCTGCTGACGCACAACAGCCAGACTCAGAGGTCAAACACTTGCTTGCTTTCATTGATTCATAGCCCCAGGTAGAGAGCACACACTGAGTCCTGTGTATATGTGTGTGTGTGTGTGTGTGTGTGTGTGTCTGTGCGTGTGTGTAAATGACAGAGACAGAGATACAGACAGAAAGTCAGAGAGAAAGCATGCATGTGTGTGTCTACATCCTAATGTGTCTGTGTGTGTATGTGTTAGCGTGTCTGTCTGCACCCGGTGCTATTGCCCCAAACAGAGCTTCAGGCCAGCCTGTGTTTCCTGGCTAGGGGCACAGTCACTGCGGTTACGGTGTTAACAGGAGCGATACAGAACGAAAGAACAAAAGATGTGCCTGGAGCCATCACTGAAATGCCTTTGAGAAACGGGGGGAAATCTCCATGGGGGTAAGGAGGGATGAGGGAGTGTGAGAAAGCAGTGGCGGGATGAGGGAGTAAGCAAGGAGATGCAACAAGGGGAAATACAGTAGTGTGAGACCCTTTTAAAAACAAGGAGGGGTTTGTCTCTCTGGTTTCTCTCTCACACACACATCAGAAAAGGGGAAGATGTGTCACGAACGTGCTTTACAGTAAACAGAGTCCTCAGAGCTCCCCTATCTAATTAATCCTCTCAGCTTCTGTCAAACAAACAGAGGTAAGAGAGGGAGAGAGTTAGAGATAAAGAGATGAAAGGAGAAAAAAACAGAGGTGAACAACAGAGGGAGCAGTTAAGGATACAGAAGTGATGAATCGGGATTGGACTGTGTTCTTGCTTTCGTGATTACGGCAACTGGTCGCAGGTCACTAACATGGCTCTGTGGGATTTGTGGGACTCACGTGTGTGTTTATGTTTGTGGTATTATAGAATCAAAACCTCTGTGTTTAGCAAGCACATCCTCCGTCCACATCGTTAGTCCATCAGGATAATCCAGGTAGCTGACAGAGAGCTTTTCTGGAGTGCATGTAGATTGCTGCAGCTGATTGCTATTCAAAACAGAGCTGTATCCATCATGTACAAGGGGGCACTAGATCTTATTCTCTGTTGTGGTGTTGTACATGCTGAAGGAGTTTTGACCACTCATGCGCACAGCCAGTGTCCAAACATCCTTAAAACTGTGATATTTGCATACATCATCATGCCCTTGAATAGCAAACCACAAACAAAAATATTAGTCTGGTGCATAATATTTACATTCCATATTTCCTTTTCAGGGGCATATGAGATTCCTCCTTTGTTCATATGCCATCTATCTGTTTGGAATGAAGCAGATATTTTTGCTGAAATGTAAAAGTAAACACTGCTGTGGAAGTCCCTCCATTTCCTGCTGACTTCCTGTCATGGGGATTTATGCACACACAAACACACACAGACACACATACGCTGTGAAGGGAGGGTAGCGCTCTTTCTCTATTTCCCAGCAAAGCTATGCCTGTCAGCACTAGTTTTTCTACACTGACCTGTCATAACCACTACACAAACAGGTGGATCTGGGGGTGAAGTAGAAGTCAAACGAAATAAGTAGAAATATTTAACCCCAAAAGGACTTCAACTGGTAGAAGAAAAGTCACGAGGACTCAATTCAAAGACGTTTAGTCAAATCTGCTTTGTGCAACAATGCTTAACATGCTCAAAGTTTCATTTAGCCTCTCATTTTCCATCAGTGCTTTCAGGCCAAGCCTCAAGTAGACTACACATCTTTTACTCATTTAAGAAATCCCCTCAAACTTTTGCCAGATTTTAGATTAATCACAGGTCCCCACATAATTAGCAGAAGTTATCATCCTGTGTAGTCTTACCATAAATCCACACTTGTTCTAAATTCATGAAGCTTATTGAAAACAATTCAAAAGCCAAATCTTAAACTAATTAATTCTTGCACTGCTGCTGCAGATCAGGCTGCATACTGTGGCAGCTGACGACATAATGTGACATTTTATACTGGAAAGTTAGCAGAACATGCATATAACACGTATATGACAAAAAACTGTTACTGGAAGTGTTATTCTTGACAATACTTAGAATAATTCACAGTAATCAGCGGGGATCCTGCACTATTGACGGGGACTAACCTTTGATAAAAACCTAGTTCACTTTGCCCATTTCTCTCTTCTGATTTGTATCTAGCACTGGAGAAAACTATTGAACAATAATGATAAAAGTATTTCTGACAACATCAGGAGAGTTAGCTGCGTGATATGCTTTGAATTATGATTGGATCAGAGGGGATATGAAATATTCATCTGTGGTCTCCTGCAGGGATGGCATGCCGTTAAAAAGGCATTGATTTGACAAGCCAAACAAACGCTGATGAGGCCTGATAATCAATGGCGGCATTGATGACAGTGTGTGGTGGCCCTGGGCTCCGAGCGATTGGATGGGCTCACTGTGAATAATGAATGAGGAGATTCCTGATTGATCAGCGAGGTTGTCTCTCTTTCAGACACTCAGCTGGCATTTCAATGGGGCCTCCAGCACCGGAGACAACGCACCAACAACACCCAGACAACCAGCCGTCCTGCAGGACTGGCCGCATCACTGCTTCCCCAAAAAAGTGGCTTTTGAACATGTGAATGAGAACAGAATATTATATACAGCAGATATATACATACATATCATCAAATGTAGCAGACAAGAGAAACATGGGCTACAAGTAAGACTGGGACAGGTGAGAAAACCTTATGGGTCTTCAGTGAGTTTGTCCTTGACTAGAAAATGTCTGGACTGTTTGTCTGGTACCCAAGGGTGTTCACACACACACACACACCCAAACACATGCATAAAAACTCCCCACACACAGGTGACAGCAGTGGCGGGGTGCGTTGCGTTTTGTCATTTGCCTGGCTTCCCCACACCAATGCTGAATGTCAACTCTCTTTTCTCTTTTGTACTTGGAGGAGGTGGGAGAATGATGAGGGGAACAAAAACACCAAACAACAAAAAAGGTCCTCAACAATACCGCTATCTTCGCGGCATCTACTGCCGCTGTCTCCTCTTCGCCCTCCTCTTCCTCTCTCTCTCCCTTTGTGCTCCCCTCCCTCCACATTCACGCTCCCTCATAGAATATCACTTAGCTCTGCCCTTGAATCCTCCTCCGTAAGTGTACACACTGAGGTGCACTCTGAAAAGACTTGAAGAAAGAAAGTGGGTGGGATGTCGCCGCAGTACTGACGCAGGCCGACTGTAGTTTGTTGTTGTTTCAACGTAATGGCAGCAAGTTTTATGTCACGTACGTTGCATGCTTTTGTGTTACAGTTAGTGGGTGGTAATGAAGATACACTAACATCGCCACTACACACACACACACGATACTTTCCACCACTTACTTCTCCCTTCATTATTTGCTTTGCATAATTGTTAACTATCCTAGTGTTCAATCTCTCCCTCTGAACTCTGAGTTTCTCTCCCAGTGTGAGTATTTATTTCGATGATGGGGATGATTATGCAAATGAAAGAAAAGTGCATCTATCTGTCTAGCCAATAAAAAACCCCTCCATGATTTGGCCTCAACTAATTAGCCAATCCATCTGGGTTTTTTTCAATATAAAGACAACTCATCATCACGCGATTGTTTCTCTTTCCTCTTGCTTTCCATCCCGTTTGGAAATATGTCTTTACAGCTCACATCCTTTCTCTCTCTTCCATGTTTGCCTTTGCGTCTCAGTCTATTTCATCAACATATTCTTCATATACTGCTCACCTGCTCATTATTTTTCCCTCCCTCTACTCTTCTCCACAGGATGACTGCATATAAATGCAGGT
This sequence comes from Morone saxatilis, assembly GCF_004916995.1. Classification (NCBI taxonomy): domain Eukaryota; kingdom Metazoa; phylum Chordata; class Actinopteri; family Moronidae; genus Morone; species Morone saxatilis. Next base: position 15,661,714 of record NW_023339707.1, on the reverse strand, counting down.
ATAGAGTGTTATTGATCCACAAAGGAGAAAGCAACGAGGAGAATAACTGAAACTCTCCTCTACACATAACTTGGGCAAAGGGACTATTGCCTGCATCCATAGAATTATTTACTATTCAAACAAATTCCTTCTAACTTTTCCGAATAAGTTTATGATATCAACGAGTTTACTCCCAGCTCTAAAAAATAAACTGGTTACAAGCCAAATCCATGTTCATTTCCCACCAAGTCCCAGCTTCCCTGGGATGGACCATCTTTCACTCTTCCCCTCTGTGTTCTAAAAGTTAATCTGCTCCTTTGCCTCCATATTCATCTCAAAGAGTGATGGACGCCAAACCACAGCTTGCCATATGTAGATCTCATTGCAGACCATGAGACTGAAGATAAACCTATAGTGATTGTATACAGGTCAGCTCCGCCATAGCTGTGTGGCTGTGAGACAATGTGGGACAGTGTGTTGCCCTGGTCCATCATATACCCAGCAGTTAACAGCCTTTGGCAAAATCCCAGTTTCCTCCTCTCTGCTCCCAGGAACCGGCCTTGTCCCTGGACTCCAGCCAACCAAATTCTCCCTCCGTGAACTCCTGAAAAACTGAGCAGTCTATGCTGTAAGAAAGAGAACGAGAGAGCAATGGAGAGCGGGAAAAGCTAATACCAATGTTTGTTCCTCTCAATTACAGTTTTAAATGGAAATCAATGTAGCAGAGGGAATGAGCAGAGCCCTTAACGTTGGGGTGATAATCACATTAAGACAGGGCTTAAATCAACACCAGACCTCAGCCTCTGGAGGGGGAAGAACAACACAGAAAGAGCCGACTCTCTCTCTCTAGTAATCTATCTATCACTCTCATACAACAGTCGTCTCCAGCTCCCAAACCGCTGTCTGGTTGCCGGGATACCACCCATAAGTTTCACCATGGTAACATCTGGAATAAAGGTGGGTGGGCAGGGTGCCAGGACAGGCCTGGAGTTTCACTGTGGCCATAAAACTAACAAAAATAAATCTTCAACTGCTCTTCCAAGCACGATGCACGCACAAACACACACCCAGGCGCACGCATCTCAGCCAATTTAATCCAAGTTAACTGTTTCTCAGCTCCAGTAACAGATAGACAGTGAAGGGCTTGTGTTGTCCTGCTCTTATTGTAACCCGAACAGAGAAGTGAACACTGAGCTAAATTGGTATTTTTGGATGCAGATTGTGTGTGACAGCTGAAGTTACAACAGCAGGCTCTAACTCTGTGTGGGCTCCGGCAAAAGTGGCATTTTCTGGAGGAGCTGTGAGGTTTTTTTCCCCCTCGCCTGAGCCTGGTATTTTGGTGACTTGCCAAACACCAAAGTGGGAGGAGAGGTGCAGAAGGGGGAGCGTCACTGGCAACACTACGATTCTGGTGTCAGGATTTGTCAAAAGCTGGTTTTAACTGGTAGAGTCCATCTAAATTACAGTTTTATTTTAAATATGGCAATAATTCCAACAAGGTATTATTAGCATCCCTCATGCATAAACGTATGAACGCCTCCTCTGTCAATTAGATAACTCCTTGTATAGCCATCTGAAGGTGGCAAATACTGTATGTGTTCCATCTGCACTCTCATTTGAGTGATGCACAAACTAACTATGATTACCTATGCCAGATCCACTGGATACAACCAACACAAACACTGTTGCAAAATCACCACACACGCTTCTGTGTCCTTGCGTACATCAAACTGGATGGACTGAAGGACTTGACAGAAATGACCCACAAAGCAGGTGCTCATGATCCACAGGTAGATGGATAGAAAATGATTAAAACACGTCTTTTTCATGATACAGCTCTTTGGTTGTTTTATAGTTATTAATATTAATAGTTTCACAGATTGAGTGACTGGTCTGTATGTGTGAATAGGGCAATTAATGATAAAGTCAAGAAAATATTATAAAATAGTATTCTACATGATCTACAAATATTTTCTACATGAAAAAAAGTTGTCACATTTTACAAGAAACATATAAAAGACAAGTGGGTAACAAGTAACAACAAACCATCCATGATATTCCTTTTTTCCACCTCCTATTACACTGACATGCAATCTCTCCCTCCTCCTCTTGCTGTGTCTCTAATTAATGTCGTCACAATCCCAACCACCCTGTGCCCATCCAGTGTAGTAGAATACAATACCCTGATGCTGGAAGGTATAAGACACACACACACACACACACACACACACACACACAGGTCCCCCTCCTGTGCACATCCTCTGTGCTTGGAGGGTGAAGATATGCAAAGCGTCACTATCATCAAAACAAAAACTGCAGGGGAATATAGGGCAATTGAGTGAATTAAAATGCATCCCTGGAGACATGTCTTTCTTTCCCTTCTCCTTGCTCTCTTCCCCTCATTTTCCCACTGTTCTTGCCAGAGAAATAGAGATCTCTTTGCAATTTAGTTAAAAGTACACATCCTTGGTCTGGCCAGATGTTGGTCCAAGTATTACTAACATGGACTAGCATCTGTGATTATTTAGGATTTGAAAATTGAAAACAGTGAAGGTTAAACGTTTTAGTTATCCAGCTGGCACTCTGACTTGATGACAAACACTTTGACAGGATATTGGTTCAAACGAGGACATACAATGTATAATCCCAGAGAGGAAGGGAGAGTGTTCGAGGCCAAAAACCGTGGTTCAGTCCTAACCAAATTTGTGTGGTAGAGATGGGCTATTTGGCTGAGAAATACAAACTAATACAAGCATACTATAAACCATGAGATGCAACATGCACTTGCATCTTCCAAGATCTTGAAACAAACAATAACCTCCGTTACAACCATTTATAATATTATAACGTGTGCTGATCGTACTTGCACTAAATGTCTTGGTGGTACCCACTACTGGTCAGTCAGTATTTGCATCCTATCTGTGCATAAACAAACAAATTAATAAATACATATGCTTAAAATCAATTAAAAATCATCACATTGACAAAAATCTTTTTTTTAATCTCCAAGAAACCTTTATGAATATACTGTTGTCAATACTGTCGAGCCTTGGGTGGCATCCCTTACTCACAGTAGAGAGACATTTTAACATCCACTAGAGCTAGATCAGCCTGGCTGATGTACTGGATGATACTTGCTTATCGCAGATACACTCAGTTGCCAGTTTATTAGGTACACCTAGCTACAACTACGTCCATTATTTGGTTGACTCCATCTATAAGCATTTAAAACTTTATGGGTCCACCCCATTAAGTCCAATCAACATCACTCCAGGCCACAATTGGCTATTGTCTGGCCATGGCAGGAAAAAAAATTCCCTTTTGCCATCAAATATAAATTCATCAATTCAATAGCCTTCTCCTACATCTTTACCTTGCATGCACAAACGTGAGCCAGACAGCTACATGAAATGGATGGAGGACAAAAGAGCAGAGGAAGTGTGGGAGGTGGTGAGGGGACAGTAAGAGGTGTGTGTCCAGCCAATGTCCAGACAGATGCTGGTCAATAAATCAATGAAGTAGTCACACAAGCAGGTGGTTAGAGAGTAGCTATTGAGAGCTGCTCTTCATCTGATCGGATAGATTAGCACCAGAATGAAAGAAAACCACACTCAATGCTTTCTCTGTTTGTGTGTTTTCCTTTCTATATGCCCTACCTGTCACCTAACCAGTGAACCAACTAGTGTGTCCTTTACACAAAGCTGTCGCTGCAATCGAGGGAATGTTGAACTACTGTGGAATGAATGCTCTAAAATACTCTACAGAGGTTTCAGATGTGTTTTACAGTATTTAGGTGTGAATGGAGATAGGATTCCCCAAGACACTTGAGTTGTTTTGAAGGAAATCGCTACAGTTAATGTTTTTGTTTGAGATATAATAGTGTCTTGATTCATCTTCACTTGGGAGAAAGCACAGCCAACCACCCGCATGTTCTGCTTTAATCCATACTACTTAATCTTTGTGGAAAAGGCTCCGCTTATCGTGTCTCCCGCATGTAAGTCTGTTTTTATCTTCTGCTCTCTCCCTCAGACACCCTCACACACAGAAATGCACTTATGAAAACACTCACATACATACATACATAAATACACAAAGACACACACTGTGTGTAAAGCAGGCGCATGTAATTACCTCAGTACAACGGTGCTACAAAATGCCAGACAGTGTTTGCATCAGCGTGTATGTGTTTAGAGTTTTGTAATTAGCAGAATACATTTAAATACATTTGGCTGAAACACTCCTGGGAGAGTTCCTGTTTGCTGTGTCTGCCTCAATCTCTCTCTCCCTTTATTCTCCCTGCCTGTATCTCATACTGCCTGCAGTACTCCTTTTCTTTCCAATTTACCAATCAAACTCTTCCCTTCATGCACTGGGGTTTTGTTCTCTCCTTTATGTTCTACTTCACCAGAAACTGGGTGATCAATGTGCGTATTGACCCTACTGTGTAGTTTGCATAATGGGAGACCACTATGGCTGAAAATCAGTCACCACGTCTGGGCCTGCTCTCAGCCTACCGCCACAGGATAACCTGACTTCCCTGAGGACAACGTAATAAAATTTCTGGAGTCTTCGCTGTGCCTCAAGGTGGTCTGAAACACAATTTCTGTCTGGATTGTGAAATCTATCTACACTCTTCCATCTTGTTTTGAAAGCCAATCAATCAACACACAAACACAAATTAATTGAATCATGTCCAAGTAGCACATTTTATTTCACTGGACACACTTGTCTAGTAAGGACCTACACCCAACCTCCCCGTTGAGCCCCTCCCTGCTCATCAACCCAGTCTTAATTATTCAGCAGGCAGCCTGGTGTCTTTCATCTCTCTGTTAATTGCTGCGGTCGACTTCTCACTGGGACCACTGTGCCCAATGAAAGCCCCCACTCACACTGAATTGTACCACCGGAGGACGCATGTGGAGCAGTTATGTGTGTGTGTTTGTGGTGTGTACACGGGTGTTGGGGTGGTATTGAGGTGTAGTGATAGAAGGGATAGAAAGGTTAAATTTCGAAATGTGGGTGATTAAAACATCACAGCTTACAGCTATAATCAGGGACACAGAGATATGCATTAATATGTGTGTACGTATATGTACACACACACACACGCACACGTGCACACACA
>NW_023339707.1:15655393-15656491 GCF_004916995.1 Morone saxatilis | reverse complement strand
CACACACACACACACACAGCTATGGCTGTCCAAACAGACTCCATTTATCATTTACCATCCCCTACATAATAAACAATAGTGTACTCTTCAACACATTCACTGATGTCAAATCATCCTCATTTTCCTATGACTGCAGTTTACTAATTTATACATCTATGAAACACCCACATGCATTATGGGAACTTTTGTGCGAACTTTTTTAGTGCATATGTTTTTCTCTAAGAATTATGAAAAGTCAAATACAGTATACTAGGCAGCAGATATGGAACAATTTCAGACATACTCTTATATTATTATATTGTATATTAGAGATTATATATATATATAATTTACTCACACAGGATACACAATGAGGGGGCAGTTGGGACCAGGGCCCCGAAGCAGATGAAACGTCTGGAATACTGTCTGCCAGATTCTTGACCAGTTCTTGACCATTACATATTTTTATGATAACAGATCAACAATCAAAAAATGGTTTTAGAATTATAGACTACAGATTACATCTGTCATATCTGGAAAAAAATGTTCAACAAATAAGCAGAAAAACAGTTCACTTTTGGAAAAGAAAAACATAGCTGGAATTGTAGTTAACAGATAAGTTAGCCAGACACTCGACTCATAATCAGCAGACAGACATATTGGCGCATGAGCACACAGAGCAAGAGTAGGAGTGATGGGGTGAAAAGTGATGGATAAAGAGGGAGAGTTGGTGGGGAGCCTTGGCCACGAGAGCAGGGATGAATGGGCTATACCTTTGCTTTGATATACAGTTTGAAGGAAGACAGATATATGAAACATGACTGCCTTGGAAGACTGCCTGGGAGGGAGACATGCATATAAAGAAAAAAGTAAGGGCGGACGAAACTAGCTTGAGGTTGATTAGAGAAAAGACAGACAGACATCAGGAGAAAGCAGAGAAAAGAAAAGCTGTGAGGAAAAAGCATGAGAGAAAGAAATCTAGAAAGTTATAACAGTGAAAGAACACCATGACAAGAATCCATCATGTTTTCCCAGACAGCCACTTTAGCCCTGAAACACTACATTCTGACTGGACCTTTGCAGCATCACACAACTGTACGTGTACACACACACACACAC
>NW_023339707.1:15641091-15655346 GCF_004916995.1 Morone saxatilis | reverse complement strand
CACACACACACACAGCGCTACTACAACATACATCAGTGGGGTGGAAACAGCACATGATAAATTCTGAACACAATACATTTTGTCCAAAAGATTTAACATCTAATTCAGGTCTGACAGCTCCCTCCATCTCAAAGCCAGACCGGTTACATTGATCTCCACACCACGCACAGACGGCCTTGGACTTCTCAGATAGTCTCACACACACACAAACACACACACCTACACACAGAAAAGGGACTACACAAGCCAAGCAGGTTCAGACTGCCTCATAGATCCACACAGCCAGCATTTTTAGATACAGAATTTCTATGAAATAAAGAAGCATTCCACATATAAACTAATATGAGTATGGTGTATCTTGGTAAAGCAGCCAAAATGACTTGCTCACTCACATTTCCCCAAGGGCTTAATTTCCTCCACTTTGCTGTTTTCTTTTCTTAACTCCTTCAATCCTTATTTCTTCTCCCTGGGGAGTCCTCAGGTCTCCTCTGCTGGGTAGACCACTTGGAAGAAATGCTACAAGTAATCAATGTAATGTGTGTGTGTTTGTATTGACATCTGTTGTGCTTCAAAGTGTTTGCAGCGTTGTTGACAGGTCAATACGGAAGCTTGCAACGACTGACAACAGGGAAAACGGGACACAACAAAGAGACACAGGTACATGAAACGAGAGCATGCACACATGTGGATATGCATGCACAAACACACACACTGACAGTTAATGCGAAGCAGCTGTGTGGGGCTGCAATAGATGTGTGTTTACTGTAGTGGTTCAGAGTCCTTGGTGTGAGGAGCCAAAAACATGAACTTTGACCGCTGATTTGGATATAGACAGACTGAAAGTTGCAGCAGAGAGGATAAGAGGCATGGGGATGCAACTGTCTCAGGGGTCCACACACACACAGAACCGGCCATCACTGTGCTTTTTCAAACTAATGGATAGCAATGACTTAGATTACGAGTTGGCTTGACGCCCTGTAGCCGGTTCAGCTGCAGCTTCAGGAGGTATTACAGGGAGGACAGTCTCAGCTCCCCAGACTCCCAGCTCTGGGACTACAGCCCAACAGTGCAGAGGCCAGGGCAAACACTGACCACATTAACTCATCACTGAGTGGCACTGGAAAGAGACAGTGTCAGCACGAGTGTGTAGATGCATGTTTGCTGGTAGAAATCTTTTTTTTTTTTTTTTTTTTACTTAGTCTTAATAGTCTTCATAAAGTTTACATTTCGGACTATACACTGCTTGTGTTTAAACAAAATCTAAGTTTAAGGAACTTTGGACTCTTTGGTTAAATAAAACAAAAAACAAAATAAGGTATCAAAAAAGTTCTTCCACTGGATTCCTATTACCTGAGACTAGACACAGGACCCAAGTCGTGTAGGGTCTAAATTACAGTCACTAGTTCACAGAGGGTTTCATTGTAACTACCATAGGCCTTGGGTGTGTGTGTGTTTCAGTATGAAAGAGAATAAACTGTGTGTGCAGAAAAAAATGTAATGTATTGCTACCACATCTGCTTGTTAACTGGCGGTCCATCAGGCTGCTGTCAGTGATCTTGTTCTCTCACTATTAGGGTCTGTTTGAGTTGGATTATCATCAGGTCTATTCGGACCAGGTATGACTGTTTGGTATGGTTACAGTATGGACCTGTTCAGTGAAGTCTAGTATCAAGAATCGGCACTAATATATAAAAAATTTCAAACCGTACCATGCCCTAGTGAGAGGTGTAAAGTCAAGGCAAGCATGTGTGTACATAGGCATACACAAACACACACACTCCTCCCCAGGTCTTGGGGGACCATGTCAGAACATATTAGTGACAGCACCCCACACTCAACTCAAGCGAGGTAACACCAGCCCAATTTGTTTCCTTAATAGCTGGTATATTATTCACTCAGTCACTCATTCACCCACACACACACACACACACACAGGCTAGGCTTATCATTATACAAGTATACCCTTGAGCGGGCCTCAAGTTCATCTGTTGGGGGTGCAGAGAGAGCCAGGTTGATATTAGGAGAGAGGTCACATTGTACTGTAAACACGCTTTGTCTGCTTATTCATTTATTTACTACACTCTCCCATCACACCACTCAGCTTGTCAGCAATAGGGGGTTGAGGTGGGGTGGTCTGGGTGTGGGCAATGTTTGCGTGTCGGCAGTTTGGGTAATGGGTAACTCATGACCGACTTCATTTTTCAGGGAAAAATATTCATTATGAGAGTCAATTACTTTGTTTGAATACCAGTTTGAATTCTGGATATAAAAAAAAAAAAATCTTTCTCTATGCACCCACCCATGCACAAACCCACCATAGCGTGTCCCTGTGTTGACTGTAGCAACCCTGTCCCGGTATCGACCCCCTGCTGTTTAATATTCATAAAGTCTATTTCAGCAGCTTCAGTCGCTGTAGTGCTGCGACGCTCCCGCCCTCTCACTAAATCTATTCTCATTGATCACAATTGGCTTTCCCAAACGTGCATCGATCCCGTTCAAACTCACGCTCAAGGTCCCCTCAAAACACACTCGCCTCACAATTCACTTACAAATGAAGTCCTTCCCCCCCTCTGGCGTTTCATCAAAGAGATTATTTTTGATCTTTTTACCATTGTGCAATTACTGTTCTCACTGAAACCAATAAAAGTTCATGTCTGCTATCGAATCCGGACGTTATATGAGATGTGTCACTGTGATATGAGTTTTACCATCAGAAGTCAGAGATGAAGTTGTCTGAGATGGACTATATATATTTCACAGCTATGCTTAAAGTGAGACTAACAGCATGCATTATACTGATCTGCATTACTTGGCTCTATTACGCCCTGTGTTCTGCATTGTGCATGTGTTGTGTATGTGCATATGGGTGCATAAGTGAGACAGCATTGGCGTGTGTGCACTGGAGGTTATGACACTGAGCTGTCTCCCGGCAGGAGTAAACTGATTTAAAGCAGTGCTTTAAAATGAACTGAACACTGTAGAGAGAGATCCAGTCTAAGTACAGTAGCATACGATAGCAATAGAGAGAAATCTCTGTTTTCTCTTTTTATTTTTATCTATCTTCTGTCTCTTTAGGGACCCTGTGGCCACTCGTCTGCATGGCTAATCATACCATTGTGTTAATTATCGCTTCACAGCTAGCCCCAAGCAAAGACATACACAGCATCACATGCACACACACAGACACACACTCTATCTCACATAGATCCGCACATTCATACGCACTCACTGTATCCTCCTTGGCTGTCAACCAACCTCAGATTTATTTTGTCTGGGGGAGAAAGAATCCCATTGCTAAACTCGAACACACACTTACGGCTTACCTGTCTGAGCAAGTTGTATACACGTGAACGCAGCAGTATGAAAACACACACACACCTACACACACGCACACACATGCACAGTCACACGCACAGGACACTGGCTGCATTATTCATTCTTCCAAATTGGGAACACCAGTTGTGTGCTCACACACAATAAACAGAGATGAATTCATCAGAAATCTCCCATGTGCAGAAAATATGAAAAATTTAATCATTCCACAGAATAAAAATTCATAAGGAAATGTACAAAATCAATATTTTATGCTACTTACTGTACCTATTCTTTATTACAAACCTATTCAGGAACAAGCATTAAAAATTAAAGCTGGCAGAAAAGACAGGGAGGGAGGAGAAACGACGAGTATAGAGGGAGAGGGAGGAGGGTACTGCAAAGGACCTGAGAGTTCAAAAGCAATACTGTTTCATTCATGTTTAAAGGCACTTTTTTGTTTCTCTAAGAGCCACTGAAGCAGTTTTGAAACAGGCAGAAATGCTTTGATAGATTGAGCGTTCTGAGCAGCCAAGGCACTGTCAACATAAATAGCGATAAAGAAGTGGGGGAAATGTTTTTAACTGGAGTTTTCAAGGTTATGGCCTGTGGCGATGATTTGAAGGCAGCACTTGCTCTGCCGCACTACTGGTTATGCATGGACAGTTGCGTGTCTGCCCACAACACGTTAATGAAAACAGTTGAGTGTGCGTATTCATGCAGCGGTACTGTATGTTTTGCAGAAAGCTTTGTTTCGTGCATTAGCACTTAAGGTGAATTGTGCAGGCACACTCAGACCAATATAGAGCATGTGCTGTATATGTTATTGCTAGCTAATCTATTCTGCACCCTTCTGCTTCATATCATTTATATTTGCCCTCTTTAACAGCACTTCACACTCTGGCCTCTGACCTCCCTTTACTCTTTCACTGCATTCAACTCCTGCTCTTAACCAATTCACGTTTATGTTGTAATAATAGGTTATCAAATCCTTTCTCCTTGATCTTTATTATCCATCTCAATTAAACAGCTTGTCGTTTTTGGCTAAAACCCTTGAAGTTGAATAACAGTGTAAGAAGTAAGGAGCAGATAACCCCAAACCACTGAGCAAGGGGAGAAAGTAATACAACCTGATGAGTGACTGTAACCATTCATCCAACATCCATATGGGTTTTGTTTGGACGAAGCCAAGAAAAATGCTTTCAGCCCACAGTGTCTGTGGCCAACAGTTAAACATAAGTGGTGGATATGCAGGAGTAATGGTAGCCATGTTGTTGGACTGATTATGTCTGATGATTGCTCTGTATGGTCATATGAGGATACAGACAGGGAGAGTTTTAAAGGATCAGCTTTACCATATGGTGTAAACACTGTTTCGTTATTATGTTTCCATGTTCCAAGATGATAACGCCCTTGTACACATGGCGAAACAAATTCAGAAATGGTTTCATGACCTCAAATGTAAAAGTTCAGAACCAAATCTGCACATAACTTAATTATTATAAAAAGTTGTGGAGCATAGACTCCTTCATCCCTCAATGATCCAGAGGCATTTCTTTGCTCCTGAAGTTGTTCTAAACGCAAAGGGATTCCCTACTCATTATTTTGTCTGCTTCCTGTCTGTACCTTCTGTTAGGTACAGGAAGCTGGCCGGGCATCTTTGTTGAATGTCCCTCCTACTGTTGTCTTTCTACCTCAACACTGTCTGGTATAAAATATGAATAAATAATATATATATATATATATATATATATATATACACAATAAATATAAGGCCAAAAACAAAAAAAAGACTAAATGCATCTCCATAACACAGAGGTGCATCCATTTTGTAGCTCCCAAAAAGTTTATATCAGCAAAGAAATCAGTTAACATGGAAATAATTGTGTGGCTTGGACATGGATTGCCTCCATTCTGTTCTTACTTACATAATCTTCAAAAAATCTAAATTTTAACATGTCTACATTACGGTTGGACATTTTAGGGAAACAGGAAAATGTTACATTTGCACACAGTGCTTCACTCCCATACTATTGCTTTTGCCATTCTGACATCATCTTGCTTCTTTAATTGGATATTATACCTGTTGGGACAGGACATTAGGTGAGTATCCAGACAGGAACTATACACAAGTATGGTTCCTCTCTAAGGTAATAGATTTCATTTTTTGGTGACAAAGCATGATTGTTTTTTTGATTGTGACTAAGCTTTGTTTAATTGTTATTTGATTGCGACTGCTCTAACAAGACAGAGTAAGGTCCCAACACGCCGGTCAGCTGAGACCTTTGAATGTTTTCCCTGATATGATTTTCAGGAACGCCTCAATGACGAGTGCAAGCAAAACATCAATCCCCCAAAATACTTTGTTATACATTTTTCCTGATTTAACTGGGAGTGTTGCTTTGTAGCAGATAACTTTAGAAAACCCTGTACCAGCATAAACGAGCGTGCAATTGTTTTTGTGGTTGTTGGGTGCCCAGTGCTGGTGGTTCCTTGTGGTACATTTAGTGTTTTACATGAATGTTCACGGTGGGTTACATGGGCAACAACAACTTCAACAATACATACACACACACACACACAGATAGAAAGATACTAAAAAAATCTGAGACAGACAGTGAGGCAGAGATGAATCCTGTCTCTCGGCAGACTCTAATGGAAGAAAGATGTTGTGTTCCACAGAGATCCTCTCCAGACTGTTAACTCATAACCGTGACTCTGTCCAACTCTGTGTTTCTATGTAATCTCTCCCAGTGGATAACGATCAGTCTGGATTCATGATAGATATCAATTATCCATTAATGATGGTTGACCAGAAAAAAAGGAGACAGAAGTTATTTATTGGTCAGCTTCTCTGTTTCTGTCTTGTTGAAAGATGTGCACAATCTGAGAAGGAAATTTGTCCCTTTCCACTTTCAGATATATATATTCCACCCAGTCCCTCTGTCCCTCATGGCAAAGACACAAACATTCAGAGCTGTGCCCCTCCTCTTGTCCCTGTGGTAGCCTCATATCTTCCTCCTCTCCTCCCCTTCTTTGTCTCCCTCTCTCCCAGTGAAAGTGTAGTGCAGGGCCCAGGGCCCCTGCCTCTAATTGCTGGTGAATAGAGTGTTTTCATGGGGTGTTAGGCAGGGCCCTCCCCTGGATTAGCATGCTTACATACACACGCACACACACACACAACATGTACTCAGATACACAAATGGATTAGTGTGTTCACTCATGGGGAGAGGAGGTTGATTTGAGTCGACAGAAGCAGCCCTTTGGAGAAAGCCTGGGCAAGCCTGGTGGATTTTCAAATACACACACATGCACACACACGTGTGCACGCGCACAAAAATAAAGAGAGAGAGAGAATAAGAGAGAAGACACATCAAAGTTGCACTCACTCATGTGAACACACGCACATACGCACAATCTCAGCTCCCAAGTGGAGGCCCTGTGCTGTAGAAAACATATGGGGTGAATCATGTGTTAACAGGGAGTACTGATTAACACATCTGGAGGGAGCCGGTGGGGGGTGAGGGGCAAGGGAGGGTTGGAGGGTGAAATGAGAAGGAGGCAAATGAAACACAAAGAAGCAGGAGAGGCAGAGGAGGACGGAAGTAGGAGTAATCCTGATTCATTGAGCCTGATCAGCTCTAATAGGAAAGAAAGACGAAACAAGAAAACAGAACAACAAATCTGGAGACTATAAACACACTGTGATGAATGAGGGACTCTCCACTCATCTCCCCCAGGCCCCATCCTATGTGTCATGTCAGAGGCAGTCAGCTGTGCCACAGCACCATGCTCACCATATGCCCAGCAGTCAGACTGTCTGCCCCCAAAACACAAAGGACACATGAACAAAACACTTTAAACACACAGTTATTTCACGTAATATGCAGTAGTGAATTAAACGAGTTTGATGGATTTTGTGCATTCGCCATCTGACGCGGGCCTGAATCAAACCAAACATAAGTGTGTAACTGACTTAATAATAATAATACAAATTAACAATTTTATTTTATTTTTTTATTTTTTTGACTAATTGCACACATCTTAAAACAGTGGTGAGCCGATAAATTAAACCAATGGGTGCCGAACAGATACCTGTTTTACTGCATTAACTACAGTATATTTAAGAAATATGGACTGGATATTTTCCCCAAAAGGTCATGTTTTTTTTTGCTTTTCCAAGCTCCATGTACAGCTTAAAAAAAACTATGTAAGAAATGCAATCAGCCTTAACTGAATTTATTGGATCCTATCAGGTTCTATTATTAATTTAAAAAAAGGAAGGTACAATATTTAATTCTGGCCCTTAACCTCACTATCTGTGCTGCGAGACTGAGTGAGCTGAGGGCGTTGTCACCCTCTCTAGGGCTGGGTCAGACGGTTATGTGCTGCTCCATGCTGATTCCTATCTATTCATTTTCCATAGTCAAATGTTCTTGGAAAACACAGCCTTTACGCAGAGAAACCTCCATGAACCAGGGACCCACATGGAACTTCGTTGCCTTTCTCTGTGACTGCGAGAGGGCAATCATCTTTTAATCTCAGCTTGTATCTGTATCCATCTGTGGTTTCACTACCATCAAAACAGCATAGTTGTGTTTAAACCACTGTGACGCAACATAAACAGAGACATATCTGCGGTCATGGTCACTTTAGAGCAAAATCAAGCAATCACACTGGCACTAAGCCAAGCACCCACATACAAATTTAGCACTGCCAACTTACACACAAACACATGCACAATATGTTTTATAGCACCTGTTCAGGGAAATATGTTTGCATTGTTGTGGCTGCTACAGTTGTTGTTTTACACATAACTAATTGAAGTTACGGAAGGCAGGGATGGGTGAAAAGGTTTGCAGAAACAGCTGCCACAGTGTGCGAAAAAACAACACCAAAATACAGACCATTTTTCTCCTTAACCAAGAATGACAGAGAGAGGTAGAGCTGTTATGAGATATTAGGAATATCCAATTACAACCCCTTAACAGCTGTAATCCACCTGCATTTGTACAGGTGTTCTATAAATATCGTATGTATGTGCAGGCTTAGTCTGCCTGTAATTCTTTTAGATGGGCAAACACACAAATTCTCGCACACAACTGCGTATGAGAAAGAAAGATATTTCTGATCATGTTATAAAGAAAAAACCATCATGTTGGCAGATAAAAGGCAATCACAAGAAAGCAGTAATACAGTATAGTAACCCAGCGTTGCTTGCCAGCAATGACGTGGCACAAATGTAATGTGGGCCGCACATAAATATGCTTGCAATACACTGTGGTATTTGCTTACTCCGGTATTTGTTGACAGCCTTGTAGGTTGAAAAGACTGTTGACATGTTAATTGATTGTTTGTAGATGCAAAGCACCTACTTAACCCTGCGCAATTAAGTGCAACGACTTTCACCCGCATGTCTTTGCTGTGCAATGCTGATGATGCAGGTTGACAGATCACCAAAACTGTCCAATTAATGAGTTACGTATTTGGCAGTATGATGTATTGTTTGCAGCTCTTGTTATTTGTATTATTATTATTTATTACGTCTCTTTTGGTCTGGACCCAGGAAACCAAACCACAGGTGTAATCTCAGCTTACTTGGCCTGACTGAATTTTCCCACTACCCTTGTAGTCAATGGTACTTCAACAACCTATACAGTGGGGAACTACTTCCACTTTCTTCCTTGGCATAGATTCTGTGCATAAAATCATTTTCATGGTGGCAACAAAAACAAATCTGGATTCGGATCCAGATTCGGATTTTGTGAGTTTAATGTATTGCAAGAAAGGTATTCCTTATTTACCCTAATGTACTATAAGCTTCTATAGTATGACAGATATTCACTGGTTAATATCAGCCTCCCGTCGGCTGCAGCACTGATTTAGACGCAGCCATCACCCCTCCCTCCCACCCAACCAGGCCAGTCAATACCTCTACATTATTCAAACTCCTCCCCACTTAATTAGATATTTAATTGACTACTTGTAGACAGATGACTGACCAGCCTGCTGGCATAAATTCATGCAAATGACACCCCACATAATCTAGGTAGATTTAATGGTACAGTCTAGTGAAGACAGAGTTCAACAAGAGGCAGCAGGGGTCAGGCCTAGTCACTGGTCTATGATCTGTGACTAGGGATCAGCTCTGAATACTACACTTTTCTACTGATCTTGAAGCAGCGATGTACACTCAGTTGCCCTTTTAGGCACACCAAGCTAAAACTAAAGCAGTCTAAAACAACAGTACTGCAATAAATACTACCTTCATGAAGGTTATAGTGGTCAGTTTTAGAAAGGTGTTGATTCAATTGTGTGGTCATTTTAGAGGCTTCAATTCTATTTTGTTATACTGAGCAACACACGTCTATTTTTATTTCACTGCATTTACATCATTAAGGGTAAGCTTATAATACAAACACCTACCTATATAATGCAGTACAGTTCAACAGCACCAAAAACTGCATCCTCCATACAGTTGAATCAACACCTCTGTAACACTTCCAGGAAGTTGTGACCCAAAACCTGTTTTCTCCTCACCTATACCCATAAAGAGAGCTAAACCTGGAGTACTCAAAGTGCATCAAAAAACATTTTCACTATATTAAACAGAGGTAGAGGCTAGCTGACATCCAAAATCTCAATTTCAAGTGTAGGTATAGCCTGCCCTGACCAAATCTATAAAGTTTTTATGGATGGTACATTGAATGTTTAGTATGTCAACAACAAACAATCTGTGTTTTATTGCTGTTATGCAAGTTTATAATTGGCTTTTAGTGTATTGAAAGTAAATTGTTACTTCCAATCTATTAGCAATCAAGTCAGTTTCACTCAATCAAATTAGTTTCTCCATTATCAATTACTTACATTTTTTAAGTAAAGTCAACTTGTCTGTAATAAACTGGCAACTACCCAGTATACCCAAAAAGGGATATATTTTTTATGAGCTAGTGTTACTTGGTTATTGCCTGTAAACATTTTTAAAACTCAAAATTAATTTATGTTTGTGTATTATTAACCTGCATTATATAGAATAGAAGCAGCAAGCAAGGACGAAAAGAAAAGCCACTGGTTGATTCTGCGTCTTGAATCTCATGACTCCCAGTTCGGCTCCCCAGGAAGAAAGCAATAAGGCAACAGAAATCCCATCGTAGGTGTCTGAGCCCACTGTATAATAATGGGAAGGATCTGATGTTCTTCTCACATAATGGGGTTTGACAAAGTGAAAATTAACACAACCCCACTCCTGCTGTTACTGTTAGAGGGGGTGGTTGATATGGCTTTGTCTCCGACTACGCAACACACACACACAAACACACACACACACCTTCTGACAGATACCACGCCAGCCGTCGTTCTCATTCTCACCCAGACATTTAGGTTGTACGCCCGCCCCCCACCCCTTCCTCTCACTCCCCCCTCCTCCTGTACCGCTTCCCCTATCTAGGTGTTTGTGTCCTCGGCATAAACATCCCTCCATCCCTCCTCCTTCGCTCTTTTCTCTTCTTCTCCAGCGACTCTGTTTGCTTCAATGGACTTTCATGACAACTCATTCCGTAAGGGTCCTTTTTTCTCTCCCTCACCCTCTCTTTCTCCTTCACTCTCCCCAGGTGAAATATTGATGGATTTTTTATGAATAGCTATGAAAAATTCATTCAAATTCCAAAATGAAAAAGCGTAAACATTCCGCATCTGCCTATGCCTCCCGCATTCATTATCCTTCACAACATCCTCACTCCCTCCCACTCATTCTCCCTCTTTTTCCCCCACTCATACCCCCTTCCTCCTCTCCCTTCCACCACCCCTCCTTGCCCCCTGTCTACCTGAGAAAGACATGCCGCTCTGTCTCTTTTTCCGCCACTTGGCCTAATTGCTTAATTTGACCTGCTCTCTCATCAATTAAAAGTCTGTCAGTGGTAGACAGATGGAGGATGGATCAGAGGGCCAGTCGATGGACAGATCAATGACAGAACAGCTCAATAAGTAAATGGAGATGGCCAGTGATGGAAAAAGGAAATAAGGGAGGGGAAGAAGTAGAAGAAGAGAACAAATTGAACAGGCTGTCATGACAAAAAAGGTGCAGCGCCAACGTGCCTCAGTCGGATGCTCTGACTCTCTCCTCTCTGATGCTCTGACTCTCCTTCCCCCATTTTTTATCACTTTGAATCTGACTCCCTCCAACAATCCCAATCCGCTGCTTTTCCTCTCTTTTTCTGTACAATAAATGCAAAGCTGAATCCACACAGAGCTTCTGCACCATTCAAATAACAAATATTAGAGAAATAAATGAATGTAGGGCACCGAAATCTTAAACAGGAATAAAGCTATTGAATAACAGCAGCCACTTCAAAGGAAATAAAAGTCATATGAGCGGAGAGTAAACTAAGAACAGACAGAGAATAGGGTGAGAAGGAGAAGAGAAGGGTTGAGAGCTAAAACACTGAAGATTTACCTCACATTTGACTGGATACATTCTTATCTCACACAGAAAATGCAACCCCATAAAAAGGCAGATTTCAATCAACGTGTCTTAGAGCTGCAGTAAATCTGCTTGTCTCCAACTCATTGACTCACCCACATACATGCATACATTCACATGCATGCATTACATATATGGAAATGCATCACACACAAACAACAACACAGTGTTGAAGAAGAATTGTGAACATGCAGCGCTCAAAAAGATACAATGACACTTTTGCTTATGAACACATGATGATTCACTCGCAAGCGAACCGCAAGTCATGTTTTTGTAAACAAATACGACTTCACCAAAACATGGTCTAACATGAATATACACAGATATTGGCATAAGTGCACGCGCGCACACACACACACATAACTATACACACAACCACAATTATTTTGTTATTTTCCCCTTCAACACCTTGTTTTAATTAGCTTTCTCATGAGACTGCGACTCAGACCAATTAGGGAAGATTATCAAAGAAGGTCTGGAGTAGGGTGCATGCCCACTATGACTCTTGTCCCCAGGGACAAGCCAGGATGAAAGAGACCTCAGCACTACACACACACACAAAGATATGCAGAACCACACACACACAAGCATGCAATACTCTCTAAAGCACAAATATGAACCCCATGTACAGTAGGATCTTGCAAGATAGTCTTATTGTACTTTTTAATACATAAAGAGCAGCCCTGCACAACCTAGCAGCATGAACAGCACATACAGAACAGTTCTGTACAGCATCCAAAATAAGACCCGCCAAGTGCCAAATTCAGGTTTGGCGAGTAAATCCTGGACGGCTATCCGCCACAGTGGTGGGTAAATGTTTGTACCAAAATAGTAATGTAATAAAAAACTATGGCAAGAGTCTCTATCACGTTTTTGTGTCATTTTTGGGCACATCGCTCCTGTCCTCGCCTATCTGTAGCATGGTTGAACACGCCACACACGTGTTTTTACGCACATCTAAACAGTGTCTTGCATCATCGTGTGATTGCGGTACAGTGTGAGGAGTCTTATGAGGGAATTTAAATTGTGAAATATGACAGGTTTACAAAACCATCAAAAGTACTTGGTTAAAATTTAAGGACATTTAATACCCAATACTTTTTGGGTAAAATTTTGAGATCAGGTATATTTGAGTTGTATTCAGGCTTGAGTTGATTAACCGCAAATAACTTTGATTCAAATTTTACTCTGGCCTCTTCTTTAAGTTTGTATGCAACATAATACCTTTTTATCTCTAAATGTACTGAAACTAATGCATATGTGAAACAAAAATGCAATGTATTATTTTGGACTGTAAAAAATATGCTCGGCCAGTAGATTTTTTTCTATCTACCAGTCTCTTCAGCCGGTGAGTCAAAAAGTTAATTTTGAACAATGAGCACATACATGTTCAATCATTCTGTATTGACCAGTCGCAGATGGATCACTGAGGAGATACAGAATGGGGTTCTTCCACTCTGTCCCTCAAGGGGAACTAACACCACTCCATTGACGCAATCCCTAATGGAGACACTTCAGAACATTGAGAGAGATTACCGACTCAGAATTAGGCTATAAAAACACACATTAGGTGTTTAAGATGAACACAGGAATGAAGGAAATTATATCGGATGATTCCAACACTTGTGTTATTTGAAGACAAATCAATGAAAGTTCTTTTGGACTTATGTTCTGCTGAGATAACCTGATGTATGATCCAGAGGTTTACCCCCAAGGAAAGTGTACCTGTATAATTACTAAGGTGTCATCATTTATCTCCCTCGCCCTCTGCCTTTGTTTCTTTTCTAAAACAGGAGAAATATCTCTTTAACTGCAGCCTTAATAGCGTGTTTATATTTATCTCTGTGTGATATGTCAGTACAATACAGTGTGTGTGTGTTGTCACAGGCTGGTCCATAACCTGATGGTAAGTTAATAGCACTCAGTGGTATTATGTGCAACACTGATTAGATTGGGAGAGGCTGATGGCACATATTGGTTTGGTCCCAGAGGGCTAGCTAGAAGAGTCAGAGATCAGGGGTCAATCACCATGGGATCAATGTCACTCAAAAGAGCTGTGTTACATTCAAAGATTCAGTATGTGGCTTACATTGAGTTGATCTAATGTATAGGTTGATGTTTTTGAGAGTTTTTGCCTCCTTACTTCCCCTCCTAGAATATGCAGAATGTAGAGGCTGAGAGAGTGGAGGTGTGGAGATACAACTAAAGGGAAAGTGACTTCCCTGGGACTTCATTAAGCTAATCTGGCCACCGATACTAACAGAGTTTAGAAGAGGAGGTGAGGAGAAAGCTCAGAAATGAGATGAACACTTATTAGATCAGACCAAGCAATTGTCTTTCGCCGCTCATAGCAGAATTCACACTCAAACACACATACACACACAGTTAAACAAAGCAGGACAGAGTGTGACCAACAGGGCTTACTGGGAATGACAGAATTACAGACTGGAAGAAAGGGGATTAG
>NW_023339707.1:15618309-15640991 GCF_004916995.1 Morone saxatilis | reverse complement strand
AGTGTCCAGAATGTACAAACCAAACACTGGCTCTAGATGGGGCCTTTCACGTTTGTGATAAGATAAGAAGATAGATGGTGAAACAAGTACAACAAGTGATAGAGGGCAAAAGTTAATGCCTTCAAATCAGAACATATAAACCAGTCACAGATTGCCCTATCATAAATCTGCCTGCCAAACAGCAGAAGTAATAGGACTAGGGTAGAAACTATTTTCATTATGTGATTAATCTGCCCATTGTTTTGTTGATTTCTCAGTGCCCACTCTAACATATTCAAATTGCTTCTTTCATCCAACCAACAGTCCAAAATTTAAGAACAGAAAACTAGCAATTGCGCAAATTTAGGAATCTGGAACCAGAAGCACAACCAACTACATCTTTTCAAAGAGGAATGAACCTTAAATTCTTAAGAATATTCAGATACAGGAATTGAAATGTGAAGAAACTGAAATATCCTTGATAAATAAGGCATAAATAAAACATTAAAAAAAAATAAAAATAAAATGGATGCTTGGGTTCTATGAACAAGAACTGCACTTAGGCACAAGGGTAGGCTACAGAATCATTAATTTCTTAAGAGGCAATTACAAATGGGGGAAAGGTTTTTGCCCACTTCCACTAACCTCAGCTCCTGCTCACCCACAATATAACCCACAAACCAGTGCCTAAGGTCAGTAGAGGAAGTAAAGCATGACACAGCAACAGTTTCTGCTCGTCTTCCCCTAGGACCTCACCTACTGGGAGTCACCAAAAGGTGGTAGTTCTATTCTTCCTCCATCTGACTACTAGAGCTGTGGACAAGGGGACAACAAGAGCGTGAGAGATAAAAATGTTTGATTCTGAAATATTTTCACACTCATAACAGTTTTGGAGAGAGGATGTGAAGGAGAGGTACCACTGCCAGTGTGGCAGAGCTAGAGCTGCTAATAGGTAGTCACATCCTGTGTCAGCCTTTCCCAGTAAGAGTCACCTCTGCCAGGGCCAGGAGTCAGAGAAGAAGCTGGGGATTTCTCTGTGTTACTCGAACAGGCCAGTGGCCACTGTGCTCTTCACACTCTACCTCAGGTCAGGGTAGGGGAGGGATCGTTTGCACATTGCTACCAAGCCAAACTCAAAGTGTCAGATTGAACACGGGTGGCCAAAATCATCTAGGACCTATCATACAGTGGCCAATACATGTTAATTGGCCATTGGAGGTAGTGTCCCTTTACTGGGATGAACAGAAAAAGAATAAGTCCACACTGGATTTAGCAATTTTCCTATTCTGGCCACAAGGTCAAACAGACATCCAGAGAAGATAATAATCTTTGCTCCTCTGCAACACAGAATTGTTCTCATCCTGGAGAGGCATAAGTATGAGTGGTGGGTGTAATGCAGGGTGTGCTGCTCTACCTTATACTCCATCTTACTATAATCACTGTGAAGCTGCTCCTGGATTCTGGTAGTGGCACATTTAATACCAAAAACACTGCACATGTGAGTCAACTACGTCAGGGCAAAAAGAACAGAAACTTGTAGCATCTTCTGATAAAGCAATCTGTGGCTATGAGCAATTTAAGCCTGCTGTTGTAGTGCCCTTTTATAGTGTTGTAGTGCCCTTTTATAGAAGCAGCCTCCATACATGAAGTGGGTTCATCCATGAATGTACATGCAAGTTTTTGCTGGGAAGACGCACGACAATTAGTAAAGCTGAGTTGTAGAGTGTCGTTAGAGGGCAAACTCTATGTGAAATACAACAGTGTACTCAAAGACTACAAGAGCAAAGAGGAATGAAGGAGGGAGAACAGGGTAGACGGAGAGGAACAGAGGGTAGACAGAGAAAGGGAGGGAGTGCCACGTCGTTCTTAATCTAGTTTGTCTGTCGTAATCGTGTCAATGTCACTCTCAATCAGGCAGCCACAACTAGGACTATACAACTTCAGTTTGATTGGACCAAACCTTGTCTTTAAAATGACCTCTACAGGGAAGGTGTGTGATAGAGAAAAAAAAATAGAAAGAGATGAAGGGNNGGGGTCTCCTAGAGACAATATGAGAAAGATGGAGAGAGGGAGCACAAATTAACTTTAAACCTGTTACTCCCCCACCTGTCTGTCAATTTCACTTTGGTCTCTTTCTTTGTTCTGATTTTTCAGTGTGACAATATCGATTGTCCTCCCTTATTACACAAGAGGATACAGAGATGTCTGTGTGAGTGGGTGGTGTATAGGTGCTTGAGTAAATTTCAGTCATATTTCAGCCTGCTGGCATAAAGAACCAAGCTAGGCTAGTGTTCATGGGTTTGAAAAAACTAATTTAATAAATGAAATGTTTATCCATTGTTTGGTTTAATAAAATTTAAAAAGTGCATTTACATGGGGGAGCACATGGATGTAGACAAACAAGAAGGTGTTTAAGTTTGTACTTATGTGTGTGTTGTTGCTTTTGGGATTAAGTTAGTATGTGAGTATATAGTTACATCCACTGGAGCAAGCCAAAACACTGCAGTTATACATAAACAGGGTGGATTTAGCTAAATCTGCAAGTGTCAGCAGATCCACTTCCCTAAAAATGGGTATAAGCAACCAAACATCTGTGATCACCAATAACAGTCACACTTACTTTAAATATAAAAATATCATTTGTAAAAAATCTTTAAAAATATAGTTATGCAATAGCTTCATTTCATTTTAAGCACACACACACACATATTATTCTACTAATCACTGCAGGGCATTTGATCCTGTAGGAGATTTTTCTTTTTGATGCTCTCTCTTAAACCAATTTTACAGCCATGATTTGAGAGATTAGTCCTTCACCACAGAATATTTACTGAGACCCACTAATACCACTGTGGCGTCAAGTTTGTTTTATTGTAGTTGTCTCTGTGTTTGAGCATGCCGCATTGAGCCACAGGCAAATTAGCGAGAAAATGTTTGTACACTGTTGGTATTTGCTTTTGTCTTATGAGTTTTTTGGTCATACTCAAGAGTCCAAATGCCTCAGTGCTGGTTTTGATTATGTAAATTCTATTGGACTAAAATCAGTATTTCTTTCTTAAACTGATTCAGTCCATTTTTGTACATGGCGGTGCATGGGGTTACATTAAATTTAAATTTGACTTTTAAAAGTATTTGTGAAAATTAAAAGGTAAGTTTATGTTTTTTATTGTTTGCAACCACTGTGGCGAAACTGGGTTGTAATTTGAGCTTCGGTGTGAGCGGAAAGTTTCAGTACCCTGTCGTCGGTCTTAACCTTCAAGAATCTATGAACACATGCTGTAATTGATACATTCAAAATAAATCCCAGATATGGGTTTTAAATTGTTAGCTTGATATCCAAACCCATTTCATGATACTGGCCTGTGTGGTTTGGGTCTGGTGTCTTATGCTGCTATGAAAGCAGAAGGGCTCCAGTACAACAGCAAGACTCATTGTTCAAGGTTATAGACTTGTTTTTGCTTGCTCTGTTGGGCCAACAAGCTGGTAAGCAACATTAAAATGACCACTATTGTCATAAATGTAAGAAATGCATAAATGAAAGAAAAAACATTTAATTTTATTAATTCTGAATTCCACAGGCCCTTTAATCCATCATATTTTAGATGAGCCTTCGAGAGAACCATGTTTTTATTTCTCATTTCTCCTGTTTTATAGTTATATTTGTTCTCTGTTCCTGTTTATTTGTGGTTTCTGCTGTTAATGCTGCTTTTAACACAGACTCAACAATTCCTGTAACTGTTTCACATTAAAGGCCTTCTATTAGTCCACAGGTCCTAATGCATTCCCCTTCCAAGAAGACTTTTATTGTGTAACATTTTCAGAAATACTGTAGTTGAATTCCATTACAGCAGCTTAACAGAGGAAACTCGGTATATCTGGAAAATCTGTGTTAAGAATAACCTCTCACTCATGACTATATTTTTGTCCTAACTGAATTATTGCTTTAAAAATGTAAATTGTGCTGAACTTTCTGTATGAAGTATAGAACAAGAAAAATAGAGGTGAAATTCATCACATTGATTAGTTTTTCCCACTTCATCTGTCCCACCAATTCAGTAATTGGACAATATTAGGAGTTGTCAGCCACCAATATACAGACTAAGTGCCAGCAGCTGTTGTAGTGTACTTCAACTGTGCAATATTGGAAGGTGTAATCATTGGTAATAATGTTCAAGTTATAGTGTTTTACTCACAACAACTTGATAACAGGATGGCTTTTATTCAACATTTCAACCCAGGGAAACTCTTGTTTCTGCAGCAAAGCGCCCAGTAGTCTTTTATTTCAAATGAGCACTGGCTGACTAAAGTGTAGATGTGTTTATCCAAAGTAAAACAGTGTTTCTGATTGAAGTGGGAATGCCCAGTTTGTCATACACCATGGTGCTCGTCACTGCTAACTTTCACTGCTGGCCTGGGGAGACCTCTGATACACACCAGCTGCTTCTTTTCAACAAACAGGAGCATCACCAGGAGGGAATAACACACAGAGTTTCATGCCACAATAACCAGAAGGTACAGTGGCCACACGACAAAAGTGTGCAGAGCAAGCTAGTATCTCAGCTGATTACAGTTGTCCCCCTGAAAAAATCCTTTATAGGATTGCTATCAGTTTTTTTTAGTACATTGAGTTGATTCAGTCCATTCATAGTGCTACAATGTGAGTGTGATGGTGCAGTGTCATTGTTCCATTCTTTAAGGAAAGCTTTAGATTGGTCAAACCATAACACACAGTTGAGCTGGCCAATAGCAGAGCAGAACACAGTACAAAGACAAAGATACAGATTTAAAGCCAATGAGAAGCAGCAAGGCAAAAACTTTTTTTTTCAGGCACTGGATCAATTTGGCGACTAGCTAACCAGGCAACCGGTCCAAATGAACCTCCAACTGGCCTTAAGCCATTGGGCAATTCGTATTGTTGAACTCCACAACACTGCTGTCTGTTGTGGCCTACTGCTGCATAACATATGGTCCCAGGCTTTTCATCTCTCCAGGGATGAAACACCCACACAAACACATGCACAGACTTATTCGCATACACACACACACACGTAAATATCAATGCAGAGAGAAACAGAGAGCGAGCAAGAGAGAGGAGGAACTGTAGACAGTCACACCAAAATAGCAACTAAACACGCACACGCACATGCCGGTCTTCAGAAGAAACATTAAACAAAAACCAAAACAAGCCACCCCGCGTGACAGGCTGGATGAATAAAACATGCTTTCAGGGCGACCCCTCTCTGGCGAGCCCCACTCCTCAGAAATATTGTACACCGGCAAATATTCCCAGGAGGCACCAGCAACAGGGTCTGTGTGAATGATGACCGGCTCCAGTAGATTTGAGCTTTGTTTCATAAGTGAAGCTGTCTGGGAGAGGTCTGTCTGTTCAGGGTTGAAGAAGGAAGTAAAGAACATATTATTCTCTTTCAATCGCCTCTAGTGAGGAATTCCCCTGATTTCAGATACATTTCAACCTCATGCAGGGTATCTGTCTGAAACGTTTAGATGTTTGATTTGTACTGGTAACAATACTCACACTCTAAACATTGCACAAACTCACAAATGTATACAATGAGGCAAACCTGAAAATGTGTAAATGGCACAAATACATGAACTCAAAAAATACAATCACAGAAACAGTAGCACACACACACACACACACACACACACACACACACACACACAAACAGTCCTTTCCACGCTCAATTCCACTCTGCTTTAAATCAAGGCTCAGCCAGGCTAATGCATGGATCCATACTGCTCTGGGTGAATTAACGTTAGTAATAAGATATCATGGCTCTGATTGATCCTCTATTTCCATGTCCACACCATAAAATGACCCAAGCCCAGCCACAGCATACCATCACTCTAATGCTGCATTGATTCCACTCTGGACTGCTGTGGATTTAAGTTGGGCTGCAGAGGAGGGTATGGCTGGAAATGGGCATGGGACTGGAGCTACTGATGCATGACTGTAAAACAAGGCAAGAGTTCACTACACTTTAACTTTAAAATAACTCTCTCTTTGGGAAAGAGCAGCCGTTTACAAATCCCTCAGCTGGAAGCTTCTCATTTTTAGCCGGCGTAAATTCAGGAGTACCATTCTTGAGGTAAACTTGAATTGATATCCTATCAATAAACTAAGCTGATCAGCTTTATCATTTTGAACCAGAACCTTCGCTAGTTAGATGAAGTAGCTTGTAAAAAGTATGGCAAAGTCAGAAGGCTACAGCTGTTGTTTCAATGTGCCAGATACTGTACATGTTTAATCAACATTGCGCATCTTCTGCTAGTACACAAGGAAGAAGTCAGATATGATGATTTACAGATACTTAATATTAAAGGACCCAGATTAGGAACAGGGCCAGAAAAACTTACAATTATTAATAATATTACAGATTAACAGTGACAGTCATTCAGTGGCACATCTGTCTTTCCCAGTAACAAGGAGTCAAAGACAAATGATCATTTCAATTATCATTTCCATTGCAGTGATGATTAGTTACCTACAACAAATAATCTACAAATAATCCACTATTTGTACTATAATTTATGGATTAAATTGCAAAAAATCTAATCTCAAACTGATCCTCTGATTTGTTTTGTTAATTTTATTATAGGTTAATTCAACAGCATTTCATTTTTGTGTACAAGTTCAATTAAATTCCCTGTAATAATTACACATACCGACCCAGCTTGTTCAGGTTAACCCAAATGGAAAATATGAAAAGGGGATGAACTATATATCTTTCTTCAGTTGAAATTAATTGCAGTGCATCTCTATCTATTCAAATCTAAAATAACTATAATTTGAACAGCAGTTATAAGATTAAAAGCATTTGATATCTCTGACAACAGTACAAATCATTCAACCGAAAGTACAAAGTTGGATTAAATGCTATCGTGTGGGAACATTTCTAAAGCTAATAAAACCAAAAGAGAGGAATTACAGAATGCAGTGCTGCCAACTAGTGAATAATGAGTTATGTAATAATACCAGCTTTGAAATAAGTGAATTACATACATATTAGGTTTCTCAGGAAACATGTCGGAAAGTGATTATTATGAGCCTGGGCTTAAGGACAAGATACAGCAGTAACACAGTAAGGCTGAGGTTGAGACTAGAGGTTGGTAAAGATGCCCGATGTTGGCGCTGGGGTTCGAACATAATCTCCAGCGAGGATCTATTCATCAACCACTAATGGGCCTCCTTAACTGCCAGCTTATACCAAATATATCATCGCGGAGCCAAAAAGAAAGGCGAAGAGACTGAATGACCCACTTTTTATTGTCCAAGCAGCGCTGGGCGGACGGATTCACCCAGTATCGTCACACGCCAACTTGCATGATGACAGAGCAGAAGTCATTGAAACCATGTGAGGTTATTTAAGGGGAGTGGATTGTTCCAGGAAACTGGTAGTCACTGTCAGAGTTTTGGTTTGAGTTTGAGGACCTGTGATTGATTTGCAAACCACCAGAGGGCCAGTCATAATCACGCCAGTCCCTATTGGACGAGGACACTCTTAAGACCTTTTGGATGCAGACCAACTGCCAAACACACCTACACACACACATACATAAGCACACACTGACGCGCACACGCACACACACACATAGAGAATCATCCAAACACATTCCTGCCTGTCTGAATTACATGCTGGACAATATCCCACGGTCATTAAAACCAGATTGCTTTGAAGACACAGACACCACGCAAACACACACGCACGCACGCACACACACACACACACACACAGACAGACTGACACATGTGCACACATACCTATTGCTTCGAGGCAAATTGTTTGTTTCCACTGTATAGTCTGTCTGTCTGTTCACATGGTACACAGACTTATCAGGCAAGACAACTCACTGCCGTTAGTATACAGGAAAAACAAACCAATTGGCAGATGGGATAGACAGACAGAGATACAGACAGACACAAACACAGACAGACACGTTCACATGGCAGCAGACATGAAGTGAGTAATACAGTATAATATCAAACAGGTGAAAGACCGAATCACAACTGGTGGGAACAGTGCTGCATAAGCAACTCAATAGGCCAGATGAAAGCAATAATACAAAGCATAACAGATACAAATGCATAAACGCGGCAGGTGTAATCTCTCTCCCGTCTCTCTCTCTCTCTCACACACACACGCACACACACATTTCTGCCTATAGTTACAGACAATAGCATGCAGAACAAAAGGCATCACCATGTTAGCATTAGTGAGCCAACAGGACTATTTTTATATTTTACTGAGTCACAAAGAGTCTTCTCCCAGCAGCATGTCACTATTCTCATATCAAAGCTGCGTTTATAGCAGACAAAGCTTTGAAAGTGGGCCATGGCTCATAAAACGTCTTTATGTCCCTCGCCGGTACACTAAAAAAACCCAGAAAACAATGCATTTTAAGTCCCCAATTGGACTAGTGTTTAGTATGTGTGTGTAAAGAGTGTATGCATCCATGCATGTGAGTGTGTCTTTGTGTATTGTATGTCTGTCTGTGTGTATGTGTGTGTGTTCACATATGCACATGCATCTGTACATATGTGAGTGTGCCGGTGTACCCCACTTCCCCCCCCACAGTTGTGTGTTTGGATGTGTGTAGGTTTTGTTGATTTAATTCCCTCCACTGACATTGTTCTTTTCCGATCTTTTTTTCCGGCTGACAGAATGTGCAGCCTTAACACTCAGCTAACAACCCTGGCTTCCTGAATCGCATGTAACCTAATCACTAACACCATCTGTTAATTATGTTAATACAAAAATGCCTTGGCTGCTATTCACATCCATTCTCTGAATTAGCACCCCACTTCCCCACCGAGCACCCTCTCTCCATGTATGCTCCTCTTTCTCTTGTCCAATCCTTTCCATCATCTCGGGCTCCCATTTTCCTTTCTTTCAAATCTTGTCTTTCTTATCCTTTCTAATTCTATCTCCTCACTTCCCTTCTGTGTTTTTTTTTTATCATCCTTGCTAATCCTTTACATCCTTGCTTTTCTCCATCATCCATTCCTTTATTCGTGCCATCAGCCTCCCGCCAAATGCCTCCATAGTCCTTCCCCTTGTCCAACTCTTCCATGTACCACTCTGTCAAAAATCTCAAACTCTTAATTCCTCCTCCTCGCAATCCCATCCCTTACTCAGCCTGCTATCCCCTGGGTAACTGTTGTTGCTCCCAGCAGTGAGTCAGAGGCTAAGCTGGGTGGAAATCCCCAGAGAAGCTTTGTCTGAAGCCAACATATTTTGGTGAGTGATATCGATCCACTCTTCCTCTTAATTGTTATTCACTATGCTAATCTGTATTTATAAGTCTAAGTTTTTATCGATCAGCAAGAGACATAATAAACTTTGTCTTGCACCCATGTACAGTATAAGCGTTGTTGTTATGCAGGGAAAATTTAAGAGTCGTATACGGTGTTGGTCATTATATTAACACAATCGAACGGCGGACCTAGCGGCATAATCAGAGGTATAAGTAGGCCTGATGGCATTGCGACTGTCCCCAGGGAGGCCCCATTCAAGCCTGGGGATGAAGCAGGCAGCTTGCCCAGGAGAACCAATGCACACAGAAGCACAAAGCCTAGAGTTTACCATCTGCTTGACTCAAGAAATAAGCAAGATAATAAAGTGGTCAAGGAAAGTTCATACCGTACCGAAAAGGGCGCTATTAATTAAGGTTGATAGGACAATGTTCGGTGCAGTATTTCTCATGTGATATATGTATAACAAGACTAAAGGTCATTGCATACCAAATCTGAAATTGCTGCACATTTAAAGTAAATAAGACCAAACCTTGTGCCAATCATGTTTACACATTGATTTACGCAAAAAATCTTTAATGATGTGCCAGTCAAATGATAAAAGCACACAGGCAGGGAGGGGGGTCAGCTCAGCCACGGTGCCAAATACAAGATAGGCAGAGAGTGGCGACAACTACTTTCAAGAGAGGACCACGAAATGATCCTCACTGCGTGATGACTCTATCTTGTATTGTGAGTTCCTCAACAAAAAGAATAAAAAAAGGCATCAAACTCAGTGTGCAAGGTTTCTATGTGTAACAAATTTAATTGGATGATGGATTAAAAGAAGCTCAGACATGCAAAGGCCTACAAGAGTCTACAACAATGCTAGCAACAGTGAGGCTATAATGCTCATTGTAAAAAAAACCCAACACAAATAGTTTTGATACCATGATAACTATTAATAACCATTAGCAGTGAAATGAATGCAATTAATAGCCAGAGGGTGGTCTCAGAATAATGTGTATGACAGTGTTACATAGTTTATTTGTGTGAGGTTGCTGTTTTTTTGTCCGATTAATAGCCCAAAACCTTAAGAGATTCTGTTTACAATGATATAAAACAGAGAATAACAAATTGGAGAAGCTGGAACCAGTGTGTAATGAGTTTTTGCTTAAACAGTGACTTGTGAAATACATTAAAATCATTGGCAATCGTCGTTCAACTAATTAATAATATCGATTAATTGTTGCAGGTTATGTATGTTCTACTGGTTTTCATTTCTCTATAGTTCATCATAAGTGTTTTTATCGATACATAGCAGCCCTAAATACAAAGTACAGTTGAGGCCGATGAGAATGTCATGAAGGAACAGTAATTCCTAACAAATCAAATTACTGGACAGATTTTGACCTGATGGTAATTCTAGAGGAAAACTCAGAGGATCGTGAATATTTGTAAATACATTAATGGCAATCCATTAAGAAGCTGTTGAGAAATTTCTGTCTGAACTAAAGTGGTAGCAGAACGGACACTGCCATTCCTAGAGAAACTAGAACACACACAAGGGGGGAAAAAGTCAAGTAATGTTTTTCAGGAACTCTGTACCCAGTAACTCCGAGTCCCACTGTCAGTGTAAATGGTAAGGGGGTAACCTACAGTAACAAACATTGCACTCAGGGTCAGGGGATTTCACACCACCACCTTCACCATAATAAAACACATAAATATCACTGGGGTCATTCAGTCTGTTCAGTTCCCAGTCCCAAATCCAGCCACACACACACACACAAACACACATACATGAAGAAACAATCATTTCCATTGCTTTCACACACCCACATATACAAGCAGCCATCCCTCATACACACTAGCAACCACACATGCAAACACTCACCACCCCACACCCCGATGCCCTGGCCTCCCACAGTTGGTTGAGCGAGGCCACAGTTTGGGTGAAGCCCAGAGTTTCTTACACTTGGCTGTGAATGTTATTTATTCTGTGAGTGCTGCGTGGTGAGAGGTGCATGGTGGGAGGTCGGAGCGGTTAGTGCACGACCACTGAGCAGATCTACGGTATTGACATGGCAGAAACGGGCCTATAGTTATTTCCACTGTTTTAGGTTCATGTGCATTTGCAGATCCTGTATGTTCACAGACAAACACATACACACACACACACACACACACACACAGGCAAGCCTCCTTTTGTCCTCCATGCCCTTTGCTATATGCATTGCAGTGTTTCTACTGTGCAGCAGGAGCTTGTCCTTTACTGTGCCAGTGTTTAATGTAGCATTAGTGATGGCACTGAAGACAAGTTCAAGATGGGGGTGTGAACCGTGTGCCCCTTCCTCAGGTGTAAGGTGAGGAGAAGCAGGGTGAAAGAGGGGATGGCTCCCAAAAACAGCTGCCAGCCTGTAGGATGCCATGGTGCCCCTCTGGGCGTGGTGAAGCGGGTAGGAGAATGGCAGAGGGGGGGGCCAAGGTTGCGCCCACATGAGGAGACTCTCGAGGAAGCATAGTTGGCTTCACCACTGGGCCTCCATCTGTCTGTCCCCCTTGATCCTCCTTAACCTCTCTTTCATCCAGGGAATCATTAACTTTCCTCATTTATCTTTACAAACTCATACATACAGTAGGTAATAGTATAAACAGTTCTAATTATTCCACCTGCTATGACACAGAGCATCTGTTGCCATTAAGTGTCAAATAAGGACTTAATTATGCATTTATGCTGCAGTCTGTACCTTTTGATAGCTGCAAAGACAGTAATTATGTGTAAACAGACTGATGATTAAAATTACTCGAGTTCCCTTTTAGGGGAAGTCACTTATCAAGCAAAAGTGCACAATGCTTAAAATGTGAGGATTTTCTGCTTATTTCTGTTCTATATGATGTAAAAAAAAAAAAACTAAAAAAAAAAACAGATTGATCCATAATAATAATAATCATTTGGCATCAACCGTATTTTATTTGCATTCCAAATTATTCCAATTACTATTGGATGCACAGTTAACAGACCGGAGCCAAACTTTACTGCAACGCATGCAGTAAAATGTGGGTTTTTCTCTGAGTCTCACAGAAATTTGAAAAACAATATGTATATGGAATTTTCTGTAAATTTCTTTGCAACAAAGGGATATATGATATTTTGTGGCCCAAGCAGTCTTGGAAACTGCAGTTATCCTCGTTAGAAGCGAGCATATGTTACAGGTGGTGTGGAAAGCAGTAGAGAGTTGGCAGCGAAGACTGTGTGGAATCTGCTGCCAGGGTGAGAGCGGTGGTGCCAAGGTGAAACCGGAGTGGGCCATACAGCTGAGCTCTTTAGCTCAACACACTCACACACACATAGAGGATGACTGACGGAGCACATGTGCACACACAGCACAGTGGAAAAAAATATGAATGAGAAACAAACAATGCACGATAGATTTTGGCAAACAATCTGAGTCACTCACAATTACAGTATAGTCGGAAGAACAACAACAACAAAAAACTGTGGCAGATTCATACACACTTTTACTGTAATTCTCCATCTCGTGAGAAAAAAAAAATCTATTAGGCTATAAATATCCTTCAGTCTGTGGTCACAGAGTGGGATAATGTGGACCATACTTATATGTGTGTGAGTGTGTGTGATGTGGTTATACGGCAGCTGTATTCTCTGGCGTGTGTGCGTGTGTTTGCATGTGCATGTGTGTGTAGGTTTTCGTGCCTGTATGATAAATGGCAGCCAGACATTGGGTTAAGAGGCAGGGCGGCCCAGATGGACTACTGTTTGTGCCCATTTTTTGTCAACATAACACACAACCCTACAGATACAACACACACATTCACAGGCAAAACATATATCACACTCCCGCTTTCACTAATTCTGCACAGCCAATAGGATTCTAGTTTTTAGTAAACGCAAACTAACATTAACCCTATGTCATTACAACTACTACTCCAATCAGTTTTGTTTTTTGGGGATTTATACCCCCCCCCACACTCACCCACTACTTTTCCCTTCTTTATCCGATTTCCCCTCATCTGTTGTCCTGACTGAGTGAGTACCTTTTACTGGAAGAGTAATTTTCCCCACTCTCTTTACCTCTTAAGACTGACTGTGGGGTGAGGTAGTGTGTGGGTGTGGGTGGTAGGGGGTGATGGAGCTTTTTAAGAGGGCGAACTGAGGGGTGTCTTCTGACTACCACATCCTCCTTCCTGATCCAGGAAAACATACATGATTCCAGGACTCCAGCCCCCCCAGTCTGCCAGCCCCATCCTCAGCCAGGGACTTTCCAGAACTGCCCTGCCCAGCTAAGGAGAGCACTAGTCAGCCACAGTCAGGCTATTGCACCCTGTGTGGGGCACAAAGCTCCCCGCTTTTTTCGTGAAGTCATATAGCAAATCAAGAATCAAGTAATTTTCATGTCTTTAATGGTGACTATCAAAGAAAGTAAAAATAAAAGCACTCACAGGGGGAGTAAAAAAAGGGGGTAGTAACATATGAGTCAAGATGATGATGCGCCAAAACACTATTTACTGGATCAAAAGTATTGGGTTACTTTCTGAACTTTGTTGTCTAATAAAACCCCTTCAGAGGCTAGTGTGATTCAGCACTACAGGTGTGATCACAGGTTTAAACCACTGTATATCAAACATATGGACCCTTCGTGATAAACCCCCATCATAAACAATACTGTAAAATCCAGATTACACATCTGACCTTCTCCCAGCTTCCATCTATTACAACTCTTGGGTGATCTTACATTCACTCGCCCAGCTGAAAATCAAATCATGTTTATGAGTGAAAAAGTAGATCAAACGGCAGTAGTTCTGTACACTGCACTACAATTTGACCATGTGATTCAATCAGCAGTCTACACGAACAGATGTGTTTCACTAAAATAGAACCATTTGATCCATTTCTGCTGATTAAATTCAAGGTTTAGTAACCCTTGGATGTCTTTCAAACACATTAGAATCTAATTTGAAATTAGCTACATGCCTGACAAAGCTGTGTAAGTTAGAATATAAATGAACATAAACGGTATCACAGAAGAGGATTTTCTTTCAAGAGAAACACTGAAAATGCAGACTCTCAGACGTAAAAGAGGTAAAAGTTAAGTTTTGCCAACTTTAAGTGCAATACTGACTTTGATTATTCAAAACAAAAGACCTTTTAAAGACCTACCACACACACACACCACCCTGTGATATATTACCTGATGCCAGAAACAGCTACATGGGAAAGTACCTATTTCTTAAGAGAGTTGTGACTAAAATGAAGTTGGCCACAATGTAAACACATGTCAGAACTATGACTGACCATTTCC
The DNA here is from genome assembly GCF_004916995.1 of Morone saxatilis. Lineage (NCBI taxonomy): Eukaryota > Metazoa > Chordata > Actinopteri > Moronidae > Morone > Morone saxatilis. The sequence goes on along the minus strand of NW_023339707.1, from coordinate 15,626,435 downwards.
CATTATAACTCTCTGTCCACTCATCCTGGTAGTTCTAATTCTTGTCCTCACTACTCCCAGAGAGTAAGCGAGATTAGGTTGTCTGAATATAGCATACAGAGCCCAAACAAAACCCACAGACCATGGGCTTCCCGCTCAGGAGCAGGTGAAGGGGGTGGGTTGCGTTTCCCAGCCCAGGAGAGGGGGCCTGACCCAGGGGAAGATACGGAGTCAGCCTCCCTTCGACTGCCCGGACAGAACGTGACACAGGGAGGATTTGTTTGGAGAAACATTGGAGAACATTCAGCCCCCGGCAGCACTGACACATCACTCTTATCTGAGATACTTCACAAGGCTGACTGACAAACACCTGACACACATGTACCACACACACACACACACACACAGAAGGTATTAGAACACAGAGTAACCATTATAATAGAGAGCAATTTGACCACTCTGATATGACATGTAGTGCATGGCGTTGTACGCAGTGTTATGAGGGTGAATGGGAAGAGGATGGCCATGTAGAGGAGGACTGTGCTGCACATATCCTTACAGCACTTCCAGTGGTGTGTGACAGGACACAGAGGAGGTCAGCATGATAGCAGCATCCTGGAAGGACCCAACCAAAATACCACAACGAAGGACATGATCTGTAAACAATACGCACCCACGTTGGCATATAAGCTTTTAGTGGGCGACTAACTGTCAGTGACGCGCACACACACATGCACACACTTTCTCTCAAGCATCCCCCCCCCACTCCTTTCACACTGTCTCACACACACACACACACACACACACACACACAACACATTATACAATTGACTATGAAAGGACATCGGGCTCATAACTCTGTTCCCCTGGGGCAGAAGAGACCCAGTCACTGTCAGCCGAAAAACAAAACAAAGAGATGGAAAAATAGAGCAAAATAAAGGCAGGAGAGGAGACAGCCACGGTGTGATTAGAATAAACGGGGGAGAGATGAAGGGAAGCTGGGACAGAGGCTACTACCTCTCCTTTAATATAGCTGGGAAATCTTCCCCCTTTCTTCCATGACTGAGGGGACGACAGGTTTGGGTGATTTTCTAATAACCAGCGGCCTGAGGTTATTGTGTTGCTGTGCCGTATATGTGCTTTATGTGCTTTATGTGCGTATGTGCATCTGTGTGTCGTCTGGACAGAAAAAATACAGTCCCAGGTAATGGCAAGAGATATTGTGAGAGGGAGCGCGAAAGAGAGACAGAGAGGGAGTGCACTGATCTGCATTGAGATGATGGAAAGAGAAGACTGACAGTGGAAAGACAGAATAAAAAGTGGTTTTATATTGTCTGGACCTTTAGTAATCTGCTATGTAAAGACCATTATTACATCAGTATCCTGTAAAAAATCATGTATTTTTTAAAACTTTTCATGAGTGTCATGTATTTCAGAAAATCAAAAAGGTTTGGACATTGTCTAAGAAGTAGGAGAATTTTTTTAACCCATAAAGGAACACATTCTGCAGGTTATCTGTAAATCTTTAAATCACCCCCCCGCAACGCAACGTCATTCAGCAAGAGGCTACGTTGGCCAATCAAAGACTTGTAAGCTCCTGGTAGAGTTGTAAAAATCCTGTCAGAGTATTATAAACCACCGTGCAGTATTCTGGCAATAAACCTTCAAACTCATGGATCTGTTACTCAAACAGACTTCCTGCATCGTATTTTATGTCTCACAGGTACCTGAAGAAACACGCCCCCACCCCCGCTGATGACCCGCTAACACCAGGCTGAAGCTAAAGAGAAGCTAGAAACTAGAGTCCGACCACTAAATCAGCATACGTCGACTGACAGGTAACAGCAAACTGCAGTACAGAAATGCCAGAGACACCGTATGTTTGAGGCAATTTGGAATCCTTAATGCCATTACCCCAGAGAGCACTGACAAAATTATATTTCAAATGTTAAAAGTCTGGCTCAGCCCAATTCTTAAAACAAAAGAAGGAATTTAAGCGAGTGTTCAATCCAAAATGTTGTATTTGGTAAACAAAATTATATAAGCTGATACATCATTACCTCTTTTTTTTTTTATTCCTCAAATTTGTATCCATCACCGTACCCATATTAAAATCAATCAGTATCAATCGAACTACAGAAACCCAATTATACAATTAGAGGCTTAATATCAGTTCACGTTCAGATTCTGGGCCAATGAAGAAAGAAATTAACAACTATGGTGCAGTGTTTTTTTTTTTCAACTGCACCAACTGAATTTGCTGCAGCTCTGATTCAACAGCAAGATCAGACTTAGAGCCAGAGCCATTTGCCATGGCATGACTGAAACTTAAAACCTACGGCCATAATATAAACCTATACTGATTATCCAAGACAATCCTTTGTTTCTATGATGACGAACATTGAGGATATCATTAAAAGAAAACTTTCAAATGGGAATTTACAGCGGTTAAAAATACTTCCAGAAACAGCAGCCCATCCCACTTTGTAAAGTCCAAAGCTCTATTACAGATTTTGGATGACTTTCTTAATCCACAACATTTCAACATGCCTTTGACACAAACTAAAATGTCTCAAGTGTATTCATTCCGGAGACAGCAGGTCAAACCACAGCTCCTGTGTATGTATTTTTGTGTGCACATGCCCGTGTGTGTTCAGGTTTCTGACCAGAGGGAATGGGCAGCAGCTGAAAAACCTTGCATTGTGAGGTGCAGCCCACAGAGCACAGCTGTAAACACACACACATACACATCATATGTGTGTTTGTGCGCATTATGGACATGCACCAGCAGGCAAATAAAAAGACCACAACAAAACAAGCACGAGCTCTGTGATCTCTGTGATCCAGAATGAAATGGCTCAAGTAAAGAGAGTGTGTGATTCAGTGATTGAAGTGTTTATGGGAGTGTGTATGTGTGTGTGTCTGTATGCCCTCAATACACTCTTGTGGATCTTTTCACACAGCGTGCACAAACACAAACTCATATAGACACACGAATAGTGTGCAGCCATATGGTCAGATCATGAGCATAATGAGAAACACTTCTGGAGGTACTAATAGTGTAGGGGGGGGAGAAGGGGGGAGAAAGAGTGGGAGGAGAGATGTGATGAGACAGAAGGGGGAAAAGAAGAAAGAACAAATTGCTAAGTTAGCCTGGAAAGCAAAGATGTGTATGAGTGAGGGAGAGAGAGAAGTCCTTACTCAGACTGCAAATGAGAGCGAACTGAACAAATAAACTGCGACCCCGAAGAGGATCGGATTTCTCACACTTACTCCTCTGGCTCAACCCCACATGTGAAACACATTACCCTGCACTTGTTGTCAACCTAAGATTCGTCTCAACAGCCTGATGTCACAAAGACTTGGAGTATAGAAAATATTGTCACTGAGATGAGAAGATTTTCTGGGAAATGTTTCTGCTGAAATCGTGTATTAAATCCATATCAGACCTAAAGATCTGAACCAGATGTTAGAGTTGAATCATCTTTCCTCTGAATCATCGCTTTGTGTCATTGTGTCTGCTGAGGCACACAACCATGAACATTTCTTTCTATATCAATTCAGATAACATAATACGCATGTAAAATAATAATCTCAATTCAATCAATAGATCACTACTTATGTTTCATACCTCATTTTACCATTTTTGTAAAATAAATGATGCTGGCTTTGGATTACTATGTTATCATATACATGAAAAAAAAAACATACAATCGTATAAGTATTGTCCCCGTGTTCGACATGCCCCAGGGGCACTTTGAAATGTTGTCCGAACTGTGGTGGATGTTTTGTCTGGGCACTGAAAAATAAAGTTTGTTTATGGAAATTGCCACAGCAGAGGGGAAATTTAGAGTGGTGTAACATGTTTTTGTTCACATTCAGTGGTAAAGCAAAAGACCCTCGTCAATACACACATACACGCACCCCTCCCTGTCGCTCCACCTTTCTTAGCTGTTTCTCTTTTTCTCACTTACACACACACACACACACACAGATACTATCAGCAGTGTTTATGACACTGAGAATTACAACATAACTACCACAGCTCTTACACTCGTTTACTGGAATGTGGACTTGGAAAGACCCCAAAGAGAGAATAACAAACACACTACAATCTTCAACAGCAACTGAAGCTCCATCGGCAACTTAAAATAAGTTACACGCCAACAAGTTTAATAAAAGGATTTAAAAATAACAGCCATGCCTGTTTTACACAGTGAAAGTCAAATGAAGATGTGCTGACACAGACCGGGCCTCTGCTCACTGAAACACAGATGTGATGGCTTTTTAAGCTTCCAAGCCCTGCCATGAACGGAGAACGCCGACTCAGCTGGACGCTGCAGCATCTACCTGTTGACTCACACTGATGACATCATCATGACTATTCTGGTCACATCAAACCAGACACCAGAGCTCAGAGCGCGAGGGAGAGAGAGGGTGGGAGGCTGAGGGACAGAGAAACAGAGAGAAAAGTGAGAAAGGAGGAGGAGAACGATGGCGGCGGTGGCGGCGGTGGGGGATCAGATGACCATTAGGTCATAGCCTGCAAGTCCACCGGGACAGGGCGGACAGCCGGGTCAGCAGAACCCACACCTGCGCGAGTGAAATCTGCTGCTGAGTAGGAGGACTGATGACTCCATCATGCTGCCTGACAATTAACTTGACTGGCATGGAGAACTGTGTCCTTTTTGGAGTATGAGCAACATCAAAGACAAGAGAATGAGGGAAAGAGAGAGGAAGCGGGTATTGCTGAGTGTGTTAGTGTGTGTATTCTGTAGCGTTATACACACACTAGGCTTGCATGAGTTGAGTGTGCATCTGCGTATGAGTAAGCCCATACAGTTCCCTATGTAATAATGACAAAATAGTGTGTATGCATGCGAGTGTGTGTGTGTTTTGTGAAGATCATAACCAGAACTAAGTGCTGCTGAGTCAGTTATATCTGTTCATTTCCTCCGTAGGGCCTGTAAGCACCACTGATGTGGTCACAACAAGCTGGTACAGACCAAACCAAGCCCAGCCATACCAAACCAGACCAGGAAAAACAACACACAGCTCGCCAGCTGCCTCCCGCCAACTCAGACCAGCATGCATGAGTTCGTCTGTCCAATCAAAGCTCCCACTTAGGGGAAGACAGCAGCTTTCCGGGCAGAGCCACAGCCCAGTCCAGGAAGCAACTTTCTGCACCTGGATCAAGACACTGGGGTTAACAGGCATGTATGGTTACACTTAAGACTGTAACCAGAGAGAAAGACAAGCAAGCAGTGAGTCTACGGACGGACCGAATCTACACACTACTTCATGTCTGATCAAATTTTCTGTTACAAATTTGACTTTGCATAACAATGGATGAGTGTGAGGCTGACAATGTAAACACACCATGAGTAAAAGGTGAGTGGTCCTTGCAGTGACTATTCCTAATGAATCACTCTCTAGTGCTACACCCTTTCATCAAACTGGCGAATCGAATCTATTTTCAGATGAGGAGTGAGCTGCCACATTAGCACTCAGAAGCAAAGACGCATTCATATGTTTCTAATTTGAGCTTGATGAGTTTCACCCTGCTGGTCTCTTTAAACTACACCCACACACACACTCATCTTGTCCAAATAATTAACCCCCGCACTGACACACACACACACACACACACACACACACACACACTAAAGTACACATAGGCTAAAAGATTATCTGCTTGATCTAACGTACTGTACACTATGTTTACATTTGTGGTGTGTTTTTATCGGTTTTAGGAATCAGCTGTTTGACTGGCTCATGCATATATCAGCACATACTCCCACACCTCAAGTGTGTACAGACAGCTGCAGACTCTTTTGAGTTGGCATAATTTTGCCCCTGGTCAAAAAGCCCCAACCCAACATCAAATTTACTCCTCCACCTGCCAGTTTCCCCTAGCAAACCGCAAGAGCACCACAGCAACCAAACACAACAGCAGGCAAAGGAATGAAATGAATTGGTCACTAGTTTATGTTCATCTCTCAGTTTGTCTGTCTACATATGCATCCATACATATACACATCTTTAGCAGGGATATGGAACCAAAACATAACCAAAAACAGTTGTTTATTATATATCTAAACATACACACACAGAGAAATGGGGGTATCATTTCTAAAACCCAAAGGTACATTTGTACCCCGTAAGGTACGAAACAGGTCCTTAAGGTAATAACTGTGGATCTCTGTATAATTTTAAAGGTATAAAATCATGGCTGACACGCACACGGACGTTTCGGGGAAGACACCCTTCTTCAGTGTGTATTGGCAAGTTCACAATGGATCTATTTGAGTGATCAAGTAGCTAATTGTCAGTGGAGCAGATGGAAATGCTTCCACTGGCCATTATCATTACTCCCAATTTTATTTTATTTAACTATTATCACTGTTTTATTTTCAATCTGTTTTCTTCATGGGGACTCGTTTTTCTGTATTTATTGAACTTTATTTTATGCTGTGGTCCTCCTTTATTGAGCCTACTGAGTTGGGTAGTGCAACCTGTTTTTTCCCTGCAGTCTACTGTGGCATGTGCCTGTGGCAAGCACACTTGTAGTCGGCACTGCTGAAGCAAGTGAAGTTTAAAACTCAATTTAGGCTATTACAGCATTCAGTTGTTATGGAGAAATCAGTTCTAGCTGAACAATACAATGATAAGGTACTGAAAAGTGTTAAAAGATGTAAATTAATTGTTTATGTTTTAGAATTTTTTGAGAAGCGAGCTTCTGAGCGGAACTGGCAGGATAAATCTGGGTGGGGAAAGTGAAGAAGCAGCACTTGCCCCTCCCTCATTACCACCACTGCAGTGCCCTTGAGCAAGGCCCTTAACCCCAACCACTGTGGTTGTAATAGGCAGCTTCTAGGTATGAATGTGATCAGCGCGAATGGGATCAGGGTGTTCCTGCAAAAGAGTAAACAGTGAACCCTCCCTGAATGAATAAAGGTAAAATTCAAATTCTGTGCCTTTCCAATGAGTATGTTTTTGTCACTAAAGAGCCAAACCGTGTCACACACGCAACGTCATGAAGCCGCCTCCGGTGGAATTTCGAGGCCGAGACGATTAATTGATTAGTTAACAGAAATTTTTTGTCTGTACTAATCTAATTGTTCAAGAAATTTATAGAGCAAAAATGTCAAAGATTTATTATAAATTGATTAGTAACTGGAGTTATTGGTCAGGCCAAATGCCAAATATTCACTGGCTCCAGCTTCTTATTTTAATGGTTTTATATCACTTTGGATGGAACATTTTAGGACAAAACAAGTAATCTGAGGATGTCAAACTGAAGTACTTGTGCATTTTTCAAATTTTCCAACATTCTGTCTTATTATTTTTATTTACCTTATAATACAACTATTTGTATGAAGTCGATGGAATGAGAGAGAACGAGAAAGAAAGAGACTCACAGACAAAAAGAGAACAAGAGAGGAGAAAAGAAAGTGGGGGAGAAGGGCATCCTAAGATGACGCAGTAAATGAAAAGCGCTTTTTGTGTAAATGAGGCATTTTCCTTTCGTACGCTGCCACACGGCCAGCATGCAGAACGAGACGCACAAGCAGAGTATATACAGTATGAAGGGAAGGAGTAAGCGACAGAGAAAGATGCAAAAAAAAGTCTTTGATGTCGGTGCGTCTTTGTCCGTGTATTCCTCCAGTGCGACCTGTCACATGCTCTCTCTTTTTACCCCATCCCCTTGTTCGTGGTTAGGAAGTAAATCCCTGCATCTCACATCCCTGTTGTCCCACCCTTCCTCCCCTTTCTTCCTCCCCCCTATGCCTCTAACTCTCTCTAATTGCCTCTTTTACCCTCTAGCTTGCCCCAGTCTCACAGAAGGCTGGAAACAGCAGCTCTCTGTAGACTGCTGGGAATCCACGTGGACAGGATAAGAAAGCTCATCCTGTATCTGCCAAGGGTCCCCAATGCATTAAGGCCAGTGTGCCACGGTTCCTCTATGACAGAATCTCCCTGGGACATGTGACACTTCCTGGTGGACTGGATTGAATAGATTAATCCTGGAGGAACTGAGAAGCTGAACGGAAGATTTTCCTCAGCATAGAATTGTATTGTGATCTGGGCGCACGGTTAGCTCAGTGGGTAGAGCTGGCGACCCATGTACCAAGACTGAGTCCTTG
>NW_023339707.1:15613757-15618248 GCF_004916995.1 Morone saxatilis | reverse complement strand
TTCCTGTCTGTCTCCAGCTGTACTATCAAATAAAGGCATAAAAAGCAGGAAAAAAAATATACTTAAAAAAAAAAAAAAAAAAGAATTGTATTGCGATTAGTGTCTCTTACTTTGCAATACATTTCATGCTGATCAGTTCAAGTAGCCTTTTTGGGTGGTCATAGTGGCTTTCACGAAATGCAAGAAACCAGAGTAGAGGCAGAAACCAGGTTGAAGAAAGAAAGAAATCAAAGAATGTGCTTATATGCACTGCAATATGACATAACATGGTAATCCCTGTTTATTGTAATCACATTTTTATCCAACCATATTTTTAGACCAGGATGGCTTACTTTGAATGTACAAGTGATATATATATATATATAGATATCACTCGTTCTCGCGAGCAAGCAGTTTATCCCTGAGCTGCCAGTATACACCGTCAAAACCGCTTGTCGGATTGAATAGGTTTGGAAACCCACTCCCATTACATCTTTCCCCATGTCCGATTCAGGGGAGGGGGAGCTGTTTCAGACCCAAATGCTATATTTACACCCATTTCACACTTTGATGGCCCAGCTGTGCAGAGGTGAAAGTAAGCAGGGTGAACTTTTTTCTCAGGATCTCCATTTTCCTTTTTTACACAGCTATTTGTGGCACCTTTCTTGTGAAAAACCAAATGCCACACTGTGGATGTCTTCCAGGAGGAGAGACTTGTCAGAAAAGTGTTTGCCATTGTGGATCCACATCCACATATTTAAATTATATCACGTCTCACTACTCTCGATGACAGCCAGCTTTTCACTCCGCCATCAAGCATTGTCATTCAGTACAACTATAAACACTTTTAATTTATGAATTGTTGGACAACAGATCTTATGTTCGAGTTCTGTTTGGGCATAACCTTAACATTAATGTGCGAGAGTGTCTGACAATAACGGACACATGCACAAAAAACTACAGGTGATGGTCAGTCACAGAGGCTCCAAAGCACAGCCAACTGTTAGTGTTAGTGTGTAAGGGCCCTAAACAAAATCAGGTAAGGGCAGGAAACAGACAATAACCCGGCTACTTGAGTGCTTGTAAACGCACACTGTGTGAATAAAGACCGGTTAAATAAAGGAGGCTGAGAGCATCAATGCTGTATCTGTTACAGGTGCACTTAGAATGACACAGCAGTTATGGTGTGTGCGATCTGCTCGCCAGGCAAAAACAGACCTGCTGTTTGCCCTCCCATCAGGCCTCTTTCTGTGTCTCTCACCCTTCTCCCTCTTTCATTTCCTCACCCTCCCTCCGCGCCTCGACAGCAGGGGCAACAGCCCTGTGGTGTCTCTGTACATTCTTATACGTGTTTGTTTGTTTGTCTGTGTTTATTTCACAACAGTTGGATATGGTTTGTACTCTTAAACCTGAATATGTGACTCATCATCGTTGTGAAGACACGCACACATACAGAGAGAGAAGTGTTGGCACTGTTGTATTTTGCAGTTATGAGACACAGAGAGCATAAGGTTGAGTGTGAACTCACATGTGTTGATGATATCTTTTACATAATAGTGTTATTTCTTTACTTTACCACCGACAGTGATGCACATCTGGATCTCCCAGCAAACACAGCAATATAATAACCAAGAGTACATGGTGTGTGGACGACTGCATGCATGGAAGTTCATAATAAAGTACCCTGCTTGTGTGCTTGCGTATGTGTGTCTATCCACTTGTGTGTTTGTGTGTGTGTGAAAGACAGACAGAGAGAGAGAGAGAGAGACAGAGAGACCACTCTGTGATCCTCAATAAGTGCACTCAGTGTACGATACAAATTCCTATAAGGTGGAGATAAATACACAGCCATCCCCGGCCCCCCCTCCACATCTCTCGTTCTTTCTTTCTCCTGTCCTCCTACACATCCTGGGCCTTTCATGTGCAAAGCAGATGGAGTCAATTGACATGCTAATGAGACAAGGGCTGTTTCACAGCAGTCCTGGAGCCACATCACCACACAGACACGCACGCGCACATGTGTATACAGTGACTGGATATCGGCATGCACATTTGAGTAGGTGCCCCACATGAAGATACTCGACCAAACCACCCATCCACTTAGCCACACACAAACAAGAACACATTGGATACACAAGATTACCAATTTCAAGAAAAAGATACCTGTCAATAAAAGCAAAACGTTTAAACTTGTTATTCATTATGGCCAAAGTCTTCTATCAATCTCACTGTAATATCAGATCTGTAATGTTAAGAGGGGAATGCACATATATTTCCATTCCCAAGGCCACTATGGAATTTAGAAAAATGTCTGAGGATTAAGCTTTGTAGATCATATTTACAGCTTAATAAATCACCAAAAATAATAATATTAAGAATTACATCACAGGATCGCTGAGTGCATTGCCTGTTTTATATCAATACTATAAAAATTAAAAGGTTATCAGTAAGGTTCCTATCAAATGTAATGATGAAGTGTTTGAGTTTTAACAAGACACAAATCTGGCAATACTGTGTCAAGCTTGGTTAGAGACTCCCACGTGTTGAATCTGCAAGGTCGACATAGCCAGCAACATTTCTTTTGGTCTGCCTCACAAGTTTATACGTGAACTAACAAAGGGCTAAAACTGTTATATTTTCATGTGGCTTTCAGTGAATATAAGTAAGTAAAACTTTATTTATATAGCACCTTTTTGACACAGAGATACAAAGTGCTTTCCAAACAACAAATAAATAAATATAACACAAAAAAACACAAACAAACAAGGAGATCTATAAAAAGGCTTGCCTGTAGAGGTGGGTTTTGAGCAGCCGCTTAAAACTGTCCACAGATTCAGAGACCAGTGAATCTAGTGTGAATGGGGAAGACATCCTACAGGTGTGTTGGAGGCTAATGTTTATTGTCTATGCCGATTTTTTTTTTTTAATGGTATTGGTTCACCTTTAGATATTTTACATGTTAGTTAGGTCTGGTTGGGTGATATTAGTGCGTGAGAGTGGCGGTTCCGAGAGAGTAAACTTGAGGACTGCGCTTCTAGTGCAAGAGTTGTCACGGGCCAATAAAGTGTGTGATTCATGGATTTATCAGGTAGGGTATTAAGGGTAGGACAGGCCACGTCTTTTAGGTGGAGCTAAGCACATCGATGTGGAGAGAGTGTGGGAACAGTATGATTCAGGTTATTGGGTTTCGCAAAGAGAGTAGATCTGTGTATACAGAATTGTATGGCAAGTTGAAGGCAAAGCAAATGTTTGTGTTTTTGTGCATAATTTCCTGTGCTTGCCAAGATCACACACGAACTGGGAGTAGTGCTGTTATCTGACTGTGCAGCTACCCTAGCTTACTATTTTCCATACTGGCCATTCAACACTCATGTTGCCACATTTTAAGGTATAACTTAATTTTAAGGAAATACCAAAAGAACTCACATGTGCCAATCGTGTTTAAGTGCCCATTAACATATTGTGTAGGCTGTGATGCCTGGAGTATGTGCGTATAATCATGTGTGTATTTTCGATGATGCATTAAGGATGTGTTTTTTGACCGACCAGCGTAGATCGAAGTCGAAGGAGTTATCACTGTGTGGGGAAATCTTTCCTGTAAGCAGCTTGACTGAGTGACGAACACAGAGAAATATTATGTTAGAAGGCAACTCGAGGACTAATGAGGTGTTTTACTTTAGAGAGGGCTTTTTGAGGTGGTGTTTATGTGTCTCTCAATTTGATTAGTACACTCACATTAGCTGCGGATATAATGTGTTTTATATATGTGGCTTGAATTGTGTGGTAATTAATCATTGGTGTAAAATAAAAAACAATACTTGTCTTGTTTCTGTGTAATTGTTGGAAGAGCGCTCATTATGCAATTAGATATACTGAATCTAATATATTATTCCTGAAGTGTTCTCTAGTATTTATAACATACACGAGATCAATGACGTGCATTATATTGCATGCACATCGCCTGTGTCCTGTCTTGTATGTCTTGATCCCGTATTTCATCCAACTCATTCATACTTCGACGTATACAGAACTCGTGGTAGAAATAGATAACTTCGGCAGCTAGTATAGGAAGAATGATGTTCAAATTGTGACTTATACCTGTTCTAGATGCATGCAAAAAAATATCACACGATGTACTAAAAGTGTAGTGCACTTGTGTGCCAAGCCATGTGGAGTGCAGTATTTTTTTTACCATTCACTGGCCCAACGTCTGATAAAAAGGTGTCTTCGCACTTGTAATTTTAGGAAGTTCCTGTCTATTGTCAAGTTGGCTCACGTATATAGGAGGGGATAACTGTGAATGTTTGGGGGCAGGGAGGAGATAATATTGGATGCTCATAAGAGTTGGTCAGGGGAATTAGACCCTTCCACTTACTGTCTAGGGGCTTATCTGATGTTCTAAGTACTAGCTTTTTCATGTTCACCTGTCTGAATTGAATTCTTATTAATAGTAGTTCGCACAGATATAAGTGTGAGGTCGGGTTACGAGCCTCCACATGTCAGAAGTGTTTT
>NW_023339707.1:15610652-15613732 GCF_004916995.1 Morone saxatilis | reverse complement strand
AGACATCCAGTCTTTGATGGCAGCTAAACACTCATGGAGAGAGGACAATTGATTCAGGTTATTGGGTTTCGCAGAAAAGTAGATCTGTGTATACAGAATGTATGGCTAAGTTGAAGGCAAAGCAAATGTTTGTGTTTTTGTTGCATAATTTCCTGTGCTGGCCAAGATCACACACGAACTGGAGTAGTGCTGTTTTCTGACTGTGCAGCTACCAGCTACTTTTTCCATACTGGCCATCAACACTATGTGCCACCATTTTAAGGTTATACTTAATTTTAAGGAAACAAAAGATCACATGTGCAATCGTGTGTAAGTGCATAATATTGTGTAGGTCTGTGATGCCTGGGTATGTGCGTATATGTGTGTATTCATGATGCATAAGATGTGTTTTCCGACCACTGTCAATCAAATGTGTTTATAGTTATTCCGAACAGCTACAGTGAGACACATTATTTGTTATGAAAACTCAGGCTACATATCTACTTAAAATACTGTTATCTCCAATAATACACCACATAGCTGCGGAATAATGTGTTTATGGCAATTACATTGTAAAATAAAAAACAAACTGCTGTTCTGTGTAATTTAAACTTTGCAATTAGAATTATAATATATATTCTGAAGTGTTAGATCACACACGAGACAATGACAGTGCATTATATTGCATCTCGCCTGTGTTCTTTTATGTTATCCCTATACACAACACTACAGAGTAAGAACTGTGAGAATAAATTGTGTGTATAAAGAATGATCAAATTTGATTTAGGATGCAAAACATATAAATAGCACTTGTGTGCCACATGTGGAGGTGCAGTATTTTTACATCACGCCACTTGATAAAAGACTTCCGCATTTAAGGGAAGTTCCTTCATGATGGCAGAGGGGAAATGATTTCCGGGTCACAGGAGGAGAAATGGACATGAGGGAGCATAAGTGAACTGAAAAAGTCACAGAAGTGGTCGGATACAGTCCCAATGTCAGAGAGGTACTGAAAATACAAGAAGGGTGACACTGACCTTGGTACAGAGGTAAACACGACCAGCTTAGCAGCATATTAATGAAAACTCCCAAAGGCAAATGCGTGACAAAAGACATAATTTTTTTTAAGGTTTTGGTTCAATATTTGAAATACAAACTTCCGTTAATTAATTCTGGATCATGGACATCCACCAGAAAAATCGAAAAAGCAAACAAGATACTAACTTGGATATCAATGGTAGCCTAGTTGTTTAACCTATGAACTTAACTGTAGGAGCTTGAACTATTTTCATTCTGGGCTATGTTAAATTGAAAGTATGTGTGTTTTTCTGTATACAGTATGTATCTACAGTATTTTACTGCACAGTATGCGTGAGTGTGTCTTTCACAAACACATTTTCTTTCATTCAGTTAAACCTCTCGATGCCTCCGAGAATCACTCTCGGAAGCTCAGGTTGTTGATGGGTGAGTGCGCTGAGCAGCACTTGAGGCCAGATTAACAGGTGACATTTACGAGGGTGTGTGCGTGTGTGTGTGTGAGCGTGTATGCGAGACTGGCAGGGCCGGGGACTGAGTGATATAGGGCTCCCTATCAGCAGACAGGAGTCAACTACTCCCACTACTCCCCACCCTAAAGGGCAGGCTTTATAGCCAGATCCTGATATATGCCCTTGCACGCAGCAACTTTTATTTAGGAGCCCCCTGTTGAACCCTTGTCTCCTCTGGCTCACTATTTATGAACTTATTAAAAGACTGGTTTGGTGTTATTCACTGGTTAGTTACATTTTATTGGAAATGTAATGAACTAACTAAATTTGACCTGTTCCCACATTTCTCTTGTTTTGTAGCCTTATTTTCTTCAACTTAAAGCCCTGATGTTATTATTTTTTCACTGGTAATTGACTTTAAAATGAATTTAGATGCTAAAGTAGACATAAAAAAAATGGGGGCATGAATCTTTTGAGCTCTGTTCTTTGTATGTCTGTTTAGTTTTTTCATCTTAACGCGTACAACAGATTTCTTTCTATGGCTGCAACATATGATTATCTTGTTTTCAGCTAATCTGATTATTATTTTCTTAATTAATTCTTTATTATATAAGTAAACCACTGCAATTTCCAAGAACAAAGGTGATATCTATAAATTGCTCAAATTTAAGAAGCTTGAGAAGTGCTTTCTGTTAATTGATTATTTCTGTTGATTAATCGATCAGCTAAACCTTTCAGCTCTAATTTATATTGGAAACAATACTATAAAATACTATTATTAATATTATGATACTGATTTCACCATGTCCAATTGTCCAGCATGTAAATAAACACTAATTTATCAAATATGGGCTCAAAAGGTCAGATGTGTAATAGTGTGAAAAACTGTGTCATGGGCTCATAACAGACACTGATTTCCTAATGCCTCTCTTATTATCCCTCTGACACAGTAATCAGGAGGCCTTTTTAAATATTCATTGTAAATACTGGTGGCGCTGTGCAGTGATCTCTTTCCAGGAGCAGGTGGAGTAGGAGGACCACACTCCTATGCTCTGACCCAGGAGACAGTTAACCGAGCCCGGGCAGAGCCCTTACACAGTGTCCCCCCCAGCCCACCACATGGCCGGGACCAGGCCTTTGCAATGAGGCGAGATCACTGCCGTTATATTTATTTATTCATCTCAGCAGCCTTCAGTGAAGTCCCCCAGGCTCTGGTCTACTCTGAGGGCATTGTTTTAAAGCATTATACATTCTCTCATCAGCTCCACTGGCATCAGGGACAGTTAAGTTCAAATCTTCTCGTTGTATTCTAGCCTCTATTCAAGGATCAAGGACATTGACTTATCATTATACAACCTAAGGTTATACAACAAAATGACAGTTTGCAGTTTCATTCTGTCTTTTTCTACCACTCATAGCTGTTTTAGTTGCCAGCATTGTCATCATCATCTCCATTACTAACATCACACCTGTTTCCAATTGCATTCACTCATAAGTCTCTCTTTGAACTACATTATTACATACACTTTCCCTGCTGAGTCAAAAAGATCATAGTATAACTGAAGCTGAATGAGTCATAGCTATGGTCAGGCACTAGTGTGTGTGTGTGTGTGT
>NW_023339707.1:15596126-15610576 GCF_004916995.1 Morone saxatilis | reverse complement strand
TGTGCGTGTGTGCATGTGCGTGTGTGTGTGAGTTGTGAGTTGTGAAGCATAGTGATTGGATGGGCCAGATGAGAATACAGTCAGGCGTAGGTGGAGAGCAGAGGGGTGTTAATTTATGACTAACACTTAGACACAGGATCAATTGCCAGTAAATGTCTATAGGCTCAGAATGGAGAACACTCTAAAGCAGGGAATGCTTTAGACATAAGCGCCTTAGAGATACTTTGAATAACCCCATCCTGCGCCATCACGCACAATGCATTTTCATTTTCATTTCCGTTTTAAGTTAATAACATATTCCAAAACAATTGTGCTGCTTGTTTCTAATTTAAAAAAAGACTAAATAGATTAAATGTGCTGTGTAAAAAATGTAAACTAAAATCCACAAAATATGCTGTATACTATCCACCTGCCTCATGGCCTTCCCGTACCTAAGTCACTAAGTAGACAGTCTTGCTCCTCTTGCTGAGATGAAACATGCTCCAGTGTGCAGATTGTTGACTCTCAATGAAACCTTTGGGAATGTGGGTTGGAAACAATATCCAGCACAGAAGCAGGCAATGGCACATCATCAAGACTTTTTATCACCCTTCATTAGCTCCGTCATCAATTCAATCCATGCCTTGGACACTTGGTGTACAGTATAGTCCCTTAATGAAAAATACACAACAGCAGTACAAAAATAAACCAAACAGACCATAAAAGGAAATATGTCAGAAAAAGCTGTACATGGTTATGTCAGGGTCCTGTGTCCTATAAATGCTAGCTTCTCCCTAACTACCCATCCTCTGGGAATCAGGGGGCAGGAGTAGGATGATGCAAGCGATTAGTACAAGCAGGCGGTAATACTGCGTACCGCACTGCTGAGTGACTATAGATCACAGCAGGGGATATTCCTTCATTCAGCCCTAGTGTTCACATTATTTTGTCTACCCCCTGTAGATGACTAAAATGATCAGAGAAGCCAGGATATATTGTGCAGTATAATGACATACACACATAAAATCGCAGCCAACACCGCATCTATGGTGTTGAAGGAATAGGTATTTTCCTGTTTAAAATGCAATAATGTTATTGTGAATATAGTACATTTATAACAGCCCCCCTATGATTAACATCTCTGTTAAGGTTCAGCAGGTTGAATCTTGAGTTTGTGATCTGACTGCTCAGCAGCTCGTCTACGACTTCAAGAATTTTGTTGGACAATAAAGAGCTGTTGGCAAGCACAATGTTTCCTCTTTTGCTTGTGCTCTATTGAATGGTCTAAATACAGTAAACTACAGTATATCACAATGTGGCAGTTATAGTGTTTGCTGCACACATAGAAAAAGACACGTAGCATTGCGGTGCTATGGTAATCTTATCAGTAAATGAACCAACTTCAAGGCCGCAAAGAAAAACCTGTTAATTAAGGCTGTTTGTCATATATTGCGACACACTTTACCTTACGAATGGACTTATTATTAAAACTCGTGTGATTGCCACCTGTGGAATAACAGTTTCTCCCTTCCCAGACCACAGTGGCACTACTTCTCTCCGTCTGCAGAATTTCCCTGAGCTGAATAAGCTCAGCATTTGCCTGGGAAAGTCTTTTTTCTTCTCCCCTGGGCTCTGTGAGAACTCAAGGCAATTCCAAACCATACAAACTGGAGATTGTGAGTGTATGCAAGCATGCTTGTGTGTGTGTCTACGAATGTATGTCTGACTGTTTATATGCCTCCCAGAGGGGCGGAGGTCTGTGTTTTGACAGTATCAGGTGTGCAGGCTTTAATCTCCCCCTTCTTCCAGTCATGCGTCGTTTATATGAAAATGGAGCAGAGAGACAAAGAGAGAGAAAACTATTTCTGAATAATAAAGGACAACCTGTCTGTTTCCAAGACTTAAGGACTCTGCCCTTAACATAAATAATCTGTCTCAGGTATCTGTGTCTCATATCTGACTAATGCATGCTATTGTAAACAATCACACAGAGAGCCACGATAGGCTCAGGAAACTGCAAGTGTTGGGCAGACGGAGCAAGAGAGGTTGAGAAAATGTGTGTCTGAGTAGAAAATGGAACAACAGAGAGTACTCTGAACAGGGTCAGCGTTGTATGTTAGGTAGGGGTGGGAGGGTGGAAAACATCAGCCTTGCCCTCCAGGCCACCTCTGACCTGGGCTCTTTAGGGGTCAGGAGTCTTAGTAGATACTTAAACCTTTCTGTAGGATTTTGACCTGTCCTTCCCTTCTGCCCCGCCATTCCCCAGCCTCGCCTCGCCCTCCCCATCCCGCTCTGCAGCCCACCAATAATCCTAAGCCAATCAATAGTAACTGTTCTCTCGATAATTCATAACATTAACATACACTCAATGGCCCAGCGGATGGATGGGGAAGACATAGGAGGGCCATCATTCCAGTATCGATCCCCCTTAGAGGGAGTCGATAGGCGGGGAGGTGATGGAGTTATAGCCTCCTGCCTCCTGGAGGTAGAGCCACAGCAGAGCATAGCCTCAAATAAACACACACATACACACATTATCTTCTCATGCCCACAGACAAATGGACAGATACCGACACAGTGTGTGGGGATGTACACATGTACGTGTGTGTCCTTTGTACATGGGATGCTGTGCCAGAGTGTCACTAACAGAGATAAGAAGAAACCCTTTTAATTACCCCCCAGAGCAGGGACCTTGCTTTTCTATCACCACTCCGACTCTGCTATCACGTTTATCTGACTCCCTCCTCCTCATGCTGTCTCTACATCTTCCCATCTTTTTTTTTTCCTGCACTCCCTTTGCTCCTCTCTGCCACTCCACAGGGCCCCCTGTCCCCTAAGAGTTCTTTACCACTTTTGCCTTTTGATTTCATGTCCCTCACTGCTCCATACCTCCCCAGCTCCCATACACTGCATATCCCCCCGTGCCTTTTTTTACCTCTCCTCCTCTCAGAGAATCAGCCAGCAGCAAATCCTCAAATCATTTTGCCTTAGATGTCGCAAAGTAATCCAAAAGTAACTTAAAGTATTCAGAATACATGAATAAAACATTTGAGTGATCTCTTGGAATATGCTGCAAGAGCTGGGCCATCATTCCCGATATCAATACACTTTGATTACGAAACGGCAAACGTATGCAAAATAACATATAAAATGACTCATGTTCAATGGAATAAACTGTATTCTGCTGTTGTGTGTTATATCACAGATTTCGAAAATATGATTTTGAGAGATTTTAACCACAATTTGCTTGGGATTTTTAAACTTGACCCCAATTTCTTTTAATAATAACACAATAAATAATATTGAATATTGATCCTGCATATTCATTAACAGTAGACAACTGCTATTTACATCATGAATCTGCCCAACCAGGGTGCAGATACAACAGAACTGTGTCAGCTAATGTGTTGCCTTACTTTTGTCTACAATCCTCCCTCTATCGCTGGGTGTTTGACCCAAAGTGCCTGTGCCAGCTCTTTCAATCCAGTCAGAAAAATAATAGAGCGAGTAGACTTGCCACTCTTCCCTCCTCTGTTCCCTTGCGAGACATAAAGCACCCTTCACCCATTTCCTCCAGCTTCTCTTCCTCACTTCCACACCTCTCCCAAAGCCCCACAAGGGCCCTACACACAGCACCCTGAAATATAGACTGGTGTAATGGCCCACTAAATTAACTCCTTGTAAGCGTGGTTTAGGAATGGCTGTAATTAGCATATAATAGGTGTGGGAGAGGAGGTAAAGGGCCAAGCCTGCCCTGGGGGCCCTGAGGCTGGGGCTGCGGCCCTCTCTTGTCTCCATCTCTAATAGCGCCGCAAAGTTCAGCCTTATAAACATGTCAGTGAGACGCGTGATTAAACGGCACGGTCATTAGATAATGGATCCTGTACCTGTGGGCTGCCTATCACTCTCCCGTCAGGCCAGCTCAGCGCTACCTTGGCTCAGGCCGTAACATGCAAATACGCACAGGCACACGTATGACATCGCTGTGTCTTCTTTTATTCTGATAACTGGCCACCAAAAGAAATTCCACCTGCAGGAGAAATTAAGTAAGACTGAGGAGAGAGAGAGAGACAGACAGACAGAGAGAGACAAAGAGAGAACAACCCCAGTGCAGAGCAGCACCCTGACTGATGTAGTTCCAATAATTGCAAGGCCCCGCTTCCTCATCCAAGTGCCTTTTACTTATTTAAACTGTTTGCTTTAAGCGCCACTGAAGCCAATTAGGGGAGGCATAATTCAATGGGGCAGGGAATGAAGGGAGTAGGAGTGCTGAGGGAAGGAGGAGGGGAGAGAAAAGAAGAGAGGATGCAGCTTTTCAGCAGGTCCTTCATCATTTTCCCGCTCTGTCCTCTTTCTTGCACTTTCACTCAGACGATCAGATTTACGAGAAGCCTTTTACACCTTGATTTAGGGCCGATACGATTCCTGGAGTAACTGGATTGCTAAAAATGATTTGCATTAAAGCTTAATTTAATCCATATAACTATATACAGCACACTGTGTTTTGCATGGATGATTATTACTGTCGCACAACGCACTTTGGAAGAAAGAGAAAATTGCACGAAGCAAAGAGAGAGGCTTGACAAAACGTCAGTGTCCAAAGTTTGCAATCAAGCTGAAACAGATCAAAAACTCTGTACACTGTGTCTATTGTGAAACTAAACCAGCCTACCACAATAGAACAGCGTCAATGCCTCAATCTGAAAAGCTAGCTTGTTAGCATCTGCAAGTCACTGTTTTTTCATGGGGAAAAAAAAGAAATCACTAGAAAAACATCAATCATCTGATCACATGCTGCTTCCAGCTCCGCAGCATCAATACATAATTGGGAGAACTCAAGTTAAGGCTATTTTAATGGTCTTCAATCTGACTCATAATGAACTAGTTAGCTTTTTCACAGTCAGGACCAACTCTGCTGTGAAGAGTACAAGAAGATGCTGTAGTAATATTACATAAACAAGCACTTTTTATTTCCTTTCTGTGGCAGCAAACACAACACGCAGCCTTTCAGCAACTATTAGTTGAGTAAAGTGACATAACTTTCCCTCACGCACCAGCTAGACTTTAGCAGTAAGGATGTGGGTGTGCTAACCAAAGGTGGAGGAAGGATCAAATCCTTAAGCAAAAGTATTAATAAAAAAATCCACTACCAGTAGAGTGGGGGTGCAACAGAAGCCTATCCCAAGCCGTACCTAATAATGGCTTAAATAACTTTAAGCTATAATATAATTCAAACAAGTGAGTTCTATAAAAAAATTCTCCCCTCGTACAGTTGCCATGAACAGGGAATTTAGATATAGCGATCAAAAACGTTTTTTTTTGTTTTTTTTCTAGGCTGTAAACATGTTTATTTCTGCTGTAAAGTTAGGCATTTTAATATGGGGCCTTATGGAGATTGATCACTGCAGTCTTTGGTACTTCTGTGTTGGCTCCATTTGCCTCTTGAGATAAACTGGTGTTACTTAACTTAGAATAATAACTGATCCAAAAGTAATAGCTAACTTTAAATAGATTATGACAGGAAGAGAGGATAAGGAGTTGTAGTGTTTTTGTGAAAATTGAACTTGCACTTGATGTTAAATGAACTGCAAGTGACTATAACCTAACAATTATTCTGATAGGACGTTGAACGGCATTCACTTAAGTTTCTAGTACGCTTTTCAATCTGGTCTCCCACTCTCTTTTAATTTTTGGATGGATACTTGGCCAGTGAACCAAGGCCTTGTTTTTCTGTCAAGACACACTTCCCCGAGAAGACCTGCTAGACTTGCACAAACAAGGATTTACAAATGCCATTAAAGATAATGGTATTGCTCATGTTAACGAGCCATCAGTTATACATTCATACACGAATGAACACACTAACCCGCACGCTTACACACAAGCCTGTATCCTAATAAAGCTTGCCTCTGTTACAGCCCAAAAGTTGTAATGTAACACGACTTACACCAACACTGCTGGGGTAAAGACAGCAATACCAGAAACAGTTATGAGTGGATATGTGCATTTATATAAACATGGAGGAAAGAGCTGTAAAGACAAAAGCTGGTCCACTTGGTCTTGAATCTTTTATTTATATTTCAACTTAAAGATCTAAGTAACTGCAGCGGCAGAAAGACAATTCTTAGCGAGGAAGAATAACATTAACAAAAGCAACAACAGTTCACAGCAGTGTGGGAACCAGTAGATGAACTATTGGTTACGGTACAGCACTCAAGATCAAGGTGGGACAGAGAATGAGAAACCACATCCAATCATTCCATCACATTCTTATTCATATCTATCCGCTTTAGACATTTATCCATTCTTTGGCGGGTTTCAGATTAATAAGAGCTAAAGCTGGTGGAGCAACGCGGGCTGGCCCAGACTTTCACTCATTCTAACAGCCGTTTAATAAATGTGATTGCAAATGGAACTTGTCACTTGCACTGGGGAGAGCTGGCCAGTCAATACCTCAGCTGGCAGGTGCCTGGGGTCACATATAAGTCAGCAAGTGATGGATATGTATCCAATAATTGATGTAGGGCAGCAGTTATTGTCAGTTTGGCTCCTGCCTCTATTGCTTATTAAAAGCTGTTGGCCTTAAGTACCAGCCAGCCAATTACTGAGGAAGCGAGGTGACTGTTTAGGAGCCTAGACCCTTAGGCTCTCTGTAGAGAAAAGAAATGAACTGGTCTATTGTTTTAGTGCGTGCTTGCCTCTGTGTGTGTGTTTGTACTGTACATGTGTGCATACATGTGTGTGTTTCATCAAAAATCACGAGCGTTTATTTTTTCAGTGTGAACTTCCTCTATTTTTTTTGTGAGACTCTGTTTCATTGTTCTACCAAAGTGGTTTCCTCAAATGTACATTTACTGTAATACAGCGCACATTAATCTGATGTGTGAACTCCTGCCTCTCATCAGGTCAAAATAGAGCCATTCTCCCTCTCTATTGTTGTTTTTGACCTTGCAGGTTATGTCATAGCCTGAGAAATGTAGAACGTAGCAAACAGCGCCACTGCACATTGACTTCTTGACCTCACCTTGCACTGCTTTGTTATTAATGAACTGGCAAGTTTCCTGCAGTCCATCTATCTTGGTTCAAGGTTAACTCATCCGGAGATGAACTTGTTTGTACTGTTGTCCATATCTCAGGGCAGAGCGGGAATCTCCACAATTAGACCCATACAGGTCACGGTGGACTCTTGTGTGGGCGACAGTTAGTGTGACGCTCTGGTCAAATGAGCACAGTCCAGCACAAAATACGGTAGCACCAATGCTATTGCAGCCAGCTTACCACGACAGCATATCTCCCTAACACAATCTCCCTGCTCTATGCTCAGCAGGGAGAAAGCAGAATGAGCCGTGATAATGCTCATCGCCGCAGGCCCTAACCCTAAGACTGTGGGGAGAGAGGGAGGGGAAACTTTGGATGTGACCGTGGCGTGTAGTAATTGTAAAACTCAGAAAGAGCTGCTGAAGCAGAATTCTGACATGTAGCGCTGCTTTTCAGTTCTGATCAAAGGGTCCACCAGAGCAGCAGCTGATAACCCAATCAATTCACTCCTTTTGTTTTTCGCTGAATGATGCACGTTTAGCACTAACCTCCAGGCAAAGAATGAAGGAAAGAAAAGGAGGTAAGGCTGGGGAGGGTGGGGGGAAAAAAGGGTGGTGAGCAGAGAAGGTAAGAAGGGGGAAGGCAAAGAAGATATTGAGGTAAGAGGAAGAGGATGTAAAAGCTACACTTTCGAGGGAAAAGTCAAAAAAGTGAAAGGGGGAAAAAATTAAATAAACTTAGCAGATTGTTGGTGAGTTTGATGGATCTATAGAAAGGTATTAAGAGGTGCTGCGGGAGATGTGACGTGCATAGGAGCCGATTAGAATATGAAATGTTTTAGCAGAGAATGGAGTAAAAAGGCTGGGAGATGGAGGGGAGATTAAAAAATTACCTGTCTACTGCTCTCGTCCTTCAGGAGCCAGGCAGACTGTGAGCCCGCAGCCTATAGAAGACAATCAGTAACAGACTAAGAGGAGGGAGAGTGTGTGTGTGTGTGTGTGGTTGTGTGTGTGTTTGTGTGGATGAGAAAGAGATAGAAAAAGACAAGGAGAGACGTACAGAAAAAGAGAAAGACAGATGCTTCTGTAAAGGTGGGTGGTCATAAAGATGGAATGAGAGTAAGAGAGGAGCCAATCATTATAGTTTGCAATGAAAAAGAGCCTTCTTAGACACCAATCAATCAATTGGTCAGACAATCAATCAGTCTGTATTTAGGAGGCACAGACAGGATGGCAGAGAGGGGGAGAGACACACGAAGAGGTAAAAAACAGACACACAGCTTCTGGGAATCAGACTTACTGGGTATTGATAGGGATGAAGCACACATCACAACGAAAAAACATCCCACAATATCTGGTGCTCTGAAATTATTCAAGACTGTAGACTGGCACCGAGTTTTGGCCCTCGCAACAACTGCAAACCGGATTTGTCCAGCCCACTCTGGCCACGCTTATGTAATGTGAAGACCCGCCAAGATTATGACAACGATCACAGGCAAAAATCCCTGAAAGATAGAGTCAAAAAGAAAGTAAAACACAACAAAAGTCATTTGCAAGTCATTTTTCAAAGCTGCACTGAGTGATTTTTTTTTTGGTCAAAATATATGTAATGTAAAAGGGGGTCTGTCATAATGACTAACCCAGACAGAATTCTCACCTGCAGTTTCTCTACAAACTGTTTTAACATCTTTCAGCTCACTTTTGCTGTGACTGCTTTAGTTCAGCTTCACCACTTTCATCAAGCTTGTTTTCAGCCATAGAAGGTGGCTGTTTTCAGCTGGCAAAACAGCTGTAACCTGACAACAGAATCTCGATGGTGAAGATAGTGAAGCA
Organism: Morone saxatilis; assembly: GCF_004916995.1. Classification (NCBI taxonomy): domain Eukaryota; kingdom Metazoa; phylum Chordata; class Actinopteri; family Moronidae; genus Morone; species Morone saxatilis. The sequence goes on along the minus strand of NW_023339707.1, from coordinate 15,601,727 downwards.
TTTAGCAGCTTAAGAGCCAGATATTTCCCAGAGGGGTTAGTAGAGACCGAAAATATAGCGGAAGGAGAGTGAATATTGGACTTCATCAGGTGGACACAAACACAACACTTTCGCCATAACGTCAACGACATACTGCTGCCTCCACCTGGGCAAAAAACAACAAAACAATATAATAATAAACAATAATGTTGCTTTAAAAATATAATTTGTACAGGTATTGTTTGGAAAATGGGGTGTCCTGAAAATAAATAAATAAATCATCAATTTAAAACAAGAAAAAAAACATTTAGGAAGTAAAAGATCCTGAAATCCTGAAATCAGGATAGCCTCGTAGATAAACGTATATTTTAACAAGGGACTTAAAAGAGAAACTAACTCAGCTGACCTGATTTCCTCAGGCAGATTGTTCCCAGAGCCTCGGGGCCCCGACTGCAAACCCTCTCTCCCCTTTCGTTTTCAGCCGGGCCACTGGGGACAAAAGACCTCTGCCCAAGGGTCTCAAGGTACGAGCCGGTGTGTAAGGTATTAAAAGGTCTGAAAAATAGCAGTGGGAGAGACCATGTAGAGCCTTAAAAGTAATCAGTAAAATCTTAAAATCAATTCTGAAACATACTGTGAGCCAGTGCTAAAACAGGAGTGCTGCGTGTCATCCCCTCTCTATCTCTTCCCTTTTCCTGTCACTCCTCAGCTGTCACTATCAATCAGGCAATAAAAGCCCAAAGAATATTTAAAAAGGTACTGTTTGGAAAATTAAACCATATATAAAATTCAGAATTATACATCAGAACACCAGAAGTTTAGTGCCAGGGGCCTTATAGTCTCACCAATATGTTATTAGCCCCGTTAAGTGATTTTTATTTTCTTCTTGTTCTTTCTAAACATTCAATATCAAGCAGATCAGACACACTAATTAGGCTTAAAAGCAATCATATGAAGTGCAAGCATAATACTTAACTAAGTTAGGCGCTCAATTTTTTTTTTCGGGTTAGGTACCAAAAAACGGTGCCATATACAACCAGTATCTACTGTCTTAATTTCTCCAATACTGACACCAGAACCATTACCGTTGGAGCTTACTAGTTTAATACCGTTTAATACCGGGTCTCTGTACCTTGTTTCAGTACCAAAGTTGTCTATTGGAATAGTTGTCCTCTGGTGGCGACATTATAGGTAACAGAGGTATCAGCGTACACACAGTGCTAGCAACACTCTTTCTACGTGCCTACCGCTAGCTAGTAGCTACCTTAAACACGGTTAAAATAATGTGTGTAAAGGGGAAAAAACATGGCAATGGACGGGGTACACATGAAAGCGGGGGGGGCATAGTGTTCAATTTCAAGCTTAAAGTTGCCATAGCGTTCTTTAATGTCTTCAACCGTATCATTTCAGGCCTTGTTTAGGTAGCGGTTTTAAAAGTATCGTTTAGCACTGGTATCTGAAAAAACCCAAACGATACCCAACACTGGTTTTTCTGCAGAATTAGACAACACAATTAAACCACTTGGAAGCAGCTCTTGGCAAGCCATTCATGGTGTAATCTGTGTTTGAACTGCACAATATGCTTATAAAATATTCAGCAGGACAATAAATAAAACAATACGGTGTACTGTATTGGCTGGCATATTTGAGGAGTTTGTAATTTCACAAGCAAAAAAAAGAACTTGGCGTCGGTATTACATCCACGTGTGGTAGATATTGAGCAATGTTAATCAGATCCCGCCTGTCCTGGTTGACAATGATACATTAAGTCCATTCAGCACAGTCGAAGTGGAATAAAAGCAACGCATTTCACACCAACTTTAAGAAGAGAATACTTTAAGAATAAGCAGCTGCAGAAGGTGAAAATGTGCATACCCCTGTGACGAAGACACCGGCCACAACCCGCAACATCCCAGTTCAACTCTGGCCAGGGACCTTTGTTGCATCTCTCCCTCCGTGATGAAATGAGAATACAATGAGGTGTTAAGAAATCGCACAAGGAAGAAGTGTGTGTATCCACATGTCTCCACTTCCCAGAAAGTCTCCTGTGTGTATTCCAGCACCCTCCTGCGTGGTGCTGGCCTGCCCTGACGGATGGGGATTAAAAGACGCTAATGTGCACGCAGGGGCTGCTGACCTTCCACAGAGATTGACTTTACACCAGTGGAAATGGAAGCCAGTAAATCAGCAGGCGGCTGTGGCGCTCGTCCCAGCGCATCACTCCCTCTGACACTGTCAGTCCAGACAAGAGCACATTAATCACAAACATAGGCCCAAACACTGTGCTGTAGGTATGACAGTGGCCCGTCCATGTATCCATTCGGGCACCGACTTTAACACACACATCATATACAAATGATGAAATGGACGAGCATTCATGGATGCCCAAAAGCACAGCCTGACAATCTCCAACATCTCTTAATACATACTATTAGGACCACACTGTTACTATTTTCTAGGTAAGGGTATTTTTTTTACTTTCCTTTGCTACATTTATAGTGCTGGGATTTTAATCTACATGCCTTGCTAATGGTGTGTTATCTTTGCAAACAGAGGACTGCAATCTGTTAGTTTCTGCTTTTTGGTTTTTATCTGTGTGCAGGGACGAGTCTTTTGTTTGTAGTCTCTGGCAGCCAGGCCTGGTTAGGGAAGAGGAACATCTGTGATAAATTTCATATCAAACCAAATGAGCTCTGGCACAGCAGAGGGCCCATGACAAACTTCCTGCATGTGCTAATACGAGGGTGGATCTGGAGCGCAAGCCTGGCATACACACGTTTAGACACCTTAACACGCATGTGTACGCATGCATGGCCAAACGCCCAGGTGCACAGACAGACAGAAACATCCTGTGATAGGTATGTTTCAAAAGAATAAGAGCCAACCACAAATAAACACGAGTTTAATGTAAGTGTAAATGGATAGAGAGAAGAGGGACATGAAAGCACCATTTCTTTTAGGTCAAACTATCGACACTGGCAAAGATAAACACAGATAGAAAGTGTATTCAGTGCACTGCTCTCCAGGCAGTGTTGGGAGTATTATCAGCAGTGGAGTTGTTTCGCAGGGGTAGTTGTTAGAACTCATTCAGTCTTATTGACCAGTAAAGGGCCCCACTGAGACTGGAGTCCCTTTATGGACTGACCCTCAGCATTTCACCAAACATAGGCCAGAAGCTAGTGAGGGCCAGGGGGGCATTAACCCTCCCACAGGTCAGGGCCCTGACGCACTACAGCCTGCCAAAGCCCACTCCCAAGCCCAAGTGTGGCCCACTCCACTCAATACCCTTTTAATTGCATTGAGATGGTTTGCGACCTATCGATTAATACGTGTATTTATGTCATCCCGGGCCCAGAGGCTACATTGTATTTCTGTGTGGCATATTCATTTATTTACCTATCTGTCCCGCCCCTCATGCATCATCCATATATCTATCCATCTCTCCTCCGAGAGCACTTCAATTCAAGGGCTCCCATAATTACTGCAGCCCTATAATTGAGTGCTTTGATTTAGGATTTTTCTGTTCCCTCTCCCCTGCCACTGCCATCACTCGCTCCACGCCTCTCCCAATGAAAGACAGAGGGATGAGATATGGAAATAGAAAAATGGGAGATGGAGAGTAGAAGATACCCCCCACCCCACCCTCACACACACACACACACACACACTCACACACACTCTCTCTCTCTCTCTCTCTCTCTTATCAGAATCTACTGTTTCTGTCATCCAAAGGGGGGAGGGGTAAGTTGATAATTACTGAGGGAGATTCATGCAAATCGATGCCAAATTAAAGCATTATAAAGGCTTTTATCAGCTTTTCTTTTCCAAATTGAAGACGATAAAAACCCATTTGAGAGGCGGGAGAAATGGCCCCCATCCCTTCATTTAAAAAAGAGAGAATTGTAATTATGTTAACACCAATAGAATTCAAAACCCCCTTTCTTAACGCACTTACTCATTCATAATTAATTAATTTCTCACAAAACTAGGCAGGAAGAACAATGCCGTCCAGCGTCTCCTCTCCTCTCCCCTCTCCCTATTTTCAGAAGAATAAGGGGGAGTGCAGCAGATATTGTTGAGTATTGTGACAGAGGGCTCATTTCCATACCTATCCTTACACTAGGATTCTCTGTTTCCTTAGCTTGGGCTCTATCTGCCTCGGGGCAGCAATAAAAGTGGCTCTGTTTTAGAAACAAAGGTGGGTGGACAAGGACGGGATGGTGCATCTGGAGCTATGCGAGGCCTACAGAGACACAGAGAGCGAAACGGAGAGAAAGGAAGACAGAGAGAAACAGAGACAGACAAAATTAGAAGAGATGTCCTTGACCAGATATTTCCTTACACCAATATGACAGAAAAAAAGAAGCATGTTATTTTTCCATTCACACAGCCAACAGACCTCAACTCAGGGTCCGTTACTAAAACATGGAGTTCCCTGTGTGTACGTCATGGCCAGTTAGTCCATACGAGCTTTGTAGTTCAAGGCTGTGAGTTTAAGGAGAAACAGCTCTTCTGAGTACGAGAAACAGATAGCTACAACACAGACACCACAGAGATAAGGCCTCGCAGGGAGAGCGATTGAGAGCACGACTGCCTGACAGACAGTCACCTCAGGGCTGTCTCGTCTGATCTATTAGACATTCAGCACTTCAGTTACAATACGTTCAACGGCATCAGCCAGGCTCCTGCTCGCCTCCCCCCACCTGAACGCTGTGACAGGACAGACCAAACACATATGTGGAGGTGTAGACTGGGTGGTGGGGGTGCAGAGAGATAACCTGTCACTCCACAGCGTCTTTACACGTAACACATGGTCGGCACGTGTACATACATCAACCTTTGCACCGTAGCCAACCTGTGTGTGTGTGTGTGATGTGTGAATGTCTGAGATCTTAACTATTGCACCCTGTGTCACTCACACATCAAACACACAAAAACACAATATTCAGACTATCGAAAGGTAAGGATAAAATACTCATTTCTTAGAAAAAGAATTTGTGTGTTTTTTATGTTTTTCTAGCTACCTTTCTATCTGTTCATAGGTGAGAACGCTGTCGTTCACACTGACACACACACACAGCTGCGGGGGTTTGGCCGAGCTGTTGCTGTCTGCGTTTTTTGCTGTTTATGACCTTATTTGGCCTGTGTTTGGTGGGGTCAGCAGCGCCAGCCAGAAGTCACTACGCTGCTAATCCAGGCTAATGTGCTGTTGACAACAGCCCAATTACACAGAACTCCTGCTGAGAGGAGAGAGAGGAGCAAGAGGAGGGGCTGAGGACAGAGGGTAGGAGCGATGAGGAGTGAAGAGAAGGGGCACGGAGAACAAAACAGAAGGAAGATGCCAAGAGAGCATATGAGACAAAGGCAGGGAAAAAGTAAGAGAAATACAATACACATCAAAAGGGAGGTAAGGGGAGATTGAACATGTGTGCATGTATGTTTGTGCACATGTGGTTTAGTGGCGAGGTGTGGTGCTGTGCAAACACAAGCCTGCTGGGCAGCAAGACAGAGGGAGACTTGGTGAGGCAGTGGAGCTGCAGGGAGCCTCATTACACCCAGCAGGAGCCTCACTCTGCCTCATCACTTCTGGCTGTATTGGGAACAACCACTGCTTAATACTGT
>NW_023339707.1:15595791-15596090 GCF_004916995.1 Morone saxatilis | reverse complement strand
ACACACACACACACACAGCACCAGATAGTATAAGCACAATCAAGCTGTCCAGCTCACAGCTGAGCATCAGTTATGTAAACTGCATCTGTGACGGACAAAAACACATTCCTAACTTATAACTCAAATCCTCTATGTACTGTCATCATTCATTACCTTAAAGACATGAAACATGCAGGAACACACATTCTACGTCTTTCTTGCACTATACTGAGCTACAAATGGGTGATCAATTAGGAATTAGTAGAAAACATAATCCATGCAAATGCCATGGGGGGTCATTTAAAGGAATAGTTCAACAT
>NW_023339707.1:15594101-15595742 GCF_004916995.1 Morone saxatilis | reverse complement strand
CAAGTAAAACTACTGGTGTTAAAAAATGCTTTAGGCTAATTTTGCTTGAGTATTAGTTACGTTTTAACCAGTACATTGATGTTTAATGTATCAATAGCAGGCCTTTAATCGAGGGGGGAGGTCCATGTAGGAATAGTGTCTGTTAAAAGCATAGGCAAGGGCCTAATCTGTCTCCATTTGGTTTCTTTTTTTACAAATCTTGTTCTGGTCAGTGTGGTCGCTGTAGCATGAAAGGCTAAAAAATGTAAAATGAATAAAAATGCAGATGAACGGTTTAGATGTAATTCAAATTGTAGGCCTACTCAGTAGAAAATTAAGATTTCAAAAGTAGCAAAGTAGATTAGATAGTGTAATGCATACTTAAGTAAGAGTACAATTACAGGCTTGAAAAATCACTCGTGAAAGTACCGAAACAATTGCATAATGGTTTTTATGATGACAAGCATGCCCAGTTTCCCAATTACACCACTGAAAATGAACTGAAACCTAATTCAGTCAACAGAATTTCACTCAGTGGAGAAAGTGACGGCTTTTACTGTAAATCAGTTCCTCTTCCCTAACTCAATCATTGGGATTCAGTTACAGTTATTGCAACTCTGCATCACGGTGTAGGAAATTACTACTTTAAAAAACTGTATTTTCCCTGTTGTGAAGTATTTGTATGCTCTGTATACATGGAAAACATATGGGTGAGATGTTAAATGCTAATGGGAGAATGCTGAATGAAATCAATAAAAGTTAATTAAAATATATATATATATATATATATATTTTACACTATATTGGTTAAATTTAGTATGCAAAGTACTAAATATGTAGCCTGTTCATATCACAGACCAACTAACCAACTGAGCAGGTTTGGCCACCATAGGATGCATATTTCATAATTTAGCGGAATCAGATCATTTAATATATAATTTATATTGTTTCTAAGAGATTATCAGCTTGACAGATTCGCTCGCGGAAAAAATAGAACAGACACCGAAACAGCATCGCTCCAGAGAGTTGAGCTGATCGTGGGCAACTCTTTCTGTTTCTGTTTTGCAGTATGTTTTATAAATCGGCCAAAAAAACACATTTTGGATTTTTATCTCCTGTGATGCCATTTCCATAGCCGCAGGTGAGCCACGTGTGGACAAGTCTTGTTCGATCTTCTTCACTCACGGTAAAAATCGTATTAAAAAAAACTTCCACGCCAATGACATGATTTAGCGTGTGTGTGGCCTTATCAGTAGTTGGTCATTGTCTGTGTCGCTGTGCACATGAACCATCACAACATGTGTGTAACATTTGCCCGGCTATATAGGAAACCCCAGGTGATAAATGTGTCTTCTCCAATAAATGTGCCAGTGACATCTGCTTAAACTAATAATACTTTCTAATCAAATTAGTCGACCGATATGGGTTTTTCAGTGGTCGATGCCGGTATTTAGAAGGCAGGGCTGCAGATGGCCGACATACGTAATGACTATATCAAAACAAAGAAAAGTCTAAATGGGAAATTTAGGCATATGGTTACAGAGAGGTATAGTAGCAACCTTTTTACCACCTTCCCAAAACTTACAAGGTGGAGCGCTAACATCATTCCACAGCAGCCACGCTGAGTCTGCCTGCAGATGTGTCTGAAGACATTTTTTGTTT
>NW_023339707.1:15581054-15594077 GCF_004916995.1 Morone saxatilis | reverse complement strand
TCTGCCTCGTGAACACAGAAATCGGCCAATGGCGATTATCTCACATTGCCAGATAACTGGCCCAAATAATCGGCCAACCGATTACATACACATACAACACACCACCATACAGGAAGGGGGAGCTCACTAAAAGAACTAGAAGCTTGGAGAGGTAACTTACAAGCAATAGCTGAAATACAGGATGTATAAATGCACTTCAAACTCACAAATGACCACACATATGAGTGTGCGCATGCAGACACACCCAGGCACACACACAAAGTCAAAACAAAGCTCATCAGCCCACCAACAACAGCCCTCCTCAGGGCCACAAATAAAGGAACATAAATCAGCACTGGCAGGAAAATGAGGCTTGAGGAAATGGAGAGAATGAAAGGCAGGCGCAAGAGAATGGGAAAGAGGGGAGGACAGTGTAAAAAAGAATGATAGTGGATAAAACAGGCAGGAAATACAGAGAGGAAGTAGGATAAGCTTTAAGGAAAGACGAGGTGAAAGGAGGGAGCGGTGAGACTGAGGTAAGGGCGAGGAGGAGCAAGAGAGCATCTGAGAGAGAAAGAATTAAATAAAAATGCAATAAAGCAGCCGGTGTGAAATCAATCTGCTTAGAGTTTTGTTTAATAAAAATTCATGAAGGGCTGGTGGCCGAGAGCTCATGAGAAATATTGGTGGCAATGTGGGGGACGCCAGACTTGGAGAGGAGGATAAAAGAGAGAGGGGGGTTGCTCATGTCTCTGTTGATCGTGTGAGTGTGTGTGTGTGTTTGCTTTTGCCTGTTTATCTGTGTGTTTGTTTTGACATCAGTGTGAGTTACAGGGCTGCAGTGAGTCCGTGAGAGAGGGGACAAAGAAGAAACGTATTGAAGGTCTTCATAATAACAGCCTTCCTACAGTGGAGAGAAGGAAAGGACCTGGGCTGTAAGTCATGGTGTCTGCCTCCATGTCTGGGTGGGTGTGTGTGTGTGTGTGTGTCGGCACACATCTTTGTCTCTGACTCCTGCTTTCTCTCTCCTACTTTCTCGTCAAGGCCTCAGAGTGTGAGGCATGGCAGGGTTATACTAACGCGGTGTAAATCTCAGTCTTGCACAGCAGACAAGTCCAGGTTGGTCAGTAGTTTATGTGCCATCTCAGAGGCTGCTGCCAGACGTCTGCAAGCCACCAGCACTCACGCTCAGTGTCCATCTATTGGCCAGACCCTGGTTGGTAGCACTGTTATTAAACTGTTTTTTATATTTATGACAAAATACTAATGGTCATAGAGTCAATAAAAACAAGGTGTGGGATGAATATCTTTCTTTTGCACACACACATACACATACGCAACACTTGCCTAAAAATGTTTTTCTGTATTTTCTATATGCTTATGCAACCCAAACAATTATTTGAGAGTGACAAAATGTAGAAACATTGTACACTGTAAATCATACAATTCAAATACCAGAGATATGTTCTTACTAGAAATATTTCAGGCTGTAAATAACAATAACAATATTTTCACATCAGTTAATTGATGATTATTTCATTGATTCGTCTATAAACTGTCAGAAAATAATGAAAGTTGTCCACTATTATTTCCCAAGATGATGTATTCAAACAATCCCAAATCAAAAAGAAAGGCAGACAATCATTACACTTCCTGGGCTTTAAATATCCAACAGCTTAAAAAAATGCTGGTTACACACATAGTGGTACTGATCCTCTTATCTAACTCTCTGCTAGATAGTAAATAAACGTATTTAAAACTTAAACTATTCCTTTAAGAATCAAAATGTATCCTTGACTATTTTATCTTAGATGCCACTACAAATGCACTAAATATAATTTATTGCAATTTGATTTTTTTTTTATTTTTTCTTTGATTCAAGCTTGTTTTGCTCAGAAGTTCTGAACCAATGCATAATAAAATAACTTGATAGCACAACAAAATGTGCCAAAGGTCACACAGGGAGAACAATTCTGCAAAGCACTGTAGACAGGATCCAGCTGCAGGGAAGCTCTTCATGTCCCCATCCTCTAAAGGTCTTTCACCACAAAATAAACACACACACACACACTTACACGCAGAGTTCATGCATTATTTCATCATCCCTTGCACCACTTTATTATCCAGCTGCCATTACAAGCAGTGGTACAGAGCTGTTGACTTTTACTGTTAACATGTATTGTACTGTAAATTGCTTTGACTAAGAATGCTGTCAGAATCCGTGCAGTCTAATCTAATGACACAACAACACATTCTGCAGAATTTCCAGGACCATTTACATTTAACTGAGGCTGAAACAGGCTGCAAGCAGGGTCTGAAGGTCAGATAGCAGGGGGTCAGAGGTCAGGATACAGTAGTGATTTAGTATCTATAGTCATGAGACGTAAGGGTCAGGGCCAAGACAATTTAGATAACAACTCTTTATCTGGGTCCCCTTCCTTCCTTTATTTCCTCCTTTCTTTCGACAGAAGGTAGAGCTAGAGGTTAGAAAGTAAAAGTCATGTCTTGAACTTCCTGTTCTTAACCACTGCTTTTGGGCAAGGCATGCAAAGAACTGTGCTTTTAAATCAGAAGTTATTTTAAATTTTAAAAATTTTATTTGTTTAGAAATGTTATATAAAATTTGACAGCAAAGCAAAGTCCCTGTTCTCTTCAACTCCCTTTAGTTTAGAGGCACAAACAGCTCGTCCTCCACAAGGCCAGACTGTGCTGCTGGCACACTTACTTTGCACCATGAGTCACGTTACGGTAAGACGTGATGGATATCAGACACTTGAGCTCAGCTTGAGGGTCCAACTGCCTCCAAAAAGAAAGTAAAGGCTTAGTAGTGCATAATAAAATCAAGTTAAGGGTCCCACCCACGATCTTGGATAAAAGCTCAAGGTCAAACCAGGAGCTGACTACTGAGAATTTCAGAATTTTGGAAACAACACCAGAGCTCTGGGAAACTTTCTCTTCCTCTCTACCTTTGCTTTAGGAAGGCACCGTATTAACAAACAAAACAGTCTCAGAAACTTTGGGGAAATATTCATGAACAAGGTTTCTGGTTAGATTACACAAAACGCAGTTCAAGGTTGAGGATTTAGTCAGACTTAGAAACTGAAACAACTTGTTTAAGATTTGACAATGACTGAACAGAGGAAAAAACTAAATAAAAAAGAAATCCTTCCATAACGTGGGAGCTGATCCAAGGTTGCAGGAGTTGAAGTCAAATACTTCCATCCACCTCCCCAGTTCCATGTCATTATTTTCCACTGCATCCACTGCACTCTATCAGCGTTAAACTACTGCCTGTGTTTGTTTCTAGTTGCACCTCTGCACATTTCATTCAAGGTGGGAAAACGTTTTTTTTTTTTACACTTTTGGTGCAGAGCTCTTTTGTATCTGAAGACATTAATTTGAGGCATGTCTATAGGGGACATGTGCCAAGGGTTGTGTGGTCTGATATCTGCAGTATGCACACACTACATTTTGGAGCCTTTATTAGCTGAGGTGTTCCTCTTCCTCTTCTCTACTTGCCCCCCCGCCACTGCCCCATGCATGCCTCCCATATAACTTTGTCCTGTCTCTTGTTACCGCCTGGCTCACTCTCTGTCGCCTGCACACTCCTTCCTTCCTGTCCTATTGTCAGAGAAGTCTGGGGGAATCCCTGCACTCGGATGTGAGGCCCTCTGAATCCACGTGATCTCTGATGTCCTCACCCCTCCTCACCCTGTCCAATTTTCTAAGGAGCCTACAGGTGAGGGACAGGACACGCTTTCCTGCCCCTGTCAGAAACAAAATGAAATGGTGCATACCTACATATGCTTAATTACACACAGAAACCACATGGTACGATTATAGGAAAAACAGGTCCAAGGAAGAAAAATACAGAGAAAAAAGGATGAGAGACATAATGAGAGGCTTAGAAAATAGTATCAGCGCCACAAAAAAATAAAGGGCGAAAAAGCTAAAGCGAAAAGCTAAAGGAAGAGCGGTGTGGGGAGAGAGATAAATGCAGAGGGTAGACAAGGCCTAATGAAGGCAAGAGGTTGCTCCTTGACAGCTGTAATGAATAACATTCAATACTATTAATTGGTACAATCGCTGTTCATTTAGCGAAATCACTAGCAGGGCTACAAGAGAGTGGAGCCCAGCATCACAGTCACACTTAACTGAGCACCTTACTCCCCCTTCCCTTCTTTTTTCTTTACATCCTTTCCTCCACCGTGTCCCTCGTTTTTTCTTCTCATTACAGAGGACATACCAACCAGCGTGCTGTTTTTTTTCCTCTCTTCCTCTTGTTTCCCCCCCAAAATTATTCATTAACCAACTCACTGTCCCACCTCCGTCCCACTTTCTCTGTCTCCACCAGCTGTTAAGGACAGTGTGTAGGCCATTGGTAGTGATGCACTGATAGCAGGAGGGTAATTGTCTCAGACCATAATGTGTGGTGGTTTAACATCGAACGGGACTGCTGAGCTTCCCCTGCTGCTTCCGGAGTCTACCTGAGACGGGGATCTTCTGCACATATTTGTACTGTTATATTAAAGTATGGGAATGAATAGAGAAAAGAAAGTACAAATGGATTCAAGTTTGTTTCACCACCCAAATTATTTTAATAGTTTTGTGAACCCCCACCCCCCCATTTGCCTCATTTTGGCAGGGCTAACTTTAAGAGCATAAGGAGAAGGAAAGCGACCCCCTCCTTCCACCTGGGCAATTAAAGTGGGAGCCAATTAAAATGAGTGTAATAGTCCCTGCCGGGTAAGTTGTTAAACAAGATGGGGGTTATTGTCCTTGGAGGAAATGGCCCAGAACTCAAGACATCTTTGCTCTTCTGTTCGGTACACCTGCCCCTCCTGCTCCATACTCCTCCTGTCCAAACTTTGCTACTTCCATAAAGATGAGGCTCTTTTTTAAAACCACAAAAAGGCGCATACTTCTGATATCTTTTGATATCTCCCTGATTTTGAGTCTTCAACGGGAAAAAAGAAACTAGTCTAAGAAATTCAGGTGATAAAAAATGAAAACCGACAGGAGAGGAAGAGGCTCCACAATGGTTCAATGGATAACAGGGTTGAATTTCCACCTCCAACGCAGGCCAATTTCACCCATGTGTGTATGTGAATGTGCGTAGAGATTACAGGAAGGCCCATCCCTAGCTTCCTCTGCTGCCCAGCGCTCCAAACAGTTTCTACTTAATGACACTTACGTAAACAGGAATTGTGGGAAACACATCTGCATTATAAGCCTTAGTTTACTTAGAAGTCCAAAGGTGATACATAATAAAAAGTGGATGTGACAATAATGAGCAATAGAAAAATAACAATTTTATCATACATAACAAGTGTGTTATGGCTGTTTTGCATGGCACCGCTGTGGCAGATGATTTTTTCTCTGGCTAGGTGTGACACTGCATGAGCATGTGTGAATAGATCACTCTCATACTTTAATGTCTCAATCTCAGGAGATTAAGAGCCTAATCAAGCCAGCGTCTGCCCTAATGGGGGGAAATTGAAAGATAGATATGGTACTTTACACAGCTGATTAACCAGCAGCCTGTGTGTCTGTGTGTGTGTGTGTGTGTGTGTGTGTGTGTAAGATTGTAAGAATCTTTCACTACAAGCTCGTTAAGATAACCATGTTTGTATTTTTGTCATGCACACAACAAAATAATAATTGAACACTTTATTTGTCAGCATGTGTTAACTACCACATGTATATGTAGACTTGTAGTGTAATACTCTCACTTAAAGATGGTTTGTGTCTGCTAATATTAACTCCCATTAGCTAAGTTATGTTTGCAGTGATATAGAAAACAATGGGGTTTTTTCAGTGCCTTGTTTCATTGATTTCAAGGAGAATACGACAGTGGCAGGCATTAATAATAACTACAAAGAAATATCCAGTCTTCTCACCGATGTCCTCATGTGCTTATGTAGGTCATATAGAGGCGTCAGTATTAAAATGACTGTTTCATAACCAGTTAAAAACTTTTTGTCATAGGTTTAATATCAGTCAATATATCATGAATTTCTTCTCAACCCTCATATAGTCTGATTTTTGAGGATGATATTAATATCGGTATAAATCTAATAACGATATAGCGGCCAACAGTCATTTTCTTTTACATAAACACCTAACAAAAACAAGCAATCTTCATATGAGACATTTTATTGCAGAAAAAACAATCAACTTGTCAGAGCTCTCTGGTAGTCAAACTATCTTATGGACACACTTTTTTTAAATTACCTCAAATCTAGTTTGGCACTTTTGTAATTAACCCGAACCCCAAACACGATATATTAGCAAAAAACTGTTTCCCCAATCCCACTGAAAAGCAGTTTAACATAAATCCACATAAAATATTTTGACATTTATTCCTGAAAATAAGGTTTCACTGTGCGTACGTCATTAAAACATAGACGCTGACCAGATTGGGTGCCTGACTTAGAGCAAGGAATGATGGCAATGTACCAAACATGGCCTGAATCACAGCAATCTAAATAAAAAATATATATTTAAACACATTTGACAGAAAATTATTTGCAAAAGTTACTGCTTAAGTGTTTTTGGTGGACAAATTAGCCATTAAATTACTTTCTTCAGAGCACATTGCAAACAATCAGACCCAAGTTCTCCCTGGCAATATCTGAATTATACACTGAATGTTTGATTGATGGGAGTGAGTTCCAAAATTGTATCATGATTGAGCGATAACTGCTGTGTCAATAACAAGTGTTTGATAGATTGCTAATAAGTGCTACTGAGCCTGTAACAAGTGAGCAGTGGCTGTGTGCGTGTCTCCGCAGGGACCTGTCAACCCATCAGCTTTATCAGCTGGGTGAGAGGTCTGCATGGCGTCGCTGAATATCTCTTCACTCCCCGTGCAAACACATTGGTATCACAGTGTATATCCTCCCCAGGGAAATGCGGAGGGGCTAAAGAGGGGCCTGCACACTTTATGAGGCGAAATAAAGAAACATATGGAAAGAGGACAGGCGAAGAAAGTGTGTGTGTGTGCGTATGTGAGGGTGGGAGTGTGGAAGGGTGAGTGTGAAAGTAGCAGAATGTGCATATAGGTGCGAGGGGGTGCAAAAACAAAGTGTTTTGTGTCAATAGGTGCTGAAAATGTGGCGAACAGAGTGGGATAGCAAGAGTACATGTGAAAGAACAGAAAGCTGTTGTGTGGGTAAGACTGCGTTTGTGTCTATGTGACTGTGTGTGGAGGAGACACACAGAGCAGCGGCCTATGCAGTGTGGTGGAACTTCTTTCATCTCAGCGCATTTGGTTTGCTCCCATTCTTCATTAACTCCATTAACAGATGAGCCGCGGCGATTAGCGAAGCTTCCCGCTGATTCAGCTGTCACACCCCACACCCTCCGCCCCCTCTTCTCTACCCCTCTGTCGCTACCTCGCTCCAACACTCCTCCTCCCACCTCACGTCTGGGGGGCTATAAGACCATTCAGCGCAAAAGGCACAAGGAGGAATGCACTGTACGTACGTGTACAGGAACACACAAACTGTCACACGTGAAGATGCAAAAATAATGGACACTTTCTAAGATTTTAATCACAAGACGTTTCATGGTTCGCCATTTAAGCACCACAATGAGTTAAACACCCGGGTGTGTGCAGAGGGCCATAAAGCCGGTCTATCCCTCCCTGCAGTGCCTCTTTATTCAGCTAACAATTTTTACTGCTCTGTGCCATCTTAAAGCCCTCTGCTGCTCCAGCGGACTGTGCCAAGGGGGCAGTCTGCCTGCCGTACACTGTGCCATTAGCCACGGCAGGCTCTTTAGCCAAGAGGAAAGGGGAAAACAGGCACTGATTGCCAAAAGGTACTTTGGAAGAGGGAGAGGGGAAAGTAGAAATAAACAAAGAGACAGACAGGCGAAGGAGAGTTTCTTTTTATTCCCCAGCATCTGTTCTATAATAGCCCCAATTAACAGATTAATTGGACTCACGTTCGTCTGTTATCCCTCCTCCCTGCCTCGTTCTCTCCCTCATTGTACCTATACTCACAAGGAGCTGAAAAATTAGGGAGTATCATGTCGCCGTGGACCGACTGTTCTGGCCCAGCAGTGATTGGGATCATCTTACTGGCTGTTTCAGGTGCCTAGACACACAGATGTGTCACTGTTCAGATGACAAACCTCTGACAGAAAAATGACAGCATTTGTCCACCTGAGAGTCACAGAAGACTGAGGCTTCAGTTCTGACTTTTGATCACTAATAAATCATACAACAAAGAAGCTGCCACACAGAAAGCTCTCTTTCTCTTACATCTCAGATCTGAAAGGTCGTTGAAAAGGTTTTCAGCGCTTTGGAAACAACAACAATAACATCCACAACAACAAAAAGACTTCAGAATGCATAAACATGGGTTTCTTAAGGGGTTTAGTGGATGCTTCTTGGATGGATCAGGACACACACCGTTACACACCACGCTATTTTTTTCTCTCTCCATCTTCATCGCCAGTGTTCTGGTTTTGCATCATGAAATTAATGACCTGCCAGTGACTGAAGTGAGGCTTTTTTTTTGTGGTGTGCATGTTTGTGACTGTGTGTCTGTGCAGCTGTGAAAGTGTGTGTGCATGTGCAAAGCACATTTGCATATGCCTTTGGTTGTCTATGTCTGCGTGTGTGTGTGTATAGAGTGTGCATTTTTGTGTTAACGAGAACCTGTGCTTAAGCATCGCGGTGGACTGAAGATCCCAGGGTAGAGTTCTTTTTGCCCTTTCTGACACAAGGCACTTGCTATAAATTATTGACACTCCCCACATATCTTCTCATTTCCCTCCTATCTGTATCTCTCTGTGCCCGCCGCACTCAACCCCCTCCACCACCTCAACACACTAACACTTAAAAGGGGGAAATCAACCTATGTTTCCTTCCACAGAGTCATGTGTGAGGCAGAGAAACAGGAGGTCTGCTGATTGACTCCTTACACGTTGCTCCTGTCTTGTTACTGTCCCTTGCACATCACAGCGCTGACTCCGAGCCCCTAACATAGGAAACTCACAACGTACATACTCCTGACAAATTAATTTTACCTCGCTCTGAGCCTCCGTCTCCATCAGCCTCTCCCCGTTTCACCCCTCTCTCCATCACTCTTCACGCTGAAGACGAGAGGAGCTGTGCCATCTGGCTGCGTGTCAAAATAATATCATTTAATTTGTTACATGATTAAATGGCTTCTTTTCACTAGAAGCTCTGACTCCTGAAAAGTACTTCCAGGATCTGTGTATCGCCTGTTTAACTGTGTCTCTCGCTCGCGGCGTTTTTCTACGCGACGCTATGAGCTTTCTTTGTCCTGCTGTACACGACTAAGCGATCGCTCATTGTCTCCCCCTTCTTTGTCTTGTTCTGACTGTCTTGTCTCAGGCCATTTTCAGACAGTGGCAGTCTAACCTTCTTCTTTCACACGGCCTCACACTATTAGGATCCTAAGTACAACAAAAGGCCCATACAATAGAGAGAGAGGGGCATATTGGACAGTGTAAGAAAATGGAGCAGGCTTCCATTCTTCCAGTAACTCTTGCTTGTCTCCTACATGAATAAGAGGCATGGCTAAACGTGCTGCATAATTTGTACTTTTAATGGCAGAGCCTTCCATTCCTGTGACATGACTTAATCAATAACCAGGCCTGTCGCAGTCTCAGCCTAGACTCGGCTGGCGTTTTATTAATTTTGAACAGGCACACTAACTAGGCGTCTGCTAGCGAGAGGCATTTCACACGGGATAATAGGCACCCTGGATTGATAGGTTCATTCCATGTATGCTCAAACCCTCATCCCTCTCTTTTTCCCCTATCTATCTCTCTACCCCCTTTATCTCTCTCTCTGTCTCCCCTTTCTTTCCCTCTTTCTGTCAAAGAGTGATTTAGGGAGGACTTGGGGACGTCTGCGTGTGCGTCAGCTGGGGGAGGAGGGAGAGATGGATAAACAAGAAGGGAAGAAGGGATAAATAAAGAAGTAGAAAGAAAGAGTGAGACTAAGGTTGTGACAGAGAGTCCTTGTCTAGATAATAAAGAGCAGTGACCTACGAGCTTCCAAAGTGTCGCTGTATCTCAGGTGGACCAGAAACACACACACACACACACACACCTGAAGCTCAGGGGTCAAGCTTTTCCATAATGCACATGAGAATAAAAAAGATGGAATAAAATGCGCTACACATCCAGGACACACACACACACACACACACACACACACAAGCTCACATACAGATGAAATGCACAGAGAATACATTACCCAGTCAGACAGTCTGATCTGTCGCCCTTTGACACCGATCAATGCAAAAGTGTGCACCCACAGAATGACATCACTTGAAAAAGAACAAAGTACAAACAGGAAGACACACAAAACACTCAAATATGTAACTAAGAGCAATAAAAAAAAAGAAAATAGTAAAGCAATTTAGATACTAAAGGAAAAATGATGTACTGTGAGTAGATATCTGGTTAAATATTTTGGTCATGTGAAATGTAGTTTCAAGTTCAAGGATCCACTTATTTCTCAGAGGGTCTCAGTGTGTGCGTGTGTGTGTGTGTGTGCGTGCGTGTATGTGTGTGTGGGCTGGAGATAGATCAGAGGCACAAACACTCAACATTCAACTTCTGGAAAAAACAATAATGATGAATGCACATAAGAACTAAAACTGGACGGGTTCTCCAATAAGTCTTTTGGTTTGGCTTCACTCACAAGGCAGAATTTCTCAATGGGATGACGACATGTCTTGATGACATTGTGACTTAATTTAATGCTAAAACTCATCTCATATTTACTCAGTGCTGTTCAAACCGGTCTAGACACTATCACTACTAACCATTTAAGCGAGTAATAATAATAAAGGTACTGATTTGTTGCTAATGTGACTGATTTTTAAATAAGCCCAAATGTGGTTGTTGGCCAGAAGTTACAAGTTATGAACATAACACTGTATTTCATGTGTTTCTGTTCATCTGGCCAATGTAAGTCCAGCATTCACTCTATTTTAAGCTCTGTTTTTGATGTCTACCAACTCTTGAGAGAATTATCTGGCTCTTCAACTGCTAAATGCTCTGCTAGGTTCACCAGTCTGTCTGCCATTTGGCGCTGAGCAGATAGTGTACAGTGAGTTTTCAGAGCTTTTTTTGCTGTAAATAGCTGCCTGCTGCAGCCAAATACAACGTTGTGAGAGAAAGACAGTGAACCAAAACGGCGAAGCTGCAGGCCGGACAGCTAAACAATGAGCTGAAACTTGCTTTAAACCTCTGTAAAGAAGAAGGAAGCTGCAGATTCAAGAGTTAATTCTTTGTAGGTTCATTACTACAAGAAACTCCTTTCATATTGTTAGATTGTTGCTTGATACATTGCCATTATAAAAAAATATGAATTCTAGGCATTTTAAATACCATATATTTATGGGTCATTACATAAAAGCCTCTTTGAGCAACAAAGAAATACCAGCGGGATCCTAATCATCAAAAGCCATTGTTTTTTTAAGAATCAAATAGTCAAACTCATCTTTGAAATTGTCAAGCACATGGTCGACAGATAACTCCATCCCCATTTCCTGCTAAACGTCATTCACTTCTCTTATCTCTTCATGTGGCCTTGAGGATCATCACATCCACAATAAGCACAAAATGTCTCCACAGCATTGTTGACACTGTGTTTATCTCTGACCGAATACAGCATGGGACTGCTCACGATGAGGGTGGAAAGTTCCAGCATCATCATGTTTGGCCAGTTTGGATGGCTTTTCGTTGTGTATTTGTGCTTGGAGGGCTAAAAACAGAGGACTAAACATTTAGCCCCTGACACGGGCAGGCCTGTGACTCATCTTGTTGATAGGCCCAGGGACAGAGGGAAAGACAGATGGATGGAAAACAGCAAGGCGGGTGGAGGGGGAGGGGGTGCGATAGATACTGTAGGTTTTGGTGGGAGGAACAGAAAACAAGGATCATGTGTTTACCAGAGAGGCAAGAGAAAGAAGGAATGCATCTCTTGAGATGAGTCAATATTGTTGACAGCCTCCTCATTCTCCTCTTTCCATCATGACCAAACAGCAGACAATGAACAGCTTATCATACTGGCACTACACAATAATCACACATAATCACAATAGTCAATAACTCTGCATGCAGTTGGCTGTCGCTTACCTTGGCACACAGATTATTTTATTTTGGGTTTCGGCATAATACAGGTTGTACTCTGCTGCTCTGTTTGGGTAAGTTATATCTGAGAAGAAGTTGCGCAAAGATTGCCATTACAAAGTGCATTAGTTCACTGTTCAAGAATTCCTATCATTCCTCTGCCCATATGAGATGTTTGTGACCTTTGTGTTCTGGTATGTACCACACAAACACCCACAAACTTGCCAACACACTCAAATGCACACACAATGGACATGACTCTGGTTGTTCTGTGCTAGTGTGAGTCACATTCAGCTTGTTCTCTCGAGTCTGCTCTCTCTCTGGAATAAAATGTTTTGGGCCTGACCACTCCGATTATTGCACCTTTAATTGGGACAAAGTCAAGGTTGGTACTGCGGAAACAAAACAGTCCTTTCTCATTGATACTGGAGGTTTGCAACTTCAAGAGTCAGTTCACCCATATTGTTTATTTTCTTTACAGGTTGAGATATCATCTCTTTTCAATAAAGAAGATGTCAGTGGAATTCCTTTTGTGGTGCTCAGAGCATTGAAAAATTGACTTCTTCCAGAAAATCCTCCCTGTTGCTCAGGATAACATTAAATACACTGTCAACAGTTTTCATTGAGATGTTTTCTTTGGTGGAAAGTAATTCCATTCAAACATTTTTACAGTGAAACCTGTGAATTATGCAGAGTAATGGGAATGCTAGAAGAAGATGTTCCAATCTTCATATCATTTAATCAATTCATCATTTAAGTGATTTATCAAGCAAAAAATAATGAACATTTGCTGGTTCTAGCCTCTCAAATCATTGTAACAATGGTACGGCTTTTGCATTGCTGCTCAAACAAAACAGCAATTTGAAGAGGTCACCTTGGGCTCTGGAAAATGACAATGGGCATTTTCTTTCACTATTT
>NW_023339707.1:15575572-15581047 GCF_004916995.1 Morone saxatilis | reverse complement strand
TTTTTGACGTTTAAAAAAGATTAAACTAGTAATGAATGAATTTTTTTAAAAGCGATTGAGTAATGAATGATTGATTGATTATCTTCAACCGCAGCACTAGTTTTGCAAACCACAAATTCCATTTACCTCCATTGGGTTTGAGGCAGATCTTAAACCCCGGGCCAGTAAAAACAAAACATGTCGGCCCAGCCAGGTAATGAGTAAAAACTTAGAGAAGATCCTTTTAAAACAGGATTTGAGAATCAATAAAATGCTACAATTCTTCCTTTTCCATTGACCCACGGTTTGGCTTGCATCTTCAAGTTTCCTGGCTGTCAGAAGCTTTGATGTATGTGAACCCCACTGAGATAACTGAACTCCCTCCTATGTCACCCAGCAGTCCTGGGACTTCATGTCTTTATTTAAGCCTCACCTGGCCTCTGCTCAAAAATGACACCCCTCCTATTCACCCTTGGCTCTTCCTTCCTTCACCAGCCAAACCTTTTGATCTGTCCCTAACCAACCCTTTCAGTCCCCATCTCCCTCTCTCCCGCCATCAATATTTCATAAACGTACAGTGACAAATTTATTTGAATGCGGTCTCCGGTGCGGACGCAGAGATGGATGGGCCGATTGGGGTGGTGGTGGGCTGGTGAGCGGCATCGTAGCGAGCAGCTTTACCGCATACATTAGTCACACGCTCGCAGACTGCTGGTGGAAGAGAGGGGGCCTAGGAGAGACGGTGTATGGGAGTTTGGAGAGAGGAGGGGGGCATTGTGTGTGGACTGCATGCATGTCTATCAGAATGTGTTAGTGAGAGAGAGAGAGGGAGACGGAAGGGGAGAGAGAGAGAGAGGAGAGAGAGAGACCATGGGGGGTTTACTTGGAGAATTGAAGGAGTAAATTTATAAAATAGTTATGGCTTTCTCAGCATCCATTTTGCTGTGGTCCTGTTGACAGCGCAGTAGTATCTGCATACCACCCCCCACACCCCCATTTCCCCACCACCCTGCATGATTGACGGCACTGGGCTTCAACCTAACAGGCCTGGTTACATACTTCAGCGCTGGACACACGTGACCACGCACACATGAGCACAAACACACGGAACCTGCGATTTCTACTTACTCTCAATATTCTGTGATCAAATTCACTGTGCTGGTCATTCCTCCTACTCCTTTCAGCTTCTACTGAGTCGAAGACCATCCCAGGAGCCACGCTAGCTTGGCTAATCATTACCATTTTGCTAGTAGTTCAACATTTTGGGAAATACGTTTCTTTGCTTTTAGGCAGAGAGTTAGATGAGAAGATATAACACTCTCACATATCTATCTCTCACATTCATATAAAGCTTTATATGGTAATTAGAAAGCTACAGCCAGCAGCTTGTGCTAGCTTAGCACAAATAAGGGGAAACAGGAGAAAATGGCTTGCTTGGCTGTGTCCAGTTTCGAAAAGCCACCCACCAGCACCTCTCAAGCTTACTAATTAACAAGTTAAATCTTGTTTGTTTAATTTGGAGTAAGTGTAAGAGTTAAAAATTGTCATTTTATGGGGGGTTGTGTGGCGAACAATTTTTTTGGCCAGGACCAGTAAAGTCCTGCACTGGTCTGCACCAGCAGTGTGTAAGTTCACTCAAAAGTTAGGGTGTAAAGTCGACACTAGAGGCTTAGTAACTACTAATTAGTTTGGAACTAAATCATCTACTAAAATTGGTTGTACCATGATTACTTGGGGTACAAATTTGTAAGTTTGTAAATAAAGTCATAACTTGGGCAAGTGGCCAATCAACAACCAAGTTCCATCATCATGGTTGTGCTTTCTGGCCGTGCATGAGCCACTAGCGTCTTAGCACATTGTAGTAAGCTAGATCGATATTGAAATATATATAAATTAAGTCTCTACTGGATTACTGTGTATCAGAATGGTATAATTCTGTGACATTTTATGATTTACACCTAGCCAAGGGGCATGTGTAACTACTTAATTGTAATAATAGAGTTATGTTGCAACTTGTCTCTGTGGTGCAACCGCTTTTATTTTAGTAATGCATGAATCACAACTTAATCATTTTTGGTATAACTAGTCTATAACAGGCTGCTGGAGTCTCCAGTGATTGCCTGGAAACTATTTAGAGCCGAAAAATATTTTCCGTATATATATATGAGAACTGCACTAAATTTCCCATCTAATTCTGTGACAGAAAGCAAATAAGCGCATTTCCCCAAAATGTCAAACTACTGTTTTAACCTGGTAAGGAACACACACCTCTATAACACATGATGTTGCAAACAGCCTTTTTTCTCAACCTCTATCCCCTTCCTGCATTGTATATGATATATAAGGATTGTGTGTTTTCCGATTGAACTGCACATTAAGGAATTGACTGACACTGACTGATTGTGAAAGGATAATGAGATAATGGAGAGAAACACCTGGCTAAGGAGAGGATAGATGGGTACTGAAAAGGGTAGAAACACTGTAGTCCAGGCAGCATTGGGACAGTTCAATGTGGCGGAGAGAGAAGGAAGCTAATTGTTATAATAATTATCATGACTGCTGGAAGAGAGAGGAAAGTGATTATACCCAAAGAGAGAGAGAGGGAGAGAGATTACCTGCCATTAACCTCACTCTCCCTCCCTCACACACTCTCCATCTTGTGCCGTCTCTCTTGTCCAGTGGAGTGCCAATCTATATCCAATTTTTCCCCTCGTCTCTCCTGGACCACACTAATTGAAGGCAATCTGAACACGCTTCTCAGACTCTGATCTTACCTGATCTCCCTCATCCTGAGCATGTTCCCATAGACCCACCAGAACACCTGTACGTGTATAAACACAGAACTAGTCTGCTATAACAGAGTGCAGAATACTTTTAGCCATTATGCCTCCAGGAATAAGACAATTGACCACAAGTTAACCACAGTGTCAGATACAGGCTCATATGTTTCACAATAAAAGATGGAAAAGTAGGATATGATTTAGAACATTTTAGGCTTTCTTGTTAAAACAAATGGCCCCTACAAGAATGCATCAACTCAAAATCCCAATATGTACAACATAAAGCTATATATAGATAGAAGAGTTCATCCACTCTACAGCTGAAGACCTGCATCTTATGAAGATATATCAGTTAACCATATTTGATATAAACACCAGTGTCTGGGGTCCAATAAGGGTAAGTTAATACACTGTCATGAAAGCATAATAGAGGTGTGATGTGACCACAATAAGGGTAATATTATTGATGTCTGAGAGTAATGACTGATGTCTGACAGAGTCTGCAGAAAAACCTGCTTTACATATCATTGTATGATTCAGAGTCATGGTGAGTGAACCCTAGTGAACTATGGGAAAGGGTGACTCGCGCAATGTCATGCACAGTTCCCTGAACCCCAATCCTCTAGAAGAATGTACACAGATTGGTCTAACGTACAACTAATACCTGGTGCTCGAGCGACTTGATAAATATAAATATAAATATAAATATAAATATATACACTGTGTAGCACAACTGTTTATCAGCTAAATACAGGCAACAATAGAAAATGATATAATTAGAGGTGTAATTAGGTAGGTGAATACGAGACATCAATAGAAGACTTTCTCTTCAAGTAACTACATTATAATTCTTACAGGTTTGGTATTGTAACATAAAACCTGAATTTAACATTATAACTCCCAGGGATAGCAATAAAGTTTCTTAGACAATTAGTTATTGTTCCTGTTAATTCATGGAATAATTGTTGAGATCCATGTTATGGACAAAATACCTATCCGGTTATGATGTCTTCTATGGGGCATTTTCAGAGGAAACTATTCAATGATGAGACTATAAAAGACAGGTCTGTATAATTTCCGCAAAAGGTGCAAATCTAAAAAATCTAAAATGAAATTGCTTGACAATTTGCTTGTTGTTCTTTTGCAAAGGTATAATGCACCACATTACAATAATGTACCAACAGAAAAAGGAAAATGAACTGTAAAGAAGCAATAACTTTCTGGTCAGCAATAGATTCCTATCAAATCATTTTCAAATCGAACAGCTACCTCCTCTATAATACTTACCACAACAAACAGAATAAGTGCTGCTTGATCAAACTGCACTGAAGAAAAGGGAGAGCTTAGTGGTCTACATTTAAAAATGCATTTCAATTTCTATATGTTCACTGTACTTAATATAGTACTACTACAACCTGGAGAAAAACTTCTGTAAAAGGCTAATTTGCTGTAACTAGCCACTGCAAGCACACCTTGCACCCATCCATATGTTCTTCACACAAGTAACAAAGTCAGCTAAATCCCTAAATACAAAACTACAGCAGATGCTTATGCTTATAAAGAGAAGTCATTTCTCTTTATAAGCAAACTACTGCAGATCACATATCAATATTAAGTTACTTTTTATAAAACTAAAAGTTCACAAGACAGAAAAGACATCAGAACTCTGTCTGTTTTTTTCTTTTCAAGTATTTACAACAGTTATTTAATTACAGCTGCAATTACTGAGTAATTTTGGTTATACCATGGATTTTTTACTGGGTACATTTCCAGAACTTAAAAGAGACAGTGAGGGAAGGGGCTACACACATCTATTATACAAAGGCCACATGCCCAAACAATCACCTGTCCAAAAAAAAAGACAACAGTGGAAGACAGAGAAAGAAAGAGGTAGCCGGTGTGCTTTTGTGCAATTAGAGCGCAAGAAAACAACCACTGTGCTGGGAATTTAACTAAACACACACACACACACACACACACACACACACAGAGTAGTTGGACCACTGAGGATAGACCGCCCTCTACTGACGAACCAAAAAAGGTCAGCAGCATATATGCACCACTTTCAACTCTTTTCTAGATCCCAAAACAAATATATATATATTTCTTTTTTAAATATTATTCTCTAAATGCAGTGTCAACAAAGAACAAAAATGTCTTTGAAATCATTTTAGTGTACTTCTTGGCTCTATACAGCAAATGAAAGAAAATGCTCTTAACCTGAAATGAATCATTAAAAGTCATTTAACTCTTGATTCTAGTTAATTACTGTGGTTAAAATGTTGTTGTTGTTGTTGTTTAATTTATCATAATTACCATATTTTCCACAGTGGGCACATCACGCACTTTTTTATCATCACCTTGTTGATAAGATCCTATTTGCCAGGCACGGAGTCTTATTTTTATTGTCAAATAACCTCATTGTGGGACACGGCAGGGACGGCCAAGTGGCACAGACTGCCAACTGTTGACTGTGACAGTGAGGCTGAAAGAGGATGGATGTATGTGTTCTTCCTGGACATATTGCTGCATCCCCTCACACCTCTGCTTGTGATGATGAGACGATGGTGTGACCGTTCGGGTGCCAGAAGACGCAGGGAGCGTTGGTCGTGTTGTGTGGTGGTGGAGCGGGTTGCTTTCGTGTGGGCTGGGGTCTTGAGAGGAAACGCATATTGAGAGAGGCGAGGGAAATGATGTGTGAGAAACAGACCTCATC
>NW_023339707.1:15575357-15575543 GCF_004916995.1 Morone saxatilis | reverse complement strand
CTGACAAACTAATACTGACAACATGGGCCTTTAAAGTTAGGACATTTGTGAGCAAGACTACTTCTGGCTGCACTTTTTTTTTGTTTGGTTTACACCTGCCCTATTGAGGTTATTGCCATCACTGGTAAATGCACAGATTCAATACCAGAGCCTTGGTGGGTACATATGCAAGTGTGTGTGTGTGTG
>NW_023339707.1:15565889-15575257 GCF_004916995.1 Morone saxatilis | reverse complement strand
TGTGTGCGTGCGCGCGCGCGCGTGGCTGAGGTATTAATCTTCTTTGTCAGTGGAGCCCAGATGCAGGGCCCTTGCAGCAGCACAAGCCTGGACTCAGCAGTCTGCATTGGGCTCTGGGAAGCAGGCATGGGGTGTAAATGGGGGTTTTTGGGGGGTGGATGCCGCTGGTTGTGCTACTAGAGCGGGGCGCTCTGACGGAGAGGGCAAGGGGGACAACACACAGCAGATTAGCTAATGATATTAGCCAGAGAAGACCCTCAGGTAAAACCCAGTGGTCGCAATTAGTGCAGATTCTCCGAGGTTGCCCTGTGGCCCCTACACACACGCACACACATACACACACACGCATCCACTCTTAGATGTATACCCACTTCTGCTTGTATATGACACACATAAACACCAGCAACCACCTGCATTAAGTACTGATGTAAGTCTCGCTCCACATTAAATTATAACCCCTATCCCGTCTCTCACCTCCTGTGCCGCCTCCACAATCTACCCTTTACCCTGCTCCTTCTTCTCCCCATTAACACCGCTCATGAGCCCCCTTCGCTGTTTGCCCACTGTGAGAGCAGACGAACTAACATGTTTGCTCTGCGGGAAACGCACACACACAATCACTCAATGGGCGCGAAACTGGGACTGCAAGAGAGCCGACAGACTCTATTCAAGAGTGTGCTGATACGCACAAGTGCTCAAATAAACGCACACACACTACACACAGAAGCTAAAAACTTCAAAGCAGGGGGTAGCAAAGATTGACATAACAAGCTGATAAATCTCTTTCTCCAGTTAAGTTGCCAGAACAGCACTGAGAGGAAAGATGTTTGTATCTGCCGCTGATGAAAGATATTAATGTATTAACAAAACAGAGTTGATTTCAAGCATATTTAGTAAAGATGATGCTGAGCAGAGCACATACTGACGTTATGGCTTGTAATCAATCACAAATCCATCTGAAAAGCAACTGACTCGACTGATTCATCCTAATTCAACTGGAAGTTTTTATGCCACTAATGTATTGTTAAATATTTTGTCAAAGTGTACATTTTGCCTAGACGCATGCACCACACTGTTAATGTTGAAACGATTAGTAGACTAACCGATTAGTCAGATTATCTGGTTGCATTTTCACAAATGTGAGGATTTGCTGCTTTTTTCTTTTATACTATCTTGAATTAAATATCCTCTGGTTAATTGTTAAAACAAAAAAAAAAAAAAAGCTATTTGACGGATCTCATTTTTTCTGATATTTCATAGACCAGATCAATCAACATTTTTTTTTTTTTGATAAGGAAAATAATAGTTGTAGCTCTTAATTACTTATTTTTCACACTTGTACGCCTGTGAACACCACAATGAGCATAAATACCTGCTGCACTTTTGATTTCTTCTGAACGTTGGATTTACGATTATAGTTGCTTGTCGTTGCTTTTCTTTTCACCCTCTCCGGCAGTTTACGGTATCTGAAATAAATCTTCCACAAAGTTGACAAACGCACTGTTCTTGAGCTACACCTCCTCTGTGAAGTTGTGATCGTCACTTAGAATTACGTACACAACCTGGCTTTCCTGTGACAAGCTGATGAATTACAAGAGCTTTCAAAAACATCTCTTTTGCTCCGACTCTTTCCTGTCTCTCTGGCTCCAAGAAGTCTTCCTTTGTTGTCCTATAATTCTTTCGCTGTGTATCCGTCTCTTTCTATCATTTGTCTTTTCACCTGCTCAAATGGCCCTACAATGGGGCAAAATGATTTCACTGGAATAATAAAGAAGGTTAAATGACCGATCTTTACAGGGTATGTGTGTATAAGAGAGAGAGAGAGGGAGGGAGAGAGAGACACTTAGAATAGTCTCCCTTGGCTTGTCAGCTCCGTCTGGTCTTTTATATGGCCTTCCTTATTATAATGCTACTTATCTTATCCAAAAGGCCATCAGGCCGGACGATTAATTTAGGTACTGTATCCCTGGAAACGATGGCTTCCCTCCTCTCGCTGCTGTCCCTCCCTCACTCCCTCCATCTGCAGGAGATTAAACTGAGACCAGCTCTACTTTTCTCTCTCCTTCTGTCCATCATAGTGAAAAATTACCTTTTAGTCTTCTTCCTTAATCGCACTGGCCGCAGAGCAATCAGACAGGAAATAATGGCTTGGCGTCTGGCTGTGCAGGCTCTCCACTACAATGCCTCAAGACTGGATTGAGGTGAGAATGGGGAAACCTCACATTAATGATTCCTTGTAAGTGTCATCTTTCTAGAAATACAGATAGGGTAAAACTATCACCGTGTCAAATCTTTGTGGAAATACATTTATAAATGTTCGGCTGCTTCACAGGACGCCCTCTCAAGTCAATTTTCTCTTGCTTTTGCACTCCAGTTTTCCATCCTGCCTTCCTCATTTGTCATTTCTTCTCTTCTCTGTGAGCTTTTGCAGAAAGTTTATCCCAGTTAAAAACAAGATTGAATCCTATGACTCTGAAAGCAAAACTAGAAGCAGCATTTATTTTTTCAGTGTGTTTTGATTCCAGTGAAAATGTATCAAACTACACACCAACTCCTCTCTCCTTTACCTCAGCTTTTCTCTCTCCTTTACAAACCACCACTCTCTTCTTGTCCGTCGCTCAATCTCCTCTACTTTTTCCACTCCTCACTCTGTTCTCTTGCAGTTTGATTCGGTGTAAATTAATTGCTCCTCATATGGGAGACGGCACACGATTAGTCTCAATCCTGATAATGGTGTGTGGCTTGGCCGCGGGGAATACACTGCCAATTTGCTCACAGCGCATCTGCCAAATGATTGGTGTTTACACGCCACATCCCCTGAGGAGTGTTTGTCACAACGCCACTTCTTACATCTCAATAACACACAGGATCCCAAGGCAGACGTCACCAAAGACGCACATAAACACATGTTTAATACGCTATTGATGAAAAATCTTAGCAACGTATGACATGCTAGACAGTGCAGATTGAGTACCGACTGAGGCAACTGGCTTTACACGCAAGTTTTTGACGTTCTTAATTTTGAAATGATCACATATTCCCCCCTTTTCCCAAACAGTTTACCTCCTCCCTCAACACCCCCACCTGCCTGCTCCCCTCAACCCCTCCCACCTTCCTTCATCTCTCCTCCCTAACACAGTGCTCCTTCTCTGCCGTCCCATTAATCACCCCTCTCTAATTAACAGGCCCACTGTTCCCAATCTTCCCACTGCTCCCACTCCACACCTGGCCCAGCCCTGCTGCCCAGCAGGCATGCACTGCACGCCAACACACACACACACACACACACTCTCACACATACACAAACGCATACACGCACACGCTGGAGCGCAGCTGGCAACACTGACCACCACAGAATTGCGCTTGGAAGAGCAAAATTATAAGAATGGAATAATATGAGTATAGTATTTTTTAAAAGTTTAGTTTTTTAACATTGTGTTAAAAGTGTGTGGGAGGAGGAATTGGGCAACAATGTGAAAAGTTGGTGTTGCTTGGCAGGACTGCTTCCCTGTCCTCTACTCATCCTCCTCATACATTCATTCATCACCTCATCAACCCTATCTCGCTTGTAATAACTCATGCATTCAACCCTTTCCTCACCCACTGCTTACTCCCCCTTCACAATTTTCATTTTTACAACCATCCTCACCCATCTTTCTCTTTGACTCACATCCCATCTCCTCCTCCTTTCCCACCTTCTCCCTGTCCTCCCCCTGTTAGCCAGGGTGGCCCGGCAATGCAGTAATGCCATCTGCCAGCGCAGCATGCCCACAGCCTCATGTCCACACACACTCGCCCACAGACGCACACAAACACACGCACAGCTTGGCAAAGACACCGTCCAGCGCAGGATATACCAATATCCACGCTTCCGCCACAAGATCACCATAGTCCCACGCATTGTGTAACACGCGCACACTCACATAGCCCTGATGAGTCACACGCTTCATCTGTCTCCCAACAGGGGGAGCCGCGGAGCATCTGCCGGAGCCGAGACGGAGTTGAGAGGCTCCTTTTACAGTAAGAGAGCAAATCATTACAGGAGTCACATACTGCCTAATCATAGACAAACACAGGAAATATGACCACATGGGTGTGTGTTCCACACTGACTACAAATGAAGTAAAATAAGGGAAAGCAAACCAGCAATTACATGCAAATGCACATTTTTGAGGTAACGATCTCTGCTTTTTTTTGCGGCCTGTTGAAACACTGCAGTACCATACTGTGCTTTAAAATTGTTTCAGATGTTTGCACTGCAATAACTTCAGTGGCGAGGACTAAGACCTATTGATACAGAAACAATGTAGTGATATGTCGGAATGTGCGATACAGAAAGTGTGGATAGTTGCAGAGAAGTTTTCAAGCAAACAGTGGAACAGCTGTGACACAGTGCATTAAACATCAGTCCATTAAGTCCTGCTAGAAAAAAATAGAAGCTGTTGTGAGTGCAGTTTTTTTTTCTTTTGTATTCATGCATGTTCTCACAATTAAAAACGGGGACGATATATCATGCCATAGCATGACAGTAAAAGGTACGGGGCAAAAAGACATGGAGGGAAGTAATGTAACATGTTTCCCCATTGGTTATTTATATAATTCATTAATTTATTTAAATCCTCTCGCTCCTGTTGACATTGAACAAGACAGAAACAGAATTGATGGGAAATGCAGCAATTAGCAAATGAGCTCTAGGATGTGTTGCTGTTCGAGCTGTGTTTGGTGCTGCATCGGGGTGCTGGGGGTGGCAGTATGAGTGTGTGCGTGTGGAGGTGAGGGGGGTATGGTGTGTATGTGCGTGTGTGTGAACGTGGTGCGCTGCCAGGTGCGAGTGGGGGTCTGTGGCAGTATATTTATTAGCGGCTGTCAGGGAGGTGACACTTTGATGAATGGTGCAGAGTAATCAGGGCTGGGCTGTGACAGGCTGCACTCACAGCCTTCTACCTGCCAAACAGCCCAATCACACACACACTCTCACACACACACTCACACACACACACATGCACGCATATACATAGACACATAGATGAGTGTATTTCTATACGCATACAATTGCTACTGTATATGCACATGTACAAACACAGCCTCCTGTAAATATCCCCCGCTGCTATCTACGTCATCAAACTCCCCTCATCCTCTCCTCCTTTAACCTCCCTTCCTCTCTTCAAAGTCCTTTTATACGAGTCTCTCACATCCCAGGCTCCTCTGCCATGGCATTGTGATTTTCATAACCTTTATTGACATAAAAATGATGGAACACGTTTTTCAGAAGATGAACAAAAGGATAAATTGGGTCGAGTTAGTTTGAGAGGAAAAGACAAAGCGAGAGAGAGATTTGGGGTGAAAATTTGCAGAGCTGTGTTGTTTTTTAATTGCTGGTGAGAGACAAGGTAGCCTTAATTAGTCCTCGTCTCTCTCCTGTTGTTCTGCAGGGTCATAATTCTGTGACTTTGGACTAATTAGTCAACTGCTGCCGACTAACTCATACTTTCCCCATAGGATCTGAATGACGCTCGGTTTGGTGAGCGGGAGAATTTAGGCAGTTTGGTAAATAATTACACAAGTTTTCCATTTATGTGTAACAGTAGCTCGACTTCCTTTCTTTTCTTTCACCCATTCAATTTTATCTGTATTTCCATGTAGATAATGTCAATTTCAACATGTCCAAACAACTGAAAAATCAAGCAACTGTTACATGCTGTCCTTGGAAAGAAACCACAGCAAATATTGTATTACAACTCAAACACAAAATGGAAATCATTACTTCTCAGCGAGCTTCTAATGCCTCCAAACCAGCAAGTAATGGGAGGTTGTAATCAAATAATTTCACTGAGGTTTGGGTTTCCAAACAGTTTTCCACTGATTCTATCGACAGACCACAGTCTGGCCCTTAAGAAAGGAGACAGGATGCGGGGGGGGACAGAAGAAAAGAGAGGGAAACTCGACTACAGTAGAAACTTGGACAACAGAGAGGAGAGGAAGAGGAGAGGATAGAAGAATAGAGGAGCTGAGAGGATAGGAGTGGCGGGTTGTCTGTGGGTTTTTTATTTTTTATTTTTTTTTTACAGCAAGCCTTTGCCAAAGCAGTGTATGTGGGACCTGCTCACACTCCCTCACTTTATGCTAGCCTCTCTGAGTACGTTCTGTAAAACCTTAGAGAAAGCATGAGCCTGGCTTGATAGTACCATCCCTACCCTACATCTTCGATATTCTCCTTCCCACGCCATTTTTTAAGTCCTAAAATTGCATTTTGCCAGTGCCAGTGGGGTGAGATAATTTCCCCATTTCCACTATTCTAGAATCAAGTGTAATTTTCATAATAGTACAGTCATCAGTTTAGTTCTGTCAGGATATTTACAGTAATGTATATATAAAAAAAATATCCTTAAACATGGGAAATGGCAGAGGTTACAATTGTCATTATCGCAACCCGTTAACAGATTTAAGAAAATTCCTAAATGACACTAAATGATATGTTAGAACCAATATTTTCAGCTTTGGTTTCAGGCTCACTGCTGCACAGTTTTGCCAGCAGAGGAAATGTCCAGCTAAAGTGAGAAGTGCATCCAAATATTGCAAAAAAAAAAGAAAAAGGAGATCGGAGGATGCATTTAAACCTTTTCAAGGCCAGATATATTAGGCTTTTTATGGGGCATTACCTGCAACTTGAATGAATGAATGAATACACCAATAAACATATGAAAGAAATGACATGAACATCCTAATTAATGAATGAATGGAGTAGTAGGATTCACTCTTTCTCTCCCTCCTCTCTTCCTCTTTCCCAGGTTGAGTGAACATTGACGGAGTAACACTTATTCTCTCCGTCACACCAATGGAAATCAATTGGGCGGTAATTGCAGTATTTGACCCCTCTCCTGTCTCCACCACATCCCATCTCCTCTCTGTCCATACATTCTCTCTCTAGACAGTCAATTCATTTTATACACCAGGCATTTTCCCCTAAACTTAACAAGACTCTTGTGATATATTTCATCAGTCCTGATAAAATCCACGAGGCAGACGAAATACAAACAGGAAAAGGAGGAGGAGAGAGTGTGGACAAAGTTAACAAAAGCAGGAAAAGGGGACGGTGAATTAAGACGGAGAACAGTTTACAGAAGCTTCTTATTGCAGCTGCCATCTGCGTGTGTGTTTGTGTGTGTGTGCTTTCTTTTATGTGCTTGGGTTGGAGATGGCTGGTCAGATGGGTAATGAGTGACCCTTCCTCCCTGGCATGGTTCTGCCGTCACACCGGTATTAATCTTCCTACATCACCCCCTCTCTGAACCGACAGTAGGGCTCTTGGGGCCACAGACACGCACACACACACACATACACACGCACACGCACAAAGCACTGATGCATGAGCGAGGTGGCAATGATGAATGGAGATGTTCTTAAGATCTGTTTAATAAGTGTTAGGCAGGGCCCCTGTGAGAGCAATGGGGACAGAGACGACATATACATATCTGCAAATGGAGCCCAACTCACTGGGGCCTGAATTACAGCCCATTTGACCGCATTTACACTGCTCACCAAGAGAAGGGAGCGCAGGAAAAAGCAGAAAGAGGGGTACAGGGTTGGAATGTGTTGGAATGAGGGTGAGAAATATATTTCTTTAATTTGCAAACAGTGTGTCAACTAATATTAATGACTGAACCGTATGACAGGTTTTAGTGTGGTTCCACCTGTTGAATGCGTGTGTGTTGGATGGAGGGTTGAAGGTGTCAGAGGTGTGAACATTAGGAATCAACTTGACAGTCTGTCAAGATTACCCAGACAGAGGTGACACCTCAAACAACCTGCTAATACTCATGTACTGTACTAATGGCATTCATGTCAATCACTGCTTACACACGCACTCTAATAATTTGATTCTAAATAGATTAATGCAGATGTCATGTGAACTGCTTTTTTGCTTGTGCACTTTAGAAACAAACGCCAATGAATGAAAACTGACATGAGTGGTGAGAGAAAAAAACAAGGTTGTGACAGCAGATTTCTTGTTACATTGAGCATTTCAAGTAACATCATATGTGTTGTGATGCTCTGTAAATTCCCAAGAAACCGATATTAAACACCAATTAATGTCAGTTTTCATTTTTGGGGCTTATTTGTGTGCTAACACACATCCTTCTAGACATAGACCAGATCAAACACATTTTATGAAATATTTGTCAGCTGCTTCTGAATCTTAATCTATTTTAAACTACAACAATCAGACTGTTGTGTGCATGTAAATGTACTGGCTGCTGAGAACCATCGAGGCCCCCTCTCTGTCATGCTCCCTCTGTAATCTAATCTCTTCATCTACCAAGCAGTTAATGTTTGCATGTCTTTATCTTCTCATCCATTTGAGCCCTGTCCTACTTTGTACCTGTCAGATTAGGCCTCACCTCTCAGAAGTCCTTCTCTTTTATTTTTCCTCCCTGTTTCTCTCTCTGTTAAGAGCCTGGTCATGGAAGCTTGGGCCCTGTGTTGTCTGACAGCTGCTGCTGTGTGCCTTTTTTCTCCCTCCCTCTCTTCCCCCTCTCCTCTTCTCTTTTTTAAACACGCGTCCTCATTTCTAAACTATCTATCATGCTGGCAGGGCCAGTGGGGCCTTTAAACTGTGGGATTGGCACTTTCTCAGCTGCTGAGCTGGAAAAGGCGGATGCTTGCAGACGGAGACACAAGCGGCGGGCCAGCCTGCTGCAGGCAGGAGGAACAGGAGGTAGCTTGTCTGAACGCAGGTGGACTGAAGATACTCCTCCACCCTGTGAGTGTGTATATGTGTGTGTTTCTCTCGGAGTGTGTGAAGCTTTTGTGCTAATAGAACTCCTGTGGTGATCCCAAGCACTCCTCTTTTTAAGGTTGTGGAGATGTCGCCTTTGCTGGTGGCAAACCCTTACTTTCAAGCAAGAAAAGTTTAACAGACTGAAGAGTCGTTTTAAGAAATTAATTAGAAAGAAAGTCGATGGTTTTGAAATGGGACTGTGAAAAAGAGTGTGTGGATTCCAGGGGGGTTGTCTGCACAGAGTTGACAAACTCTGTCTCACTTGGGAGTGAGAGGTGTCTGAAAAGATGGGAACTGCTGACAACATCTGTGTATGTGTGTATGTGTGTGTGGGTGTGTGTGTGGGGCTGCATCGTAACTATGCAAGGGACGGAAATGTTTCGGACGTGAAGCGATTCAAGCGAAAAGGGAAAGAGCAATGTGTGTTCTCTCTTTCTGACGAGGTTTCCTCAAAGGTTAGCGTTTCACTTTATAGCCGTCGTTAGCTAGCAGGCTCTTCTCTGCCAGCAACTATCAGACGATAACTTTAGGTGCAGGTGAACCGGGTTATTGTAGGTGGTGTGTACTAAACGAGGAACATTTAGTGCCA
>NW_023339707.1:15555747-15565789 GCF_004916995.1 Morone saxatilis | reverse complement strand
CTTTAAATAGAATCTCCAGGCCACAGAAAAACAACTTTCTGCTGATGCGACTACTCCTTCATCCTTCCCATCTTTCCCCTCTTACTCCCACTCCCATCACACACCTATGGTTATGGAGAGCACGGCTGAATATGAGCCCTGAGCTCTGATGCAGACGTTATATCCGAGCGGTTATAGTGTGCTCCTGATGCCCCCTGTGGGGAAAAAGTCCACAAGGCAAACATGCTCTCACAAGTCTGTTTCACTTTAAACCAACTGCATCCGGCTTCTCCACCGCGTTCAAAGTAATATCACGAATGGGATGCACAAGAGTACAGGGGGGGAAAAAAGGAATTAATTTTGAATTAAGGCAATAATTGAAATAATAATTTACTTTATGAGGAAAAGATTTTTTGTCATTTTAAGACCTGTTAAGTTCCTACGACTTCCGGAAACTGATGTCCAGCTAATCACAAATCTGTTTCAGGGACTCAAATATGGAACTGTTAACACGATAGCGTCTAAAATAGCCTTTTGAGAAAGGCAGAAAGGCAAAGGGGAAGCACAGAAGAACTGGTGAGAAAAAAAGACCAGAGGGTTATTTCCAGATGTGAATTATTTCTATACCTCACCTCTGTGTGTTCATAGTGGAAACTCCCCGGCATTCCCCTGGGGGCTGCCAAATGTGTGGTTAGTCCATGAGAGAAAGGGGTGTCAAAGGGGCTAGAGGTGTTGACATAACCTCCTTTTACCACATTCACCTGCGATGGCCAGCGTGACTCGAGCACCACACCTGTCACTAGAGGCCAGGAGTGTGTGTATGTGTGAAAATGTATACATTTTTAGGTGAACAAAAAAGTGTGCAAAAGGGTTAAAAGGAGGGGGAAGATATAAAACGACAGAGAGAGAGAGAGTGAGAGAGACAAAATGAATGGAAAACTATCTGACCGTAGCACTAGAGCAAAGGATCAGATAAAAGAGTGATCACTTAGGCAGGGACGACTCTGGCTCATCTCTGCAAGCCTAAACGCTTCCCCGTGTCAGCACATTGGCTGCTTGTCAAAAACAGAAAGAGAGAGCGACTGAGAGACAGCGAGACTGAGACAGAAAGACCAACCAGTAGAAGGGAATCTACATCTGCACAGAACCCAAAAACCGGTCAGGAAAAGACGCAAAGGAAGAGGGTGACAAAGCTGCAGTCCTGGTGAAGTGGACGGTTCAACCAGTCATCCTCCGCACACTACATCTCAAACAGAGGATGGTGATACAGGTGAGTGACAAACAATCAACCAGCACACACTTGCATAAGAAAATGTAAGTTATACAGAGAGAAAAGAAGACTGGACCTGTACATCAATTGAAAATGAGAAGAATCCAGGTAAAATATTTAAGAGAAAGAGATGTGCGGTTTGAACGATGTAGCGTGTGCATGTAAAACTACACTCACACGAAGACGACGACGTACATCCTGGCCTGGGTATTTGAGAACTCACACACAGTAAAATGCCAGTCGATGCTAAAAGATAATGAATATTGCTCATTGTGCAATGGCTTTTCTGTTACTATAATGGAGAGCAATATACTTGTTTTCTTTGTTTTTCTACATGTAAATATATTTTCATTAAATAATGAAAAAAGAAAGTCCTTTTATTCATTTATTTCCTTCAGAAAATGAATTAGATTTATTTTATGAAGGAAATCTTAAAATAGATACTTGATTCCAATTCCTAGACCATATTTATAGTAAGGAAGTTTTATGTTTTTTTAACCCATGTATCATTTTTTAATCGACATTTTATATATTGTATTTCAGTTTCATTCAAGTGTGTCTCGTGCACCAGCGAGAGTTTACACAGAAATAGCAACAAAAGCGGTTTAACTGATTTGATATCAGGCTTTATAGCTTCCATGAAAATATATCAAACTGTCTTTTAGACTGTGTGGGTGGAAATATAGGTAATATCATTTAAACAAAAATAATAAAACACTTTTACCCTGTAATTTTACCATGAGTCATATTTCAATATCAGAATATAAAGGGGAACATTTGTGAGCATTATAAAAATGAATAACTACAGTGGGAAGTGTCATGATCAAACTTGTAATGTTGTTTGGGGTATATTGTAGGTGTATTCTTCCACTCTCTCCGCCCTATCGGACCGGCATTCAGTGTCCTTATAAATAATTCATTTTTTAATCTGATTTCCCAGAGCGATTCTCAGTGTGTTAGTCACATATTCAATAACGGTGCACGGTGAATAATCTGGCTGTGTGTTTCTGTGATTTTCCCCTCATGTTCTGTGGAAGTGTGGGTGGGGGGGATCTGTCGGAGTCTGAAAGTGACTGTGGAGGAGGAGGTGGAGGAGAGGAGAGGAGAGGAGTCAGGTGCATCATCAGTCAACATCCCTACAGGTTGACAATGAACAGATGCATGCATTTCTACTACACATCCATGTCTAGGATTACTTGTCTCTGTCATCTGGAGCCTGAACATCAGCGTTGTCTCTCCTAGCGTTCTCTCACAGCCACACATCTGGAGGGCTGGGGATGACTTGTTCTATGATTAAACAATTTCTCAATTGATGAAGAGAGGGAGGAAATTATCAGGTCCCAGGAAAAGGTGAAAAATACAGGGCATTGTATAAATATTTCTATCACTGTGTAACTTAAAAGAAGTTTTATTTTCTCTTCTTTCTTAATCATTTTCTATTGTTAAGAAATTAGTACATAAGAACACACAAAAAACTAAAAAACAACAAATTTGCATGAAAATCCATAAAAAACACACATGAGATGTCTTATTTTCCATAGTTTTGGATTCTGGATCTGGGATGATTTCCAGTGTTTCCTCACAAAACTAAAAATGTGGAAAACAAGACCTGATTTATAGTGGAATAAAATTTATGGAGGAATTTATCTTTAATAATATAGGGAAAATATTCCATGGCAAAAAACAAGCTAAATATATAGTGGAATTTTTTTTCTTAAAGTACCACAAACTTGACAGTGTGACACAAATACTGAGTGGTGAAGGAGTGGAAATGCCTCGCAATACCATGCCACTGTCCTTTCCCCCATAGTGCCCTGGGCGCTGTTTCTTCCAGCCACACTGTCTGGCCACAAGCACACAGACAAACATGCAACTGCAGTTCACCAAGACCTCACAACACAGCAGACGCCGATTTCAATATGTTGCCATTTTGTAACTCTTTCTTTCAAAAATATGTATCTAATTTATGAGGGTCCTAATATGATATTTTTTCAGCCGCAGGCAAGTGAATCCCACAACAATGGAGCTGGAGGTCAATGAGAGGGTTTGTACTGTGTCAATATAAATAAAAGTGAATGCATCGGATGCCACAAAGATGGAAAATTCCACAACAAGAAACAGTGCGTCTAAACAGTGTGCCACAGAGGAGGAATGTGCACATGAACTTCCACATGAATGCTGTGCGTCTATGAGGACAGCTAAATCACAGTGCGTTTTTGCTAAAGGCTGCATGATTGAAGGACTGTCTGTAACCTAATCTTAGTAATGAAACCAACACGGCCGGCAGAGAGTTAATAGGTCTGGAACCAGGTTTTTTTTTTTTAACGCACTGCTTTTACTGTGTTGAAACTGAGAAGACACATCTCAAACCTCCTGAATGTGTGTGTGTGTGTGTGTGTGTGTGTGTGTGTGTGTGTGTGTGTGTGTGTGTGTGCAAGGGACAAAAGAAGAAAGGGCAAAAAGTGCAGAAATAAAGACAGAATTAGTGCATCTTGCTAATTCTGAAACTGCCTAAGCAAGACTAAAATGATATCTCTCAAACATCCAATTAGTGCATTCACTTATGTCCACTCAGCAGGTTTGTTCATGTTCGATGGCATTAAGTAACTAAATATGAAGTGATGGACCCAACTCCTGAAAACCCTTCATCTATTAACTCTATTATCACGCAATACTTTGTAACTAAGAAACTTAACCTGTGACCATTCAGTGACACAAACAGAGACACAGAGTTAATGATAGAAGAGGTCTTGTGGCAGGATGTCGTGTGATTGTAATGGGAGGAACAGAAAGACAGACTCTTGGTTTCAAATTGAATTGCTCTCTGGACAGCAAGTGCACACAACACTTTCATATTTGGATGCACACAAACACACTTACAAATGCACACACACACACACACCTGGAGCTGTGAGCAGCATGAAACCTCAACAGTTGGCTGGACAAACCTTGAGCACCCCCTAGTGTTATTTTTCCATAATCCACAGGGTCACAATGATCAGCATAGAAAAATGTGTTTTTGACATTGACATACACAAACACACACACAGACGCACGCAGACGCACACATCAAAAGTTGGCAGGTCAACGTGCAGCACCATAAGGAAGGTATTATTTCCTATATTAAAAAGACTGTTTATCAGAGAACACAAGAACACAACTTTGTTCAAAAACTAGATCACTTCATGTTTTCTCTGTGGACCACAGAGGCATGACTTCCTCAAACAACTTTAATATTTTGGATTTTTGCTCCAACTAGGCAACAAATTTGAAAACTGCAAAAGAAGTTTGTGCTTTTTATGCAACTTTCCATAAGCCATTACTTCCAGTTTTCATTGCTTCAATCCTTGGAGAGCAGATTTGGATGATTTAATATGCACTTCCAACACATTTACTCATTTTTTTGGGCAATAACATTTCTATAAATCAATAGGTTACAGCACCCAGGACGAAGGCTGACCTGGGCCTTTTCTCAAAGATCCCAGTTAGGTTTTGGGGGGTTTGAGCGTGATCCGAAGCCTTGTCCGGCGTCCAAGGCAAACCCTTGGCTGAAGCCTAATGTGCATTTCCATCCAGGCTCATGTAAATGTTTGTGATTAAAAAGGGAGATATGAGAGCCGAGGCGTTTCTGCAATCTTGCACATCCTAATTTGGTACTGGGGGAGTTAACACACCTGCCAGCTTCCTGCTGACGAGGGTGATTTCTCAACTGTTGTTGTTTATGCCGTCAGTTTAAGGAGAGGCAAAGACAGTGAGAAAGGGAGAGAAGTCCAGGCTGGGCAAGAGAGAGCAACACACACGCAAAATACACCCTATACACACACACACACACACACACAGATCCCAGGCTGCTGCCAATAACAAGCCATCCTAACATGTGAAAATGTTGACTGCTTGATGATTGATGGTAGTTATTTGTGGCTTTCTAACCCTCCTCTTTTGCCCCCACTTCCCCCCTCCTCTTCCTCCTCTTTCTTCATCTTCCTCCTCCTCTGCTCCGTCTCATCTTTGTGCTGTTGCTCTCCTTCTCCCTCCCTCTCAGACAATGTGAACATGATTAATAATGTGTAATGTCGTGTAAGCGGCCTGCTGTCCATCATTCCTGCATGTCTGACATTCTTCAAAACCTGAATTCGGAGGACAGAGATGTCTGCTCCAAACGTTGAGTTTCAGGTAATGGCAACAAATTCAGGACACAAACATGATCCGTCATAAATCCGGTTATATGTAAATCATATAATCACCCAGTAAAATCTGAATTTCTAACAATGATGTACCACCTCTCTGAAGAGACTGACAATATCAATTATTTAATATTT
The DNA here is from genome assembly GCF_004916995.1 of Morone saxatilis. NCBI lineage: Eukaryota > Metazoa > Chordata > Actinopteri > Moronidae > Morone > Morone saxatilis. The sequence continues at coordinate 15,560,221 of NW_023339707.1, read as the reverse complement.
TGAGTATACTGTGTACAATAAGGCCCATACACACGTTTTACTTTAGACAAAAACCTTTGAGTTTCACATTTTTTGTAAGAAAACCTCAGTATTTCATTATTATTTATCATGTATATCTATATTTAGATGTTGGTATGGGGACAGACATATAAATAAAGATGTGAATGCGGAGACAAATGAATAAGTGGCGGTGTAGTTCTGGGTGTCTGCTATTACTGCCACACTGCCAGCTCCCCATCCATCACTTGCTAACACTGTGCGTCTGAGTGTGTGTGTGTGTGTGTGTGTGTGTGTGTGTCTGAAGGAGGAGGAGGAGGAGGATAAGGAGAGAGGAAGAGGAGAGGACATCGGAGGCCACAGTGCAAGTTCCTCATCCATCATTCCGTAAGACCAAACTTCAGAAGCAAAGGAAAGGGAGAGGGGAAAGGCAAAGAGAAGAGATGTTTTCTCAGAATGATTCTCTGCTTCCTTCCCCTTTTCCTCAAGTAATCAATGAGGCAAAACGGTGCCTGCGTTGTTTCTACAGCACAGCCAGGAATTCCTCTGTTTCTTTGACTCACCCTCTTTGGGCAACAGTCATTCCCTTTTCTGCACGACCCTCTTCTCTACAGACAGACGGGGGGGGGAGAGGGACGGGGGGAGACAAGACAGGACAGGGCCTTTAGTCTAGAGATCATTACCTTTACATTATTAATGTATGGCCAAACCACAAAGGACATTCACAGACAACGAGGAACAGAGTGACTGCTGCTGCTCTCTACAGTTATACGTATGAGGAAGGTAGATTTCTGAATTAAACTATGTGGTGTGCACAATAACTGACCACACAAGACCACTGCTGAACAAAGCATTCAGTGGGATATTTTTACATAAATACATTATAAATACTTTAGAATAAATACTTAATATACTACTAATAATAATAATAATAATAATAATATCTATACAATTCTGTTATTAGTTATTATTGATTTCAATCACAATTTTGCCAATTTGTTTGAAATAAAGATTGTTGTGGTATTTGTATCAGTATCATATTGGCACTAGTGCAGAATAACAATAAAATGATAACCAGCACATTTATTATAATCATTTTTATGATCATATATTTATAGATGTTTTTTATAAAAGGATAAATACATTTTAAAAGATAACATTGGGATTAAATGAAACAAGCTACAATGAAGAAATAGTTAAAACAAATGTGTGAAAAATCAAGCAGGTTTGGCAGACACTTTGGTGAAGCTGAGAGCAGAATTAAGGAGTGTGCTGTGTGTTTCATTAAATGCTCAATATATCTTGTGTTTTCTGGATCATTTAAGCCCCATTACAGAACAGTGGCACTGCTTTAATTTCTAAAGTGCCTTTCAAAAGGCATCACCTCAGGCGCTTATTCCTGCTCACACACACACACGTATGCATACACATACATTCGCATGTATACATGCGTCATATACACACTGCACACAGATGCAAACATTTGCAAACATGCAATAAATGTGGGTGCCCACACACCTGCATTTATACTCCCACAGACAACAATGACAAACACAGAGCCTATACTTTCCTGTCTCCATTACCTTTCAGTATTCTTCCATTTTTAAGCTTTTTTCTCTTGTTCTCTACACTGTGTCTGCTTTTGTTCCTCTGTGTCTTTCTGTGTAACAGATGACAGCAGCCTTGCAGTGGCTGGGGCCGCTGTCTTGGCTGCTGGACCCATTTGACTTGCCAGCTTGGCCGGTGGATGAACCCCGGGACGAGCTGGAGCCAAGGTCAGATTCTCTGAGTGTGTTCGTGTACACAAAGGGATGCATTTGTCCATTTAGTTCCAAGTGTTAGTGCTGATGAAGACTGCATGCTTGGTTACAGTATATTCGTGGTACTAAAAGGTACAGGAAAAAATCCTTCTGCACATTTGCAGTTTTGACTGAGTGAAGGTATGTGAGAAGTGTGTGCTGAGCCAGCTGCAGATTGAAGGGAGGTGGAGGAAAGGGGAGTGTTGTTCAGAGCAATTGATACATTGCAAATAGAGTGGGCTTCCTGTCCGGGTTTTGTGGCTAAGGTGCTAAACACTTCAGGAAACCAGATACACTTGCACATCCTCTAAAGAGATAGAGGGACAGAGTGGGGGAAATGAGGGGTGGGAGGAGGATAGTAAAAAAAAAAAAAAGGTAGAGAATGAGCCAGACGCTGAGGGAAGTCTGCATTTTGTTTCCTCCCTCCACGGGACTCAACAATAGGGATTGCCTGGTGTAAGTAAAATGCCACGTGGGGCTTGTAAATGTAACAACTCATTTGGCCTGATCACATAAAAAATGTATAATAATAGTAATATTTATATGACAGAGCTGACGATGGCACTAGCTAAGGAGTGAGCCATCTTGCTTCCTTCTCATCTCTGTTAAGAGTTGTACATGCGCAGTACTGATCGGGCGCATACGAGAAAATGGCGGTCAGTAAAGACAAAGTTTATGAGCTGAAGCCAGCATTTCAATTATCCTGGAAACAGGAGTTTAGTTGGCTGCCATTAGAGGGTGTGGGCAAAAGTCCAACTATGTATTGCACAGTTTGCCGCAAGTTTGAGAGCAAGGCAGATGAAACGGGGGTCGTTTTTCAAAGGCACGTCCAGTTCCCCAAAAACTGTCACTGGAGTACCATAACAAGAGCCAACAGCATCTCGCTGGCATGGTAGCTGAGAGGGTCTTTGTTGGTATTTGATAACCACTACCACTAATAAATAAAACATCGTGTATGGGGGCAAGTAAAAATAGACTTTGGCCACATTTATTTCTGACAGTGGAAAAAAAACCGTTGAAGTTCAACCCTGCTCCAACTTTGTTGTATTACTGTAGCGCTCATATAGCTCCCTATAATCAGAGTTTATTCAAAGTGTTGGCACTTCAGCAGCAGTGATGGCTCTTTGAAATCAAAGAAGGGTTCATTTCTCAGAGAATGCCTTTGTCGTTTGTTCTCCTTCTCCTCTCTAATGAGATGGAATGTGGCTAAATTAGCAGCTGAGAGGCAAAGCTTCATTTACAAGACAATCAAATGATCCTTTACAAAACACACTCAATATGCATTAGATGTCGGCTTTGTGAATATAGGATGGCCTCCTTATGCACTCAAATGGGGAGGGGGTGTATTTGGATGTTGCGCGGTGGTGAAAAATGCCAAACTGAAATCATCCATCACAATGCAATAAAAAGGCCTGCAGCACTCTGAGTGGGTGAGAGGAGTGAGATGTTTGTATTGGCCCACTGGGTTTCCCTCTGTGAAGGAGGGAATGTGTAAATGAACGTGTAAATGTTAAAAAATGTTCTTTTTATTAGACGAATTGCATCATTAAATCACATTATAAAAACAAAAAATGCACCATTAATTTCCTCCCCAAACAGCCGTAAGTACATGTCTCTCTGTCCCTGTGCCCATCTCTGTGTACCCCCATGGGGCGGCAATTCCAAAGCTATTCCATTCCATTATACAGATCAATCAGGTTGGGGAGATCTATGAACACATGTTTGGGGCTGGCAAACGGCAAAAAAACAAAACTACTTCCTAATTGTGAGTAGGCGTATTTCTCTGCCTACAAGCCAAACAGAGGTCCCAGCAAACAGGTAGTGTCTCCTTTCCACTTTTTGCCCTTCCTCCATCAAGACATGAAAGGTAGCATGAATAATAGATGAGGGAGGTGATGAGATCAATCAGAGGCTATCAGTCTGGGAGATAGGAGTGGACAGAGTTGGACGTAAATCTGCACTGGACTAGAACAGCAGATCTGCTGTCAGAGATAGGTACTCTATAGAGCGGGGACAGCTCGACAAGAGAGGCCTTAGTGCAATTATATGTACAGAGAAGAATGAGAAGGAGAAGAAACTGCCAGAGGCCCAAAACACACACAGGAACATCTCATCATAAGCCTGCATCCACAGCCATCCCTGCATGCATTGACCCCCCCGCACCTCTGCATCACACGTTCTCACATCTGTGACAATGCCACCGCAGCATGACAAATGCAAACAAAAGGTTCACCTATTCATCACTGTAGCGAAGAGGGTGGGGCTAATTATACAACTGTGAAAATTATGACTTTCTGTTGTTTTGTTTGTCCTCTAAGAGATTACAATGCTGAGGATGGAGGTGTAGAGGGGGGGGAATAGCCTTGCAGCTTCTCCGTGAGAGGGCACATGAAGGCGCGGACACACAAACAAAACAAACTCACAAACACACACACACAAATACAGCTTGTGTCCCTGCCGCCTGTACCCAGTCTCTGCTTGCAGGCATGATTAATCCAGTGCAGAGTGGGAAGATTTTGACCCTAAACAGAAAAGTCCTGTTGAGGCTGCGAGAGGCACTGATTTATTTAGGTACCACTCCCTCCACATTAATTATCCCCGCGCAGGTGCAGGCCCAAATTCCTCTTCCCCCAGCTGTAGCCCTATGCAGTGAGACACACATACACACACATTCACAC
>NW_023339707.1:15555003-15555727 GCF_004916995.1 Morone saxatilis | reverse complement strand
ACCAACAAATAAATAAATAAATAAGGCAAGCGCATGCAGCCTGCCCCCATTGCCTTGCCAGGCTGTACTTACAGTGTCTGGGTGGCACAGAGAACACTGGCCGTCACAGTGGTGAAGGATTGCACTCCCAGATTTAGCACAAACGCAAATAACAAACCAATAGCAAACACAAACACATGCACGCAAACAGAGTTTGTCCTGGAGTGTCCTCTCATGCAGCGCAGGTTTTCCTGCTTCTGCTCTCTCTTCCTCACACCCCACCGGCAAATCCTTTACTTAAGTCGCCATACCACAATGGAAAAATACTCCATTACAAGGAAAAGTTCTGCATTTCATTAAGTAGTGGTAAAGGAGTGTTTGAGCATTAACCTTGGTTTTATGCACCACAAATATCTAAGGAGCGTTCAGGAGCTACATAACTTTAAATACTTAAATTAGTGACTTTCTAAACAGTATTTTAATAGTGTGGTTGGATCAGGTGGTGCAATATCTCATATTCTCAATGGTAGTTTAAAGTACAGAAATCTTTAGTATCTTTATAATCTAATGTTTTGAATATCTTAATCTGAACAGTAAGTAGCAACTTCATCAACCAAAATGTATCTCTCACGTTCCCCACCCCTCTTTCACTCCTTGTCAGTTTTGTTGTAAAGTTACTGTGCCCAGGTGACACCAGGCTGGGAGTTACACCTGCGTATGAATCTGCATGTGTGTGTGTGTGTGT
>NW_023339707.1:15554735-15554960 GCF_004916995.1 Morone saxatilis | reverse complement strand
TATGAGCAGTAGCTCCACCACTGTGCCTTCCCATAACGGAGCTAGTGGTGTGTGATGTGTCACTGAGAGCTCCACTCATTATGGCCTACATTAGCACCCTACCTCGCCCTGATTAGTCTCCTGCTGAGCTGAAATCCACAGTGCAAGTGTGTTTGTTTGTGTGTGTGGCCGAGAAAGCCAGGGGGAGAGACAGAGAGAGTTAAAAATAAAGAGAGAGAGAGAGAG
>NW_023339707.1:15552745-15554710 GCF_004916995.1 Morone saxatilis | reverse complement strand
GATGAATTGAATAAGTAATTTATAAACACATAGTATCAAAATGATATGCAACACTCCAAAAAACTAAAAAACTAGTACTATTGGATAAAACATTCGCTCTTATTTGCTCTTTTAATTGGTAATTGCATTTCTTACAAGCTTCCGCAAAAAGGCCAGATGCTCCACTTGTCTGTAGTGCCCTCCACTTCCGGCGCATCACTTGGTGGCAAGCTAAGTAGCAATTAGTCCGCAGTTTGTTGTTGTTGTAGAGTTAGAGCAGCTGCTTGTTTCCAAAGCCAACAGAAGCCACACAGCTTCTCCAAATGCTTTGGTCTCGCAACTTCTGCTCAGGACGGCTTGCTCCATGCTGTGCTCGCTAAAGTCCTTCGTAGAATAACAATTGTACATGTTCTCCTTAGGTCAATAGGGCACGCCATGGTCAAAGCTGATAGTGGACCAGAGAGTCAAAAGAGTCCTGTTGCCGGAAATTCCTCCATTGAGAGATGCCAATAGCTCCCCAGCAATTCCCACAAAAGAACATCTGCCCAAAAACGGCTGTCCAGTTTTAGATTAAAGAGCTATTAATTTGGAAGCTTCCACATCGTTAAAGGACAAGAATTTGCATATATGAAGAAGTAATACTTACCTTAAACAGAACACTTTAAAAACCCTTTCATTGTCCACTGTACCTAAAATTGGTGTTTTCACAGAGCCCCCTGAGGGAATTCATAGGCTGGCCAGGCATTTATGAAAAGGTATTGATTGATGAATCATATAGATTAAATGGCAGTATTGACTGATATTGAGGGGGATTTGATCATGCCACGCTCTTTACACTACAGTTGTCCCTCTTGGGGATTTGTGACTGGAGAACGTGCCTATAAGAATGAAAATGAGAGTACAGGAAGAAATTAACTAAAGATACAGACGACAATGATTGAGTGTGTGCAGGAAAGAAGTGGTGGGAGAATTCACCATTGAACTACACTGTGTTTGTTTTTAAATTGCGTGTCATTTGAAATTTGTGATGTGATTTTTGGAAAAAGTGAGCCATAACACCTAAATGCAATGGCACAGACTTTTATTCAGACACTGATGTCTCCCAGAGGATGAAAAATGAACTGAACATGGACATGTGGCACGCGCTCTATCCAGTGAGCTACCGGGGCGCCAAGTCCCATGACTTTTCATCTAGCGCCATCGGTAGGTCAATATTTTAACTTTGGTTTATGACTAAATACNNACAAACATTATAACTGCTAAACATGACAGCATTATCATTGTGTGCATATTAACCTGCTCAAAGCATCGCTGTGCCCAAGTAAAGTACTACTCTTAGTCTTGTTGACCATTGTCGGACATTTCATAGACCAAAGATTAATCGAGACAATAATGGGCAGATTAATGGATAATGAGTCCGTTGTAGCTCTAATGTGGAAGGTTCTACAAGAATGAGTAGAGTGGATCAACAAAACAATGTATGATGTATACACTAACACATGTATACACTAACACTAATATCAAATTACTGCTGAACTACTGGGCATAACAACAGTGTATTTACCTGTTCAGGGAACCTCCTGTACCAGACAGCACTAAGACCACACCATCGATTTTTCACACTGTCTCAAGGTCACAAAACCCATCACCTTCCTGTAACATGCTACTTCCCTAAAGCCATATTTTTCTATTCCAAGGATGAGTCAGACAGAGTTAATCAATACTGTTAATTATGTTTACTGGCATGTCAAGTGGGAAATATGGAAAAATAAATTTTAATATGCCAATTTGCAAAACCAGTCAGGATAACACTTTGTGGTGTAAATCATCCATTTATTCAAATATTCTTTCTTAACATTCTTTTATATGCAAATTAAAACACACAGGGGCATTCAGATCAAAAATACTAATCTGCTTCATTATGCAATAAGATGTTTTCACAGACCCTCAAACAAACTACTGTATGCCCCCCCCCCCACACACACA
>NW_023339707.1:15548263-15552724 GCF_004916995.1 Morone saxatilis | reverse complement strand
ACACACACACACATAAACACAGACTCACACAGAGCATGTTTGGGGGCCAGCTGCCAGCAAATGAAGGATCTCCCTCCCAATTCACTTGTTATTGTGCTGTCTGGGTGACAAGTATACCTATAGAGTGAGTATTTATTTCCGGAATGTTTTGTTCCGTTTTCCTGCAATGATGAATGTTTCTTTTATAAATCCATCGCCAGGCCTTTTAAACCATAAACAATATTTCTCCAGCCCAGATTCCTTGTGCAGCAGTCTTAGGGAACCTTGAGATTTCCAGGCTCTGATTTAATGGCTCGTAATTCTTGAAAGGCAATCCTTCTTCACCCTCCGACGCTCAGATGCACCATCCTTCCGGCAGCCCACCACACTCGGCCTCTGCTCCCCTCTAGATCCCCAGGCCAGTCCAAACGCCAGTTAAAACTACTCAGCTGGAAACAGCACCGTGCCCCTTCTGTCACTGGCATTGGATTATCCGCTATGGGCTGACAGGACAGAGCATCGTGTTACAGTTTTTTGTAGATGCGTGAGTAATGCTACTGAGGCCGAGGTTTTTTTTTTTCTTAGGTCCGTTTCAGGATCAGTGCCAACAAGATGTTATTTGGATATGTATATAATGTTTAAAGAATAACAGCCTACATATTCGGTCCTTTATCACTTCAGAGGACTTTCTTTTTTCTTAGGTGTACTGAAACAACATGACCGGGTACTAATTTAGTTCATCAAAGTGTAGATATAGTCCAAAAAATGGATATTCATACTAGATTGGGTGACTAAATACACGATGCAGAGTACAGTCAATTCTGGGCTTGCTCACCAACCCTTGCAGGTGATGAGATTTACCTCATGTGGATGCAAAATCTAAAAACTGGTCTTAATGCTGTAGATTACGAGAGAGTTGAAAAGTTCAACTTGACCTGCACTGCATTTCATAAATACATTTGGGCAGACATTTCTCTGCAGGGTGAAGACACACTGATCCAAGGTCAAACATTCCAAAAAGTGACTTTAAACCTTTGAATTGACCACCTTTCTAGGTGTCTTTCTATGTGGAGGCACGCAGAAGAGGTTAAGCTTGTTTTAAAATGGCCAATAAATGTACCCCAGCAAGTCAACTAAGTACAAGAGAGAAACAACAGCAAGTTAAAAAAGCAATCATTAGGCTGGTATCTCTAATTGTGTTGCTTCCTCTCCTCATGTATAATCCCTGGTTCCTCGCTTTGCCTTCATTAACAATGGATGAATTAATTAGAAACCTTCATAGGATTTCTGCACAGTGAACCCAGGAGATAAAACACATCCTATTCCTCAGACCTGCTCCTTTCCTTGTATTTTCTTTTTTCCGCTCTCTCCTCCCTCTGCTCTTAATTGTATTGTTTGCTTGTTGTGTCGATAGCAGGATTAATTTCACTATAGATCAGGATTATTGACCTTCTCGTCAATGTTATTTCATTTCTGTAAGGTGCTAATTATAAGGAACAGGGGAAAGCAAATTGCACTGTAACTTGTCTCACTTGCTTTCCAATAAAACAGAACGAAAACAACATTAATTCCCTTTTAGCTGCCCTCCTTGGTAAGGTAAATTCAAACACTATCTCACACGCTATCTGTGGCATCTAAGAGGGACAATGTTAGCGACTGCTGGACTTGATCGGTCGACTTTATATTTAAAACACTGTTGACTATTGTGACCCATTCCCCTCCACCAAATGCCATTCTTGTCACACTCACTGCTCGTTTCGTCATTCTCTCACTTCATCTGAGAGAGGGGGAGGGCACAGTTCATAAACAATTAACCGGCTGGATAAGTGATACACTCAAGCGCTAACAGACCTGAAAAACATTGTGTTATAAATTCTGGTAATTGAGTGGAGGGAGGTGAGCATCGGGCCACTGAGACTGACTTGGCACCATCTTAAAGCAGTTGCTGGAAGATCAGGTGGTCGGCACTTTTGCATCATTATGTGATGACATAGGAGAGCGGACACACCTCTTGAAGGTGAAGGATTGTAGACAACTGTATAGAAGTCTCTGAATAGATCACAGTCAACAAATCAAAAACGCTTTACAAGTGCATTCATTTGCCTCCATTATGTCCATTTTGTGATTGCAATCTACTTCCAAAGGTCTACCCAAGTACAGTGAGCCTTAAGACCCTCTTATCCACCCTTTTCTCCCTCTCTGCACCCCTCCCTTCTTCCGCAGTCCTCTAATGAACTGAAAGGTCAGAGCACTAATAAAACTATTAGCAGAAATGAATCTCTCAGATGTGTTAATGCACTTTTAATTCCTGTTAGCAAATTTCATCCCCCAGCAGTTTGCTGCCCGCTAATGAGAAATAAAACGCCCCGCTCTAGGGAAGGGGGATGGGGGAACGGGTCGATGCCCCGGCTACTCCACAGCAGACTCCATGCGCACACACACACACAAGTCATATACACTAACATTGCACCTTATACACACCCTGGATGTGCTGGATGTTATTCACGGGCCGAGGCCTGTTTTCAGCCCTGTGATTCTGCAGGGTTAATTAAAGAGCACATCTCCATCTGTTCTCATTCAGCCTCAGCTCAGTGTCTCCACATCAAGCACACAAAACACACACACACACACACACACCACACACACACACACACACACACACACTGAATCGCACTTACTCTTCCTCCTCTGACGCTCTTTGTCATCAGCAGAGGGACGGAAAAACCTGACAGTAAGGTGTTCACAGGGACACAGATAAACATGCTCTCACTTGAGGATATGATCTGGCCTCTCACCCAGCTTGTCTCGTGACCTGACTAATGAGGTACAGACAGGGCTTGACCCTTATGTCTAGAAGCCACCAGAGAATATCAAGCCATTGTAGGCAAGACAGTCACCGTGTTTGTGTAAATGTGCCTGTCAGCCCGCTGTCACATGTGACCCCACAGGAAAGTCAAGGTTCAAGAAGTATTATGGGCCAACTTTTTCCACCTACAATGTGCATATGCTTGTGGAAAGAGGAGAATTCCAGTAACTCAAGTGATTAGTAAATAATTAATGTATTACTGTTCTTAGACCTGCCAGTAGTGGAATATGTAGTGTAGCAGTATACGTTCAGAGGTCTGGGGCACCCCAGTAGCTCACCTGGTTGGGCTTGATTCTGGCCCAGGCCCTTTGAGGTCCTCCCCTCTCTCTGCCCTGCCTTTTCTGTCGCTCCCCACTGTCACTAGCCAAAATAAAGCAAAATGCCCCAACAGTCAGATGTCCACAATATTAAAAGAATAGGTTGTAAAGATTCTTTACAATAATCTATAAATATCAAAAATAACCATAAATGATCACACGTTCACGGAGCACATATTTACGCCAAAATTGCTTACTTACAAGAAGATAAAAACCTTTCTGAAGCTGTATCCCACAAAGATTTAATATACAGCGTTTACAAGATAAATGATTTACAATTAAACTGAATCTCAAAAGTACAAAGGACTCTTTTTCTGTGGATCAACTGATCAATCAATCAATGAAGTGATCATTTCAGCAGTAATTGCCGGGCTAATTACTCTTGCCACTTTTATTGTTGTCAGTATTAAGTCAATCTGTAACAGTCAACACCACTCTCATTCTTCTTTGTGTAACATGTTTTCTTGAATCATGTAATAAATATGCTATAATAGTCGGAGAAACATTGACCCTGCTATTCAACAACTTGATGGTCACCAGTTTGAATAAGTGGACCATGTGAGACACTTTGAAGACATCAAACAGTGCAACACTGCTGTCATTTAATGTCACAAATATTAAGAATTAAAATGCAATAACTAAATTGTGTCATTGCTTATTTTTCTGTCTTGCAATTATTTGTAATTGTACATTACTACAGCTACACACACAGCTTATATAACAATAAAGAAATATTTTATTCTTAGCAGAAATAATAGGAATCACAAGAAAGCAAAGAAAGGCCCGCAGGGGAGGGGCAGAGACATTCTATTACCAAACTAAGCCTTTTAATCAATAAAGAGATAAAAGATATTTTAATCAAAGACATATTTCCTTGTTTGTCTAATGCTTCTGCCGCCACCATGCACATAATCTTTAAATGCTGAAAAGGATGCATAATGCTCTCCCAGAGAGCCACTCATCCATATAAACACAAAACAGGAGCAGTCAGCAGAAACACACACCAGCCCGGCCCAGCGCACAGACACTCCATAGACGCCAAATTACATTAGGATGGGCATATTAAGGGGAAATTGCATCCTGTAAACTAGAATATTATTTCGACACACAAACACACTACAGGCGCACACACGCACACAAACCATTTTTCAACATCATATTCCCTAGCCCTGTGCTCACTATTCAGTAACAAATCTATACAACTATTGTTTTGTGCATGTGCATGAATGAACACACACACACACACACACACACACACACACACACACACATAAACCATAAAAACAAAGCATGGTGCTA
>NW_023339707.1:15511960-15548163 GCF_004916995.1 Morone saxatilis | reverse complement strand
TTTTGTGCATGTGCATGAATGAACACACACACACACACACACACACACACACACACACACATAAACCATAAAAACAAAGCATGGTGCTATTAGTGTGTGGGCTGTTTGTCGGACATGCAGGCATCCGCTAGCCGTGGCTAAAGCATTCCAATGAGATTAGAGGGGTAACCGGAGCCCTTCCAGGCCCACTGAACTGAGCTCACAGCGGGCTAACAAGTCCAGAGGTGGTGGGCAGGCTGGATCAGGTTCCAGGAGCTAATGGGTCAAATACCAACTGACAGTTAATTGAGTGATAAAGTGTGTGTGTGTGTGTGTGTGTGTGTGTGAGAGAGTGAGTGAGTGAGTGAGTGAGTGTGTGTGTGGTTAATTCACCTTTACATTCCAGTATATGGAGAAGTTTTTTGTTATAAATAACCTGTGTGTGTGTGTGTGTGTGTGTGTGTGGTCCAGGCTGGTACACTACTTACGGTGCATCAGAGTTTGCACATGTCTGCCGAGCACCGGGGAGCAAACAGCAGCTCCAGTAATAGTGATTCATGCTTTCCGTCAGGCCCCCTGACAGGCTGGGTTCGATCCCCTGCTCAGCGCGCTGTAGCGGCAGTAACAGCAGGCGAGGCAAGCGCAGGACCACGAACATCATCATAACTGCTGAGGGAGTGTTGGGCTGCTGACATATTGATCGACCCTCAGTTAGGAGATTTGATAGATAGACCTCGGACTCTTGACTTTAAACAGTAAAAGGAGGAGGGCAAATCGGGAAGTCGGAGAAAACAATTGAGGCAAAGGGGGAAAGGGGGGAAAAGAGATACCAATGACTGAGATAGTTATACAGTGAATTATGTTTCATTTAGGGCAGCTTAAGATCATTTTCATTATCGATTAATCTGCCAATTATTTTTTACAATTAATTAATTTAACTTTTTGTCTAAAAACTGAATGAAAATATATGATAACTTCCCAGAGCCCAAGGTCCCATCACTCAAAGATTCAATTCAATTTACAATAAAGTAGAGAAACAGTATAAACTTAATTACTTAATTGATTGATTGATTAAACAATCATAATTGTAACTAATCGATTAATCAGTTGTTAATCTAATTGTTTCAGACTTAACTTCCCTTGCTGAGATTCTTCTTCACTCCTCAAGTTATATGTTATTTGCTCATTATGCATAGTCTACTACTGTCACAACTTCAGTCAGTAACTTCAGTCACATCTCATGAGCACAATAAATAGATGCATATAGAACAAGCAAAAAGACAATATAATATCCATGAGGCAACATTCCTTACTCCCTGCCCCCATACCAACGGCTCTCAGGCCCAGCAACTCATCAAACCATCAGGCTAAGCCTAACCCCAAGCCTCCTTTGGGCCCTGTGGGGCTCAGGGGCCAGGAAGGACCAGAGAGGGTACGAGCTCACACTAACGATGGAGGAAACCATGTCCAGTCGGCTGGAGCCTGAGATGGAGCCCAAGACCCTGCACCATTGTTCTGCCAACACGCTGACAGCTGGTGATTTAGGACCGGGGCTGCCCAGGAGCGTTAGGGGAGGGACAGGAGCGAGGGAGGTCAGAGAGAGGCTCCACAGGCACCCTTCAACAATCCTACCCGAATCCCTCCATCCATGAGATGGCAGAATGAATCATGGCTGACCCAGCGCGAGGCCTGGGCCTGGCCTCTCTCTCTACCACCCCCTATCCCCTCCATCGACCCCCTCCTCTCCCTGGACAAACATGACAAATCTGGTGTTTATTTACTTAAAAAGACCTGGAGAAAGAGCAAAGGGGGGCAGATAAAAAACAGTGTAAAATCAATACAGAGTTAGTAGTTCCTGCCCTACTGCTGCTCTTTCCTGTGTGCGGCTGAAGAAACCTAAGCTTGGGTCTAATAAGGACTCCAGGTGGAAAAGGGACGCAGGTGGCTTCAGCAGGCTGCACATAACAAGAGGGAAATGCAGAAAAAAAGACCAAGAGAGAATAAGGAGCTGGTCCAAAATGCAACTAAATGTACTTTGCTATACATATAACCAATGAATACCAAATGGGACTTTACTAGTACTATTTGTATTGATTGTTCATAATCACTATCGTCTCTGGAGGAACTACACATGTTGAGCGATAAATGGTGACATAAAAAAAGAAAACACAACAGCCAAAGTCTAAGCTGTGGGTGATGTATGTGCATAGTCTCCAAGTTAGAGTCCAGACAGCAGAGCATTGAATCTACAGAGCCTCTGCTCTCGCCTCATGACAGGGAGAAAACAGATAAGGCTTGCTCTCAGGGGAGAGGGAGGGTGGCCATCAAGCCAACCCCCTAAAAAGAAATAGCAGTGGCGAGCTGTCAAGGTTTCTGTCATATCCTACATCACGAGAGCCGCCCAGTCCATCCCACTGCTGGCAAACCATGCACGCTATTGTGGCCAAGGATGAAAGTGCTGGAAAATGGGAGTCATTGTAAACCATTTTCTGCCCTGGAGCCCCCACCGCCACCGCCACCACCATCCCCTCCATCTCCACCCCTCTTCTTCCCGACTCCTCTTGAAGACAAATGGGTCCAGGGCAATGACAGAGTGCCTGGTCCACAAATCACTGGCGGCCGGTCTGCTCGTCCACTGCTTCCTCCTCCCCCGCTGCCTCCCCCCTGCACCCAACCTCGCCCCTCCCCGTCCCCGGCCCCTCCATTAGTCATGTGCACGCGGGCAGCAGCCAGCAGCCGTAATTAGACAAGGACAAATCGCCAGCCACGGACACGGACGAGTCCGGCCGCTAAATAAGGCCCCGTTTCCATACCGACCGGTGGGCGGCGAGTGGGGCCAAGGAAAGGACTGGGGTGTGGGAGAGAAGAGAGGAGGGGTCGGTACTGTCCAATACACCCTGAGATCCTCTTGGCCTGGCCTGGCAACTCATTTATTATCCCACAGGCTCATGGCTTGAACCCACCTCTCACCGATACACCCCCAAACTAAACCCCTATTCCAGCACCACCATACCCCATTCCATTCCCAGTAGGAATCTGGTTGTTTGTCCAGGCTGCTCTTAGTTACACTTCTTTCTCACACTATGGTTTGAAATGAAAAGGCCTATGGGCTGCTTTGTGTGTCGCTGCGTTTGAGGGGTATCATAAACAGAGATATTAATTTCATGAATATTCAACTTTTTTGTTCACTTTTGTCAAAGTGCTGAAAGTGTAAAATTCAAGATACAACCGTTGTCTATACAGAATCTGAACACAGCCATTCATCTTTCAAGACAGGGCGAGACAGAAACCTCATACAACTCTCCATCACATTCCTGTCAGTGCAACACCACTACGTCACTTGTTTTTGTGGTGGTCAAACCAACTCTAAATAAATAAATTAAGTAAGTAAAGCAAAGCTGGAGCAATAAAGAGCAATAAAGAGGGTTCAGGGTACATTAGGTGTAACATTAGAAGGATGGAATTAGCAAAAATGAGAACCCATAGAATCAGATTACACATGGACGAAGAAACCGGCAGTCAACAAAATATAAATTACAGCCATGTGAGGGTAGAGCAAACTGAATCCACAGAGGAGTATCAGTAACAATTGCTTTGGCCGGGTCAGAGCTGCAACACACTCCCTGGGCAGAAAAAGGGTCGACAAGAAACTGACCGCCACACACACACTCACACACACACACACACACACACTCACACTCAAACAGCATGCTCCACCAGAGCAAACCTTATTGATCTGCCTCCTAATTTCCTAATTAGTTTTTATTGGATTTCATAATCGCCATCAGGACACATCAAAAGAAACTCAAAACCCCAGCAACATTTTCTGCCCTCCTCAACATAATTTTTTTAAACTGTGAAAAGGAAGCCATGTATTTAATTCCAAGTCCCCAGATGTGAGAGCGACCCTATTTTTTTTTTTTTGTTACTTCCCCACCAGAACTCCTTGGACAGCAAACACTGCACAAACACACCATTTCTCCCATGTGCAGTAACTGATGTTTAGCATTGCACATTTTCTGCATGATCTGCTGCTATTTGTCACACTTCTGCTCTCTCCTCAGTCGCCTCTCACTTGTAGCACTTGTTAAACATACTGCAGTACGAGGTGCAGAAAAATGTAGAGATAAGTTGTTTTTTTTAAACTGACACTGATTCTGGTCATTGGATATATCTACTTACTTCTCGTAAGTCTCCCATGGCCCATGATACTTCCCTGTCCTGAACAACAACTCTGATCTAATCTGATATTTTCACCATTTCCTCTGCTATTCAGTGACACTGCCTCTGAACTACACTAGACAGTTGGCATTTTTGCTCAACACAGGAAACTTACTCCTAAATCCTGTGAATAGCATAGTTGCTTGCACATCAACATGCTGAAAGATTGAACGTCCAGGAGCGACCAGAACTTTCCAAGAACTGCAGCAGCTGGCCAGTGGTTATCACACATTTGAATGTTTTTCTAGCGTTATGTATGTGATGTTGAAAGATATACTGAGTACAGAAAGCAGACACAGTCCAGAGGGGATTCAAAGATAAAGAACATCTGATGTCCTCATTCACACTTGGGGGCCGTTAGCCCATTGACATATGTTTATGAAGAACTAAATGTACACAAAAACAATAGAGGAGACTTTCAAATTACTGGAATGAGTGTCCCCTTAGACCACAGACCTCAACTTCTCTGTTAGCACCTCTGCTATCATATCTGTTCCAGAAAATCCTTCTTGCACCATCTGGTGTGCAGTAAATGAGGAGAGAACAGGAGAGGAATTGGAAAAGAGGTAGAAAACAGTGGTCTGTATAGAGATATCCTGTCGATTGACACAACTGCTTCAGTTTGCAAGTAAAAAACTTACTTTCAGTAAGAAACTGCAAGTAAGAGACTGGAATAATACTAAAACCCCCATTCTCTATGCCTTGCTACGCTCTTTAAATGCCGACTGCCAGATGTTAGTCAGCCACAACAACTGATTTGCCCTTTTTTTCTCTTTGTTATGGCCCATTTTGAGACAAAACCTCTGGTGTGATGACACCAACACAGCAGCTTTTAAATGAGGGTGGATGAAGATAAAGAGGGAAGGAAACTAAGAAATGTTGCAGGATTCTTTATTACTGACAGAAAAACACCAGTAACAGTTGAGGAGACACACCTAAACCACCCCAAAACTTCAGGCCTCTTCAGTTTGTCATTTGTGTTTGTTCATATTTTTTCCAAAACAATTTTGCTATTAACAGAATACCCCATAATAAAAAGGTAAAAGCCATATGACAGCCCACAAATAGCACTGAAATGGCTCAGAGAGATAGAGGCAAACAATTCCCTTGTCTGATGGGACTTAAGTACAACTTCTAGCAAAAAAAACAGTCACTCATCAGTTATTTAACACTACCTAGCATGAAGCATGTGGCGGCTACATCATGGTAGAATAGATTCTCAAGTTCTATCTGCACTGTTCAATGACGGACCACTGTTGTGGGACAAGCACAGTCTGGTTATTCCATTGGGTTAAACAGGTTGAACCTTCATTTTGTCACCTTGTAGTCTGCATAATCTCTTGTTTAACGTGTCATTATGGTGCTGCAAACTATTTACTTGTTTGCATTGTATGTAGGCAATTCATATTTGTATGATGTAAATTTATTGGGCCGAGTCTGAATAATTCCTCGAGGGATGGGTCACGTAAATGGTAAGCCACAAAAATAAAACTATTCATTCATAATGCCTGCATTTAGAAATCGCTACACTGGCAGTCAAAATAAGTAAATGGCTGCATTTACATAGTAGTTTTATCCAAAACAATATGCCTCCCATTCACACAACCACACACCGGTGGCAGCAAGCCACCATGCAACCATCAGAGGCAATCTGGGTTCGAAGCCCAAGGACACTTCAACATGTGAGCTAAAATTATAAAAAAAAATGTGCTACCTTAGTGTGGACATGGTCTAGCAGGGAGTAGGGAAACCCACACAGACTCAAATACAGAGAGGTCCTTTGTGACAAGACTCTGAATGTCCAAACCCCACTGAAAATACCATACAAGAACTCCTCAAGAATGCCCTTCAATAACACTGGCTATCCAATCATAGGGCTGGGCTTTTCCATATACCGCCATACTAGTGCATAGCTCAAACAACTGCTGTAACTGCTGTAACTCAGGCAGCAATATTGTTTGTGGCACAAAGAACGCTACGGTCGGGGCAGGCTGTGTAACAAGTATTGAGAGAGGAGCCTGTTACCTGCATACCCTTCTTACTAACTGTTATAACTTTATAACACAACCATTAATAACCTACAACTAACTCTCTTTAACAGAGCAAAACTACATGGCATACAACAATGTGTTGTCTGAATACCAGTGTAAACAAGACATTTCATCATAATGTCAGACAGATAAAAGTATAGATTTGAAAAAAGTGCTTACATTTTATATAACCTAAAGCATGTGGGAGATCAACTCTTCTCTATCTCATCCCATCCTTTCTCTCATCCAATTCATTCCACTCTCTCTCCCACAATTTTTTATAGTACAGGTAAGACCAGCCTGGCGGGCCTCTAAGTGACCCCACCACTTCCATCACGCCAACCCTTGTTCATACTGAGGTGTGTAAGGGGGGCACAGGACAGAACAAGCTTAAATCCCAGTGAAGATGTTTTTGGCCTTGATCACCGTGCCCATCGATCCCTGGCTGATTTCCACTCAGATACGTCTTATTTTATTAGTGGCTTCGGCCTTCTGCCGCCCCATTCCACTGTGATCAATACCAGCATGGGGATGGCCCATATTTTTCTCACTTTTAGTGCCTTAACGCTGTTTAACCGTGTCACCTGATAAACGACAGACCCTCCCCAAACACTGATTTCCTATTGATTTCTCCCTCATTCAGCCATCCCTCCCTTCGTCACTCTCCCATTGTTTTTATCTCCAGTTATCTCCTCACTCCTCCCCCTCTACCTTCACCCCCACCAACTTAAGTAGAGGATGGCCTTGCCAGCCACCTTTACACCATTTCAACCACAGACACCCATTTTGTTATGAGTCAGCTGAGGTTAGGCGAAAGTGGGTCCCAGATCTCCTCTTTTAATGTGAAATATTGTCTAAAAATACCTACCAGTTTACCTTCTTACCTACAGCATGTAAGATATAAATTCGAACCTTGGGAGGGTTGTGCTGAAAGGCAGGTTTGTATTTCTTATTTTCCATCATTACCCACCAAACAGCCCGCACACAGTGGTGTGGGCAACAGTGGCAGAGACCTATCTGTGTGCATGCAAGCATCAACAGAGCAGGATACAGTGAGAACCATGCAACAGATGCTATGACAACCTGGAGGGAGACAGCTCCATCCATCATCCGCTGAAGTCCTGATGATCGAAGCAGGGTTTGGACTACGGAGGAGGATGCACTGGGAGTTCCAGCAGGGCAACATACAATCCACTTAAAGGGCTTCTATTGGGCTTTAACTGTATAAACACATTTGATATGTGTACATTAGATGGCAAGATTAATGTGCAAATAGATGAACAGCCGTGATGAGGAAACAGGATTATGACTGAAACAAAATGGGGGCAAAATATGTTGTGGACATTTGAGATAAAATGAAATAAACTGTGTCTGAATATTGGAGAAAACAAATTACAAAAAAAGAAGGATCGAACTGGTATCTGGCTGCACTACCTCTATCTCTCTTTCTCTTCTCGGACTGTACATTATTTATGCAAAATTAAACCTGCTCCCATTCCTGCTTAGTCTGGCTCATCCACTCAGTTACCTCTTTATTGATCTCTCATCTAAGGCACTTCTGTAAATCCAGTCCGTTTCTCCCAGCCTTACTGCCATTAATGCCATTAAATATGGGCCCCTTATCACCAGATACTCTGAAGATGTCTGGATCAGCTGTGGCTGGACGGGTCCAGGTCATGATAGTGACTTTATTTTCTAATTCACTGGATAATACAATTATGTTCTCAGTGTGAAACTCCTGTGTTTAGTTGAAGTTTATATATTGTACAGACATAAGCTTTAGTTATTTTCTGTGTTGTTTAGTACTTTAACTTTACATTACAATACATACAACTTTGCTTTTAACATTTTTAAACTGCTTTAAGAGAAAACAGCTTTCAAAAGACAAATGATCCACTCTTGAAAATCTGGTATGATTTCAGGTCCACATATGAAGTCTGAATAAGTAAACTGACACTATGAGCATTTGTTGTGTTGTTATCCGATAACATGACCTGGCATCTTTTATTAGGCCTCTCACCCTTTAACAATGGGTTAAGAGATAAATTGACATTTACAGCATGGCCTGCCAAGTACCACTGGGTACAGAGCACACTGAGAAACTGACCGTGAAGTAATAACGAGCGAGTGGGCAAGAGCAGAGATTTTCTATTAACACGAGGGGAGAGGAGTTGAAGGGGTTGTGGGCTATGAAAGGACTGGTTTCTTGAACAAAACTGCCCCGCTTTAACCCCCCCCCCCATCCCTCTGCAAAGTTATTAGGCTACAGCCATGGGAGAGCTTGAGCACCAGCTAGTGGTAGTGGAGTTTCACTGCCAAGACGCCCCACACCAAACACATTAATCATGACCAGGGGAGTGTAAAATTCAATCGGCTCCTTCCATCCATTTCATGTGAAGCAGACTGAAGGCCGGCCTTGTAGTGCCTGAGAAAGGAAGGATGAAAAAAGGGTGGAAAAAAGAAAGAGGAGCTCCCTACACTTCATCAGAACCCCTACTTCATAACAAATGGAGTGTCTCTCTGGCGGAGGAGTGCCATCAGAAACACGCGTTCTCTCTATCCATTTAATTCCGGCAGTGGAGGAAGGGTCAGGGAGGGAGCAGTGGGTGCGTGTTCTGCTCTCCGCTCGCCGCTTCCCCAGTCACACAGTAAACTACCTTTTAGGAATTGTTTCTCAATAAGAAATGATCAGTCCATTTATCTGCACCAGGCGGGCCTGTCTCCTCACCCAGACCTCCAATATTTTTCGTTTGACCTGATCAGGGCTATAAACTAGACCGAGACACTTTCAATTTGTCACCCGAGGAGGCCTCTGCGAGTCCCATGCTACTGATTGCATCCTCCCTCCCAAATGTAAAAATTCCTCCCATGCTTGAAATGTAAGAGATTTCAAGCATCTAAGAGATTTTTTTTTTTTTCATGCATACAGCTACTTGGAAATGGAGCCTCTCGTTCATGCCATAAAAATGTTCTGAGACATAATCATATCCACGCACCATATCCAGAACATGATATTATTTGGACTTAATGAATAGTAGGCTGAAAAGAGGATTTAATTAATTTATCACTCATGATTTTGTAGGTGAATGCACACATAATTTTCTCTCTCCCTCCTGCAGAACAATCGCACACACTGACACTGAGTAACGACCATTTAACGTATTTTTTCAATTCCAAGCATTCTAAATAAAAGTATAACTCAACGTGTTATTAAATATAAAAGTGTCCCTGCATGTTCATACTTGAAATGATGCTTAGCACTGTCACTTTGCAGGTTGCAAGCCAGGAAATATGCTATATATATAACTGTCATTAAGTCAAAGCAGTGACTACTAATGTTGTGTCAATGACTTGAATCTTGTGCATATAGTTATACTTATATCATGATTACGCTAATGGGTACAATCATTTATCTCAGCATATGTATTGTGATATGGTTCATTTTCTAGAAACTCAATCAACTCAAACAGTTTAGGTATAAAATAACAAGACTGGAACGTCTTTGGCTACATTTAAATACCTGACAAATCAACATACCTCGGCACACTGATGCAAAACTCACGGACAAATCCTATATTACCATAAAGCAGCTCTGCTCATTGGTCTGCAACACTGCCCATTATGGCCTAACACGACCAAAGATGTAAAGGGACAGCAAAATTCAGTGGTCTCTTTGTAGGGTATCGCACAATTCTACACTTTTGGGATGAAGGAAACACAAATCTTTAACCCCTTCAACAAACAAGACCATCAGAAAACACTTATTAATGGTTGTTCATTGAGGGGAGAAATATTAACCACATTGTTTTCTTTCAAAACATGTACAAACTTTGAACAGGGGGTAATTACAATTCACACATGACTTGCTTTCCCATCAAACCCTCTAAAACAGTTAAACATTCTTTGAATTGGATGGAACATGTCAATGATTTTTTGACAGCGCTGAATTATGGTGAGGAACACTCAACCACGTACACACAACCTGCTCAAACTGCTGCCTCGTCCGAGTCACATGCACGCGATTAATCACTGATACCTCCGGCTGTCACCTCGCATGTATGCGGTTACACAACACTAATGGGCAACTGAGCGGAACCGAAAAACACATGTAGAAATTTAGCCTGTTCCTTACTTGTTTCTGTCCTCCTTAAAGCCATCAGGCAGGGAAAAGGGCTCCTTCCCGTCAGATGACACAGAGACGGATGCAGCACTGTTTAAGTCATCATCATTTCCCAGGATGCCTAAAATACAGGACATACGAGACACATTAAGACATAATGCCATATTGAGACAATGCAAATAAGCAAACGTTACAGGCCTCTTAACAGCTTGCATGCAGTTTGGGTCATATTTGTAAACAATAATCAACTGCATCAATGAATAACAGACAAGGTCTAACAACAGGATTTTGGTTGTATTAAGTGTTTAAATATTTGCAGTGTCAATGACGCTGTGCAACTGCGCTCCATAGCTAATAATAAAAAAGTGATATCAAGAATGTTTAACTATATTTTCAGAACATTAATGTCTGCTGGGTACACAAAAGGGATGTCATAAAGAACAAGGCTCAGCTTCACAAATAATGCAAATTAAAGTAAATGATAGTAAATGTATTCAAGGTAATTCAACAACAAATAATGTTTTAGCTCACTGCTGTTTATCCATATTTATGTTTCTTTGATCCAGAAAACTTAAGTTATCTCACTGATGAAGGTGTACGTCAAAAGGCTTTGCAGTAAACATTTTCATACGTTTCTAGTTCTCATTTTTTTGGAATTCAGCTGCCTCAGAAACTGCCACACACGCAAACACACTCGACATGATAAATCAATTGGACTGCTTTTTTTTCCCGAACACAGTAAAAGTGGCTGCGAACAAGGGCAGCCTGAACACATACAATGGTTGACGGTGGCTCAAAACTGGTTACCTGAGATTGCCGCAAGATAACTGTCAAGCTGTGAAAAGACAAGAATTGAAAGAAGGTCCCTATCTGTATATCGTATTTAGTTAAGAGGGATATTCAGTCATGATTGACTCATTTTTGAACAGCTCTTTGCATTGCTTCTTAATAGATTAGAGTTAATGCCTGATTACCGCACTTAATTGAATAGTAACTAATAACCCTTATCAATTAACTTGCACTAAAAGCAAATCATTACTTCCGATTTGACCACTACAGATTGCCATACTGTTGATGAGAGATTAAGAGACGCTGTCTTGTAGTCGTGCTTAGACAGATTTGAACTGTAATGACCAAACATTTGTTGAGGAATATGCTCTTTATTACAAGGCTTTAGATACTTAATCGTCGTACTCCGTGGCGGTCGACCGTCCTGTTGTAACCCAGAAGCCAACTTCATTTGTTGTGTAGGTCTGAGATAACCGGCCCAAAGACTAAAAGTCCACACTCCCCTTTTGTCATCACTGTAATGATAAGCACTGCTTTTCTTGTCCTATACTGTCTCCTTCCTTTCTTTCTTTCTTTCTTTCTTTCTTGCAGTGTTCTTTCCCTGGCGAACCTGAAGAACACTGCATATACCTTCTGCCCACAACAACAACCTTGTTTTTTTCCTTCTTTTCATGAATGCTCTGTGCCTCCTCTTCCTCTCTCCCTCTACTGCCCTCCACTGGCTGGCTGCAGCATTTTTGACCATCTTCAATAATGTTTACTGATAGCCAATACTCTAATGGCTAATTATTATTATTTAAAAGACTAGAAATGTATATAATGTATATATAATTTATAAGTCTAGAAATGTATGCACCACAAGAGAGTCTGCAGAAATAGTAAGCTCAAATTCACTTGGCACAAACAAACAGGCACCCAGGTGAAACAACGGTTGTGTTGTAACTGATGGTAACTGTCTCTTAAAAGTGTAGCTACAAACAAACCAACAGATACCTGGAGATGACCACTACATTTGGCTTACATACCGTAAACTCTGTACATTTACAGCTGGATAGAGTCAGGGATTCAGCTTTTTTGCAGTCAGTGCTCCACTGGTGTGGAGATAAAACACCTCCTGTAACTGGGTACCCTAAAAAGTTTTTGTTTCTTTAATGTCTGAAAAAAAGTGGCATTCTTCCTCTTGTTTTGAGCCATGAAGCAAATAAGCACTCAAAAATATTAACAAATGTGACCCAGTGCTACACTATAAATTGTCAGGGCTAGTACAATCTGCCAACAGTAACATTTCCTTATTTGTTCTAGAGAGTCATTGTTTTCTCTTTTATTACTAAAAATAAAATATACTGAACAAAATATTTGACAGCAATGTTAATATTATCACATGAAACAGCAAGAGTTGTCATGTTTAATCATATTTAGCTAGGTAAATGCAGACAAACAGCAGCAACATTACCAGTTTAGCCAACCATTAAATAATGGCTAGCTAGATATCAAACTTAGAGGCACTGTTAGCACTGTTACTACGGTGCACCTGAAGACAGTCAGTTAGATAAACTGTTAGTATACACACCTTATCGACTTCCATTAACACATTTGTGCTAGATTAACTTCAGTGTGCGGTTCCTAACTTCACTAACTGTCGAATGTTCCATGGAATCTTTGCACATTCTCGGATGGAACGCAGGTAAAATTGGCGCGTTTTTTTTTTTTTTTCCTTCTTTAGTTCGGCGCTGCTTAGCAACGAGGTGCTCGCTGCTTCCACTGGTGGCTGAAAGTTGTATTGCAGCGGCCTGCGCTCTAAAAACCTGCCGTATGCAGAACGGATGCTGACAGCTTCACCTGCCCCCCCGGTGGGAATTACCCCCTTGGGGCCGCCCTAGGGATCAGTTTTTCTATAGACCAATATTGAGCTTCCCAACACCCCAATTCCCACATCTCATTTTTGCCAACCAGTATTTCTACACTGGAATACATCTACATGTCCCAGGTTTGCCAGTTAGTTTGTGATAATTTGCTATGTCCCATGTAAGCATAATATAATTTGAAATATTATATAAACTAGACTTCGACACAGGCCTCTCTGTAAGACTTAATGTTGGGAGGTTAAACTTTTTAGTTCTAATTTGTGCTTTTGTAGTGCATATACAATTTTGTATGTGCAATTTGATTAAACATGTTAATTTAGAAATATGCAACTTTTGAGCACAAAACTGAAATGATGAGTCTAGATTTTTACTCGGGAGCCTCAAGAGTTATCCCACCCACCTATCCTCCTAACGGCCTTTATCATGTCAGTTAATATAATACTTGCATCACCTCACACACAGCAACCCTGGAGCACTTGACCTGCACATCAACCTTGCACCTGACAGGAACACATCATAAATACAAACAAATGTGGATCTCTATAAATATATTCTTAAATATTTGCTTGTGCAGTGTTTTTTTTTCCTACTGCATATAATAAACAGATCACTGCAGGTACTCACCATACTGCATCTCTAAATGGATTAATGGCTCATAAATCAAAGTAGTTTTTTGTGCCCATGGAGTGTCAAAAGCAAAATCAACCATTTTGAAGCTACACACTGCATCACAAGGGGAATTATTACATTCAGACTCATAAATGCCCAGTCTCACTGATGATCTTCTGTATCGTTTGGGGTAGGCACTGTTTGTGGTACAACAGTGACACCTCCTGGCAAAGTTGTACACAGCATAAAAAAGGTACAGTAACAGTACAATGAATAAAATCAAAAGCTAACTCACTGCATGACAATAAGGCTTTATTTAAGGATGTGAGGAAGGAATGGCAGGTGACAGTTTTTATCTCAGAGGTGAGGAATTACACAGGTCTACAGATTACTGCTTTGGCTGCATACATACTCAGGAGTATCAGCACAAATGAGGATAAACAAGTCATCTCGCAAATGTTTTCATTTGCAATAAGTCTACGAGGTGATCTTAAAGTGTATAGCTCTACATCAGAGTACCATTTAACATGCAAAGGTATCTCATTTGTATATCCATCTAAGTGGAGTTGGCTTACCTATCTACGGTGTGGTGTGTTGTTCTGTGGTTTGATTACAGTTTCACTGAATCTACAGTAGTAACCTCAAGAACAAGATCTACGAAAAACCATGCAGGCAGAAGTAAAATTTGGTGACCTTAATGGTAAAATGACAAACCTTTAATATACTGCTTACTGACGCTTTCAGGGCCAAATACCGCTGAAGAAATCAAAACCATAAAAGGTACAAATAAAAACAAAAGCAGAAATGTAGAACGCATGCAGTCAATGTGGGATGGATCGCGGAAATCACAAATAACTGGCCATTTTACTGAACACCTGGTAGACGAGGTTGATGGTAACAAAAAGTACAATAAGGCCCTAAGAAGAAGGCAATTACGATGGCCAAAAAGATGGCTGAAATCGAATAAATGCTACTGTTTCTTTGAGGCTTTAGATGCATGTCTGAATGCACTGTATGTCATCACAGGAACAAATGGCACTTTTTAGTTTTGATTTCACAGCTTTTCATTTACAATGCTTGGGTGCATTTACACATTCCATCTGAAAATGAAATGTGAAATAGGCTGATAAAGAAAATTGGCACAGTGTGGTGACAAGGCCACTATGTCTGAGTTAGACTGTAGTTAAGTGGCAATGCAGAGTGGAAAGCAAGGATCAAAAAATAAAGCAGTCTTTTCACAGTATCATTATAGGATGTAGGATCTGAGGTTGGCTGAAAAAGATAAAGAAATGTATTTCCATCTGCAGTAAATTCCTGAAAATATATATATACCAGTACATTCTGTATGAAGGTACAGACTCTTTAAGAAATTAAAAAATAAACTGGAGATAAAGTGGAAAAAATGAAAAACATAAAAGGCACCCAGGCTATGGGAGAAGAAAATTAAAACTAAAAATAACAATGTGATAAGTCTCTCAAAGGGAAACATCCTCACAATCCAGTGTCTTCCATTATTTATCATGCAACAGGAAAATACAGCAATTAAAAAAATAATGAAGCCAAGAACCAGATGTGGACGGGCCTGTGGCGCAGGAGCCGTTCCCTGGACCTGAGCCTGCTCTGACTATATACAAGTATGAATGAGAGTGAACTAAATGACCACACTTGAATGCGCACTGGTCAGGCACAGCCCGATCTCATCTCACAGTCAGCACCATTTACTCTCACAGATCAAATATAAACTACATCCTTGCCAAAAAAGCAAGACGGACGCTTTCAAATGAAGTCACACGTTAACATCAACGCTAAAAATGAATCCACTTAATCCCATTCTAGCATGGCCACGTAGTGTGGTGGGGTTGTGCTGGTGGACATGGACAACAAATATATATTACATCTTTATATACAATGAAATGGGGAGGGGCACAGTGGCAACTTGAGAGGGGGTTTCTCCTTGTAGTTCAGTGAGTCTTCCTGTCTTAACGTGGGGAAATGATGGTGAGATTTAGAGGACCCGGGACCTCTTGCTGGCCAGTGAACCATGCTGAAACAGAGAAGCGACAAGACACGGTTAATGTTAAATCAGAGTAATCCTGTTAGCAGACTGTGAGAGCAGTCAATACATTGTGGTGTCAGGAGCTCAGAGATTATTATGAAATAAACACAGAAATTATTTAACATACAACTGGGGCTCCAGCCGCAGTGAAACGAACATTTCAGAACATTCATAACAGCCTTGGATACACTGTCCACGACTGCAGCACGTGTGAATCATGGAATATCTTGCTTTTTAATTCGGCGCCCATGTTAACATGTTAGTTTGAGGTTTCGCCTATTTTTTCCGCGAGCTGTACGCAGTTCCCAGCAAACATACACAGTAAAAAAGGATCTGTACATAGTCATATCGACATTATGCCTCCAACATCTGTACAATATGTTTCAGACATGACATTTATTTTTATTTTTTTAACTCAACACTTCCTGTATCCATTTCAGATTAAAAGCCCTCCAGCGTTTATGTGGATATAATTTATTCATTTAAGGCTTTTATTCTATTGTATTTATCAAAGGCAATCTCAATGTGGAGAGATAGAGCTAGCAGCAGCGCCACAGCAGAAACGCTCTCTGTTTGGACACCACATGCGTGTGAGTCGCACCAGTTCAGTGTGGCAGCTGCCACGTACTTCTCACGCAGGCAGTGTGTCCATGCTGTTACGGTGAAATAATAACAAGCTTGTTTATTTGACCTACCTTTGCCTGCTTGTAAAAGTGAGGGGCCAACTCAACCAACCAGGAAGACTCAACAGCAGTCACATCACGCATGTAGTATTTCGACGTCTGCACTACTTCATTGAAAACGACCCTGGAAAGCAAACAAAGTAGAAATAGGGTGAGCGTAGGAGTATAAATGTATAATATACCTTGAATGTACGAGAGGGAGCAAAAGGAAATTATGTTTATTGTACAAGACACCACATTAGGAACATAGAAGAAAATGTACTGACCATTTTGGAGGTTTCTCTCCAAACAGCACAGAGTTGGGGTGGATGTGAAGCTCGCGATCGTCTCGTAATGTCCTGGTGGAGCAAATGAATATGAGAGTGTGTCATGTGATTTAACAGCATATGAAAACATAAATAACTAATTTGCTGGGAAAAAGTTTGACATCTAACTCTTACCGATAGGAACCAGAATGGTGAATGCGGGCTGCGTTAGCGAAAAATCCAAACACAATGCACTTTAAGATCACATCAGGGTCACCTGTGCAAAAGAAGAAGCAATGAACATATTAAATTACTATTTTGCTTTAGTTATGTGTAAGACAGATATCCACAGGGTGTTCGGCTTTTCCACATTCAAAACATGGTTATTGCAATATGTTGTCATACTAAGAACAAGTTTCTTCAAAGTAAGATTAAAAACAAAAAGGAAGAGAGGTCACCAGCTACTGTCGCTACCTCGTCTGAACACGTCAGCTGATACAAACCCACACACTATAAACATGATGCATACATACTGTACCTTCACTGGAAGTCCTTGGCACCTTAAACTTATTCATAAGACGCCGGAGTTGCTCTCGTACGGTCACAGCCCGCAGCAGACCCTTATAATTGAGGAAGTGTTCCTGACACCACTGGGAGCTCTTCTGGTGCTGCAGGAAAGATGAAGAAGGTTTCACAGTCTCGATCAGAGTCAACTTTCCCCCTGACTTTTGCTCAGTTCACATGCCCCTAGTATTTCTGTGTGTGCCCGCTGTCACCAGGCTGAGCTTTATGCTGTACGTATACACACAGACTATACCTTAATGAATGCTTCATACACATTCAGCATGGTGAGGTGGTCTCCCTCAGCCACTGCAAATTTCCTGTGCTCTCGGGCCTGCAGGGTGAGATAGCAAAAATGGGCTAATTGTTATGCTGACATACCATTTCTGCACGCTCCTTTTGAAAAGCCTGTTTTCACTTACGGCAGCTTTCTTCTGATTGGGCGGCACAACAAATAGATTCTGAATCTGCATCATTGCTGCAATGGTAACAATCTCTTTGGAGCAGCCAAAGTTTCCTGACTCTAGGAGCATCTTGGCAAACATGGGGCTGAGAGGAAATTCTGCCATCCGCACACCCATGGGATCAGTCAAACGGCCGTAATGGTCCAGACCTGCCAACAGACGCACAGCTGGTTAAGATTCTGCATCATGTGCAAGGACACCTTAGTGTTTAGATGCCTGCCAACACAGAATTCTGAACACTGGTCTTGCAGTTGAAGGACAGTTTTCTTTTTTACTTTACCACCCTGCTGACAGCCTTGTTTCTTACCTCCCAGAGCGTAGAGCAGCTCTAGAGCCTGAACCATGGTCTGAGCTGGAGGAGGCTGAAATATTATAGAAAAATGTTAATGCATCTTAAGTCCAACATTTACAACTTGCACTCTGAAAGACGGAATTAAAGGAGAAGCTTGTGTACTTGGGAAGTTTGTCATTACATCTTTAAAAGCACAAATACACAATACAGCATTCATTTTATGGTTTCTATGCATTTTTCCCCAGAGGCCAGGGGCCATTCTTGCTAATTAAAATGTAAAGTACAATTCCTTTCACAGTGGGTGAACACAACCCAGCCACCCTGTGGATGCAAAGCGAGCTACTTACAGAAAGGAAGCTGAAACGCAGCACGTTGTCAATGCCTAATGCTTTGAGCTGCAGGATGACAGGAGCCAAATTGGTGCGCTGCATCTCTGGCACAGTAGAGGCAGGCAGTTTCTCAAAGTCCTCCTCTGATGAAAGGAACAGAAGCAATAAGAAACACAGGGAGGGAACGACAAAGAACAGACAGAAAAACAGGCAGAGGGGGTGGAGGATAACACTTTGCCACAAATGATATTGATCAATTCCTCTAACAGACGATATTCTACAGCACTTTTCATTATTCTTCTGTTCCTGCAAAGCTCAAACATACCCGTGTATAGCCTAAAGCATTTCCCAGGGCGGTTTCGTCCGGCTCTCCCAGCCCTCTGGCTGGCTGAAGCCTTGGAGATGGGAGTGACCACCAGAGATTCAATGGCAGTGCGAGGATTATAGGCTCGAAGCTTCACAAACGCGCAGTCAATGACAAATACAACTCCATTTATAGTGATGGAGGTCTCAGCTATGTTAGTGGCCACCACAACCTGAAAGAAACAGAAGACACGAATAAATTACGTTTTGTAAATTATACCATTTTACCAGCTATTGTCTCTCTAAGAATGTCTTCACTTCCTTGATTCTAACATAATATGTTTGGTTTACCTGTAAGAGAGGCCATATATGAAAGTCAAGACTTTATGGCACACCTCATAATGAAATTATGAAATCATCTGTTTTCCTAATCTCACTACAAAAACATGGGCAGAAACATTTACCTTGCGAACAGAGGAGGGTGCTCTCTCAAAGACCTTCATCTGTTCTGCGTAAGGTAGACCTGAGTACATGGGCAGAATTCTCAGGTGTTTCTTCATGCCATATCTTGACAGAGTCCTGGCCTGTTCCTGCAGAAGGGACACCACTTTCTCCACCTCTTCCTAAAGGAGAAACATATAAGGGATGATGATAAGAAGATCATTTAAAACAAAAAGGGAAAAAAAAGATTGACCAACAACATATCAAATGTGGTGCTAGCGTAATTAAATACTAATAAATAAAGGTTGAGTAGTATGAAAGATATGGCCACTAACCTGCCCAGTAAGAAAAGCCAAGACATCTCCGTCATCCTCCGTCTCATGGATCTTCAGCACCGTCTCCACTGTGGCTTTCACATAGTCTGGGACAGGACTGAGAACAAACAAAAGACACGTCAGAGTTAAAAACAAAATATACAAATCATACATCATTTCCTCAGACTGGATTATGTGCGATGACTACCTGACAGTGTAGAAGACGTCCACTGGAAATGTGCGTCCCTCCACTGTCAGAATTCCACACGTGTCTTTGTTGGGATCCCCGGACTCGTTCAGGTTGAAGAAATCATGGAATTTCTTCAGATGAAGGTGATATTGGTTAGTAAATGGAACACTAATGAGACATTTTTAATCTGTAATATGTTACACAGCCACGAGTAAACAGTTGATTTGTGATTATATTTAAAGAGAAAGTTAATATTCTTGTTCTGCAGCAACAAAGCAAAGAAAATACTCTTGCTGCCCTCAACCTGACATTTTTAAAACTGCAGTATAACTAAATAATGTGCATGTGTAGATGAAAGCCTTTTTAAACAGAAAGTACAGTAGATGTCTGATATGGCATTTCAGCTGACTTGTTTAATGCTGAGCACAGTCGTGGCCCGATTGTGTCTTTCTTTCATCAGTGTATCGCAGATGTCAGTACAATGTGATCTGACCTGACATCAACTTTTCCCTTCTGTCTGTCTTTGTTTTCTCTCTCCTCGCTAATCAAGCATATCTGCTCATCTTAATGATGCAGTCACCTTGGCATCCAGAGTGGCAGAGGCCACAATCAGCCTCAGGTCTCGCCGCTTTTTCTGAATCTAGAAGAGGAATCGGAGAAGACAAAACAGTGTGAACAGAGAAGTAGAGTCAGGGTTAAAAGTGAAAAAGACAACTTTCTAGGATTGTTTTCATGCTAGTAAAGTATAAATGACAGTGAAATAGTGAAGTTGAATTTCTTCCACTGACAGAACCAGCTGGAATTACCTTCTTTAGTAGACCAATGGCTATGTCTGTATACAGGGTTCTCTCGTGTGCTTCATCTAGCATCAACACGCTGAGGATAACAGCACAACAACAAAACATTAGAGTGAATCCAATAAAGTCTTCATTACAAAAATAAGTCCAATAAAAGTTTTTTAACAGGAGACATTTTGACATGTCAAAGCAGGAAAAGCACAGCTGTAAATTACTAAATGAATGATGGCTGAATTCTTTTTAGCTGCCTCAGTTTCAGGGGCCTGGGATTGTTCATGCTGGCTCACTGTCACACTGTCATGGCGTACGGCGATAACAGCCTGTGATGCATTAATTACAATCACGTACCTGTATTTTTTCAAGAGAGGATCAGCCATCATCTCCCGCACCAGCATGCCATCTGTAAGGAACTGAAGCGCACAGGCACAATTAAGTACTGAAAGGGACCACAGGACAGTTCGTAACGAAGACTTCAAACTGTATATAGGAGCACGTCCAGATGTTTTTTGACTGGGGTGGCATGAAGTATGTGTCTCAGCCTTCCAGTCCTTCCCAATTTATGTAATTCCAATACTGTTTAGGGACGCTGGTATAACACAGTTCTATCACACTGCATGGTTTTCACCCAAAACTGCATGAGATTAGCACGAAGTGGGCAGGTCTACAAAGGGGAGACTTGTGGGTACCCATAAAACCCATTTTCATTCAGATCTCTTGAGGTCAGAGATCGAGGGGTCCCTTTGAAATTGGCCATGCCAGTTTTTCCATCACCAAAATTTAGCCTTACTTTATCTAGCTTTGAAACAGAACCCACTCCAGCCTCTGAAAGACGAGTGGAAGAGGTGAGGATAATGGGGTGGCCCCCGTCTGTATACCTTGATCCTTGTGGCGTGGGGATCGGAGCAGTCGTCAAACCGGATGGTGTAGCCCACCTCATGTCCCAGCAGTGCCCCCCGCTCCTCTGCTACACGATTAGCTACCTATCAGCAAGAAAAGAGGAAACAGGCGTGTGTCCTTCACTTTTCCCAGTGAAACAACATTGGCAAACATCGATTGAGCTGAGTAGTAACATCCACTAGAGGTCTTACAGAGATAGCAGCCACACGTCGAGGTTGTGTCACTCCAATCACCTTCCCCTCCGCTGCCCATCCAGCCTCCAGCAGGTACTGAAAGGATTCAGAAGGTAGATCAAAAAAAAGGAGAGGAGTACAAAGCATGAGATAGAGACACTGATGTTGCAGAACAGCAGATTCTGCATAAATTAAACCCTGCTTTAAAAAAAAAGAGAAAAACAGGCCACTAAGCATCAAGACAAGGTCGTGTAAAACCACGATGGGAGTTAAGCCACATGAAGGGTATCAGTCCACTGCGGCAATGTTGCACCTTTAGCTGGTAGATTTGGTGCATGTGTGACTTTGAGGGCATTTCTATCATTTTCAGAGGCAGATAACAAACGCTACACGCCCAAACTGACTCATATTAAATGCTTTTTTTTTTCAAGTTGCAAGGATTATACTAACCTGAGGTATCTGTGTTGTCTTCCCACATCCTGTCTCACCAACTATGATGACAGTCTGGAAGCTCTCCACCAAGTATAAGATGTTGTTTCTGTGCTGAATAGGACAGAATTGACCACAAAAAAAAGTTCATAATCAACAATTAAACATCACAGGCACACCACACCAACCCACTCCGCCACCCTTACTGTTACATGCATGTTTTAAAGTCATGTGAAAACCTTGAAAACGGGGAGTTTCTGTCGTTGTTTCTCTATGGAGAGGGCGGTGTGCGGGTTGAAGATGATGGGGGAGCCAGTGGTCTCTGTGTTGAGCTCCCGCTCCTCTGAGATCCCCGGTGCCTCAGACCCTGGAGCAGAACAGATGGTGAAGGGGAAGATAAGATGTTTTATTTAAATGTAAGCAGGTTGAGGATTTAGGAGGATGACAGCCAGGGTTTAGTGCAATGCCAAGACATGAAACGAAGGACCTATGAACGACGAAAACCCTTCACCGGTGCAGTTTTGATCGCGTAAATTCATGCAGCTGTCGTACTTTTCCGCCTCCCAGCTTGTATGTTTTTATTTTGGCAGGTTATACTTTGATTCCGCAGAGCTATATTATCCGAGCTGAGCTGAACTGGGCTGCAGAGATCACGCAGCGTCCCTGAACGCCGCAGCAGCCAAACGGAGACCGACTCAAACACATCAGCAGCGGTGCGTTTCTAAATACAAACCCAAAAACGTACAGAAAATGCCGCATTTAGACATTTTCTTCGTACTTACCCGGCTTCCAAAATTTCATCGTGGAAAGGGGAGCCGCCATCTTGGCTTCTACGTCACTTTTTTTTTTTTTTTTTAAACTTGTGTAGATGACGTCATGATCCGGGCTTTCTTCGGAGGTTTTTTATGAATGATGTCAACGCGTTTGCAAAAACAGTCGGCTGGAAAATGCATTGTTCTCCAGCAGGTGCCGACAAGGTAAAAGAGCAGTGCAGGGCTCTGATAGACACAAGGAAGGAGTACTGGCCTTCCTGTGTGGGACATAAACGCCTGCTGCAGTAAAACGTGGCAAAAAATCAAGTTAGGACAAGGTTGTAAGTATTATTAAGGCCCATTTGCAACAGGAAAACTTCAGAAAGATAATCAGTGATATTAGATACTAACTCTAGGACCACCTAGAGCCGGGTCTGTCCCAGGTTTCTGCCTCTTAAAAGGACGCTTTTCCTTGCCCCCGTCGCCAGGTGCTTGCTCATGGTGGGAACTGTTGGGTCTCTGTAAATAATGTTATAAGGAGTCTAAGGTCTAGACCTGCTCTATTTGAAAAGTGTCCCGAGATAACTTTTGTCACGAATTGGCGCTATAAAAATAAAACAGAATTGAATTGAAATGGTAAAAAATCTGACTATTGACTTAAGTACAGTATGTCAAGGTTTTGACCAGTAGCCAATGGTGAAAAGTAATAAAGTACATTCATTCAAGTACTTTCTTCTCCACAACATTAATGAGAGACATATTGTCCTTTATACTCCACTACATAAATCTGGCTATCTGGCTATATTTACTGTAAAGATCAGGGTTTAACATACAAATTATATACACACGCATCAGTAATACATAAATAATAATGATCTAGTAATATAACTCTTGACAGGGGCATTCTGCCATCCAATGAATACTTTTAATTCAAATTTAAAGTGCATGTTGTCACACAGCCTGATCACCCTGCTGCCGTCTGGCAATCCGTACAGAAATATCTGCCACCAGACTACAGAGCAGCTTCTTCCTTCAAGCTGTGAGACTCAACATTGCTCACACTGTACACACTTTATGCGTGTACATGTGTATGCAAGTCAATACTATTTATACTGTTCTAATTTATATATTTGTGCATTCTTTGTCTATGTTGCATGAAGGGGCTGCAACTTATATTTCATTGTGTAAAAGTAAAATTACAAATTGCTGCACTTTATTTTGTAAGGGATTATGTTTACTGAGTCATGTTTGCTTCTGTTCGTCAAGTAAAAGATTTTGATACTTTTCCCAACACAGCTCAAAACTTTAATTTTGTATCTCATTGTTTAATAACGAGTATTTTCATTTAATCGTTTCTATTTTTCCTTCATCTATTTTTGTTTTGTTTGTTTTGACATGGGTTTTTATTGTATGGAAAAAAGTATAAAGTATAAATAGCAGTACAATGCAGTAATTCCACTTTGAAGGTACATGCCAAAAAAAAGAAAGAAAAAATCACTGAATTAATCATCTGACAAAAAGTAATACACTAAAAGTTCTTCTACTTTTCGATAAAAAGATACCATCTCTTTGAAAATGGAGGCCAAATAAAGCCCATGTTTAATGATTCCCAAAAGATTTGATCAGAAAATACAATCCTTTCAAACACCAGCTGTGTATCTAATATAACAGTATCATTACAAGAACTTTGCCAGAACTGTTTTTAAAAGTTCTTCAATATAAAATACTGAGAAATATGTTACATCAAACAAGATATAACATAAGTACAAATAAATCTGTGTAATACAAGGTGGATTTGACAAAAGGGACATTGTACAGAATTTACATACAAGTTTAAATTAATTTCAAAAACAACAGGTAAGACTTTGATCTGGAAGCTACATGTGAGAAAATAATAAATTTAAATTATGTCTACACTCCTAACTAACGCCATTATTAAATGACATCTAGATATACAAACAGCAAGTCATGGCAGTGCACAGATCAGTTTTTAGCTCAAATCTGTGAACATTTGCATCTGAAACGGCATGCATGTTTCCTCCCCCTTTACTTGGAGGAAATAATTGAAATGGACAGATAACTTGGTTGGTTATAAGTTCCTGACTGAAGTAACAGCGCTTTGATACTACTGGCAGATACCTGCATCACGATTGGAGAACAGCTGATATGTGTATCTTACCACCAGCATTTGTTTTTGATGTTAAAATTAGTAGGAGTGAGATCTCAGCTGCGGTTAGCTACATGTTTTTCACATTTGTTGGACACCAGACCCTTTAGAAGAAATAACAATTGACAGATTTTATTCAAAAATGCATTGTTTATATGCAGTGAGAGAAAAAAAAAACAAATCAAAACCTGAGGCTCTGCGTCACCTATCACTATTTCAGGAAAACAGATGAGTCTGCAGACACATACTGTAGCTGGTAACATTAACAGTAACCTATAATGTGCTTACTGCTATGGCACTACTTAACTAAGTATTAAGTTATAGTTAATATTTAAGTATTTTGTCAGATTTTCTTAAAAGGCAAACATATCATAATGAAATTTCAGAGGGGTGATTTAACAGTGAAGCCACAGAATTAATAATTTACAGTTAGTTTTAAACATCCAACATGGTGCGCTTTGTCCCTAAATGAAAAAGGTAACACTTTACACTCATGGACTGATTGAACCCTAACGACTATACGGTGAGAATTTATTTTATTGCCCAGTTCCTGTTACTTAAGTGATGAGCTTATGAGCAGTTAGGATGAAAACACATACTGATTGTTATTTTTAAATTAATATCTGCATTCATGTCACTCTTCTAAAACTGAAGAAAGGCCTGTAGTAAACCAACAAAGACGAAAGAATCCTTATTCTGATTTACATAAAAAAGGTGAACTGCAACCAATCTCAGCTGAGCTATTTGCTTTCTGTATTCGTTAGTGTTTAGTCAGAGATGACGACAATGGAGTGAGGAAGGAAATAGAACATATGGGAAGTGTAATGGAGGGTGCCTTAAAAAGGAAACCCCCAAATTAGAGAGATGTACAGTATTTGAACATGTTCATCACGGTGGTGTTGCAGGATCTTGTTAAATCGAACTAGGATTCCCATGATGCACTGCACACTGAAAAGTCATACTGTATGTAGGAGCGTTGACACCCCTCAAGTCATGGAGTTCCTCTGTCTTGACAATTTACTTCAACAGAAATGTTTGTATTTAAGTGTCCAATGGATTCCTCTCAGTCAAAATGTAGAGCTGTGTAAAAGATTATCCACACCACCTGGTAAAGACACAAAAAAACAACCATTAGACACTAATGATCAAATCTTATGATTCACAAACAGCACGTTGAGTCACTTCATAGCGGTAAGTGAACTCATTACAGACTGACTAATGATAGGCTGAACTAACAATAAACATTGACTAATCCCAAATTCTGATAACCTCAAACACAAGAATCTGATCTTAAAATGAAAATGTATATCTAATGTAAGACAAAGACCTTAGGGCACTTCAACACTGTACGATAACAATCTTGCAAGTTCATTGCAAGTCACAAATGGACTTGTCTCGACAACCAAAGATTTCACCACATTTCACTCATTACTGATATCTTTCGTTTGGGACGTTTAAAGGGGCCTTTAGAGGTGTGGTTTCATTCACATTCATTCACATGTAAAGTACTTCTCTACATGTTTCAGATGCAGTGAACCACAAAACATTAACCATCACTGAATTAAACTTTTAATATGGATGCTGGATGAGTTTTTAAAATCATGAAATGTGATAAGATCCTAAAAAAAAAATCTTCGATTGGTGCACACTTCCCTTTCCTCAACTCACTCAACTTATAAAGTACACACGGTGTAGATTTGAAACCAGAATTTGCCATTTCTATCAATATTTTAGAAACAAGATTGCCCATTTCAAAAACACCAATGTACAATTTACCATTTTTTTTTAATAGTGTCTTACATCTGACTCAGGCTACACTAGTCTTTATTTCTATTTAAACCTGAAGTGAGCATAAGATGCCAATGCAGTTTGTAAATCATCTGCACCTAAAACAATGCTACTCAACTGAATCTGACAGATCCAAGATGAATTAACTGTTACCATATGTACATCTACTGAGTATAAGTATTAGGCCATATTTTAACTTGTATTTCTAAAGAAACCCTAAACTAATTCACAATACTTTACAAAAAGTCTATATGTTGCCATAAATATTAGCATCCTCACCAGAAACAGAGCAAAAGATGTCATGAAGCCTTCTTTGGTGAGTTCCCACGTGCCACCATACTCTTCCTCATCAATCTGCTGAAAGCTGCTGAAGTATACATACAGGACGCCAGCGTTGATGATGCAGAATCTGAGAAGATAAAAGGCACGAAGATGTTAATTTTTCTCTGTTTACTTTGGTGCAATCAGATATGAACAGGCCTCTTGGCTCAGTTAAAGGTGAAAGGTTGAGACTGGCTGTAAAGAATACTTACATGGCTATTCCGAGGAATCCTTTCAACGGTGCAACACCCCATATCACACCAAGGATTACTGCAATAATTTGCCGAAGCCAGTAAATCACATCTAAAAACTCGTCCTGTAAAAGAAAAATACAGAAAAATAACTTGATGATGTGATGCCAGTACTGAACAATACCACGTCTGGAAGCATTAGTTTCGTATACTGCCAATACCCATTTCATGTTCTTTTTCTGACGTTACTTATGTAGAAAATGTATTTTCTATTGTATGTGATGAAAAGGCATGTCAACATCTAGCCCTGATGCAGGTTATCAGGTCCAGCTATAGTTCCTCCAACAGGAAAAACAACAAACTGTTCATACCAGGAGTGAATAATCTAATGTTTTGACTAAACAGCCAACGGTATCAACAGTCTTGTGTCACAGTCGGTTTCTCCTTCAAGGGTTAAAGCTTCACTTAGACTTAACTCAGGTTATGATTAGGTGTTGCTGAGATGAGTGGTAGGGGTTTGGGGTTAAGGTAAGGGGGGAAACAAATTGATGAAGAAACATATTTTAACATAAGCTTGGGAAAGTAATTATTAATCAATACATTTAAACAATTGTGATGATTGATGTATCATTTGCCATGTTTAAAGCAAAAGAAGTCAGACATTGTGTGCTTCCTTTCTCTCAAATGTGACATTTACAGACTAAAAGTGAATCAATCAATTAAAAAAATCTAACTAATAGATAAATAATGTGAGAGAACATTATGACACATTTAAAAAAGGGACTTAATTGACTGAATCCCTTGAATCCAGTGAATAGGGGAGTCATTTAAAAGCCAGCACCGTTTCCATATCGTCCACCTGCTTGTTTAGCATTTAACTAAACCCAAATCGCTGAGACAATTAACGCCTTTCCTTTCCATTTGAGCCAAATCTGATTAAATCCTTAGCATGGCAGCTAGCTGCAGATAGCCTCCTTTATGAACACCTGCCAGCAAACTGGGTGCACTGTGAACTTTGGGGCAATTAATAGCGACAGCAACAATGCAAGTGCCGGGCTGAAGTTTCTTTTTTCAAAGGGCAACGGACTGACCTTCTCTTCCCAAACAGCATTACTGTTGAAGGCTTTGCTCCATGTGGACTGTTTTACACCTCCATTCAGCAGATGACTTTCTTCTTTCCGCTTTAAACTGCTCGTCATTCTTTGTTGTTTTCCTTCGGCTGCAGACGGAGAAAAGTTATAATCCAAAGCTGAACACACCTCGGGTTAGATGTACGCCTCCAGCGCTGTCTAGGGGAAGAAAGTACTGGGAGATATTTGAAGGTATTAGGGGAATGTGCGCTCCGCTGATCTGACAGATTTCAGTCGCTCACCGAAAAAGGCCATCTGAGCTTGCGCAATGTGGTTTGACCCCAGCCGACAGCAGCCAATGAGAGAGTGCGACGTTTCTGCGCCGCGGTTGCCAGGAGCTGCTTTAAAATCCACAGCGACCCCCAGCGGTCAGGGTCTGTAAGTGCTGTAAGTGTTGGCAAATCAGGGCTGTATGAGGTTCACAATGTGTTTAATAAAGCAAAAACATAATATATTATAATGAAAGAAAAACTAAAATATATGTATGGATGAATAAATACTTAAATAAACATTTATTCCCTTTTTATGGTAAGAAATTCTTTAATGTTTTAATCTGATAACACAGACACAAAGCATTTCTACAGAAATCACATTATATCAGGGCTGCAACTAATGATTATTTTCATTAGGGATTGATCTGTTGAATCAATGTTTTTTGTCCAAATGTCCAACTAACAGTGCAAAAAACAGAGATGTTTAATTTATAATAATAGAAGACAGAAAAAACATAAAGTACTAACATTTGAGAAGCTTGAAACAGAAAATGTTGGCTTTTTTCTTGTTAAAAATTATTATTTAATTAATTTCTGATCAATTTTCAGTTGATTAACTGATTAATTGTTGGAGCCACAAGTAAAAACAACTAATATAAAACTAAGAAGTTATAATAAGTTATATATAGTTTATCTATATAATTGCAGTTGGTAGTGATGTTGTATGATGATACAATGGTAATAATGAGCAGAGATCAAATAAAAATCAAAAAGAGGAGGCAGCTCAGTATGTAACATGTTGCTCCAGGGTTTTCCCTCCGGCTGGGACATTGTCTGTCATAGTTATTTTCCAATTATTATTATTATTCATTATTATTTAGTGGCTAATTTGATTATTATATATATTTGCAACCTTCCTTTCATGTGAAGCTGCTGTCATTAAATAAATGTGTAAACAGCATTATATGTCACAGTGGGATATCTTAAAAACTAAACATGGGCTGATCAAACATATACAGCTGTCAGCAGACGTAAAAGGCAGTTCCCAACCTCGGAGCTGAAAGAGAGATAAATCTTAACGATCATGAGATTATTAATGGGACAGAAAAGAGTGACAATGTTGTTCTGAAACTCATATTTGCTTACTTAAAATTTGCTTATTTCATGTGAAATACTAGAATGTTTTACTCCTTCAGGCCTCTAGAGGTTATGCAAATGAGAAATAAAAAAAAGTTGAGAACCACTTCGTCTTTGTCACGTTACAAATATGCACATAAGTTTTATTTTCTGACATCCAGTTTTGTTTAACTGTAGCGGTTAAATAAACAAATCAAGTTTCATTAACGTTTTCATTAATGTTTCTCTTCTTGCTGCTACAGTTGAATGTTTAAGCGTCACTGTGCAGAATGATGTATGTGCAGAGTTTGATACAGGAAGGATGTTTTCACAATTATCTGCTAAAAGTGTAAAGTTTCTCTTGAAATTCTGATTTTTTAGGGGGGGGGCTATGAGTATGATTTGTGACATTACAAATAGTTTTGGAAGTCAGTCCTGGTCCATTATGCAACTTATAATAATATATATAAGTGTGATGTAGAAGCTTGAATCCACCAGTGCACAAACACTGAGAACGGACTTTACAGTGAAGCTAAGGAGACATCTTTTATCCAGATGGAAAATTTTAATAATTTACTAAACTTGCTTATTCATACCTTTAGATTTGTACAAGGTAGAAAGAGTAAATGCCTTTTTGTGGATTTTAAAATTGAAATTAGAGATATCCAAGCACATATCCAAGAAGACTATTTATATTTATGTCTTAATACATGTCTGAAGGGGATGTTGAAGTAAAACAAATGTTTGGAATTAAATGATATGACCATTTTTATAACTGATCCTTAATGGATGAATTGAACTCATTGAAATCTGTCTGTCATTCTCTCTTCTGTCCAGCAGAGGGCTTCTTTTATGATGGTGAGCTTCACTCTACTTTGTAAAAGTCTTATCTGGCTCCATCCTTTCTTGAACAACACTATTTGAGATAACCACAATTAATATTATTTAATTAA
The DNA here is from genome assembly GCF_004916995.1 of Morone saxatilis. Lineage (NCBI taxonomy): Eukaryota > Metazoa > Chordata > Actinopteri > Moronidae > Morone > Morone saxatilis. The sequence continues at coordinate 15,517,746 of NW_023339707.1, read as the reverse complement.
CTGGTGTAAGTTGAGCGATAAGGCCAATAATGTGATTAGAAATTGACTCTTGAGTGATCAGATTTGATGGAAGAAGGCCTATGAGGTTAGAGTTTAAAACACTGGAAATGAACTGGCAATCTGATCTCACGTGTGGAAAATAAAACTTAAATTAATTTAAATTAGGTCAGATAAATGGAAATACACCTCTTTATTGTTTTGAACCAGAATAAAATGGCAGTGTTCTCTCATCTCAGAATGGATGATATTTTAATATATTTCTTAGGACATTAGTATCTGTATGTTGTGATATCAGATGCTGGAATCGATGTGATTATAAATAAATTCGTAACCCCCTGGATATTAGAGAAGGAGGAGAATAAGTGTATTTCAATTTCTCTTTTCAATCTTAAAAATTGACCCACTAAGCATGAGTCATCCAGGAAGATGTGGGAGCTGTGTCGTCATCCTTAATTTGAGTCTAATAGCATACATGCATAATAAACACTGCTTAATGAAAAATCAATATAGTCTTAGAATAGTCTTATATGATGTGAGTGCAATACTGTAAGTGTACAGTTAACCTGAGGTAACTAATATGTGGAAAGATTTGTCTGCTATGATAGTAAATAACCACATGTGCTACTGTAACTGAGTAACTTTTTCATCCACTTTTTGGAGGAGGTGCACAATTGAGTCTAAGACTCTAAGAAAAACTAATAGACTTTAATACAACAGCCCTGTAAAACTAAATCCTAATGTTCAGGGTTTCTTTTATAAGCTGTTTAAGAGAGGTGCTCAACTTTATGGTCAATTTGGAGGGTTGTATTTGTGCTGCTATACTGGGAGATGTTTATTTGAGCCACCATTAATATCAATGAAAACTAAACATTAGAGATTAGTTTTGTCTAAGTGTACCTAATAGTGGAAACAGGGGCTACACAAATGGATACGGTCAGGAGGACATATCGTCCCTTTCACAGGAAACAACAAAGTAAATTTGACTCTAAACTCAAGTCAGTCAACTTTATTTATATAGCATCTTTCAAACAAACAAGTGCTCCACATAGTAAAAGTGAAAAAACAAAAATAAACATGAAACAATAAATACAATAGGCTAAAAATCAATACAAAAGAAACAATTAAATGATAAATTCAATAGAAAAGCTGTTTAAAATAGCAATTTTTTAACATTTAATTCATCTTAATTTCAGCTTTAATTCACAGAAACATTACTTGTACACCATTAAGTACTGTTAAAGTTATACATATTTTCTACGGCTATGCATAAGGATTTTAAATGTGTCTGTGCAAAGCTGCATTTCCAGCCAAGCAAAGCAGGTAACTGCCCTGGTTCCCCAAAAGGGCCTCAGGTTGAGGTGTGTCAGCCGTTTTCTTTTTATTATTGTAGTTTGATTAGTTGCAAATTTGTAAGGGAATTTGCATCTCTGAAGTATAATATCCACTGGGTACTACATTCTTACACAGTTCAAAATCTGTTCCTCACACCTTTATTTTTTAAGTTAAATACTGTAGTCACATTGTGCATTTTTCTAAATAAAGTTGCGTTTAATGAAATTACCAAGCGGACACACAGAAAACCAGGTTGCAGGAGATGTTCTCACTTTTGCTGTGTGTGTGCAAAATAAATGTGAACTTGGAGGCAACAAGGGCGAAATAGTAAAGTCCATTACATAGTGAACATTATTGTGTATTTCATGCATTTTCTAAATAATTGTGTATATTAGTGGTATGGTGCACAGTAGGATACTTATGGGTAAGGCTGGGAGGGGGCTTATTGTTTGTACTATCTCTTTAAGAGAGTCACCTGGGAAAGGGGACAGGTGTGAGCTGCTGTAACATCACGTTTAACCAGAGACAGAGGATGCTTTTGCCCCCCCCCTCTAAAAACTTGACCACGACCCCCCCCCTAACCAGCCCCCTTATAGTGCTGGGTCAAAGTCAGGACGGGATGTCTGATTCACTTCTGCTCTCTGCACGGCGGAGCTCGAGCTCTCACGCCAACTCCACCGTCAGTGACGTCTGCGTCACGTGTCCGTCTCTTCCCTCGGTACGTCCGTCGTTATTTCCTCCCTCCACTGCCTGCTTTTAACACTGAGAGCCACTCGAAATAAACAAGCGCAGAAAAAAAAAGGGGCCGTTGTAAGGACCGGTCTGGCTCCAGTGTCACGTTTATCAGCAGCCGATGGACAGAGGGGGGCTTACACCTATAAGGTTGCCATCAGTGAAGCCCAAACAACCTCCGTCAGTCTCTGGCTCCACTGAGCCCCATATCACTTTAAACTTTTTTTTTTTTTTTTAAACCCTGCGCTGCATACACTGAGCTCCGACAAAAAAGCGAGGTGAGTGTGGTTTTATGATACACATTTATACAAGTGTTTCACCTTTCTCCCCCCCCCCAAACTTGTGCGAGCTATTGTGAAAGCCTTACCTTTGCGGGCTTTTGCTGGCCAGCTGCATGTCGCCTGCTTAAAATGGCGACAGCAACGGGGGGGTGGAGAGAGAGAGAGAGACAGGGAGAGAGTAGTTTTTTGGGCTGGGGGCTCGTCTTTCCTCCACTCTTGAATTGGTTACCGTTTTTTAAAAAACCTATAATGTAGTCAAGCCCATTAAGTTGGGGCTCACTCCGCCTAACTTGAGCGGAAGATGAACACGCATCATTTTCGGAAATGTTTGACGCTGCTGCGCTCAGGGGACTGAGCGATACAGTCCGACCACTTCTCTGCTGTTTCATTTAATACAAATACCGCTACTTGCTCACATTTGTGGATACATTGTTGTCGCGCTGGTAGCAATTTGATGTTGTCGATTCATGTTAGAGTCTGACCTGTTTGATTATCGCGTAAACAAAAAGGCAGGATTCCCACAGTTCCCCAGGCTTGTGGTATGAATGAAGAAGTTAGAAATCACTTTGACCTCTCCTATGACTAATATTGTTCGTCAGAGTTGCTGCTATGATAAGTCATCATGTAATTTACCCTTTTATCCACAAGCTCGTGTCATTAGGCCTGTATTTTTCTTTTTTCTTTTATTTATGTCATGAGGTGATACAAATGTTTTGTGTTCACAGATTTTTAAAAATCACAGCTGCCACACTTCTTCATAAACTATAAGCAGAGTTTGTGCTTTTATTCCATGTTGCCTAACAGCCAGTTATGAGTTTGCAAGCTGTTGTTGCCTTGGTTATTTATCATGTTAGTGTTGTCATGAGTGTGTGACTCCAGGGATTAGAGCAAAGCTTTCCCAGACAGCTAGTTTCTGTCTGATGTCCACGTGAGTCCCAGGCATATAGACAAGCAGCTTAGTCCACCTATCAACCCCGGTACACCTTTACTAGTGGAACACACCAGTTTCTACACTATTGTTGATTAACAAACAAAGAAACAAAACACTCGGGTATGTTTTCCTTGGATATGAAGAATTGTCAATCTCTGATGTTCATAACAGCTGTGCAAAAGTTTGTTGTTGTTACTATTATGATTGTTATTGTCATTGTTGTGATGATGATGATGATGATTATTATCATGCCGTATTGCTTTGTACATCTCACAGTATTGCTCACCCCTCCACCGCCACCTCCCACCCCTCTTTCTCCTCCCTTTCTTCCCCTCAGTTGTAGGTTTGCAGATGACACAGGTTGAGTGGATTTGTATGTAAGGATTGATCCGCCACTTTACTGAAATCATGTTTGCGGGTTGTTCATTTCACATCCTTGAGAATCTTTTTGTTTTGCTCTACTGGTTTCCCCTTTTTTTTTAAAGCATGGAATGATCAGCTGACTTTGTGTCAGTCCTTCAGTAATGACTCTTCATCACTGAGTTTCGCCTCCTCTTATGTGTTGACCCACGTAATGACAATTAACTTGCAGATCTCGACCAAGTATGACCACAAAAAAAAAAAAAAACAGACTCAGCTGCTTACTCAAGAGCCTTTTCACAGTCTTTGGGGGCAGAGCAGTGCGATCCACTCACACGTCCAGAGAGCGAGCAGGTTTGGGTCAGCAGCAGTAGCAGCCTCTTGCTCTGCTTGGCTGGTTAACAGCTTGTGATGTCAGCCATTTTAGGTTGGACAGCACAGAGCATGGTGCTCCGCCATTTTTCTCTCCCTCCCCTCTCCCAACCCAGTTTTAACACATGCACTGGCAGTGGCCACAGCAGTGCAGCCGTTTGCAAGCCCACACAGTCATCCACTCCCTGACCTGAGAGCAGCCCAAATGGGACTCTGGAGCAGACGGAATGACACTGTAGGAACACTGTTGTTGAGGTTTTCTTATTGTTGCCAGTTTTGTATAAAGGTTGAAATGTAGTGGAAAGAAGTTCCGATGCACAAAATGTGTAAACGTTTGTGGAGTGGTGAGCCACGTTTGTCAGCATGAGGTGTGAGTGTGTGAGAGCCTGGAGTTGATTGACAGGAGGTTAGTTCAGAGCCATGTCTGTTTTTAAGGTGGGAGTAAATCAAGTAACTAGCAAGACGTTTGTGTTTTGGAACAGAAGAAAACATGGCGAAGGATGTCCGTTTTGGTACAGAGGCTCGTATATGGCGAAGGGTTTGTGTTTGGGTGCAGACTTGATAGTTATCTTAAATACACTTGGGGATAGAGATGGTTCTTCAGTCCTCTCTGACAGAGATAGCATCTGCCAGATTTTCAACCCCTGTTTTTGTGTCCTTGTCTGCCTTGCCTACAGTGAATAGAGGAGCCCTGCATGCCTCAGGCCTCTGAGGCCAAACACAAGAGCCACAGAGAGCAAGGGACAGGGCAGTGGCCCAGGCAGATGTCTGGACAGGGACTCGGTCACTGAGTTAACAGGAAGAGACGGCATCGGCTCTGGCCAATGGCGTGCCTTGGCGACGGCGGCCGCACCTAGCTGGGAGACATCAACACCGCGTGAGGGAGGCACTGAAATAGGAGCAGGGCAGGGACTCTCCAAATACCACTCACAGGGGTGTGTGGAACAAACAAGCCCCGCTAGAGCCAGGGACTGGATGGCATAGGAGATGTGTGTGGGTGCAGGTCTGAATAACCATGTGTGTGTTTACCCACACGCATGTGCTTTAGAGAAATGAGCTGGTGGGAGAGGGAGAGAGAGAGAGAGGGGGTAGGAGGTGGTTGCCATGGGGACAGTAACACACCAGTGGCGCTGCCGACCTGTCTCCCTGGGCCAAACTTGCTCGGAGAGGGAGGAGGAGAAGGAACGGAGGGAGGGGAAGCAGAGGGTGCAGAGAGTGTTGAAGAGGGAGGGGGAGTGAGGGTGAAGAGGGAGGAAAAATGACGAGTGAGGAAGCAAGAAATGGAGCAAACAAGGAAACTGCTGCTTGTCGTACACCTATTCTCTGTCCTGCTAAAGAGAGCGTTTGTCACACACACACACACACACACACACACACACAGATCAACGTTACACCTGTATTCTCAGCTAGGTGAGGAGAGGAGTAGTTAGCATGCAGCTACGCTATGCGGCCGAGCTGTAACATCTCTAGTGAGTGTGTTTGTGTGTGTGTGTGTGAGAGAGAGAGAGAGTGAGAGCTCTATTATTGGCCTGTACTCAGAGGATATAGCCCAGGCCTAGACAAGAGTCAGGCCAGGGGATGAAAGGAGGTCATGCTGTGCTGAGCCATTGATGATGTGGGTTACGAACCAAGAAGACAAAAACATTTTCTTTGTGTGTCACTGGGAGATCTCTGACTCTCGCAGACAGAAAAAATGGCAGCCTCACTACCTCAGTAAACAAGCCTCACACACAGGCATGCAGGCAGCCACCCCCGCACGCCACACACACACACACACA
>NW_023339707.1:15504689-15511860 GCF_004916995.1 Morone saxatilis | reverse complement strand
AAAAAAAAAAAAAAAAATACAGAATGTGCTCTCTCTGTGGGGGTGTGTCTAAAAGAGGGGAAGTGAGACAGAGTTGTGTGGGGGAGGGGAAAGAAGGGGGTAGGACAGGAGCTCTCCCAAAAAGCCTTTAGTGAAGAAGCAGACTGAGCTTGTTTGAATGCCCTCATAAAAGAGATAGCCTTGAGTTTCATGTAGGGGGATTCTTCTTTTTTTTTTTTGATCAAAGATTTGCAAGCAACCCCTGATTTTAAAGGCGTCAGCTGAATCTTTTCACAAGACCTTACCTATGCTGTTTATATTTCACCTGGGAACATCCAGCCATGCGTGATTATCGTCCCGCTGAGGAAACTGGCTTGTACTGAGTAGCGTAAGATATCCCGTCTTATTTCTTTCCCTCTCAATCTGTTCTTCCTCTCCCATCTCCTCCCTCATTTGTACTTGAAATGTAACAGTTTACGCCACTAACCAAACCTATCCAACAGATTACAGGTGTACAATTGGTATTGTATGTGATTGTGACTGAACTAAAACTTGCTTCCTTCTCTGATTTCCAGGTTTTCCCTCAAAATTGCAGTGAAAACCACAAGTGGACCTATGGACACGTCCCGCTGTCCTCCTTCCCCCATGCCTGGTCTATAGTCAACCAGAAACGAGCCACACTCTCACTCACACCCCATTCTCAGCCATTTGACCAGCCCTCCCCACCCTGTGGTCACATCATGGCCAGCAAAAGGAAGTCTACTACTCCTTGTATGATCCCCAGCAAGATCATACGCCCAGCAGAGGAGGTTGAACAGGACTCTCCTGTTCTGCTCCGTCAATCCAGGATTTCTGGAGGGGGCAGACATAGCCCCTTCGACCCAGGAGAATCTTCCAAACCAGAGGCAGGGGACGCTGCCAAAGATGGTGCTGGCACTTATACCTGTAAGCCTTGTAACTTTGAAACCCATGACCTTAATTTGTTCTTGGATCATGTGTACTCCGGGCACCCGGACTTCCGTGCAGACCCCAGCTTCTTTTGCGTGAGCTGTGGGGTTTCAGCGCCCAAGTTTGAGGGGCTGGCCCTGCATAATGCCAGGGTTCACCCGAGCACATTGAACACGACTCTGCAGCTGAGGAAGAGGGACAGGAGAGTAGTGGTGGAGCAGAATCTGGTGACTGGGACAGAGACAGCGAAGGATAGTGAGATTTCCATCACCAAAACCCCAATTATGAGGATGCTGAAGGGCAAATCAGAGCCTAAACGGATAGTGGTGTCTCATTCAGTCTCTGACGAGTCTTCCTCAGACCCAGTCGCTATATCTGTCTCCAGAGAGACTGAGAGGAAAGAGACTGCTGCAGTGACAGTCACCCATGTTCCCACAATTGTCCACAATGGAACGACAAAGGTCACTCTGCCTTCAGCAATCCAGATAGTCAATGGCTCTGGAGCATTACCAATGTTGAAGACTCCCATCACACAGGTAGGTGGTTACTTTTCTCTTAGTTCTCCTAGGCTGTTTTGGAAAGGTCTGTTTTGACGTGACTTAGATTCTTTTAAATTTGTTTCTATAGGTGGTCTCAGTGGTTCAAAACAGAGGCCTTCATCAATCTGCACCAATCACAGCCTCCTCAAATATTTCCTCCACTTCTTCGCATTCTTCCTCCAAAAATCTCCCCAAGGTAATTATTTGGATTTAGTTTTTGTGTCCTAGTATTATATAGTTAATTGGGTATCAAATAACGCAATAGTCTCCCACTCTTGTTTTCTAATCTTTCCGTCCCAGGTGATGATTCCCTTGAGCAGCATCCCTACCTACAGTGCCTCCATGGACTCCTCTTCCTTCTTGAAGACCTCCTTCAGTAAGTTCCCGTACCCCACAAAGGCTGAGCTCTGCTACCTGACTGTGGTCACAAAGTTCCCCGAAGAGCAGATCAAGATCTGGTTCACAGCCCAGAGACTTAAACAAGGCATTAGCTGGTCTCCGGAGGAGATCGAGGAGGCCAGGAGGAAGATGTTCAACACCATCATCCAGACTGCACCCTCCAGCTCACAGAACCAGACCCACAGTCACCGTAGCCCAGCCCAACATACAATCACAGTCTTGCCTGCCTCACTGGGGGCTACTGGGATCCCTCACATCCTGCAGGGCTCTCTTGTCAGTCAAGGAGGGGTAATTGTCACACAGCCTGTAATGGCAAACGGTATCCAGGTTAGCAGTGCTCCTGTGGCCCTGGCCGTCACACCTAAGCCCCAGGCAGCAGCGCGCCCCATGATGCAGGCTCGACCTGCTGCAGCTCTGGTGGCAGACAAGGGCATTAGCATGGTGGTGGGGACAGTGGGTAGCAGCAGTACTGGGAGCAACATCATTAGCAGTAATAGTAGTAGGAGTGGGGGAGGGGGCACTAGCAGTATTATTACAAGCAGTCAAGCTAATGTCATCAACCTTAGTCTAGGAAGCAGTAATCATAATAATGCTAAGGGGAGCAGTGTCAATGGTAAATACAGCAGCTCTAATGCAGACTGCAAAGACAGAAGCAATAGTAATGTTACCAGCCACGTAAACGCTAAGAACACGGATATCAGCAAAGCCAACAACACCAGCATTGTGCAGAGTGACAACAAAGTAACCACAGAAAGCAAGAACACCCCAGACAGCTCTAACACCAGTAACAGCAAAACGGGCAGCGATGGACAGAAGAGCAAAGATACCAACGGTAGCAGCAACAAAAATAACACAACCAGCACAAGCACAGACGATGCCGACCCCACCCGAGGTGACTCTCCAACCTTCAAGATGGAGGAGGCGTCTTCCCCTGCCTCAAAATCTTCTTCCCCCACTCCTCATGGCAGCACGCCTGGCTCTCGGACACCTGTGAACGCATTCCTGGACCCCAGCTTTTACAAGGGCAAGAAGTCCCAAGAGCAGCTCAACGCTCTGAAAGACAGTTTTCTGGTCAGCCAGTTCCCCGACCAGGAGGAGGTGGACCGCCTCATCGCCCTGACCGGGCTCACAGTACGAGAAGTCCGCAAGTGGTTCAGCGACCGGCGCTACCACTTTCGCAACCTCAAAGGTACGCGCTCCAGCACAGGTGGACAGAGTAAGTCTGGCACTGCAGCGGGAGCAGGGAGCGGTTCGAGTACGCCAGGGAGCGGCACCGCTGGCAGTGCCAACCCTATTGATCTGTCCGAAAGTAGCAGCAACTCTGGTGCAAAAACACCCCAGCACAGCTCTGCACCCCTGAGCCCAACTGCATCACAGACTCCAACCTCTCCCACCACACCTTCCCGCCGACTCCCGAGACCTCCCTCTCCAGATTTTACAGCTATCCGCTACAAGGAGAGAGAACCTCATCAGGTAAGACTCTGTCCTTGGTGTGTAACAAGCTAGGTGAGTAGGTTATTCAGGTTACATTACTCAGTTATAAAGCTGAGGCTTAGGATTGCTTTTATTATTGATTTAATAGGCCAGTTATGTTCAATCAAAGGTGAATTCCACTAGTTTGAACACATTAAAGCCTACAAATGCATTATGTGAAAAAAGTTGCATAAAGCCTTTTAAGAGCTGTGCCAAATGTGATTCATTCAGCGTTGGAAAAAAAGCAGCAAATCCTCACATTGGAGAAGCTGGAAACAGAGTCTCTTTGGCATTTGAGCTTGATAAATGACACAAATGAATAATGAAAATCAAAATTATTGCTGATTTAATTAACTTGATCAGTTCTTCCAGGTTTTTGACCTTGTCCATTCCTGTATGATGTTTAGGTGAAAGCTCTCGAGGCCAGTTTCGCCCAGGACCCTGATCCATCAGGAGAGGAAGTGGACAGACTGCGATCTGAGACCAAGATGACCAGAAGGGAGATCCACGGCTGGTTCGCCGACAGGAGGAAGAGAGCGGCAGCGGAGAAGAAGAAGAAAGAGGAGGCAGAGCGGGTGTTGAGAGAGGAGGAGGAGGATATGGAAGTTGATGGGGAGGAGAGACAGAAAGAAGACAGCTCAGGAGAACTGAAAGTCAACCCTATTAAAATAAATCTGAAGATGCTGAAGGTGACAGAGGCCAATGGCAAAGCAGAAGGTGAAGGCTTGGATAGCCCCACGCACCATAGCAGCGGCACACCTGTATCCTCCACAGGCCCCACCCCTAAACCATCCCAATCCTCCACCCCGACACCCAAACCATCCCACTCCCCCAAACCCACTGCCATACGAGGTAAGAAGACAGCGGAGCAGCTTCAGTTGCTCAAACAAGCCTACGCCCGTACCCAGTGGCCCAGCGCCACTCAGTACGATGAACTGATCTCAGCTACTGGACTTCCCAGACCTGAGGTAGTGCGCTGGTTTGGGGACAGCCGGTACGTGCAGAAGAACGGCCAGCTGAAGTGGCTGGAGGCGTACCAGAACGAGGCTCTGGAAGAGGACCTCCAGAAGGGGAACAAACAGATCCTGCAGGACCACCTCGACATCCACGGCAGGCTGGAGGAGTCGCAGGTATTTATGACAACAACTTAGAGCAGTTCAGTGGCTCTGAACAACTAAAACCTTAGAGGCAGATGATACATTTGTGTTGCTAGGATATATTTTATGAGTTATAACACTCACTTTAGCTAACGGCTCTGTGGGAGAAAATGTATTCACATCCCTGAAATATGTTGCTCCAGGAAGTGTCTCTTGTTCACACTGACACTGTCAGTTCACACTGGATTTGAGAGGTGCACATTTTTAACAGCCTCGAAACCAGTGCAGTTATTTTTGTGTTTGTTTGTTACACACAAGATATTTGGGGGGCTCACATCTGAATTTCTGCGTAGCCACGCCAATAAAATTTCACACATTTGACCCACATTGAATTTCACTTCCTAATTGTATGTGTGGCAACAGCATGTTCAGCTTAGTAAATCATTTTTTTTATGTGACTGATTTTCTCAATTTAAAACAAAGAAGGAGCGTAATTTTTTCAAGACCCACAATTTATAATAAAATATTTCATCTATGTGCTGGGTTTAAGCTATATACACCTTTGTATATTTCCCTCACAATAATTGCTTAGAGGATTGTGTGCTGCGTCAGAAAGCTGCTTGGATGGAAAATACTTCAGATCTTCATCAGAATTTTTAAAATTAAGAATTGTACTCTTTAACTTTCCTGTTTGCCATTGTTGTGGCTCTTGACTCAAAAGAGCTGCATTGTTTGTTGAGTGTGACTTTAAAAAAAAAACAAAACTATTTTCACTATTTAAGCTTCTGATATGCTTCCTGCGGAGAGGTACTGAGCTCAAAACCTAATACAGCTACTCTTCCATTAATTTTGTGCTCTATGTGGAACTGTTGTTTTGTGTTTACAGAAGCACAGGAAAAAAAAAATGGAATAAGGAGCTTTTAGTTGTCTTCACATTTCTTTTCACTGGGGCATCTTTTGAAGTTCATTTATATTCTACTGTATTTGTACAGTACCTAGATAAGATAAGACATAATTGATCCCACACTGGCTAAATTAAAGTTACACAGCAAAGAAGACATACGTGATGAAATGTACTATGAGTGGTATAGATAAGTAAACCAAAGTCACAGATTATGAGCATTTACTATATAAAATGTGAAGAATCAAAGTAGAAAGAGGTACTAAATACACAAAATAAAGCATGGTCACTCAATGTAGTGGGCAGATTATTCTTTTATCTGACTGTAAATAGATTTTCTCTCATTCCTTATAAACGTGTTTGTTGATTCGATGTTATTAGTATCAACATTACCATCCTTTTAATGACTTTGCTGAATGCCTCCAAGTGTCTTTGGGTTTGGATAATGAGATTATTACCAAGTTGTTTAAAAAAAAAAAAAACTGCAATATGTGCACTGTTCGTACTCTTTGAACTGTGTATTCTTTTATTATACCATTGCGCTGGATATGGTGTTATAGAAAGGTGTAAATATTTACATCCATCATAGTGACTATATGAGATACCAGCAGTAGAGTGCTGTTGCTATAGTGCACATAAAACAGCTATAGCTATTGTGGGTGCTATTGTCAGTTTGCAGTGTGCAGTTTTCTAAATTTATTTGAATGCATTATTATCTTAATGTCTACATCTACACTTTTTTATAGAACTTTTGAAAGATAAAATAACACATTCTTCTCTAATTTTTATTGTTACACTTTGTTTTTACCATTATCCTGTTGTTGCTGATGGTCACAGTGGCTACTCTTTACTTACATACACTCGCTTTAATGACTCTGCAATGCCTGTCTTTTAACATGGAGCTAACACTGGTTATTCTTTATGCACAGTTGCAGGAACTGGCCGAGGCTAGTGGTTTAACAGCAGACTTGGTGCGACATTGGTTCTCTACGAAGGCGTCTTTGCCCCAAATGGAGCAAACTACTACTACTGCTGCTGCTGCTGCTGTTGTTCACGCGGCAGGACCAAGACCAGTTGCACCAGGTGCAGCAGCTGAGCCACGAACAACAGGATCCTCCCCTCTGGAACCGCAGCCAGGAGGAGGGACAGAGGAGAAAATGGAGCAGTCGGTGTGTGGTGTCACAACAGAAGCAGAGGAGGCCAACGCTGACGTGACTGTGAATCCTACTAAAGGTAGTCTGTGGTGTGACAACATAAAAAAAGTCAGGTATAACACATTGTACCCAGACAAGGGCTGAGACTATTTACATTAGTTATTTGCCAGTTATTAAAAAAAATGTGAAAATGGCAGTCACAAGCTGAAGGTGCAGGTTTCATCTGACTAAAAATATTCAATTTGCTGTCATAGACAACAAAACAGAAACAGTAACTTGTCACATTTGAGAAGCTAGTTGCAGATTAGTTTTCTTTCAAACGACTGATCAAAGCAGCTCTAAACCAGACCTGTTATTAAATAGAATATAGGTAACTATTTAGGCTTTAGTATGAGTGGTTCAGTTTTAATTAGGTCTTTGATTGTGATGAGGAAATTGGTTGTGAAATGGTGATAAATGATGATAAATCAGAGATGAAGCATAACCATAGTAAAATGGTCTCAGGTGAAACATGCAAACGCACAACAAGCACAATATGAGTAATGAGGCGTGTTGTGACAGGAAAACAAATACATGTCTGATGCCAGTACATTGTGTATAATCATGTAGAAAATGCGTACTTCTGGAGTCTGTTGTCAGGGTGATGGATTTTTAATTTCTTTTTCTTAATTACTACAGGAA
>NW_023339707.1:15504492-15504645 GCF_004916995.1 Morone saxatilis | reverse complement strand
CGATTGAAGAGGCCTTTTCTCTGAGGATGGAGTTCACAACGCAGGTGGTCTTCGTGTTGGCAGTCTGAGGAAAAGACAGCAGATGTGGTTGTAACAGGATCACTGCATGGAAATGGACCTTGAAACAATCCCTACCCAAACACCTCTCTCTCC
>NW_023339707.1:15500549-15504392 GCF_004916995.1 Morone saxatilis | reverse complement strand
TTCTCGGTCACACCCCTAGAGGTAGGCCTGACCTCCCCCACTACGTGAGATGGACGCTAAAGCCACTAACACCCCCTCCACTCCCTTCCTCCACTCCCTTCCTCCCCATCCATATCCACCCAGTCCCTCCCTTTCCCGCCGTGTCACCCCCTCTGCTACACCGACGTTCTCCAGTATCCTCCTGTCGGCCATTTTCCCATCAGAAGGAAGTTCCAGTAGAGCGGGAGGGGCAGGGCTGATAGCGTTTTTTCTGCCGTGTTTGTTCCGCCTGCCTGCTGTGATGGGAGAAAGGAGGAGGGAAAAAAAACAACAACAAAAAAAAAGATTTGGAGGAAGACGAGGAGGGGACAAAAGGGAGAAGTGTGGTCAAGAGTCAGACAGTTATCTACCAAGACAACCCTTGGACGAGGATCGACGGAGTGTTGAGACTGTTCATAGTTTGTTTTGGGGTACGAAAAACTGCACAGCTCTTTGCTGCAGGGTGCTTGCCTAGGCCTTAAAGTAAATCAAATGACCCCCTTTTTTTCTTTTTTTTTTTTTTATTGTGTCATCGTCTTACTCCCCTTACCACCAACTTGCACTCATACACTTTGACTTTATGCTTGCAGCTTACTTTAAATGTGCTCGCGAGGTTGTTCAGAGTCTTATGTGAAACACAGCACTGATCTGTTTTCTTTCTTTTTGGAACGTCTCTAATTTCCATTTCTTATCTGTACATATTGTTTGGTTCAATCTGACAAAAAAAAATAGTTCAGTTCTGTCATCCAAAGAAGGCAAGCACCCTGTTGTGTTTAAAGAAAAAAGCGACACAATATAGTAGACTGTATGGAATCTGGTTTGTGTTGTAGCATCAAGTGCTTCTTTACGTCACTGACGTGTACGTACATTTGTTTTTATGGAACTTTCCTATGAAATAAATTTGACTGTAAAAGAACTGTGAACTTTTACCAGAGTTCCATACTTAGGCTTGATGTATAATTTTTACAGATGGTATTTGCAGAATAAACAAGAATGTAATAAATTTCTGGCTTAGAGTGTCATTGGGCATCTTCCTCGTGGTGTACAGTTACAGAAGGGTGGCGATACTGAAAGTATAACTGCTGCCTGACCTTCAACATAAACTAAAATAATGCTTTGATCATACAGGAGCAGCGTTTGGCGAACCTGCTCTCGTGGTTAGCTGTTCACACATACGAGACTGAAACTTCAGTACTCTTCCTGTGGTGCAGCATCTGAAGATAATGAAACCAATTCTTTCTGTTGCTATAAACAGTGCATATTCAAAGGAAAATAGATCCAAACTAACATTTTAATGCAGTAAAAAATAAGACAAATTAGTATAAAGTAGTAAGTATTTTATTTACTTTTCAGGCTTGAATATGTTTCATATGAAAGGCAAAATTAAAATGAATACTTTTCCTCTCCATATAGTTTAGGCACATTACAGAAAGGCGATTTGTAAATGAGACCATCAGTAACAAAACAGACAAGATTGGAGGAGAAAAAAAAAAATACGCAAAAACAAATGACACTTAAGGGCCCTGCACACCCACATAGGTCCTCTTAGCTATTCCGCTTGATTAGGCCTCTTTACAGGTTGGTGGGAGAGTTTACGTTGTCCCGCCATGACAACAGGTACAACAAACTGAATAGTAGAGTCAGGGACATAAACATGGTCTACATGTGCTCACACAGTGCTGAGGAGGTCCCCATCAGTCAAAGTAAGTGACAACGCCTGTGTGGGTGTACCATGGCTGTGCAGGTGCTTTAAGCCCGGCAGGGGAGGTGAATGATGTGGCTTTAATGTGATGTGTATACAGACAGAGGCACATAAGACATTAGCGGACACGTCAGCAATTAGAGCAATGCAGCATTGGAGGGAGAGCTCTCCACAAAGACCATTCATCGACCACAGGAGGGGGAAAAAGAAAAGTAATATGGGGGAGCTTTGGGATTAATATTGGGGTGCAAACACAACAAGGATGTTAAAAAAAATGTAGTTGAGACCTCAAGTATTCACTCCTGTCCCTGCTTTTACCTTAACTTAAATCATACCATATGGCTTTAGGTGTGTCTCAGTGGTCAAACACTGAGGGAGAATACTGAGTTTACATCATATAGTCATCACATAGGAGCAGAAGAAAACACTGTTTCTGATACAAACCTGGAAAGATAACACCGTTGGCTATATACGAGCTCTGTCTGGGCTCACTGAAGGCCCAAACCAAAGATCTCTAAACCCCCCGTACCCTCCCCTCCCCTCCCCAGGCACCTTTGTCCTCCATCAGCCACAGAAACACAGCTTCAACAAAGTCTGAAGCTTAGACTCGGCATCGCTCTCACACCACAAATGCAGGAAATGACAACTCTGTGCACATTTAAGCGCATCAACATTTACCTCGAAAAGTCTTAATTATCAAGTTAGACAAACATTAATGAATAGAAGACAGAATGACAGTCTAAAGTTTTGGGAATGGTGAATGGTGACGTGCAGCGTTTTACATTCAGCCATCAGCCAGTTGTTTACACAAAGTCCGCAAATTCATCACAAATTAATTCATGGGCAGTGGCGACGGTATATCACGGCAGTGTAACTTAAAAGTCCTCACTGCTTTCTTGGAAGCAGCTTGGTGCTGTGACAAACTCCCCAGAACACTGCAGCAGCACGAACACAAAAGCTCCCTTATGTCTTTGTGGTGCAGCAAAATGTACCAGCAGAGATCGTATATGGCATGTTTTCTTTGCGCCTCACACTGGCAATGCGAACCTTCTCACTTGTTGGTCAATGTTGGTCGACAATAACGAATTTCTTTTCAAACATTGGGAACTATTATTGTACAAATGTAAAAAATATAAAACAAGCTGGTTGCAGCAAAACAACTTTTAAGAGACATCTGTTGGAACTAAAACATACATGTCACAAATACTGAATGAAAACAGTGACAGTTTTTATATTCACTGTAGTCAGAGAGCTGTCAGTTATGGGAGTAGTTATGCTCAACTCATTCAAAACACAGAATTAAAGGGGCCATCATTTCTATTTCAGCAAAAATAACCAAATTTGTGAAATATTCCATCATGAATCATGGAAACAGGGCTGCAAATCATGTAATCGCATTACAATCTTAATTTCCATAATTACAGTATAGTACACTGACACATTTGAAACATTCACAGTGTTCCCTGTAAATGAAAATGTGAGTACATAATTGTGTTCCTCAAGCCACAGATTTTAGAAATTGATCTAATTATCCAGTAGGGTTATCCATATCGCCATTTCAGCCGTAACCTTGCAGCCCTACGAACTATCCCTTGACTGCCAACTGTGCCGCCATTAAAATGGCCCATAAACATGTTAGTAGATGATACAAGCAAAAATCGACAGTTGTGATCACAATACCATTCACACTCAACATGTATCCCTGGTCCTGCTTTGTCACACAGTGTGGTGCTAGATCCCCTGCAGACATGATCATTGAGGAGTAAGACTATTGAGGGAGACAGAAGTTTGAATGTGTCAGACTGGCTTTGTAAAGGCGCCTGCAGCGCAGGAAAATGGAATGATGTGCAGTTTTTAGGAATGTGAGTTAGAAATAATAATTAAAAAAAAGCCTGTGTGTGTATTGCCAACATACACACTATGATGCTGCCTGCTCTCTCACTGGCTTCCAACACAAGTATATTCTTCCTGATGCCTTTGGGAAAAAAAAAAAAAAAAAAGAATGACATATCCCTCCAGGTTTAGGGTGTGAGTTAGACTGGAGGCGCATAATTTCCTCCACAAAGCAGAAAAGAGAGAGACATTAAAATTGCCGTAGAGAGCCCTCGTGTTTTACACATATA
>NW_023339707.1:15499859-15500449 GCF_004916995.1 Morone saxatilis | reverse complement strand
GGGTGAGGAGGGGGTGAGGAGGGGTGCAACAGAAATGCGTCCTGATTGGCTTGGACTTAAACGCGGTTCTCTCCGCCCACTCTGGTCCTCCGCAACATCCTGAGGTAAAGACAAAGACAAGAGGATGTCTGGAATCTTCTCCGGCTTCCAAACTCACTGCACAGGCACGAAAAAACCAACACACCACACCTTTACCTTCTGTTCTGTGGGTCCATGTGGTCCAACAGTGCCTCCTGGGACACCCTGAAATCATCTAGAGGCGACTGGTAGCGGGATTCAAAGGAGCCCTCCCTCCCCCTGTAGGCCGTGGCCTGGGCCGGAGACTGTGGCAGAGGAGACATGTTGGAGGAAGTCGAAGACACTGAGCTCAACTCCCCCGAACGTTCCCGCCCTGCTTGGGCAGATGGTGACACCGTAGTGGCCCCGGCTGCGAGGAACGGGCTCAGAACCTCTCCGTTTTCATCCTGAGAGAACGAGGGAGATCATTCACAAAGTGTCAACTCCAGAGGCCTCTATTGTTCCCAGTGTTCATGATTTATAGTTAAATATACACTTCCGATCTGCTCCAATAGAATTAACACACAGGCTCA
>NW_023339707.1:15473682-15499790 GCF_004916995.1 Morone saxatilis | reverse complement strand
CAGTAAATATAAAGCTACCGCCAGTAACTGCTTAGCTTAGCATTAAGACCAGAAACAAGGAAGAACATCTAGCTGTCCGAAGGTAACATAATAATATAATATAAACCGACACTTTGTAGATTTATGGCAGTTATGTGTCGGATCATTTCTTGGCAGATGCAGTAACGTCTTGGAAATGACCACGCCCAGCACAAATGTGATGTGCATATGCTCTAATTATATTGTCTATTACTGAACTACATTTCAGGGATATGTGAGGACCACAAAAATTGTAATTCTGTATGTTTTCTCAGACGTGTTTTTGGTGCCTGTAGTGTTTTGTTGGTGGCAAAGACGTCATGAGGTGGGTTTAAGAAAGGCTGAGTAAAGAACAGGAGCTTACCCTGCCTCTGATGATGTCCATGTGGACTAACAGAGAAGCCAACTCCAGATCCTCATTGTAGCTGTTCTTCAAAGGTACTGACCGGTAACCTGCCGTCAAGTAAAGAGACAGAGACAAATAGCTTTTATTACAGCACTGATTTAAGGTCACTTGAGAGAGCACATTATTGAGCACATCATTGTTGTGTGTACCTGTTTTGAGGCTATGAATGGGGAATGTGGCCTGAGCCAGGAAGTTTTGGTCATTGAACATGTCAATCTCATAAACCACAAAGCGCAGGAAGGCAAAGGCAGAGTTGCACACTGTGAACTGGAATGGCTTTCGTGGCCATGTGGGGTTCAGACCGTTGTCAGCTGGAGAGGAAAAAATTTAAAACAAAGACAGAAAGAGAGAGATGAGTTTTGTACAATATGTATCCACCACAGCTGTTACTGTATACATTTCAGAGTAATTACACTACAACACATTAAAATAAAACCTGTGTCAAAGTCTATTATTTTGCCTTAGCTTATTGCTCCTTCTGCTGGAAGAACCAGAGAACAGAAGAGATAACCATCAATGTACAGGGAATTCCATCCTAATTACCCTGAAATGCCATATAAAAGCATTTCATTGTAAACAGGGTCAGAATCAGCTGTCAAAACCTGCAAGCAATGAATCGGTTGTATGAAAACATTCCCATTTCAAACTGATTGTAAAAGAACTGCATCCCATTAAGGATAATGAAGAGAAAGCAAAACATGCTAAAACTACTTTACTTAGATCAATTTTCTCTCTTTTCATTCTACAACACATCTATGATACAACCACCATCTTTCTAAAAAAGATACAGTAGGTATACTAATAGATATGATTAGTACACATTTTAGATGGTAAAAATAACAAAAGTAAAGTATTCACATTTTTTATTTATTACCACAGCAATATTAGAATAGAAGAGTAAAGGTGCAAATACAATTCCACAGCACTGTATGTGGAAAACTAAATCTATATTATAAAGCAACAAAACAAATCCTTATTGCAATGTGTCTTCTTCGGCTAAACCCAGAGCATAAAACCTGACGAGAGCTGTGCCAGAACAGACCAATGTTTTCTCTTTGTATTCCCACACATGGCTTAGTTGTTTGTACAACTTCCTGTTTTTCTAGGACCAGACAGGAAATTACACAAGGGTAATGCATCCAGTAAACAGTATCTCATTGCTTTGGTTTTGGCAGAGTATCACTTTACTGGCAGACATACCCATTGTTAAAATTAGAGCAGCACTTACCTTCTGAGTCAGTTTTTTGCTTGGCGCTGTCATATTCTGCCCCGCACACCTCAATCTCTATCAGGGGGCAAACTATGCCACGTCCGTGTTTGGGCAGGTGCCGGGCGCCCAAAACCTTCAGAGGAGAAGAAGAGGAATACAGGTTATTCTAATCGATCTTCCCACTACACTTGTTTCAGCACACAAATACATACACAATGGCAGCAGTTGTCAATGTCTGATACTGTCTGCCCCTCCTTTAGACAAAAGTCTTATCATTACATCCATTTGGAGGACAATCAATCAATCCCATAATTTGGTTTTGTTAGTTAGTTAGCAACAACTAGAGTCCCATTTTTTAGCCTATATTTGTTTACATTTTGGCAACCTGGCACTATTAAAAGCAAGAAGTAGCTATTTGCAGTTCCTGTTTGTAATGTAGCCATCGATGCACCTGTGACTGGATTACTTTGATACTAAAGAAAACATTAACATTTTCTGGAGTTATAAGGAGCGTCTTTTCTATGATTTCTAAGCAGATTTATGAGCGTTTATTTGCATAATCATATCCTTGGGAAGAGCAAGTCATACTGAATCTAAGAATATATGCATCCTGTCTGTGCGTGCATATCTGGAGTAATGACTCCTAGAAGACACAAATTTGCGGCAATAAGGAGCTAAGGGAGCTAAGTACCTTAATTGCCCTGCATGAAGTGTGTGTCACAGTTGCCGCTGCCACTCCAGTCCGTGTTGATAAATGGGTCAAACTACAATAATCATCTTATGTTTTTAGAACAGCGGCATGCACCTGTTCCTTTCACCTCATGCAGAATCTTTGCCTCACATCTCTCACTTCACTCCCCCGCTTCAACTCTGGGGCACTACATCCTCACTTTACTGTACCTCTATCTCTAGGGTGACTTGTTCGAGGCCCCTTAGCGTATGCCGGTCAAAGGGATCAAAGCTGTCATCTCTCATGATGGGCGGCTGAAGGACGTAGCCGCTCCTTCCATTCAGCATGAACAGAGCCTGGTTCATCTGCATGGGCTTGTCTGCACGTAGGGAGGGGAGAGGAAGGTTAAAAAAAAAAAAAAGGAGTAAGGAAGAGTAAGACAACTATAATCTTCTGTGCTATTTTATCTGCTCTGACAAAGAGGTAGATACCCGCTGTCTGGAAGTTGAGGGCTACCAGCTGGGACCCACAGAGCCACATGGGCAGAGGGTCGTAGTTTGAGGAGTCCAGTCTCTGGCCTCTGGGGTAGATCCTGGACAGCTGCAGTCGATTATACTGCAGGAACTTCTTCCCCTTGATCTTGTTGACATACTTCTCTGCCTTGGTCTCGGGGAAAGATGACATGTCCTGGAAACAGGCCCGCTCCGTGCCAATCTCTACAGGAAGGAGGGAGAGAGAATACAGATCTCATCTACCTGTATTGATATTGGACATGTGCCTATTTGTATTAGGTCATAGGTATGAAATCAGTCACATCTCTTCTTCCGTGCATATTAAACTGTGTTCACAGTCCAGAAAGTGTGTACAATCCTTACTGTCTTCATCAAATGGAACGGGCCTACAGTAGATGACCAGATCGGATAATTCCAGTGCAATCTTCTTCCTCCTCTCCATCATCTTCCCCTCCTCCAGCTGGGCACAGGGACACAAGCTTTAAGTATAGCTGCATCGTACAGTCACACACACACACACCACTTCTCTGTTTGTATTTTCACAGAATTAAGTTTGACGCTAGCCTGAAGCTTTTTTCCTCCATTCAACAACTACTGCTGCTCAGGTGGTTGTACTAAGCAAAGACAAAACAGCTTCCAGGTGTGAATGCGTGTAACTGTGCGAGTCTGCAGAATGGCATTCCTGATAAACACCATATGTGCTCATTGCTCAGACAGCGTTTCCTAAATACAGGTTATGGGTATTATAGGGCAAACACAAGTCATGACTGGCCTTTTGAACCCACAATGTGGCATGAGTATGGTATGAGTCCTGGCCTGCATTTTCTGCCAGCCATGTGATATTTATATTTTACCTTGGCCTCTGAGGTCATGGTGACCTCGCGAATCTTGAACACCCATTCTTTGAGTTCTTCTTGGCTGTTGGCAGCGACGTCCAGCACTGGTCCCGTCCGCATGGAGGCATTTGGCACCAGGGAGAAGACATGAGGCCTGCTGCCCTTCCCATCAGTACGCACGACTGAAAATAAAATACAGAGAAGGGTTAGAAAAGGGCAGAAATAATAGGAATGAGGAGGTTTCCTTTCCTATTAAAACTCAAACTGTTTTCCTCCAGCCACTGACCAGGAAGTGTCACAAAAAGTGAAAATGTGAAATGATCTCGTTTACTTGCATCGATGAAAACGTTTCAATAAAATAAAATAGTAAGAAAAGACAAAACATCTAGAGAAAATAAATAAATAAACCAAATAGGTTTAATGGCAGATATGAAGAGACAATGCTATTGTCTTAATATGACTGGGCTTCCCTCACTGCTGGGTTCGTCCACAACAACTGTTAAATTTACCTCATGAACATTTTCTCTGGGTTTAAACTTCTTAGTCGGCTGTAATCTGATTGGACGCACTTTAGAAAAAGGTCAGAGGTGAACAAGGTTAAAGTTTGATCTTTGAGCACAGTGGCATGGCATTAAAGCCAAGTGATGTGCAACACAAACAACAGCCCTGCCTCGAGGTTCTGCATAATCACTTTCTCCATAGGAAAACAATGGCTTCAACTGGTGTGATTCTGCCAGTGGTCACGTGAGGGAAGCCTTGGAACAAAGTGTTCAAGAAGCTCTAGTTAGATCTTTCCCCGATCACCATTAGATGGAGCCAAAGAGCCACCCAAAGACAGAGACAGGGCTCAGGTATTAATTGTGGTTAGCAGAGGCCACAACAATGCGTGACAGCATGTGCCAACACAAATGGGTGTGTATTGACTAGACTGGAGGATGTCAATAAAATACCAGATCTGTGCATGTGTGTGTGTGAGCTGTGAGAAAAACAACAGTAATAATAAAACAAAATAGGTCAAATTAATGATAGAAGAGGCTGAAAATGGACAAAAGTTACAGTAAAGAAAGTGGTGACTGTGTCCTTTTGCAGATAAAAACAAAGAGGGCAGAGATTATGTGTATGCATATGACAGAGAAGGAGGTTGCCCTTTGGCAAGGTGACTGCCTGCTCTGCAGCCCCGCAGCATAGAGGCGAACAGGAAGTGGAGGGGCCACTCACCAATCTGACAGGAAGACACGTCCACACTTCCTCTCAGCAGATCTCCCAGAGGGCTGTTTTCTGTCATCTCCTGCTTGACAGAGAAAAGAAGGATTAGGAAAGGTGATGATGCTCATTTTAAAGCCACAATCCACATTACATACACATATGTATCTGTTCCACAGTGGATGATTAACAGACGAGACCCAAGCTTCCTGTGCAGGACTACAGGAATACTAATTACACTTCAAATATACAAATGTGTATTTGTAGCCCTCTTGGTTTGTGGGTTTGATCCTCACAGTTCTGTCAGGTTCTGCTGTTGATGGGCTGATCTCCTCCACGTAGTTAGCAGGAAACCACAGCTGCTTCTTCCCTCCACAGTCACCCTTCCACCTGATAGAAAATAAAAAGAAGACAAATGATATGTTGGGAAGAAAAGGGGGTGTAGTTTTGTAAATATTTATAACACTGTGGCCTTAAAATGAAAAATCAACATTGGATCAATATTACAACATAGTCCCATCCTGTATAATTCACCCTGTCATAAGCCTTCGCTCTCTACCTGCCCAAATAGGATTTGTCTAAAAGGATAATTAAGAGCTACTTCCTGAATTAATGTTATGCATGTCACTCACCATCCTCCTTCCTGTTTGTCCACATTAGAGATAATGGCGTTCTTAGTGAAGGAGAGCTCATCGTCCCTCTGGGCTTTATACTCGTACATGGCTCTCACTGTGCACTGAAAAGACAAGGCAGACACGCATGTTCACTGTCTTTGCTATATACAGGTCCAATGGTGTAACTCAAATACACATGAACACACTCACCTTAAATGTTGGCATTTGGTTGGCTTCCACATAAAAGCCAGGATTCCTGCCCTCGTACAGTGACCCGTAGTCTGGCTCCTATTGGACAGATTGTGTGTTAATAGGCCTTTTCGCAAGGCTGCAGGGGATTTTACTACAGAATGAAAATTACTGACATTTACATGTCACATTTTTTCAGATTAGATACTATCTAATCTGAGGCAGCAGTTCATCAATCTCTACTACATGTGCCATTGATTGCATAGTGGTACTCACAGCAGTGCCTATTTTCTCCAGTGTGTCCTCATTGATGGGATAGCGCAGTTTCATTTTGCGGTACAGAGGGTGCTTCTCATAGTAGCTGATGAGATCTACTAGGCTGTCAAATTCTGAGGTGCCCAGCACCACAGTCTGACCCTCCTGCTGAACGCGACAGTGCTTTATCTTTCCCTCGGCCCTGTGAAGAAACCACAGACATCATATCCATGACTTTGCATTCTTTTCAATTATTGTGTCCCAATCAAGTGTTTCTCATGTCCCTGATCCCTATCAGTTTTTTAATATTGGGTACTGCAGATAGCGTGTCCCAATCCAATACTTACATTTTACTTAATTTTCCTACATAAAACAGTACATTAGTGATTTGAGTTATTAAAATCAATTCTATGTATATGCTTGACAATTTATTAGCTTTGCATTGTATTAAGAAAAAAATGCCTGCATCGAAGTTGTTCCTCAATGTTTTATTTTTTTGTTTTCGTACAACATGAAAAAGTATTAAAAAAAAACTCTCTGAAATCTGCTTGGTCTTGTCGCTGTCTCTAAGTTACCTGAATTAACTGTATTGTGTTGAGTGTTTATTTTCATAGTTTGTACATCTTTTGTGTGGTTTACATTAATAAATTATTCGTATTGGCTTTTTGCTTGTGGGGCTTTTGTTGCACTTGCAGTGGTGTGGTGAGTGTGGTTGTCATTAGCTCACTACCACTGTCTGTCTCCCTTCCAAGCACAGGCTGGGCCCCACCTGCAGCAAAATGCTGGTCGCTGGCGTGGAAGAATAGCGGAGAGACAGACAGCGGAGAGTTGACAACAGCTGCACCTGTTGCGTTGCTGTGCCTGAAAGCCTTGCAAGTAAAAACACCAGTGTGACAGCTGATGTAAAATAAAGTATCACATCAGGCTCAAGATAGCCCAGTGAAGATGAAAAAAATGCCTTGATCGGTCCTGATACCAATCTTTGAGATCATCCCTAATTTGAATATTAGTTACACTTGGAAACTTAACTGTGGTTTTAATGTAGAATTTCCTAAGTCTTTGTCGTTCTTTTCAGTCATCCTTGTACGTACAAAATGAAGTTAGAAGTACCTAAATGACTTAGCAGGAGGACTAAGTTACCTGAAAGAAATGGCAAACGAATTGGGTTCTGCTCTCTTCCTCACAAGGAAAGCCCCATCACGAGGAACCCTCATCAGCATGTTCTCTGCATGGCTCCTGGAGAGGTTGGCGTGGTACCACCTGGGATAAACAACAAAACATAAATAGACAGCAAATAACTGCAGGGAAGCAACTTTCTCACTTCATACCTCTTCTTCATTCTAGATGACAAAGTCAGCTATCAGTAGACATTGTGAACTGTGGTTATATAATTATTAAATTATTAGTTATTTAGAATTGAGGCAAAAATGGGGACGAACAGTACATTTCCAGTTTATTGAATGAGATGGTACACCTTAAAAAAAAAAAAACATACATCACTTAAGGTTCTCAGTGCTTTATAATTTTAAATTCTTTCCAACCAGTGTGAATGCTGCTTGAAACTCACTCTTTGCTCTCGTGAGCATTGGTCTGAGGCACCGGCTCAGTCAGCTTCATCTCAAACTCGTTGCAGCGCAGCGCCACCTGCTGGTAGTGGTTGATGAGGGCAAAGAGCGTGTCGAACACCAAGTTGTCAGTCAGGTAGAACTTGGGGCTTCCTGCCTCCTGACGAGAGTGGATACGACAGTGCTGCACCCGCCCTGAACGCCTGACAACAACAACAAAAAAGAATGCGAGGTCAACATTTTAAAAAACGTTTTAGTTTATTTATAGGTCATTATAATACTGGGTGGGGCATGACCACAGATGTGTATCATGATATTCTATTCTGGCAGCTTCACCCTATATGCTGACCGTAGAGCTCTTCACAGCAAAAACAATATTGCTGCCTGTTGAAGACTTATAGCAGTTGTTTCAACTATGCACCGGTATGGTGGTATATGAAAAATCTATATCATACAGGAAATTACAACCTGTATACCGATTCATCCGGCACTAGCTCTATTAGTACATATATACTTCACCATCCCCCGTTAACATTGAACATACCATCCTCTGTGTGTCTGAGCATTGTTACCATACATTGTGTGCAAATCACATACACACAGATTGATTAGCTTTGAGGTACCGCCACTCATGCAGAGGATTTGCACTAAGAGACAGAAGGTAATGGATCACACTTCCGACCGTGACAACAACCTCTTTCAATCAATGATGGAGTGATTGACATTGACTGATCTGCCACTGAGTTGTCATGAGTTAAATCTACAGAACATATATAGAGTACGGTCTTTTGACACAAGGGAGAGTTTCCCACAATACATGCAGCGTACGGCTACTCAACATTTACTCAATGATGATAACATGTTTCTGTGCTATTCTCATCTGTTTATTATTATTATTATTAATTACTATTATTATTATTATTATTATTATTATAATAATAAATAATAATAATAATAATAATAATAATAAACAGCAAATACTATCTGTACATTTCAAAATAATATTCCTAATCAATATTATTATTCACTGCCAATTTCCTTTCATTACAATTAACCTTGTATATATGGTCTATACAGTTCATTACTGCCAAACAAATGGTGTTGAGGTCTGTGTAAAATGTGTAGAAAGTTTGCAGATACTATGAATGCAATATTATGTGCATTATACCAGAAAGACAGTGTGTAGTCTCCCACAAAGGTCTCGCTCTCCCGGACCAGGAAGGAGCCGTCAGGAGCACCAGTCTCCAGGCAGTACTCTGACAGTAACCTCTCGGCTATCTGCCGCCCGTCCCGCCCTGCACCCAACTTCCCATGGAACCATTTCTCTGTCACATGCTGGTCCATACCGTTGGACACCTGGATGATTAGAAAAGAGTGGGAGATGTTAGTCATCTGACATCTATAGTGTTTCACAAGGATATGTCTACATTCATTTAGCTGCACCAGCTTAAAACTGTTTCCGCATTCATTCTGGATCTGATCCTGGTACACGTTTTTGAATATTAAAAGACAAAACTTGCCTGTAATCTCTACAGAAAATACTCATACTAAATATAAAGTGCAATTTCTGGGGCTGCACATATCCTGTTACAAGTTCAAAATCAGGACTAGTGATTCTCATCTCTATGTGTATCAACAACAGATCAGGCCTACTAACCTCTCTGTGCTCCTCCTCATCATCGTTGCCCTGGTTACTTGAGGTCTCTTCTGAGTAGTAGATCTTAGTGCTGGTCAGGACAAAGAAATGAGGGTACCACTCCTGGGGGGAGGAAGGGAGAGGGTTAGTTTAAATGGTTTGATTAAATATTTAGAGGATCCATGTGTCGCACTAAAAAGTGGCTCAAGAAGGAATTGAAACATCTAAAAGACTAAAAGACAGAGGAAAGTAGCTCATAAAGTCAAGTGGGTTCCAGTTATAAAATAAATGTTAAACAGAAAAGAGTGGTATTTAATTATAGCTAAAATCAAACACATAAAAAGGTCCAGAGTGTAACATTAAGGAGGATCTATTGGCAGAAATTGAATATAATAATCATACATATATAATATATGTATAATCAACAGAAAATAAGAATAGTTGCCTTTTCATTAACTTAGAATTAGTTTTTTTCTTTATGTACAGTTGGTGTACATCATGTTGAACCATCATGTTTCTACAGTACAAACCAAACTCTGGCTCTAGATAGGACCTTTTGCGTTTTTCGCAGCCACTGTAGTATCCCTTACCCACTTGGAAGACTGAGCTGTATTAAAATGGTTGCAACTTCACCGCTAGATGCCACTGAATGCTACACACTGGTCCTTTAAAAATTGGTACAACATGCAAAACAGGTTTGGTATAGAAGCTGCTTCAGTGCATCATATTTCGACTGTCAGCGTCCGTCCTGATGCAGCATCCAGAGTCTATTTACACATGATGAATGTGCTTACATGGTTAATGGGGTCTTCCAGGTAGAGGATGCCATTTTTGATGGAGTTGCTGATATCGTTCTCTGAGTAGGGAGTGGATGTGGATACCTCCTCATAGGCACTGCCTTCCGCAAGCTTCTTATGCTGCAGCATATGAAGGGAGAGGAGGAGAGACAACCAGAAACATTATACCATCAGAACACTATACAAAGCATCTGTTCATACTTTTTTCCTGCAGAAACAAAATGGCACAAAAAGATGATGATTTCTCCAGGTGGCTGCTGACCTTGATGAGGATCTTCCTTTTGAGCTGGTTAGGTGAGGGCAGGCCATCTGCTGCGATATCCACCGCCTTGGTCAGCAGCTGGTCTCCAAACACTTTCTTAAAGTAAGTGGCCATATTCCTCTGCTGCACAATACTACAGTGGTCCTCGATGGACAAGATGATGGGATAGCTGTAGGAGGACCACAGATTAGGACTTCATTAAGAGATGCTACAAAAATTCCCCTTTTATCTGTGTTCCGGTGTGACTTCCTTATCTCATTTTCTCACATACTACAATGATGTCACTGCAGCCTGTTCACATTGTTTCCGTTTGACACTTCTGTGTCTTTATCTTGGTCATCTCATCGCCACTGGTGGCTGTAAAAAATAAAACGGCTGGCACTCATAGAGACTCACTCAGATGTGACGAAGGCATGCTCTTTGATGGTGGCCAAGACATCACAAAACTTAATTTTTGTTGTGAGGGTGTGTCCGTGGTAGATGACTGGCATTCCATCTGGACCATCCCAGCAGTCCACTGAAAATACACACACATGCAATGTCATTTAACCAATATACATACAAGAGAGTAATTATACACTCAAGACCTTTAAACTTGAAAACACAAGTTTATGACATGTTTGTTAACTTTTGTAGGAGGCAGAGACCCTTTAACCTACTATAAGCCAGTCCTATTCATGGAAACCTGCTTGACAAGGGTTTGGTGTATAGGCCATACACAGCACTGTTATGTAACAGATAGTGTGTTGGTAAGGGTGTGGCGGTTGCATTAAAAGTAGAACTGTAAGTTAATTACGAGGTTGAAAGTCAAGTGGTAGTGATTTACTGTACGTAGGGTAAAAGTATAGTGCGTGTGTGTTTACCCACATTCAATACAGCGGCAGCCCATCCTCAGACAGCGAGCGTACGCCTCCAGGGACGACTCACTGGCAAACTGGTCTCCCGTCAGGTAGCTAAAAATAAGCATGTAACGTCAAAGTACGCACACAATAACACACTAACCAGTCTTTCAAAAGGATTCACATGTCAAGGACTGCATCACACACATACACACACTTTCTACGGTGGTTGCACAAACACATTGATATTCTTATATCAAAAGAGCTCTCTTTCTTTTGTTGACTAGAATAAACACTTCGTACTCATTCAGTTGGTCAATTCAAACCTAATCAAAGCAACATGGGAAGTTTTCATTCCGCTGCTCCAATGAGTATTGTTTCACATCTAGTACAGAAGGTTATCATCTGAACTGCCTTTCACACACTTTTCAATGGCAGGAAAAATACATTTTCCTGAAAAATACACGCCTAGATCTCATTCTGGAACATAATTGTTAAATAATACACTTTTATCTGATGTATGAAGCCAGTTCAAAAGCCCCGTTTGGTTAGAGGTTTTCAAGAGAGGATGCCAGACTTTAAGCTTTCCCAAGGCCTAATTACAACTGGTTGAACTTGACGGAAGCTTTCTTATATAATAAAATGTACCCATGAAAACTATGGGCTCTATCCTTACGTGTTGTGCGAAGAGGAGATCCAGTAGTGGGACAGGGGGTTGTTCATGTTATCAGGACAAACCTGGTCCAGGGAGGAATCCCAGATGGTGTTCTCTTTGGAGAACAGGTATGTCAGGAGCTAAACAGGAGAGAGGTGAGCAGTGAGAATGAGGTTGAATTCAAATGTGTGGTTGTGTTTACCACACTTGAAGACTTAATTGAGAAACTGTGTTTCTGGGAAATCCCCAAGTGACTAGGGGTGTCAAAATCCACAATTCATTTAGTCTGCAAACATTCTTCAGAGAGTCTTGTTGGAGTGCAAACTTCAGACTTTGCTTTGAAGACTATCAATATAATGTAACTGTGACAAGCAAGCAAGTATTGCAGGTATAATGGCGTTTTTTAATTTTACTTTACTTTTTAATCACTATCTCATTGCTGCTGTTTACATTTACAGACGCAAATTCAAAATAAATGCACAGCAGAATTATTCCCTTTTTAACCTTTTTTATTTATTATGTATAATTTATTTGATATAAATGTAATTATCTGTTATCTTTTGTTCTGTGCAGCATGGAGAAATTATGAGTTTTATTTTTTTGTGAATCCTTGGGTTGTACAATGGCAAATAAATTACCTTGAAAACTGAATCTTGAATGGGGCTTTAATATGTGGTAGAACACACGTTTATAGGCTTGGGAAAGCTCTGAAGGCCTCCCGCAGGGCACACTGCCAGGATCTGATCCAGCCTTGGACCACCCGGATCGCTGAGTCTGTGTCCGCACCAAAAGTATTCTACATAAACAATGTTCTGCCATATTTACGAGTGATGAAGCATCTATATTTAAATACTGTTCTCTCAAAACCGAAGCTGCACCAACTCAAAGTACAATAAACTTAGATTACACACTTAAATGCATGAATTCACCTGAACTATTATATTGGATTATATTGGAACACATGCATTTGCTAAACACCACCAGTGTGTAAAACAATGCTCAGAAAACCAAGGAGGAGTTGTCTAGTGGACAAATTATGCACACTTTAAATAAATGTCAGACGTTAGTAATAAGTTACATCTGATTGTACACATACATATTATGTATTATCTTGATAATCTTTATTTGTTTGGTATAATTTGCAGAGGCTTTCATCCAGTTAAGAAAAAAATAATCTGATCAGCTATATTGTAAGAATAATGTTAATATAATATTAGGCTAATTCTAATGTAAAAGGAAAGTTTAATTGTGCATACCAGCTATTATCCATCTCTTTTATACTATATAGAGCAGCAAACCATGCACATATATAATTTAAATACCATAAGAAACTAATGAGAAAATAACAGATTGGTCAAACAAAAAAACGAGCAAAGTTTGAAATCCAGTCCAACAGAGTATGTTTCTATCACCTCGTGGACAAGCACTCTCGCACACTTGATGCGATGAACACTTTAGGCTCACAGAATGTCTGACTGAAGTCTGCAAGAGTTCAGGCCTCAAGTCCAGAAGGTGGACTTTGGATTCAACCTGTGTCAAAGTCAAATGAGTGGTGGCATTTTCTGTCCTATCAGTACACAAAAATGCTGAATCCCCAGCTCCAGCAGCACGGTTATGTACAACAACAATAACTGTTCTTCTTATACAACAGTTTTTCCTCTTCAGGGGTTATTCTCAGCATGACCAAAGCCTGTACACCTGCTATGTAACACAATACAATCGAGGGCACAGAAAGACAGTACCAACTCTTGCAGGCTGGCTTGCACCAGCTTCCTCTTCTCTTTAGTCAATCATAGCCTTATGGTGACCACAAAAAGCATCCTTCGCTTTCTGCAGAACTCTCACGGCACCACAGTCAATAACCTTTTCTGTCTGTGTGGGAGGAGGTGCTTTAGGCCGAGATTATGGCTATCCATGTAAATTTCTGAGTATCTCCCACCCACACCAACAACACGGAGGTGTGTGTGTGTGTGTGTGTGG
The DNA here is from genome assembly GCF_004916995.1 of Morone saxatilis. Lineage (NCBI taxonomy): Eukaryota > Metazoa > Chordata > Actinopteri > Moronidae > Morone > Morone saxatilis. The sequence continues at coordinate 15,486,143 of NW_023339707.1, read as the reverse complement.
GGGTGGGGGCATCGGAAAACATAACTTGCAAATACACATTAAAATGTTTTCCATTAGTGAGCAAAGACCTGGAAAAGAGCATGAAGAGAATCAAGAAAAAGGGGTAAAAAGAAAGTGGGAGGGGTGTTTGTACCTCGTCTTGGTGAAAATAAGGCTGCTCCACTTCTCTCAGGGGGTCTTTAAGGTAGCCGAACATAAACTCCTGAACCTTGCTGTTGTCTGTGGCCCACATTTCCTGGATTCACATGAAAACATAGGTGTATTGAAACATGCAAATGAAACAAATCTGCAGTGAACTGGATGTCCAACGGCCTGGAGATATTACCTTTTGAGACTCCAGGAGGAAACTCTTGAAGTCGTCGAGGGAAACCCTCTGTTCTGGTCTGTCAATGAACCTGACAGCAGAGAAAGTGATGGTTCGCTTCAGTTAACACACATCTGTGAAGCTGCAGAGAGATTCACTGTGCACGTCTGTGTGTTTACTTTTGACTTACCTCTGTAGAAATGGGATCTCCATCTGAAAGAATGGGCAAAATGTTTGTTAATTATTGAAAGTGCTGTCCTTTCATTGTGTATAGTACTACTCATGTAGATGAACATCGACATCCTGTAGAGGGCTGGGGGGTTTGTCGTGGGGGGCACTGAGGTCATCCATTTAATCTGACCTCACCCAGCCTGCCTGCCTCCTCATCCATGTGAGAGTGTGTGTGTTTGTCCTAATGGCCTCCACCAGAGGGGTTTGGTGGGTTTTTAACTGGTCCATATTGATCTCACAGCCATTTGAGAACAGACAGATGGGGGATGAAGGGTGCCTTGGCAGGGCATCAGATGGGGAGCTGGGGGATGAAAGTGCTGGGACAGAACTATCTGTACATAGATAAAATGATTGCACTTACGTTTTTCTGAGCATCAAACATGAGGCTGCGATAGAGCTGGGCAAACTGGCTGAAGGACACGTCTCCATTCCTCAACTCTGAGTCCTATAAAAAAAACAAGAGGGAAAGCAAAAGGACCGTTAACGACAAATCATAAATCTTTAGCCTTTAGCAACATCATATTGAAAGGGAAGTGGGCAGGGAGATGGAGTGGAAGAGGGGGGTCTATGATAAGTAGAAGGAGGTTACCGGAAGTTTCTCTCGGAGGAACCTCATGTTAGGCACCCTGTAGTTGACCTGGCTCAGCATGCTCTTCAGATCCTTACAGGATATCCTAAACACATACACACATTTTGTTGAGAAATCCAACACAAACATAGATATGCACGTACAATAAACGCCAAAACTTCTACCAACTTGCACTACATAGATCCTGTTATGGTGCAGAAGTATCAGTTTAAAATTTAGAGACATACTGAAACCGTGCAAACACACGCCCCTCATGCTCTGCTGAGTGTTTTTGGCTTCAGTTTTACTACACAGCCTGGAATTTGGGCCAGGGAGGACAATAACCCTACAGCGTAACAAAGGCATGCGCTTTCGTCAGGGATGTAACAGACAAACATCTCTGTACATCTCCTCCATCCTCTGCAGTCTGTTTCCTGCTGCAGGAAGAGGTGCTGGTGTGTGGCTAAGAGGTTAGTTCCTTCACTACACCTCAACAGAGCTCTTTCACAGACACCTAGCAGCCTAGTGTAGCTAGTCTACCTGCTCTAGATGTTACACAAGGGAAAGGACACACAACCGTTTCACCCAACAATTGAGTTATATATAATTACACCCATTTCCTGTGAGACTGATCTGATTAACTCTGGAGTAACTGAGCAGACTTACCTGTCTTCTCTGTTGCGATCAACGGCGTAGAACTGCTTACGTAGCCATCTGAAAAAAGAGAATTAAGAGACTTGATGCATTTAACACAAAACAGGATATAAACGCTGTCTGTCCACAGCACCTTATAATGTGGATGTGATGTGTAGCTACATGTGTAACGTTTACCTCTCTATCTGGAGCGGAGTCGGAGACTTCAGTGTGTCGGCCACAAGCCAGTTTAAACCCTTCACCCACATGGTCATCTCCTCATCAGACGTTGCTGAGGAAAATAGAACACATGACTGATTTTTGACAAATTCTTTTTTTAGATTTCATTTTCATTTTTTCCCCATTAAAGACTTCTTCCCCTCTCTGAATCAATCAATGGTTTATGGGTATATAGTGCTGTATAGGGATGCAACTACTGATAATTGTCGTTATCCATCTAAGAAATGTTAAACAATAGTGAAAAATGGTCAAGATGAATGATCAATTATTGTTTAATGTCATATGTGACAAAGAAAAACAGCAAATTGTCACATTTGAGAAGCTGTAACCAGAAGTGTTTATGCATTAAAAAGTTCTAATTGGTGATTTTGGGCTACACAAATAAAATTGACTTGACTTGACAGTGGCATCAAAGCTTCCTTCATCTACGTTTTAACATTTAACCAACAGCAGCATTTGTTTTGGTACAGTAACAAGGTGAATTAACTCAAAACAAGGTTACTAAGGGTGAACTGGTGGACGTTTCTAGTTCATGACTGTATTAGCAGAGGTGTTAATGTTAAAATAGGATGGTAATGTGAAATAATAATAGTTGTATTTGAAGGTATATAAGCCTGTGCTGGTGTCTGTGCGTACCTGCCAGGCTGAGTGATTTAAGGCGAAACTCTGTGCCATACAGGATGACAAAGCAGTGAGCCTGGTCCAGCCGCGCTGCCGAGTCCTCCACATAGCGCTCAAAGTCCCGGGACTTCTGTCCAGGACGAATCTCCTTGATCTCTCGAATGTCAACTGGAGAGACAGACACACATACAGCAGTTAGCAAAATGAGAAACTGATACTTCCTTGCACATAGATATCCTCAGTATAGCTGGGCGATATGGCTAAAAATAAAATAGAACAAAATAATGATGTTAATATGAATAATTTTCTGGTATCTATGTCACAATATGCAAAATCCCATGTAAAACAATCCAAATGAAGTGCAATACACTGAACAATGATAATGTTTATTAGATAAAACTCTTCATATGTGTATAACAAAACCTTTAATAACTAATTTGTTCATTTACCAGTAATAATTTGCTTGGAAATGTTTAAGTGGATGACAGAATTATATAAAACAATAACATTATAGGATCGTATCTTCACACAACCACTGAAAGACCATAAATAATGATATCGAATTAGCTTCAAGCACTTGTCCAAAGTGTTTTATAATCTAATTTATTCATAATTTAATTTCATAAATCAAATTAATTTTTGCCTCAATTCTAACATTAACCTTCCAGCATTGAGACCAACACACAGGATGTATGAGTACTGCAACCGACCACATAAAACAGTGAAGCTGAGGCCACGACCTAAACCACATATAGGTACAGTACACTTCATGTCCGGACTTACTATATGTACACTATTGTTTGATATGAATTTCAACTGAAGAAGATGATGAAGTTACTGTCCCCAAATTAACCCCCGTTGGATTTTCACCACTGAAATCAACCAAAAACCACTAATTAGTAATCTGAAAACAAAAGACCTTTTGTTAGTCGCACAAACCGGTTTGTGATGCGACTGGCCAGGTCTGTACAATAGAGATTTCCACTAGATTTCAGACACGTTGTGTGTGGGTAACCGTGTTATTTTAAGAATGCTTGTAATGGCTTTATTAACCTTAATAACAGTGTAAAGGTCATCAAAGAGGGAACATAAAAGTGGTATGGCACTTACAATGCTGCCTAGCAAGCTCAAATCTAGCCTAAATACAGTAATACACTGTAAATCTTTAAATTTCCCTACACTGACTGGAAGGATTAAAAAAAGCACAGCGTGGGCCATTACACAAGATCGCTTCATTGTTTATCTTTAGGAATGATACGGCTGAAAAAAGACCTGGTACAAATTTGTCTTGAAACTTTACGAGTGTGTTAGCTGTAAAGTAACTCAATGGGTTTCTATAAGTGTTGTATTAGTAGTAGTTAAAGACCTACAGCAGGGACTCTCCTGCTAAAAGGACACACACACACACACACTTCTTTCAGCTCCTGCTCCTCTTCCTGCCCCCGAACCACACATCCTGTGCTTTTTGTCGCCTACACACCACATCTGTGCTTGCGTATAGGTGAGCAGTGTGCGTTTCTCAAGCATTAAAATAAGTCTGTCTTCTCATACATCATAACTGAGTTTACTTTTACCCGTCACATGGGCCAGAAGACTTCCGCTGAGAGCAAGGCAGCTATGACAGGTTGATCTGTTAGACAACACTTTTAAGTCATTTGAGTCAAAATATTTGGATCCTGCCCCAGACAGATGCAGGAAATAAAGAGATAGCCAGAGGTGTAACCTTACCAAAGGAGATGAGAGGAGGTATCCTGCAAAACACTCCCACACTTCCTCCAGCTCTTCACACTATTTCTACCACTCCTGACCATGGCTGGGTTTCACTTGAAATATTTCGATAGAACTGAAAATACCAGAGTTTATGTAACAAAATGAATGAAGAATGTTTTTTTTAAATCTTTGAACAAAAGTAGCAAAAGTTTTTAAATATCTTAACAAGAGTAGCCGTACAAGAACTTTTTTTTCTTTGCAATATACAGTTTAGTGCTTAACCCAATTGTTCTATTGGTTTCCAACAATTTTGAAGTGACTTATTCAAGTCTTCCACCAAGGAAAATGTCAAACATGTGCTGGTTCCAGTTTCTTAAATGTGAGGATTTGCTTTCCTCCATTTTATAGTACTGTAAATGACAGAAGAAATTGAACACACTTTAGACTGCGATGAGAATAATTTTCACCATTCTCTGACATTTTATAGACTAAGCTATTAACAATAAAACTTTAATCATAATCATATAAAGCAAAGAAAGAATTGCATCTTACTCAACTGGAAGCAGCAAAGTCCTACAACATTTAATTTGTTCAAACAAATTCTGAAGGAAACATTACAACTGGAACGGGGAAGTTATACTTGAAAAAAAATAAGGGGGAAATCTTTCTGAGAACAAGGGAACTTCTTATGGACCTCTGAGTATCCGACCAGCCCAGCTAGATTTTAACAAATCTAAACTAAAGAAAATAAATAAAAATAATTATATATAAATATATAAATATATAATCCAAAAGGTTAATCTATAATAAAAGCATTTATTAGTTGCAGCCCTTGTGGCCTAAAATTGGCAAACTTTTAATTCAAATCCGTACCTATCTGATCAAAGAATAAGTAACCAAGATTACAAATTCTGACTGGGCAACTGATAACAACTTTTGGAAATTGACAGTTTGATACTTGGAGCTACAGACCGACTAAAAAGAAGTATGATCACTCAGCCTTTAATTAGTGCATTACAACAGACTAAAAACTGGAACTACACAATGTTGACGAATAATTATTTTGCTGGATATTGCAGGAATGTCTGCTCTATTGTCAGCTATCACTAATAAAGCAGAAATGACTTGAGAGAGAGGAAAGGCAAGGGAGAGAGAGGATGGCATGCAGCAAAGGGCCAAGGCCAAATATTTGTCCATATTATCTTACCATCTGTTTTAAAACAGGTTTTCTTATTATAGGATCAATGGTACATGTTCTTTATGACAGGTGTACATTTCCATGATAACACCTAGATAATCTTATAATCACGTTTTGTAACTCTACTATGTAATGGTTTCAGTGACATTAATAATTCCACTCAAAGCTATGAATGAATGAATGATCCACTGACCCTGATTTTGTTTTGATATTTACTTTTTGTTTTTGTCTCTGTATGTTTTTGTTTGTTTTCATCACATTTGGTTTAGTTATATATTGTTGTTATCTTTGGGAAATTTTTGGAAAATCGCGCATTGCATGTACCTTTGTCATTTAGTATTTCCTGAAACACTGGAATACATCATCTTGGAGTTTGGGAAAATATAGTGGGCACGTTTACGAGTTTGACCACAGAATTAATAACAAGCTATACTGTATAGTTTGAACATAAGACTGTAGCACTTGAAATAGTTCATATTGCAGTGTTCAAGTCACAATGATTCAGTGTGCACGCACACGTCAGCTGATCCATATCAGCCCCTTTGATATCATGTAGGATAAAGTTAAACACAGGACTTTCCCCCTGACAAATAACCGTTGTGCAGCTACATGGACTGTGTTCTCCTTTCCGACACAGGGTTAAAAGGAGTACGTCAACTGTGTAGTGCATTTGTTTTCCAGTGAGATCCTGATCTTTACAACAATACGGATGTAAACAATCTAAAAAGCAGACTCTGATTGCAAAACCGTGCTGCTGTCTGCAGGATAATAATGTCCCACAAATTTGTTGATATATTCGCCATAAATAAACTGAGCTGACAGCCAAGTGTGTAACTAAATAAAGGAGTGGTGTATTATCTAGAAATGACATATTTCTGAGGCGGAGAATGTGTGCGTCCTTTGCGGGAGGTACGGAAAAAGCAGGTCAGAGAGATGACAGCCTCCACAGATGTGTGCAGCTAATTCCAGCCGCATTAACACGTACAGAAAACAACAACAACCCGATGATTTCTAGTTATTTACCAAGAAATTTCCAGAATACTACTACTACTGGTCTAAATGTGCTCATCCTGTATCATGACAGATAACATGCAGACACTGTGCCTTGTTTAAATAATTGATGGCACTCCTCTCTAAACCTGTGTACACTTCACATTCCCAGACTCAGTGCACCCTTCAAATTAGGGCTGCCGCTAATGATTATTTTCATTATAGATTAATCTGCCCACTGTTGTCTCAGTTTTCATGTAGTCTATAAAATGTCAAGCAATAGGGTAAATTGTCAATCCCAGTATCCCAGAGTTCAAGGTGACCTCTTCAAATGTCTTGTTTTGTCAGATGAAAGGTCCACAGCCCAAAGATATTCAGTTTCAAGTGATATACAACAAAAAATAGCAGCAAATATTAACAGCTGTAAATTATTATCAACTAGAATCAGGATATGTGCATGTTCAGATCTGTTCGGCAGTAGCTTTAACATGCTATCATGATGCAAATCAGTGTGTAAAATCTTGAGTCTTGTCTGTCAATGTTAATTTTGGTGTTAGCTGTCACAGTTGTGTGTTAACTGGTTGAGTTAATCCTGCAAGGAAAGCTCAGTGGGAGCGGGACAGACGGATGACGGAGCCACAAGTGTGACTTGAAAATGTGGAATAAGCAATGATTCACTGGTTATCAGAGAAGTCTTGTGGATACATCAACACAGACCCTACATTCAGACTGACAATGTGCGAATCGTTGCTCATCGTGGACACATGTATATCTTACATTTAAGTCGATTAAGGTGCTTAATACATTACAAATGCTTGTCATATAACTTTGTGACGACCTGTGAAAATATTTTAAAAAACAACCTAAAAAGTGCACTGCACAGGGCTGGTTTCGCTGACTGGTTCCTTATCTCTCTGAGGTTTTGATATAAATTGCTTAATAGCGCCATATGTAATTTCATATGCATGGTATCTATATATCTTGTGAAATGTATACACAGAGAGAAGAAATACAAAAATACAACCTATAAAAGATATATCAGCCGATAGCAGTTTTTGATCGGGGATGTTTTTTTAAGAGTTGGGACCAAGATACACAGAGTAGGACATTTCACAATAGTTAAAGCAATTTGTCATTGCTCTCAGGTGGACAAACTATGTAATGGTGACCTCAAACCTAGCTGTCATATCTGCACTTTGTCCTTACCTATTAGAAGACATATATGTAGATACATATCTGTAATCAGCTAATATCAGACAAAATATATCCATCTGCCTGATATTGACCACAAATTTGGATAACAGTATTAGAGAGTTTAAGATTCTGGCGGTATCACGGTATATTGCGTTTTATTTTTTTTTGGTTTTTTTTTGCATGGCTGGGCTTATATAGCAGTTTATACTGGCTTATTCAGTATGGAGTACATGGAATATCAAAACATTTTATTGCCATCAAGTATAATAAAGGTTTGATTTCCTTTGGGATTTTTTCTTGGCCCCGCCACAAAATGATACAACATATTTATGAAGGAATCAGAATGCATGAAAAAGATATGCCAAAAACTCAAAGTATTTAAGTATTTAAAAAGAGATATTTCTCAAATGTTCTAGTGCACAAGTAAGAAACTAATTGATGTTTGCCATGGTGTCTAAAGAGTTAGTTGTGGGGTTTTTTAATTGCTGTTATGAAGTTATATCTGTTAGTGAGAAAGGTATGCAGTTAGGCTCCTCTCTCAATATTGTCTAAACCGTAGTGCTCTTTATCACTGCCAACTGAAGCTATGCACCAGTATGGCAGTAAATAAAAAAAACTTAAATGATAAAGGAAATTAAAACCAGCATATCGGTTTATCCTGTATATCGCCCACAGCGAACTAATACAACCACAGATAATAAAGGGATAGCTACCTCGGTGAACACAGTACAGATCTATACTGGTTTTAAAACGCCATCTGATGCGTTCATATCCGGTGCTTAACAGTGAAATCAGCTCCTAACATTGTCGTTTAAAAAGGGAAAAACCTGCAATCCTCAAGTCCCCTACTTCGGTGCTTTTGAGCAAAGCTTGTAAACATGAGAGGATGTGACGCTGTGGTGGGCTCCAACAACTGAGATGGGATGGAAGGTTTCTCTACCAGGTCACTAAAGTTAAATCATAGCTTCAGAGTGTAAAAACACATGTTGACCACGTTCATAAAAACCTGTGAGTATGTGTCGAAGCCCATCAGTTCGCTCACTTTAACATCTGAGTTTCCTCTCTCAGGATGATGAAGTAGAAAATGATGTGTCACAGTCAAAGATGATTCTGAATCACGCTTATGTTGCCTTGTTGTCAGTAATATACTGCGAAACCAGAAGTTCTAAAGATGATTTGTACAACACTGGAGATGAACTGGGTGTACGATATGTGATGTTTAGCAACAGTCTCTCTTCTGTCAAAACCAACTATAAACTTGTGTTTAACCTACTTTAGGCTAACTCTTCCCCCTGAAAAGACTGATCGTACATGTCAGCTATCCAACTCTTTATGTTTACGACTTGCCCTGCTTACAGTTCTAACCAGTCTGTTACCGCCATTTCTTCTTCAAGACCACATCCTGCTTCGTCAATTCATACATCTTATTGCATCACATTCATGATATACAGATATCAATAAATATCTGCTGCCTCTTAATTGGCGGGCAAGATAGGCCAACTTGCGCATGGGCACAAAACAAGCATCTCTACAGAATATTCATGTGGGGGGAGAAAACGTGCAAAATACACTTCGATCAAGGGACAACAAAGGTACACTTCTCAGTATTTTATATTTAGCAACAAATCAGAGTGCTGTTTCCACAGGTAATGGACATCATTCTCATACCGCTATTGATAAAGGGGCAAATACAGTGGGCCAAATTGTTCCCAAATGATCGCACACTTCCAGTAAAAACCCTCATATTCTATTTCTGTACATTAATGAGCCGCCAAGGCCAATTTCACCTCTCCAGGAGTATCAAATGGCAGCTATGAGCTCATGTGTGTATGAAACCCTTCATCGCAGAGAAGATGATACTGATGTGCTAAAAAAAAAAAACCCTAAGCCTACTATATTTTTTTTTGTGTGTGTGTGCTCTTTTTGCTGCATCCGGAGCAGAGTGCAGCTGTGCACAAGGCATCCTGCTACCCGAGAGACAGACGACTTAACGACTCACTGAAGGCCTGCGTGTCCTCAGTTAGACGTGCTGTTTTGTTGAAGATTAACCTGAATGTCAGCTTCCTGGTAAATTACAGTATATTGCTATTAATGCAACAAAAGAATTCCAGGAATGGTGCTTTCTTCAGTCACCAGAGATGGCTGCTGAACAATGGGGCTTGTTCGTTTAATAGACTCACACCTGCTCTGTCAAAATGTGGTACAATACTACAAAACAAAACAAATAATTGGACTTTGAAGTAACTCAAGTCCCTGAATGACAAACACAAACAAACACATGAATGAACCAAATCCTGTAGATTTAAGGGCGAACGAATAGGAACAGCAAGAAACTAATCAGAGTTTAAATAAACAATGTAATGTTGATAATGAGAGAAGCCTTTGGGGTTTTCCTTTTATTAAGATTGTTATATAGTTTGAATGTTGTCTGCATCATAACTGGTTTATCTGTCTGGAAAGAACAATTAATGCCTCTTGTTTCACTTTCATTTGCACATACACAATCCTTGTTTTTCCAAATGTAAATAAAAGATCTTCTGAAAGCACCAATAGGCAGCTTAAATATCATCACATTTAGTCAATAATATCGGGATATTTATTTTTAGCAAGCCCCACAACTTATTTTCTTTTTTAGGATCCGTCAATCCAGACTGACATCAGCCATGTCATCACGTCATGTGCGCTTACCACCTCTTTTGTGAGCCACCCAAGCGCCTCTCAACGCTTTGCCATGTTCATATTTCTGAATGCATGTAAACCAACCAGTTCTAGGATGGATACCTTCACATTTACAGCCAGTGCTCTGTTTGTATGTTTGTGTTTGTGTCTACTCACTCTCTCCCTCTATTTTATCCGTGCCCCGAGTCCAGATAATAGTCCTGGTCTCCAGCTTGACTTGAAATGTCCGTCTCTCTGGACGCTGGGACTTCTTAGAATAAAACAGTGTCAGTACTGTGCCCAGCTCCAGGTCTCTGTACAGGTTGTTCATCTCTGTGTCGTTGTCCATCCACGGAACAGGTCCGTTGGAAAAGAAGCCCGAGGTCCCAGCCATGTTCACTTCCCCTGTTTGTTGTCCGTTTCCTCTCAGAACAATCTGCTCAGTCCAGGCCTAGACAGGGATACCTACAGCAGGAGAAGAGGGGGGAAACCCATGAAACAACAATTCCCTGGGGACTTCTAGTGTGTCAGTGTTGTACACACTTTATACGGCAGTGAAGAGTTGATGTTGTCGGGAGACACGTTTTTAATTCTACTTTACTGTACATGTTTAATATACCTGTAGATATGCTGTAAACAGAGTAAAAACTGATCGCATCAAAATAGATTTAGATTACTCTCATCTCCCTGTTGAAAGACACAATTTGTGCAAATATTGTTTATCTTGACAAATATGTGAAATGTTTACTTGAGTCGTACGAGTAATTTTTAATAGCCTGAAATATGCCCATTTATATAATCCCCTTTGTCCAAAATCCAACAAAAAATAACTTTTACACAAACTCCTGAACGTTACCAGGGATGAAACACTGCCATAGCATTAAAATAAACAATACACTGCACAATGTACGAGTTGTATGCTTTTTATAGGATCATGTAAGGTTTGCACATCTAGTCTGACATGAATATGGACCGATTTCATGTTTTATGCAAAATAGAACATAGCAAGTACATAATGAAGTAATAAAACAGCATATAAATATATATATATATATAATATAACTTTGTTCTTCTTGTAAATCCATTTAATAATGTAAAAACAGACACACTGCATGTTGGCACAAAACAACCTTTCATAACACATATGATGTTATTGATTTTTTCTATATGGGCAATGGTTACTCTCAGTATTGAGTTGCACTGGTTACACTGTTAGAAACTGTTACTATGATTTATTATTAACAGGGATGTAAATAAATGACAGCTGCAACCTTAAAAACGCCTGACAAGGAGAAAAACGTGTTGATTGAGCTAATCACACCGGATAACTTTCTCTCCAACATTTTACCTTTAAATCAGGCAGCAGCGGGGAGGTTTAATCTGATTTAGACTGGTTTAAATTAAAAAAAAGACAACTACCAACAGGCCTGTAACCTGCTGCAGTCCGTCCCAGAGGAAAAAAAGAGAGAAAAGTTTCCTCTGGACACAAGAGGCATCACATTATTGGGGGAATACAACTGGTGGCGAATGGCAGCGGAGTGGGATAACGAGAAACGTCTGGCTATTTTCACAGCGTGGAAACGGGGCCGGTGTGAGTTAGCAATCCGCTGGGCCAAAAGGGAAAGAATCATGGCTGGTTTCACCCCTGAAAGACAAACAAACAAAAAGCCCAGGTGGCAGCAGTAGCTACATTCTGCTCCTCTCTCCTCCCTCTCTTCCCTCTCTTTTCGCCTCACTGTGCGGAGAAAAATCAAGCTGGAAAACAACACGTCGCAGGGACGTTTCTGTGCTGTTACCTACCGCCGCAATCTCGGCCCGACCGCACATCTCCGACTGCTGCTCCTCTCTCTCTCCTCTCCTCTCGCTCTCCCGTCGTCTTTCTCCTTCTCCGGTTCGTTTCCCCCCACAACCCGGTTTTCCGTGATTAAATCATCGCCGGACCGTGGAAAGGCACTGCAGTCCCGACGACGACGACAACCCCTGTTTCCTCTACTCCCCTCCGGCCGTCCATAGAGAGAGGCAGGCAGACAGAACCGTGGTAAGACTACGCAAGTTTGTCTGCTCTCAGATCCAGCCAGCGCAGGCCCTTCCCCCCTCCCTCCTCCTCCTCCCCC
>NW_023339707.1:15452827-15473582 GCF_004916995.1 Morone saxatilis | reverse complement strand
ACCAGCGGTATCAATCGACCCCGAGTCAAAAACCAGGCTTCCGCTGCGGGATTTCACAATAAAAGTCGTGTTGTGGAGCCGACATTGTAGCGTTAGGTAGGGTTGTAATATGAGTTAGTGTTTTTTTTTTCTAGCCCAGATTTTGTACCTTTCGTTATCGATTACATTGGAGTTAAAAAAAATCAACATTTTAAAATATAAATAAATAACAATAGAAGACAAAATGTGAAATGCACACCCTATTTCAATTATTTTAAGCCTAAAAACGCCTTTTCTGTCTGTTCATATCCTCTTTAATGTACAGAGCATTGGTATTTAAACGCATTTCCACAAAGTGCATCCTTCCTTGCTGGATGAATAAGTATCTATCATATTATGCTTTCTATTTTGCATGATAATAAAGGTTATGATCAGTTATATCATTATGGTATTATTTCAACTGAGTTAAAGCAACACCACCAAAAGAGTTATGACATGTGCACCAGGAGCTGTAAAACAGTCATTCATCAGACCTATTGTAAATCAATTCAGATATTGTCCAGATATTCAGGTTTTCTGCTCCTTACATTGGGTTTTTGTCATTTAAGTCATTTATAAGTACACACAGATGTGTTGATTCATTTCTGTTGAGGGTATTATTTGGCATCTTTGAAGCTCTATCGCTCCTTATGTTACAATGTCAACATGAGCTTGCCTGTCACTAACAACTTCAGCAACATGTTTATGCATTTATTTTGGCAGAATTACCCTACTTCCGGTAAAACTTGCGTGTTTCCCGTTAGCTTGACGCAGCTCATCTCTCCAGGAGAAGCGCCTGTTATCGGCCTCTTAAAGAACCAGACCCCCAGCCCAATACTGTAGTTCACAATTAGCTGTCTCCTCAACATAACTTGTATCACAACTTGTCAAGTAATATTACAGATACCCCCTCCCACCCCCCGGAACGATTACTGCACTTTACAATGTCCGAATTACCAATCAAAGCCAAATTTGTTGTTTTGGTTTCATAATTATTTAATTGTACTTTTTTCTTCTCCCTGGGAAAACAATCACATTACTTTTGATCATTTATTCAGTGAAATATAAGTGAAAATACAAAATCAAATTGAGAAAGTAACGTCCCAGGGACTATGACCCCTGACTTGAGGGATCACTGCTGATTACATCACCGATATGATTGTTTCTCTTTGTATACACAGGGAGTCAGCTTGCTGATTTAATCCCCTTTTTCACACATAAAGTTACACTTTAAAAAAAGGACAAAAAGGACAAGGTTGATGTTTTATTCTGAAAACTACAAAGCTCAAAACAATTAGCATTCAACCGATCAGGAGTGGTGATAAATGATCAAATAGCAAGGAATAGTAATGACAAAAGTTAGAATATCCATTCACATTTGGAAATGAATGCAAGGAGGACACTTGCTTAATCACAGCAATACAAAAAAAAACAACACACTACAAGTATAGACTTCTGTGATCTTTTTTGGCAAAATCCGCATCCCTCTTAGAAACCATCTCTGTCTGAAGGAACAGTCTTTTATCTCTGACACAAAACATCATGAAGTACTTCAGCTGTTTCAAGTGACCAAGAGGAATGTTACATCTTGTTCATCGCAAAACTGTGGAAACAGACACACACGAGTTGCATATGAGCAATGAAGAGCTTTTTGTTGACAATGCATACAGCACACTTTTTTTTATAAAACACTGATTCATAGTTACTGAAAAATGACAAAAAATATGTACATCCCTGAAATAAAAAAGCAAAATCAAACTAAATGAAAAAAAAAAAAAAACGACATTCAGTGTGCTAATAATTATATGAGCATAGTGCTAGGGTTTCTATTCTTCACACCTTCATCAGTCTGTCAGGCTCATTTTATTGTACCAATCTTTCACACTAAAATCCTACAAATTGAAATTCATTCTATTTTATCTCATATTGGTCCTCACAGTCTCCCACACAAACATTTATTAATTCATTATTCTATGAGAATATAGAATTTCTCCATAAGTCTGATGGCTTACAAATTTCAGTACAGTCGTATCTGATAAAAGATAATACTAATGTGTTCATAGTTGTTTTGAGCATGGGCAGATAGCTGCAGCTACATACACACTACTGTGATTATTATTATTTTTTAAAGAGAGGGTGCCCTTTGGCAGCTTGGTGAAATGGTTCAGGAGTAACTTTCCTATATTCACAACAGATCCATATATACAGCACAATTTATCAAACTGTGGTCACAGCTCCAAACGAGAGACTTCCTCCTTCACAGCCCTGCAGTAACCACACAGTGGAATCATTTGACATCAACTACAGACCATCTTTACAATCAAAGGCATGGGTAGAAAAGATAAAACATTAAGTGCGTTTAAAACTCATAGTCCTTTTCAGCCATGTCAATTGCCCAGGCGAACTTCTCTCGCTGGGTTTTGTTGTAGATCTTCTCAATGGGAACGGCCCATTTCTTGCACCTGGAGGGGAGACAAAATAGACCAGTTAACAGCATCCACTTCACTGGCTGCACCACTGTTCACTTTCTGCTATATGAGAAATTCCACAAGGGAGGCTAGACAGATGTCACCAGAAAATCTAAAACTATTCGGCTGCTGTGCATTGCATTGACATTGTTGGGACTTGATTAGTGACCATTTCTTGCTTTTTTTTGGGGGGGGGGGGTTACACTGAACTGGGAAAAGAGTCTACAATCTAGTACTGTCTAATTTCTTGTAGAATCTAGCATCTTTATAGGCAGTCCCGATGAACAGTATATGTAAAGTTTTAACAGTAATGTTAACACTTTGATTCCCTTTTGACGGGAAAAGCTCACAGGTGAACCAAAAATGAAGCGTGGCAGTGAGCCAGCATGCATAATACCAGGGATCTGGAAGTACCACCTAAATGAACGCACTTGTTATTCATTTTATTAATTAGGCCTGTGTTTTTCTTGTTATGATACATCAAAGTGTCTGCTGTAAAAAGGAAACACCCTCATGGCTTACTGGGACCGTCATCGTTAGCCATCCTGTGCTTTTCCTACGACTGCAAGTTAAAGTTCACCTGACTGCGCCAGATGTGATCTTGTGAGTCCAGCTGCCCAGAAAGGTCAAATCAAAATGTCTGCAATGACAAAGGGCTCGTTGGAGAGCTTGGCTCAACCATGTGCATTTTAATTAAAGGTGGGCGTTCTGAACCTTTGTCACACAAACCATTTGGGGGGAGCAGTGACTACAAGTGACTTTTATGGCTACTAATACTTTATATGTTTTATTTAATAGATTTTAAACTAAAAAATGTATTTATAACCACCATCCCATAAATCCAGTGTAATAATAGATCAGATTTATCTAATACTAATACTGTTTTTGAGTCTGTAATGAGGTCATATTGGAAAAATAATCAAAGACATTTACAGTAAACTGCTAAAATTCACACTAGCTGTACTTGACTGTTGATTGCAGTGTTAATAGAGACTAATGCTCCATAATAAATAATGTGAAGAATTCTAATGGTGATGATAAAACAGCTCAGGCTGGATTTCCAATGAATAATATAAATATAAATATATATGTAAACCCCAGTGATATTTTATTTAAAAATTAGTTTAAAATGTATTGTTTCTGTTATTATTTTCTTGTTAAACTAATTTCCTGTTAATTTTTTAAAGTTTTTAAGTTATTTTACAGTAACTCCCCAAATAGTACATTACGATGACAGTGCATAGCATGCTTGCAGCTTGCTAATAGCTAATTAAACAGAAAATTGGATCATTTTAGTGAATCTCTGTACAGTTTGAACCTACTGCACTCTCTAGCAATCAACCCGATTCAACTCAATGTTTTCATCTCTGTCACACATACTCTCACAACTACAGTGTAGACCAGGTTCCCATGCACCACCCTACAAGAGGGGACCCCATCCCTTACGCTTTACAATCAGGCAAAACATGGAGCATTCCTGTATCCATTGTGCTTCAGGAGGAGGCTCTCCATAAATAGCTGTGGGGCATGGGTTAGGGAGGGCTGTCCACGGTTCCCCTTCTCTGTGGCCTGGCCCTCCATTCAGCCACAGATAGCTCCTCATTGACTTCCCACATGGAGGAAGGAGTCCTGTTTAGGGACGCTCCCTGGCTTTCAGAAACAAACCCCATTGTTCCTCACGCTCACACGCTTTTCTTCCTCTTATTTTCCTTCTGCAGCCGTTAGCTTTTTTGCTTGTGCTGCTCCTTTTCCTACAATGCAAGAGCATTTCCTGCCTTTCTGTCACCAAGGTAGATATGCACTCCGCACACCCACCCACCCAGAGCAAGCCGGCCTATTAAACAGTAGGCGGTTTACTCATTTAATGTCACTTTTTTTTTTTTCTACAGTGACCCCCAATCAAATATGCTAGTAGCTGATAAACAGAGGTAAACATCTTCAGCTGTGTCACATAAATACCATGCAACAGAGATGCGTGGATCCAGGTAGTTGAGCTTGGAGGTGCCCAGAGCAATCTGCTTGTTCTCCTCTCTGTCTGTGGCCTGCACCTGGAGCTTCATCAGCTGCTCCTCTATCCTCTGGACAGCTTTACGCTTCACCTCCACAGCCCTGAGAGAGAAACATAGAGGGATGAACAAAGATAGATACAGAAAGAAAGAGATACAGAAGACAAGGATAGAGATGTAGAGAGGCAAAGAGAAGGAGACAACCTGTCGCACTGGTTAGCAGCGCTCAGGCATTCTTACTTTTTGCTCTTGTCATCATGGGAAGCCTTGTGATCAGCCTTGGCAGCCTTCAGCTGCTTCCTGGCTGCTGACAGCTGATTTTGTTTCTCGTCGATCTGCAATCACAACAAACACACGCTAAGTGAAGCAGACAATCTGCATCGCGTAGAGAGAGAGAATGTCTTTATCTTTGGCAATGGCAAAAAAAATCTAAACTTTCTTCAAGACAACCAAGACATCATTGTGGAGGGCCAACAGAACATGTGGGTTTACCTTGGTCTGAAGGTTTTGCATGGACTTCTCAAATGTTTTGGGTGGAGCTCTCTGGTGGTTACAGAGAATGGCCACTGCCCGATTGGCTCGGTTGTATGACAGGATTTTAGCCGGGATGCTGTCATCAGCTGGAGAACCAACAATGACAACATAGGAGAAATTTAAAAGGACTGAAATTTAAAATCACTGACCCACAATTTGCAGTGGTTAAGTAATTTATGGCAAATCCAGTTTTAGGCATATACAGTGAATTACAGGTAATTTCACAAAACTGGTCAAAAATAGTTATTAACTGACTGAGGAGGCCTCCAACGTTGATCTGTGTACACTGTGTCTACAGGTTGCAGTTTAAGCCTCCCTCCTTCATTATTATATTTATTATTTGTCCCTGTCAGGTATGTTTTATAGTACACCAGTTTATGTTCCATGTTGAATATTTTATTACAAAGCCTTTTGAGCTATTTTCCTGAGCGGACAGTTTTATTTACATTAAAGTTTTGCTTTATTATCAGTCCTTGTCAGAATAGATGGATATAAAGTCCAAAAACATCCTTCCAGCATTTTAACAATGCATAAACCACCGTACCTACCTATTATATATACACCATATAACTGAAGAGACTGATTATTGATAAAATATTACGCTTCAGAATTGCTTACAGGTATTAACTTATTGAATGGATTTCAGTATTTTATTTGGTGGTGTGTTGACTTTAATTTTACAGTATGCTGATAAACAATATGATTGTTACATGGGGCTGTCATACATTACTGAAAGTTCCTGTGAGAACATTCGGCAGAATCATCTGTTTAGGTCAAAGTGTACTGGTCCAAAAAACAATACTTTTTGCTATTAGACTTTTTAAAGACTGGTAATTCATCTTATTAACTTCCATAGACATTAAAGAAAACAACATTTTAATAAAATACAGTTCTGTAAAAACCCAAATTGTGTCAAATCCTATCACCATTTTTAGGTCATAAAAAGGGCAAAACAATTTGTTTTTTCCCATTTCTGTGTACATCTACCACTTGACTTGCAAAATTTCAACCTATCCAGTTGAGGTTTGGTTGAATAAATGTCAGCAAATTATTAAAGAAAAACTTAAAGGGTGGTGAAGAGTTTGAACTGTGCTTTGAAAGTCATTCAAGTAAAATGCATGTGACTGGCTAAAGCCACAGTTACTCACAGCAGGAAAGTTCCTTGAGCTGCTGCTGCAGGGTGATAGAGGCATTGTAGGTACGGAAGACCTTGGCTGTCAGGCCATCCATCAGCTCCTGTAAGTGCTTATTCAGAATAGAAGTCTGCAGAAGACATAGAGCATAATAAGAAGGTACAGTTGGAAGAGGAAGAGGAAACAGAGTGACACAAGTATTACAACCAAGAATGTAAACATTCACTTAGACTGAAGCCTTAGAGGCAGATATTAATGTGTGTGTTTCTTACGTTCAGTCTGTCAAAGAGATCATCTTCAGGCTGCTTGTTCTCCAGGAACAGCTGGAGGTTTTTAAAGACCTGATAGGAAATCAGCAAAGATTTATTTAGATCACTTAAATTTAACACTTCAGACCAACTTTGTTCAAGGCTGCAAAATCACATTTCAGCCAGTTGGGGGTGCTATATTATTTCTGTTCACAATGTCAAATTTATTACAGGTTAATGTGTCTTTTGTATGTTCTTCTGTGTGTAAGTAGGGATGCCGAGATTAAGTGTAGCCAAATAGACGGTGCCCAGGCGTGGTGAGAAATTTGTAACTGAAAACAGAACATGTCTAGCGTTTGTCTGTGTTTGTGCGTCTGTACACTCCGGTAATAGCAGGAAACAGACCACCCTCTGAGGCAGAGCTGACGGAAGGCTTTTAGTGCCTGATCACCTGTCTGTGCAAACATCCTCCTCAGCACTGCGACTCCTTTTCTCATTAACACTACACTCACATACCTGTCAAATATACACCCAATACGGCCCTCATAAAACCCCATAAAATCCCAGTTTTGTGCTTTAATGTGACTCCCAACTCATCCCTCCCTTCATTCCCACGTTCCTCTGCTCAATGTCCCTTTCTTACCCTCTTCTCCACAGGGATTTTGTTGTAGTAGCGGATGGAGTCCTTTCCCAAGAAGTCAAACTCCACCACGTACTCCTGGTCGTCCAGTTTGGGGTACAGTTTGATGTGCTCCACCCGCAGCGAGCAGCAGCCCACTGTGTCCGCTGTCTCACCTTCCTCCTTTTCGTTACCCGCCCTCAGTGCAAGCTACAGGGGAAACACCATGCATCGTGATCAAGTGTAACATTTTTTGTCAGGATTTATTTTATTAACTTTGTTTACCACCAGTATTTCTCAGGGAGGGGTTGAAGGAAACCCTTGTGGTCAATGGAAATGATTAAAGGGAGTCTGTAGGGAAATTAAAACAGTACATTTTGAGGGGAACCTTATTCTGATGGTGGATTTCATCCTCTGCGTTTGTTTTTGTCAAAATCAAATAAAAAGATATGCTGGTGTTTGTATCTAATCTATATTTTCCCATCACAATTTACAACTGTATTTTTTCCCCTCACCTTGTCTATGAAATACAGAGCCACGGCTCTCTGTCTGATCCTCATCTCTTTTGACTTCCAGTCATCTCTGTACTGGGCACGGATGCGATCCACACACTTCTTCAACCGTCGAGCAGTCTCATATTTCTGCCAGTCCTTCTCCCCCTGCACACACACACACAAACTTTTTTAATTAATTTTTTTCATCGAGAGACAACTGGTGAAATATTTAAACTCAGAAATGGGTCAGGATTAAGTTCCAGCTTGAAGTTCAAGGTGTGAGAGCGCAGGTACCTTGATCCTGGAGCTAGGGTTCAACATGATGTACTTAATGGAGCCCTGGATGTTCTCTGTCCAAGATGCCAGCCAAGTCACCTTGTTGTCATGGCGAACCTCCTTCCATTTTGTCCCCGGGGGAGGTTTAGGGTGCTTGGAGTCCCTACAGAAAAAGAGTCCAGTTTACTATGAATAGGTGTCAAATGTGCTGACAGCTTTTCCCCTATGTATACTTGGGAAAAGATTTCCCACTGGTGAGAGTATTTCTCCGGATGCAGTGTCTCCACTGAGACTGTGTTTCTACCTATCTGTTGATTGAGGTACAATAAACAGCATCTATTATTCCCTACTGGTTGGAGTATTTCTCTAGGTGCAGTGTTGGCTAACTCCACCGAGACTGTGTTTCTACCTGTGTCGATTAAGGTACAACAAACAGCACTTATTACAGACCTGAAATGAATCTACTTCAATAAAATATTATTGTTTTTTTACATCTTAAAGATTAACTTTATATTGTAAACACTACACCTATCAGACAATAGAATGAGAAATGTCACAATGTAAAACAAATCCCATTATGACCAGTATGTGGGGGTCGACGTGTCCTCCCTGGGCCGTGTTATTGTTTGCACACACAGCGTACTCTGACAGGAAGACTAACTTTGACACAGTGCCTGGGATGTGTGCAAGTGCATGTCAGCGATACATCTGCCACAGTGTACATACTACTTGCAGCACGTACATTCTTTCGTACCTCTGTGATGGCAACTGAATGCTACAAATTGGCCTTTCTGTAAACACTCTCACAACACACACTGCCCCTGAGGCATGGAATGACAGATAAAAGAAAATTATTCCCACTCTCTATAAATAAATCCAGCAAAACATGGCAGTTAGCAGATGGCAGGCAAGATAAATGGGAAAAAATAAAAAAAAGGTTGAAGAGAGAGAACAGGACAATGAATTTGAGGTATATATCTGTATGTGTCCCTTGGCAGACTCACAAGCTTCCACAAGCATCCACTAAATAGATTTTGTTATCAAATCACACAGGTTACCCTTACCCTTAGAATGAAAGCTCTCATCCTACAATGTACTTTCACTTACTGTTAACTCACCTACAGAGGTCTGACAGGGCCACCTTGTGGTAAAAACTCAGAACTAGACATAATATTAAAGGTCCAGTGAGTAACATTTAGGAGGAGCGATTGTCAGAAATGGAATATAAATTTCATACGTATGTTTCTATACACAAGTCCGGTTATCGGTTTCTGTGTTCCACCATCCACCAGCTCACAGCGCTGGCAAATCGTAGTGACTGCAGTTGGATTGACCACAGTAGGCAGTGGCCTCCAGTTACTGATAAAGGCGTCATATATGGATGGCGATGTTAGCGTTATCCAAATTTTACATATTAGTTAGACAACATGTAAAATAGAGAAAAAAAACCTGGAGCAATAGGTATTCTGCACGCCTATGGCATCAATGTAAAGTGTATGGTCTGAGACAGAGGCACTCTTCATGAAGTAAAATAACTACACAGGTACCTGGACATCGTTGTGAAAGTAACCCGGATTCAAATGCACGCATACTATAGGGAGATGCCACCGCAGTAATGGCGATGTGTTTACATCCAGTACTTCCCTGGATTCGTGCATAGTAGCCCAGAATGGACAAAGCAAACACTGGCTCTAGATAGGGCTTTTCGTGTTTCATGGCCACCGTAGTTTCCCCTACATCCTTAGAAGGCTGAGCTGTATTCAGATGGTTCCAAACTTCCCCAAACCTATGCCACTGAATCCTACACACTAGTCCCTTAGCATAAAAACTAAACTAAATTGGAAACATTCACAGTGGTGGTCAGATTACCCACTTGCTACAATTAATAATGATGTCTTCAGGTCTGATGCGGCGTTTCAGCATGCCCATCTTTGGATGATCACCTCGTCCTCGGAAGAGGCCCGGTGGCTCGATGCGGAAGTTTCCGATCCTCTCCTTGTGGTTGTCCATGATGCAGAAACCGTATTCCTGGAGGAGTCTCTCATTCTCCTCTTTGATTTTCTGTGTATGAAAATATGAAAATACAGTGAGAGATTTCATGATGTCTTCAGGGTTGGGAGAGTGTGCATGAATGCAGGCCTACCAGTTTCTCCTCTTTTGACATCTGTTTCCTAGCTTCTGATTGTGCCTTGAAGTACTCATTCATGTCACTGAAGTTGCACTTGTTCAGGTCGGTGATCTTTGACTTCTCCTCTGATGTCATTTCCTAAAATAACAGAGACGATCTGAAGCCAATGTCCAACCTAAATACTCGAACGTCACACCCTCTGTAGACTCGCTCGACAACTTGAGACACTTGAATATCTTTTATCTCCTCACCTTCCTCCAGTCCTTATAAAAGTTCTTCCTGAAGATGTCCTTAGTGGTGTACTCATGATCCAACATCTTGGCAAAAAATGTAGCTACCTCCTCAGCAGGGGCACTTAGTTTCATAGGCTTACCTACAAATACAGAAAAAAAGCAATGTATTATTAAATTCTTCTTCTTATTATTATAATTATTATTAATAATAAACTTTGCAACTTATTTTTTACAGACAGACTCACCATCATAGTAAAATTTGACTTTGTCAGGCAAGGGTTCGTACGGAGGGGCAAACACTGGACCCTTATGCTCAAGGAAGCGCCATTTGGAGCCATCAGTGTATCTTTCCTCCTCCCACCTAATCACCACAAACAACAACAAAGTACAACCCGTGATACAAAAGACAAATATGTTATCTAGCTGTTTATATCAGCTAACTGTCCTTGTATGTGTAATTTCCTGATGAAAAGAACCCAAAAATTATCTCACCATTTCCACTTCTCCTCTTCTTCTTTTTTGGATCTCTTTCCCTCTGTTCCCTTTTTGTCTTTTGTCTTCTTTTTGGGCTTGATGTCCTGAAACGAGTGATGAAAACAAAATAAAAACAACAACACTGGAGCCACAAACTAGAGACACTCCAGCCTGGGGGATGAGAATGTGTTCATCAAAATAGTATTAAGAAGTAATGAACCTCATCCTCCTCATCCTCTTCGTACTCATGTTTCCTCTTCTTGGCCTTTTTGTCATGTTCTGTCTTGACTTTTTTGGGCTTGTATTCAAATCTGTAGACAGATATATTGACAATGACTGTATCTCAGATCACAGAACTGACAGTGACAGAACGGGAAGCATGAAGATGTAAAGATCTGGTTGAATTTGTATGATACCCACTGTTCATCATCATCATACTCTCGTTTGGAGGTCCTGTTGTGTTGGGGAGAGGGGTAGAAGCCGTTGTCTTCTTCAGGCTCGCTCTTTATGGCAGCAGGACTTATATCTCTAAGTCATACATTGAAGACATTGGACTGCATATTAGTAAAGCAAAATATCACATAAGAAAGCAATGGCTAAGCTTGAAGTGAATTATCTGCGAAATGACTTACGGTTAGGACTGCTTTATAATTACTTTTGTTTTACGTGAGACACGACAAAGTGATGCTGTTTACCTTACATATCCATTTTCTTTCTCCTTTTTAGGCTTGTCTACATGGGATGATTTGATCTGTGAGAAACAGGGGAAAATATATTAGCATGTCTTTTTATAAATAAAATGTACTTCATCCACTTTCACACCTTTAAATACTAACTTAGAGTCAGAGTTCATAATAAAACAATTATTTAGTGATCATGACAAAACAAAGCTTTTAAGTTAATGTCACAAACTAATAATACTGTAATACAGAAAACACAACATAATACTTACACTAAAGGCCTCTACAGCCTTTCATTAAAGGCAGACTGACTACCCATTAACAAACCTTCTCTTCTCTCCTCTTCTCTTTGTCCTTGTCTTTCTCTTTGTGTTTTTCCCTGTGTCTGTCTGAGCTGCCGTCGCTGTGCTTCAGCTTCTCTTTGTCTCTGTGTTTCTTCTCAGAGTGGTCCTTATGATCGCTGGAACACAGAAGCCACAGAGGTCAGAGATCAAGTGCGCGAGGTCAGTCATGGTCCAGATGCACAGACCCAAAAGATGCCATCGACAAAAGTGCCAAACCACCAGCAATATAAATGTAACCATTTTTTAACAAACAGTGACAGTGTTGTGGACAGCGGCCAATAAAAACAGCCAAAGTCGTGACTCTACTAACATCCAGCAGCCCACAAGTATTTCAACCCGACAAAAAGAAAACATGACGACTGCGCCACAATGGTTCAGATTACTAATGCTCTGCAGATGTCATTCATAAAAGTGGATTCCATGGAGTCCTTGTGATGTATGCTTTCTGATCTAACATGGCAGGCTTCTATTAGTTTCAATTAAATCAGCAGGATGATTCTTTCAAGTCTTTGTTGAAAAGCTTGCAGACTGGCAGAATCTGTATCCAAGTGCATGGGATTTGTCATTATCCTCCTCATTAAAGATTCAGTTATGACAGCTAAAACCACCAGTTCAAAACATAATTTTTTTTTTAAATGAAAGCGACACGTGTAAAATAAAGCATCGTGAGGAGAAGTACGTGTTAGGAGATAAAGGAAATACTGAAAAATAGCTTCAGGCGGTGTAGGCAACTTTAATACACAAATACCGGTATAGGGCTACAGAAACCTGCATAGGTCAGTTCATATATAAAACATAAACTCAAGTTCTGCCTGGTTATTTTACCCAATAAATTAGAAGGAGCTACAGATATCGTACCTGTTGCTGTGCTTGAATTTCTCTCGCTCCTTGTCTTTCTTGTGGTCTTTGTGTCTGTGTTCCTTGTCTTTGTGCTTGTCTTTATGTTTGTGGGAGTCTGTGATGCAACAGAGAGATCAACTTGTTCAGCGGCATTAAAAGAAAACACAAAAAAACATCTCAACATGTCTATCTGAGAATCTTTTGTTTTAAAAATATCTGGTTGTAACCACTGTATTAACACAAGCTGACATACATTTTGTTCTATACTCCATCCTGCTGTTGAAAGTCACATATCAATAAGCCCTCAGTGCCCCACACACATTTGCTGTAGCTGACCCACAATCCCCTCCGAGGTTCAACCACCAGCTTCATCCTACAGGACATACCTGTGACGGTGCTTCCCCCACAAAAAAAAGGGACTTGATTGTGATAGCTGATAACCCTGCTATACGCTGTATTTGCCACAAGATCACTGTAATATTCCAACTATACCCTCACAACAATAATTGCCTCTAATATTAAACACAATAGCTTTTGTCAGCGGGCTTTAATCTAACTTTTGGTGTACTTTTCAAAGATAGAAAATAATATCAGGAGATTGCACTTGAGAGGAACATTTGTTTTCATACTCTCGGTGCAGCTTAGTCAAATGATTAAGCTGTAATAATAATTTTTACATGAGTCTTCATATTAAAATGTTTCCTGCTGGGTGAAATCCCTCCTGAGGTAGACCTGGCTTGGCTTGATCATCACCTCGTGGCGCCCTGTTGTCATGGCAGGCAGTTTAATAACGGGTATTATCTGCTGTATGAAACAGTAACACACATCCCAGTTATAAACCAAATCAGTCCCTCTCATGCCTCAATGCTTTCCATCACATCATGCAGCAAATTAACCCTGCAAGAAAAAAAGAAAAAAAAAAAGTGCTCTCAACTTTTGCAAGAAACTGTAGTGGGGGGGGGGACTATAATGTGTGCAAAAAATGACTGCTCAAGGCATATGCTTTTAATAATGTAGTGCAACTTTCTTTTTCTGTGACTCAAAGTTTTAAACTCGTGTGTGTGAGTATTCCCTGTTGGCAGTGCAGATAAATGTCTGTACTAGCACAGAGATGGAGGCAGAGCGCAGCTGGCGGTGAGATACGGGCAGGGAGAGGCGATAAGCTCCCAGCTCTCGCCTCCATATCACGGCAGACAGTTGGCTCTCTCATCGGCAGCCCTGGCTGTTACATACAGAAAAAGAAAATGGCGCAGAGACTAAGTCCTCAGCCCCAATTCTGCCACTTTCGGCTCCAAATTTCGTTGCAATTGCACGCACATATTGTCAAACTGGAGCATGCAAAATGAACACGATGCCAGGCCCTGTCGGAATACCCCAGCAGATTGAAAAACCGAGGGTCGCAAGTGTGCATTTCAGACCCTCTTTTTGAACAATAGCCGCAAGAGAGTGGAGGAGAAGGGACTTAGTCTCTGGGACGCCATTTCTGTCCTTTAAAAAACTAACAGTAGACAGATCACGATTCCGTTTGGAAATCAGTCAGTATGAATAAAAAAATCCCCATCAGAGGACCTACCGCTTCCTTTAGATCCGGAATTGACCTGGAAATTGTGGAAAAAAATGTTTTTAATATTTCAATTTTGAAAATGCCGGTAGCTCGGGTTATTCCAAGTTTCATCTGGCACACCAATATACCTCAGTAATACGTGCATTTTACTACAATAAAAAGCAAACACGCACACATAATCTCAAAGTTTGGACTAAAACGACGAAGACAAACAGCGGAACTTATTATGTTTATAGCTTGCGATCGTTTCTCCACCGTTATTTCATATTGACGATTAATACTCGTCAGTTTTATGTCGTTTATTGCCAAAGCAATTCCTACAAAACTGAGCAAAGACATTAATTATTGACCAAGAGGTACCTGAGAGTTTCCATGTCCATGATCTCCGCTCATGGTCAAGTTGTTTTTGTTTGTAAAGCAGGTGAAGTTGTCACTGTAGACAGCTGTTCAGGATGCGAGGCTCAGGGAACCTCACTGGAATGGAGTCCCAGCGTTTACCCACTGCGCATGCTCACAACCAACCTCCAACACAAGAGAGTACCACACTACGAGGTCCACACCTGAACCAGCATCAACATGTCCAACGAGGTACGGCAGTGTGGATGGGGGTCTCTTTTAAGATGCCTCCTTGTTTTATTACAGTCATTCAGAATACATGTTTATGGTCCAAATTTGTAGAGATTTAAAATGATTCACCTAAATGGACTTGTGACTGTTTACATCACACTCCTCCTCCTACTTGTGCTCATCAATAATACAGTACGTTAATGCAGTACTGCTAAGGATTAGCAGGCTGAGACTGAACTTGAAATCAGGATGACACATAAATCATTTTACACAATTTCACAGACCAAAAAGCAGTAGAAAATTTAATTCAGTTTTACAACATAATTATACAATCATGACAAGCTCCATTATCAGTCTTCACATGATTAATCCAGCATTTAATATAAAAAGCACATTCACACAAACACATACTTGTATGCACACATTCTAACTACAATCTCACATAATAGCATGGACAAAACAATAGCATAATTCTTTTTAAACAATCTGTACATTGGTTTCTTCCTCCAGTGAAAATTCATAATCTGGGACAGAGAAACCGATAGATCAACTGATTCACAGCGGGGAAACAAAAACATTTACAGTACAGTTCACAGGCTATTTAGACTTCCTTCGTTTGGCCTGGGTGGGGCTTGCTCCAGTTTCTGTAAAACCAAAAACAGAGTATACTGTATTAGTGAAAAGGTTGTAATGTAACGTGTATAGCTTAGTTATTATACCGATAGACATCCTGTCTTTTACAGCTGCTTATGTGTTTACAGTCACCTTTTACAGCAGCACTGGTTCCAGGCCTGGCTGATCTCTTCCTAATGCCACTGTCCGCTACTGGCTCCTCCTCCACCTCCTTCTCTGCCCGGGAGCTGCGTCTGCTCGGTCCCTTGGGCTTCTCCACAGCAGCTCTGGGAGGACCAGATAGAAAAACAACAAACAACAAGAAAGGAAGGACAACACAGGGATGTGTTACTAAAGATGCAAGGGTGTGAGTTAACTCTGCTCTACTCAGAGAAAGATATAATACCACTCAGGACTGCTGTTTTTCCTCGTCTACCACAGATACTGTCCGTCTTCATCCCGACAGCATCCACTACGTCGACATGATCACTGCTTGTGTCTTTGCAGCGCAAACATGTTAAAATACATACCTTGGGACTAAGTTGATGGGCGTCTTTCTTTTCTTTGCCCATCTGTGATAGAAGTGGAAAAACAGCGGTAAACTATAAACTGTGCTGAACAAACATGGCTTCACTTCCCCACCATATTATGACAATCCCCAGGAAAAGAGATATGGCCATAAAGGTCAGCGGAGTGGTACAATTTGCTCTGTGACAGGCTGTTTGTTTAAAATTCTGACATGCATTAGTATTATTTATTATTATTATACTTATTATTGCATGCTAATCATACATACCAAGTGCTGAGGCCACGTGGCTCATTGTTTTCGCCATGTACCCCCTTGGCCAAGCAAATGTACTCCCTGAGTTTCAGTAGAGTTAGAAATGTCTAAGCATTTCTCCTTCAAGAGCACGAGTCTTAAGACTAGGCCAACTTTCGAGAGATCAATAGTAGGTGACACCTTAATAGACCCCACCACATGAAGCATTACACAATCAATCAATAATACAGCAGTTAAAAGAACATAAATGTTTTGAGGAGTCTTACCCCTGCTCAGAACCTGTCGAGACCTCTTCACCTGAAAAGGACAAAAAGCGAATGTTATTTTTCTGTCACGTATTTCAAGTGACTCATGAGATTATATGAAACTGTTATTTTCTCTTCAAGTACAGGCATTTTAACAACACACACGTACCGGTCTTCTCACTGGCAACAGGTTCCTGGGACTGTGGGACTTCTTGTTGAATAGGTACTGGGGAAAAAGTATAAAATAGCTCAAATGACACATTTAAATATATGAAACAAATTATTAGTCAGGAATACATATATAGTGTTGAGCAGAAGGATTGTGCAACTGTCTCCCCTTGAATATCACCTCCAGTTGGCAACAGTTTTTGTGTAGAGCAATTGTTTTCCTTTGTAAACAAGAAAAAAAACAGGAATACCACATATTCTTTTTAAATGTGCAAATCCAGGTAAGCTTAATGCTTACACATGTTAATATGGCATGTAAACGAAAACTCTTACCACAACAGTGACACACCCTATATAAAAGGTAGTCATTAGTTTAACCTGACCAAGTATCATAGCCAGAATATGGTCATTAACCCTCTTTACCTGAGACATGCATACACAACCACTGATTCTTTTGGCTCACAACGGTGTGTTTACCTGGGGTGGTCTGAGTGGTTTCAGCAGGTGCTGCCGCTGGTGGCACAGAGGGCTCCATAGGCGGGGGGTCAGACTGAGCAGGCGGAACTCCGCTGGGGTTAGCAACTGGAGAGGACGTGGTGGAGGGAACCTCCTGAACAGGCCCAGATCCAGCAACAATTGGAACAATGGACGATACAGGACTTTGTACAGGAGCAACCGTAGAGAGCAAGGTAGCAGAAGTGACACCTGTGGTAGTACCAACTACCGTGACAATAGGAGCTTGAGAAGTTACAGGCTGGGCTGGGCTTGAGACTGAAGCTGGTGCAGACACTGGAGCCTGGGTAACAATCTGAGTAGGAACAGCAACTTGGCCAGGCACTGGGACTGGAGAGGAGACTGCAGGCAGAGTAATGTTGTTTTGAGCAGCAGCAGTAGTATGGGGAGCTAATGCTTCACTCTGAATGGCAGGACTAGCGGGAGGATGAAAAACCTGTGGTGGCACAGCCCCAGTGGGCCCCTGTGCAGGCCTTTCTACAGGACTCTGCTGAGAGTCAGCTGTACCAGCAACAACTGGAGCGGCCTGTGCAGGTTTACTTTTCACCTGGGCAGCTGGAGGTGGAGACATAGGGCTCTTTCGGATTGTGTTAACAGCTCCAGGACTAGAGCAAGGAGGAGGAGAAGCCAGAGGAGGCTGAAAGGGAGACGATGCTGCAGGGCTTGGATGGGGAGATGGCTGCTGAACCGGGGGACTAGTTTTCTGAGCAGGACCTGCATCACCTACATTTTCTGTTTTGAGAACCCCCGGATTAATTTGCTGAGGAGCTGGGAGGGTACCAATTGGTGCCGATGAGGGCATACTAGTGGCAACCTGGACCTGTCCAGCAGCACTTCTGGCGGGCTGAGTGCTAGTCATGGTGGCCCCTGAGGACTGGGTGGAGCTTGGGGCAGGAGAAAGTT
Organism: Morone saxatilis; assembly: GCF_004916995.1. Taxonomy (NCBI): domain Eukaryota; kingdom Metazoa; phylum Chordata; class Actinopteri; family Moronidae; genus Morone; species Morone saxatilis. The sequence goes on along the minus strand of NW_023339707.1, from coordinate 15,455,734 downwards.
GAATGTTTGTAGTGGATACTTGAATTGGCCCCATCATGGTGACTGCCTGTGATACCACTGTGGGATTGGGAGCCACAGATGCACCTGGGACCTGGAAAATTGGGTTGATAAATACAGGGGTGGTGGTGATAAACTGAGGAGGTCGGGTGACGGGGGCCTGCTGCCGGATGTCCTGAGGTCTAATGTTCTTGTTAGGGACAGCTACCATGGTGGAAACCATAGATGTGGGTGCCTGGGGAGTAGGGGCAGAGGTGATGGGGTTGGAGGTCACAAACACTGTAATCTGGTTGGGGGAAATGGTGCTAGAAGAGGCAGGGATCTGTATGACTGAGTGAACGCTTGTCACAGGTTTAGGACTAGGGCTTGGTTTTAGAGCCAAACTGGCTGGATTTAGAGCAGAGCTGGAGTTAGAACTGGTACTAACAGTTGAGGCAGGACTGCTCTGACCAGAAGTGACTGAGTTGGGGCTTACACTCATTGTGGCATTAGTGTTAGTACTGAGGGTGGGGCAGAGAGTAGGTGTTGGGTTTACATTTGGACTGGGATTGGCGCCAAGACTGGAGATGGGGCTTTGGTTAAGGCTGGGGGTAGTATTGGAGTTTACATTAGTGCTAGGGTGCAAGCTGGGAACTGAAGCAGGCTGCAAATTAGGACTGCTGGTAGGGATTGAAACAGCAGGTTTGGGTTTAGCTTCTGATTCATTTATAGTGGCAGTAGTCGCAGCAGAAGCTGACATATCTGTATTCTGGGAATTACTGTGGAGTGGTCTCTCCGGATCCAAAGCAGACTTGGGGCTGTCCTTTCCCATGACATCCCTAACAGTATTACTCTGTATGGGCCTAAGAGGCATGTTTGGGATACCCGTGTTATCCAGTAACTGGTTGAGGGAGGTTGGAGCTGTCCTGAGAGTAGGTGAGACCTCCGAGTCCTGCATAGGTGCTGCGTGGGCTGGCTGCCTATCACCTGTGCCAGCCTGCATTTCTAAGTCAGGTTTAGGCTGCTGAGGTGCTGGGAAACGAGGACTTGCCATTCTAGGAGCTGATAACTCCCTCAAAGGCTGTTGCAGCGGTTGAGGCTGAGGCATCTGTCTCTGCTCTGCTGTCATCATGCCCTGACTTTCCCGGACTCCCTCAACAGGGTTTCCTTGTGTTCCATGGAAGGAGCTCTGGGTCTGCTGTGCCTCCATGCCACCACTCACTTGTGAAGGCATAGATACTGGACTTGGGGGTACTGAGGTAGGGTTTAGCATCATGGTTTGCCCCTGAGGGTTGACCAACTGCTGCTGGGGGGGAGGGCAGGCGATTGCCATCTTTGACCCCTTTTGTCTCCCTGGACTTGGGGTGGCTGACTTGCGGCTAGAGGCTGGACTTGACCTCCGACTATTGCTTGGACTTGCCCGCTTACTCTGCCCTCCAGACTGCTTGTCCTGTTTAGTGCCTGCACCTCCTGCTCCAGTACCAGTGGAAAAGGGCTGTTGATTGTTGTTAGTGTTATTTCCACCCACACTGCCATTGTTGTTGTTGCCTGGTAGAGTTAGGCTAGGAGGGGCCTGCCCAATGGCTTTCAGAGTTGTTGGGTTAAGACCTTGCTGGTCAAACCCCCTGTTTAGGTTAGGCTGCCTGGGAGGCAGAGGAATGTTGATTTTGGGTGGAAACAGCCCTGCAATAGAGGCATTTAGCCTCTCAGGTGAAAGGTTGATTTCGGAGGGTTCAGTACTAGGTGGACGATTAGTTGGGGTGAGGGGGTGGTGGTACGGCCTGGGGCTGGCTCTGTTGGGGGTTTTGGGCCTGGAACTCTGTGAGGTTGTGGGGACATTGGGGAAATGAAGGCCAGGTATGGGGCCTCCTTGTTGAGGCTGAGTGGGTAACTGTTGCTGGGGACTGGCTCCAGTGTGCTGGGGCATTGATGATGGACCAGGCCCTTGCTTCATCATGTGAGTGTTGGAACCCTGATTGGCCATCATCTGTTGGTTGCCATTTCCAGGCTGTACCCCAATTTCTGGGCCACCAGGCCTCTCCTGCTTCGAGTGGGCCCCTCCAGAGGAGTCTTCAGATCCAGTGGCTTGGGGACCTTGCCCCACTTCAGGGTGGGACATTCTTCGTGCAGCGCCTGCAAGCTAGAAAGGATAAAAAATACAAACAGTATACGGTTTACTCCCAGGAAAATAAACTGCAGTCACAAGTAAATTAAATCATGTGAATGTTCAAGTCAAGTTTAATATGCCACAGCAATTAGCCCTTACCTGTGGGTTCACCATCAGGGGCATCCCTCTGGCTTTGTCAGGTGATGGCGGTACTCCCCCATGTCCTTGAAGGCTGATCATTACAGGCATATTGCCTTGCTGTGATACAGGAAGCCTCTGCACCTCAGGTGGATTGCCCATTCCCCGAGGAGGTAGCTGGCCCCCTGGAGGGATGGACATTCGATTCTTTGCCTGCTCCTGCATTTTCAGCATCATTATCATCTGCTGTTGTTGCTAAAATGCAAAATAGGGTACAACATATAAGTATGAAGAGATACAGTGTGTTGATACCAAACACTGTCAACAAGGTACGTGATGATTATAATACCTGCTGTTGCAGGTGTGGCTGTTGAGTTTGCTGCTGCTGCTGCTGCTGTTGTTGCTGCAGCTGATGAGGGTGCATTTGGGGCTGGCCTTGACCCGCAGTCTGTGGCCCAGTCATCCCCTGCTGCCCTTGAGCATTCTGGAGACCCTGTATCTGTTGCAACTGCTGCTGTTGTTGTTGTAACTGTTGCTGCTGTATTTGCTGTTGTTGCTGTATTTGCTGTTGTTGCTGTATTTGCTGTTGTTGCTGTATTTGCTGTTGTTGTTGCTGTATTTGCTGTTGTTGCTGTATTTGCTGTTGTTGCATTTGTTGCTGCTGCTGTATTTGCTGCTGTTGCTGT
>NW_023339707.1:15446482-15452743 GCF_004916995.1 Morone saxatilis | reverse complement strand
TGTTGTTGTTGCTGCTGCTGCTGTTGCTGCTGTTGCTGCTGCTGTTGCATAAACTGCATGGGTACTTGCTGCAACACTCTCTGGTCTCCAGGTTGGCCAGGAAAGCCTAGGGAAAGTGTAAAGAGGTACATATTTACAAAACAGATAAAAACCCAATTTTGGAAAAGTGAAGTTTACTGTATAGTTAATTTAATAAAAAGAATCAGCAACTTAATGCAGATACAAAAACAATGCTAAAATTGATTCTGTCATTTACCTGGAGGCCTGTTGGCAAAATCAGGGAGTTTTGGGCCAGAGTTGTCTAAACCCAAACTCTGTTCACTACCGAGGTTTGGGAGTTCGGAATCCTCCATGCCAGCAGCTGCATCAAGACCACTAAGAAAAAGACAATAGACAGATGAAGCTGCATCCAAGAATTAATGTAACAGTGATACAATTTATTTTAACTATCCATGATGGCAAAACCAAAATGATAAAATTATTACCCAAGTCCCTCTACTTGTTGTTGTCCCTCTCCCTCTTTGGGTTTCTTCTTCCGTGCAGGTTTCTTCTTTTTGGGTTTGGCCTGATTGCCCCCACCTGCTCCCTGTTTTCCTCCTGGCCCAAACTGGCTGGCGGAGATATCACTCTGCAGCAGGTTAACCAACAGTGGGCTAGTCAGTGTTACATCCTTGCTGACAGGGAAGCCACCAGGCTGTCCACAGGGTCCCCCCATTGGCATCTGACCTTGGAACTGTGAGTTAAAGTTCATGCCATGACCTGCAAAATGGCCATTTCCCATCTGCATGTGCTGAGGGCCCCCCATCATGCCTTGCTGCTGCGCCTGCATATCAGGGACCATCTGTTGAACCCCCAAGTCCCCTGTCCCACTATTAGGATCTCCCAAAGGATGTGGGTGTTGTTGAGCTGCCTGTTGTTGTTGTTGTTGCTGTTGCAACATGGCCTGTTGCTGTTGCTGTTGTTTCTGCTGCTGCTGCTGCAACTGTTGCAACTGCTGTTGGACAAGTGGATGACCAGCAGGGAGCCTCATCTGTTGCCCATGCATGCCCATAGCTTGATTAGGATTGCCAGCAATAGGAACCTGTTGGGGCTGTTGCTGGTTCATCTGCTGGTGTTGTTGTTGCTGCTGCTGCTGCTGCAGCTGTTGCTGTTGCAACTGGTGCTGCTGCTGCTGTTGTAACTGCTGCTGTTGGAGTTGAGCCATTTGTTGTTGCTGTTGTGGAGTCATCTGCTGTGGGCCAACCTGGCCCTGGAACTGAGCCATGTTACCTTGAACGTTTGGAGAAGGGCCACGCATCATCTGGCCAGGCATGACCCCAGCTGGAATCTTGCCTCCAAATGCCTGCTTGTTAACCATTTGTTCCATCATGGAGTTTTGCTGCTGTTGTTGCTGTTGCTGCTGCATGAGCATGGCCTGGTGCCCTTGGCCTCCAACCATCTGACCCTGCCCATGCATCACCCCCTGGCCTTGCTGAGGCATCATCTGCTTGGGTGGGGTCATCCCTCCCCTCTGCCCTTGACTAAGGGGCCTTGAGAGGACAGTTTGACCTCCACCCTGGCCTTGAACCTTCTGGCTGGGGGAGGAGGACACGGGCTGGACCTGATGCTGGAGGCCCATCATCTGGGTCTGGAGACCAGGCTGTTGCTGCCCCATACTAGGCCCAGCAGTTGTACCAGGGGGTGGACCTGCCATGCTACTTTGCACACCCATAATGTTGGGTTGGACATGAGGTGGACCCTGCATTGAGTTTGGTGTGGAGGCTGATGGCTGAGCTCCTGGTGTAAAATGGAGAGGGAAAAAGGAAATTATTTAAATGGGTTTTGGTAGGTAATAAGCTATTATGCCTTCTGCAAACTGCACGTCAAGCCATGGCGTGTGAAGTTAGGCTGTTGGCACAAAGCAGTTCATTAAATCTAAATGAGAATTGAAATCGTAAGCTACTCAATGTCAACAAGTATATGATAAACCGAAAGCATTACTAAATTAAGCTGTAATAACCGTTCATGGTGTCAGTAGCTTATATGGCCAGGAAACAGACAAACCATTGCAGGTTCATTATTTTTAATTATCCGTGCCATTTTAGCAGCATCAAAAATCTACTGTGCTGTTCATAACAATGAACATTTACTGTTGTTAAAGTTGAGTTGTTTTATTTAAAGTGCATTTCTTACAGTTATGTGCTATCACAACAAGTTTATTTTATAAAATGTAAAGTATCTTGTCTCAGTACATGTGATTGTCAGAACTATGTGATAATCAAATTAAACAGATTTGTTCGCAGCATTGTAGATATTTTACCTGTGTGAGTCATCGCTTGACTGCTCTGTAGCTGCTGACTGGGTCCTCCACCAGGGGTTCCTGGAGTGCTGGCACTCACCTGACCTTGGACAAAGTTTTGGGTTGGAAAGCCCATGGGACGCTTCTGCATGCCTATAATCAGTATTCATTGATTTTGATATTTTAGGCATCAAGTACAAAATGTAAAATAACGTTAATATAAAAATATTTTAAGATGACCAAAAATACCGTTATTTAACGTAACAAGAAATGGTCATAAACGGGAACTTACCTGGGTGAACTTGGGCCCCAGGCTGTCCATGCTGGGGCATTCCCATAAATCCTTGTTGCATGTTACCCTGTTGGCCGAGGGCTGCTCTTCCTGGTGATCCAACTCCCTGGGGAAAACCCTGTGGAGTTGTAGGTCTCTGAGCCATCATGGGAGGAGTCCCTGGTGAACCCTGCTGAAAAGGAGACGAGGAGGAACCAGGCGACTTGGCAGTGAGGTTGCCCTGTGGCCCAGAAGTTGGTGGAAGGGGTGGAGGAGGTCTGGGCGGTCCCACGACACCACCAGGGCCAGCTTGTGGGCCTTTAGGCTGGGGGGCGGCAAACTGACCCACTCCTGTCTGCTGTTGTTGCTGTAACTGTCCCTGTCCCATGGCATTGAATACCTGCCCAGCCTGCTGGCTGCCGAATGGGTAAGGGGGTGGAGGGTGGCTGGGAGTCTGAACTGTTGCAAGTGAGGGTGGACGTTGAACCATTTGGGCTTGGGGTGGGGGCTTTCTCCAGGCAGGGCCTCCTTGGGCGGCTGGTGGCTGAAGCACCCCAGGGGGCAACTGGTTCCATCCAGGAGGCGCAGCCATCTGGCCTGATGGGTTAAATGGAGGTCTAGGTCCAAGCTGGGAGAGCTGAGCTTGCTGTTGGGCCTGTTGCTGTTGGTGATGCTGTAACTGCTGCAGTGCACCGGGGTTGAGCGGTCTCCCGGCTTGCAGGGCCTGCATGTGATGGGCAGCCTGAGGAGGCATTGGGCCAGGGCCATGGGGACCAGCCTGTTGGTGCTGAAGTTGCTGTTGCTGCTGAACCGACATACCTGGCATCATTGGCTCCATCACATCTGTGAGTGAAGAAGACGCAGTTTTTCCATTATTGTACTGACCGAGCAGGGAGATGTTCAAAATTACGACATGCATCTTTTGACGTACAAGAAATAAAGACCTGAACCTGTCTGTGAAGATGGTCTTGGAACACGAGGATGCATCTGTCCACTGCTGCCTGGTACCATAGCTTGACCTGCCATGCCAGGGCCAGGGGGAACCATCGATGGGTTAGCCATCCTTACCCCTCCTAATGGAAATGTGCGGATATGTAATAATTATGTATAAAGAAACTAAATATTTATCAAATGACGAAACACTGAATAAGAAAATAAGTAAATAAAAATTAACTAATGAATTGATGTAACACACTAATGAAAACAAAACCAAAAAAAGCAATGCATTTAACTAATTTAGGCCTTTACAGCTCTTTTTTTCATGTCTTTATGGATGCAGGTGTGTTAGAAATGAATAAGAAGAAAATCAATCAATGTTTGCATATTATCTACTGTACCATTATCTAAAACAAAAAACTACTGTTACTACAACTACTATTACTAAAAAGAACTACTATCCAATATTGAAGCACAGTTTCAGTCTAGTTGGTACAGAGGGACCATGTGTAATCAACTTAGTAAATTAATACCTGGACCAGGCTGACCTGGAAAGCCAACATCCATTCTCATCTGGCCAGGTGCTCCAATTGGTCCATTCACTCTGACTTCTTGTCCTCTATTTGGTCCCACAGCCACATTGATGGCCCCTTCCCCTGAACAACAATAGAGGGAACATCTATAACTAACATTTACTACAGGAGGTCTACTTTGTATCCTTTATTTTGGTGTGCGACAGATGAAAAAAGATAAACAAAGCAATAATAGGAAAATAAGAAAATCCTATGTGGGATTTATGAAACATGATTTGTAGGTTAGGGCATCTCTGCAGCACTACAGCACTCCATTATAATGCTGTTTGACACACATTTTATATTATATATAAAAAAACTACAGGCCTTATTGTGATTTTGATAATATTGTGGTTAATTGCGCAGCCCTATTCTTGGCATGACTGACCTGTATGGCTTCACTGTGGTAAGACTAAGCTGACCTGGTTTGATCTGTTTTAATCAGTGCTGTCCAATTTCTCCCATAAACATCTCTCATTTCAATGGTTCATTTAGGCAACAATTTTTCTTCTCATCTGATGTGTGAACAGTGGACTGGGATATGCGATGTCTCTCTCTGGGAGGTCCCAGTATCCAGGAAACTGATGGTGATGAGTAGGCATACTTGCAGATGGGGTGTAGTGGGATCAGATAATTAAAAAACTGATCTAAGTTAAGGCTCCAGAACAGCAGACAGGGTTTGAAGGATCTGCCTCTGTAACATAATCATCTTTAATAACTAAAAAAATTGATTAAATGACTAAATAATTGTAGAACATTTCTCTATAGTTTCCATATGGTAAATTATTAATTATTACTCATTATTAATATTTCCCAGCACAAAAAGTTGGTCTCTGTGCATATTTTCTAACATGTGGACTAGAACACACTAAGGAAACTGATGGATGGCACTAAAGTTCTTAAATTGTTCTCATCTGTGCTTTCGAATGATTCATGCATGAGGCCCGTTGTCTCACTTTTTTGTGGCAAGGAGTTTGAAGGCAGTGCTGTTACCTTCTATCTGCACAGAGAGAATCCCCAGGTCTCTGAGCTGCTGCTGGTTGTTCTGGGCCAGCAGTCGGAGTCGCTCAGCAGCATCCCGAGGAATGTTGAAGGTAACTCGCACACTGTTCCACGGCTCCACATGCTGTGGCTGGAGCCTCTCAGAGCCTAAAAGAGGGCCAAACGATGGATATAAGTTGCAATTAAAGTGTATACATACAAATTCTAGAGACTATTGGTTAGAGAAAGACAAGGAAAGTTAAGAAAAATAAAACAGCACACAGAAATAGGGGCATGTCTCAAATGTACACTGTAAAACAGCAGCCCTTGGGCTTGTTTTACAACAAAAAAGAAACAAACACAAAGTGGATGTATGTCAGATATGAAAACATGGGAAAGTTAACACAAATCTCTACAAATTAACTTAAATAGGGTAAAATAATGGTTTACAAAATAACTAATGGATGTATTCAGCCCATTATCTATGCCTACATATTCATACTTTGACAGTAGTGTAATCTTTTATTGATCATATCTACTGTTCCATATTAAATAATAAAACATGGAAAGGTCCAAGAGGATAAATGTGTTTTTAAGCAGCTCAGATACACAGCGGGAGGTGTACGGTGGCCAGTAGACAACTGTACTGGGCAGCTCCCTTTTCTTTGTTTTTTTCCTAATATAAATAAGAGTTGAATAAAATTAAACTAACCCATATCGAGCATGTCTGGTATCCCACTGAGGATAGAGTCAAGTTTTTGTGTGAAATCTTCATCCTCCATATTCCCTTGAAAGGCAACAAAAACTGTAAAATCTTCCCCCTCTCCAATGTTTTCTTCGCTGCCATCTTGCGTGTTGACCTTCTCCTCTTCTGTTACCGTGCTTCCATGGCAACTGTCAGCATCCTCCCCTGCATCATCCCCAACACCAGAGTCCCTGTCGGAATCATTATCAGGTTCCAGGTACTCTGTCCTCTGGGACAGCTCAGGTGGGGTACGTCGATGCGCCATCCTCCCCTCTAACTAGGAGTGGCGTTTGAACCGTTTTATGCTGAAATTGCACACCAGAGAGACACAGATCACTCGTGCATCCTATAAACCGCTAGTGTCACAGTTAAGAATCGATGGATGTGACAAAGTGGGTACCTTCAGTATTAGTGTATCTATCTATCTTACCTTTTCTTTCTAAGTATTTTGTTGTCTATTGTTGTATTTCATTCTATT
>NW_023339707.1:15444084-15446382 GCF_004916995.1 Morone saxatilis | reverse complement strand
GAAGAGAGATCTTAGTCAGGGCTACTTAGTAATGGTCCAGTGTGTAAACATTTAGGACATCGCTGTTACCAGAGAATGGAATTTCATTAGTGTAGGTAGTGTATATATCAACTGAAAATAGAATATTTGTGTTTTGTTTTGTAGAATAAAGCCGTTTGCTACTACCAGTGGAAAGGGTCCTCTTCTGTGGGAGGCTGCCAGTTCTGCAGTAGCCCCAGAACAGACGACCAAACACGGAGTCCATCTAGATAGGGCCTTTAACATTTTTTGCCTTTGACCATATTTAGTGCCATTCTACCCGCTAACCTCAGCTCATCCTTCTCTCTCCAACTGTCTCTTTCTCTCCTACAGCTGAGTTTCTAGAAGAAGACGTGGAGCTGCTACAGGCTAAAGGTCACAAGGTGGAGAGGAGAGAGGTTCTGTCATTGGTGGAGGGCACCCGCAGAACCAATGACCTCATCATTGGCGTGAAGGACCCCCGTAGTGCTGATGCCTCCGCCCTCACTATGTCCAACATGCCCTAGTGCCCCCCTGCTCCCCCCATACTCACACATAATGAAGGAGGGGTAAGAGTAACACTGTGTGATTAATGGTTAGTGAGGGAGTAAGGAGGCTGCTCATCAGCTAGTGCATTAGAAATTAATGGCAAAGCACAGTTGTTTGACAAGAAAAAAACAGTCAACAAAAAGACATGCAGCTTTGTCTGAGACGATTTTGTAGGAATCTGATACGGATCGTCCGATAGATATTATTTTTGCTGGCACACAGAAAGTTTGCCATCTCACATACCGATGGTGGTGTGCCCTCTCTCACAACCTCAAGTAACGTTCAGGCCCAGTGTAGATACTGTTGAAAATGTATGTCTGTCCCTTAAGGGCATCAGTCAAAGTCTGCAGCCTATATTACGCAGAGCAGGACATAAAAATGCAAGGCATGTTCATAAAATTAAGATCTGATGCATTCCAGTTCCACTTAAAGAAAGCAATAAACTATACCTAGCGGAGGTGAGAAAAAAAGCTTTTGAAGCTATTTTCACAGTGTTGAGTGGCAGCTAGTTTTTGGCATTTGGGGTATTCAGCAGGACATTCAAGTCTGAATATAAGATTATGTATTCTGATGAAAATGAATGATGAACAAACTGATTTGGTGCAAGAATGGGCAGACATAAAAAAAGTAATGATGCCACACCTGGAAGCCACCATTTACTACACATGCATGGTCCTCAGTGCATTCAACCCACCTTTCCGCTCTTTAATTCTTCCACTGCATTTCACCAATATTCCACATATCACATGAAAACACGTGGAATGGTGAAGGTACTAATATTGAAACCTTGCATTGTCACACCTGAATTAGTCTATTCTAAACTGAGGCTAAACCATTTACCCTCCTGCTCTTTATATGGTGTGTAACTGTGATTAGATGTTGTTTGGTACAGCTGCTGGAGTTTTAACTGTTGGCTCCTTGGGACCATGTTAAGACTAACACATTATTTACACAAAGTACGTCATACAGAATTATGGAAAGACCTCCACGAGTTAATTGATTTTCTTAATCAAAAGGATTTGCTTCAGTTTCACAGGTGTTATTCAGTTAATTATTAAATATTACTAATGGCTAAATACATAACTTAAGACTTTTTTATCTGTTGCATGGTTTAGTTTTAAATTAAAGCTTAATTTTTTTTATTTAGAGTGGGGATACTTGTTTTTAGAAAGGGAATGATCTGATTTATTACAGATGGATTGAATGTAATCTGTCTATTTTTATATGAACATTTGTTGGGCTGTATACCTTATTTATACTGTTGTAACACAATGCATTCAATCAGCATTTTAGAAAAGGCTGTTATGTTTATTTTTGTGTACTTATTGTGTAATTATTTTAGGTAATTATATTTGAAGCAAGAACCAATAGCTTTTGTAAAGCATTGCATTCCAAAATGGCCAATGCTGACTGATCAAATATGTCTTTAACCTTATTTACTCTGTTGTTGGGCACTAGTGCAATATGAGTGTTGATGCTTGTTTCCTGTACTGTAGAGTACCATGCCTTAAGGCACGCATTTGCACAATGCCTGTTTGTTTTCATGTGCATTTGTATCTGATTTTGATCCAAATCAGCAACGTCCAAACCCACGAAATAAAATATTTGCACAGACCCTATTGCTGAAGCATGTTGCCCATTTGTTCCTCCATACAGTACATGTGCATTTGGTGCATCTGAACTACTGTAGAATAATTAAGTGAGCTTGCTCTTTTCCAGATACTGAGCTTTAGGTTTTTGGGTGACTGGACT
>NW_023339707.1:15443905-15444072 GCF_004916995.1 Morone saxatilis | reverse complement strand
TGGAGCTGATGTATTTTCCAAATTCCACACTGCCTGTATATCACCTGTTGTTATTATTATTACTAATAAAAGGCAAAGTCAAATAAATGTGCACACCAATCAAGATTCTGCTGCATATATTTATACAGAGGCACTGCAACAATTAAACTGTAGTATTGTATAAGTGT
>NW_023339707.1:15441723-15443805 GCF_004916995.1 Morone saxatilis | reverse complement strand
TACACACTGGACCTTTAAGTAGCCTCTGACTAAGGCAGATCCAAAAAATCCTGATCTGTCCAATGTACTCGATCACTATGGTAATGTACCAGAAGCTGATATATCTTTTTGCTGGAGTCAGCAAGAAATGTGATGTTTGCAATATGGGGTTCATAGGATTTACTAACATATCATTATTATTTTTCCTACCTCCCACTAAAACTGTAGATTATTCTTTTTACAGCACAGGAAGTCAGAAAGACATTTTAATGTGCCAAGGTGTTAAACCCTACAACTGCCCCCTTTGTTTTTCATGACAATAGGAGCACCTACTGCTTTCGCAGATACTCATATACGTTGTATAGTGTACACAAAAATGTGATTTGATGACAATCATAAATACTGGTACAAGGGTTGCTCTGGAGCACATATCCGGGTGCATATTGCATGTTAATAGCAGGAAATGGCTATTGTAAATGAAGTTAAAGGATGGATCATGGATCATTAGGAAAAACTCACAGTCCACCAGGAGGGTGTTGGGCTGCAGCTGTGGGTGAAGTCTTCCATACGCTAAGCTGTCACTCATATTTTTACGCGAAGACAGAACATTCATCAGCACCTGTGAGGGATCAGAAAACAGAATAAGACATACAGAATAATAGCACATACATAAATTCATTGTTATGCACAACATGGGCAGCATTATTAAATTTGATTTCACAGGAACAAACCAAAATGCATTTCTAGAAAGATATATATACACACTGAGATCTAACATCAGTGGTGGATTTAAGTTATTCTTCCAGTAATTTAAAAAATAACCTGTGTGATGCCACTGAGTGCTTTCTCTCCATTGGAAGATCCGATGGCTACGTATGTGCCACATAACCCCACGGCAGGTCTCACTGCTGTGGGCATCAGGAAGGACATCGGCCTCTTCCCAGGCAGGAGGCTGTTATGCTACAGCAAAAACAAACATAACCCATGAGGACTTAGTGCAGCTACAAAGAATATTTCAATAAGAAATCAATCAATACTGCATTCACTTCAACAAATACAAAATGAACAATTACTGGGTTCGGTGATGAGCTCCCTGTTTTATTAGGCCAGGAGAAGTCCAGGATCTGGCTATTCAAGAGGATTCCTGAAGGAGTCACTATCCCGCTGCCGAATGGTTTGTTTAGAGAGCTAAAACAGCCACAAGTAAAAGAGAAATCTGGTCTTAGTTTTCCAGTGATATCAATCAACGTTTAACTGTCACTGGGATTTGCTTAAACAGTGTGCAGGTTAAAGCATGATGTACCTCATAACTGACACAATGTGGTCATCTGGGCCCATGACCATGACCTGGGCAGCTGCTGCACCCTTCTCCAGGGTATATGATGCAGTGTAATGGCCGACAGGGAAGGCCTGAGAGTCGTTGATCATCTGGCGGAGCAGGGAAGCCTGTGATTTACTTGGAGATGGGAACAACAAAGGGCAGTGTTAAATGGAAATGCCTTACTGAATTAAAATTGATATAAACATTATATATTTAAGACGACATGGGGAGCTCTACCTCAGCATCTTGGTGACAATCTCTGAGACAGAAGAGTCATACATGGGGTCTCCCAGCTCACTAGCCAGGGCAAGAGCTATCTTCACAGCCTGGAAGAGAAATGCAATATGAACACATAAGTAAATATCATGAGAATTACTGCACTGCAGATTGTTTATGCTGAATAATGGTGAAGCAGTTAGAATACTACCTCTGCAATCCAGTGGTAGGTGCTGTTCCTGGCCACCTGGCTGGTAATGTTGTAGCCTTCCAGGATGTTGAGAGCAGTGATCAAAGCAACACCTGCATGCGGGGCCGAAGCTGCCATCACATGGTGTCCTTCAGAAACAATAACAAATCATTCGGTTGAAAATGTAATTATTTTAGTAGGGACATAAAATATAACACAAATAAAAGCAGAACTAGACTGATTGGTATAATGCAAAAGGAAAATTGCATTACTTGAACATAAAACCTTTAAATAAATATTTTCTAAGGGGGTATATGCCTTTAATATATAGGACAGCTCAAGATAGTCAGTAAAGAGTGAGAGAGAGAGAAAGAGA
>NW_023339707.1:15439891-15441686 GCF_004916995.1 Morone saxatilis | reverse complement strand
ACCCATGGCCACTGCAGCAAGAACATAAAACGTGTAACAATAAAACATTTGCACCATATATGTTTGTTGTATACAGTAGGGCAATGCAGAAATAACACATACAACAGCGTATCTATATATAATATACAATTTATATCAACAACTTGCATGAAAAATAAAATAAAAAGTACTCCAATATTCCAAACAAATGCGAAATATAGCAGATGAGACAAACAGAACAAAGTGAGAAACAACTAATTATAAAGCATATACAAGGATGAGTTCACGTCCATTACATTTGCATGCTGGGTAAACAGCAGCCCATGTTTATGTAAACAAAGTATTCAGATGCAGTGCAAATGTAGACTTCTTACACATTTCACATTGTCACAGTGGACATGTCTTTGCCATTAAGTCCATATTTGAGGGACATACTGTATTTACAGCACTACAAGGACTAGACAATGTCATTTCTGGCTGGCTGCTGAACGCTGACCTTTATTGCTTGATGAACAGCTGGGAGCTACTGTGAACTGCATTACTGGCTTAACTTTGTATGAAGGAGCAGCTGAAGGAGTATAAAGAGTTGAAATAGTAGGGAAGGGATAAAGGGAGCAAAATCTTTGTTGTGAGAGAAAGGGGACAGTGCTGAACGTCCATAAAATATGCATTTGTGGTGTCAAAAATGTGGTGAATACAGCAAGTTAAGAACGTCCCTGTTTCTTCTTTCCTCCAGCAAATTCTGGTCTCAGTTAACATTAAAGTCAATGGGACAGTTGGATGGTACTCACTTTGAGTACTAAAAAAAATATCTAAGTCTTAGGTATTCACATTGTTAGAAAGAGCATAAATTGTTCTTGCTGCAATGACAGAAAAATGATGTATGAAGAGTGGAAATTGTGGGAGTAAGAGGAAATTGAAGATACATCTTAAGAAGAGTTTAATGGCTTGAACGAACTCTGCAACTCTGACTCACTCACTCTCTGAACATTATGTCCATTCATTTAAATGGGGGAAGAAATTTGGGAAAGTTTAAAAGATACATACACTAGTAATTCTGATAATGTCCTCAATGAGCTGAACATATTTAAGTTTGAATGAAGTTTCTCAATGAGGTAATTAGGTGCCAGCTTTATGTTGATGTATGAGTTCCAGCTCTGATGTGAAATATTTACCTTGATAGATGATCTCTGCCGGTTGCTGTAAGACCGTGCTGTAGTTTCCAAAGTCATCCTCTGTGAGCACTCCGCCTCTTGTTTGCACCTATTAAACATTCACAGGAGTTCAAATTTAAAGCTGGTGAGTGTTCTTTGTCCTGTGCACTGTGCCATCATAGACAGGTAAAATGTAAAAAAATGTTTGACCCTCAATGAATATTTGAATTCTACTAGATTACCTACTAAAATGTATTCATAGACAAATAGTGCCCAATGTGAGTTGGTTTGACGTGGTGTTAGATACTGATTAAGTTGTGTGTGTTGTGTAAATTATTTGATGAGGAGGAATTGCAGGGTTCAAGGTTCATGTAAAATAAATGGGTCCTTAGTGGAATTAAGTCCAATTTCAATGAAACAGCCCAGCAATTAATGACCTCCTTCATAAAGATTATACCCAAACCTTGTCCAATTATTGTAATGTCTGTAAATGGTTCTATAGTTTTTTTGTTTTTCCTTTCCCTTTTTTTTTAAAATATCATATTTGATTACCATATTGTTTATACTGTATTTGTGTTTTGTCACAAAATATTAACAGATGGCAGCGATACTCAGCAGTAGCAGAAGGTACATTAACTCTCAGAGGAGACAAAACAACATAC
>NW_023339707.1:15438816-15439817 GCF_004916995.1 Morone saxatilis | reverse complement strand
GACAGAATCATTATTTTGTCACAATATGACAGTCATGAATTATTACCTCACCCTAGCCAAAACATAAAAAACTGAGGAGAAAGTACAACACAGCCTTAGTGTTTAAGTGGTAAAAATGACTCCCCCATGGAGACTTCAAGACTAGTTATATAATTACAGTTGGAGAGAGGTGGAGGAAAATAATATTTTCTTACTGCTGCTGCCATTTCCTGTGTCAGGTTCCCACTGTAGAACTCTGATATCCCCTTAACTGCGACGGCATCCAAGATGGCTGCTAAATCATGACGTCTGGTTAACAGCCCGGGGAGGGGTGCCTGGCCGTTCGGGAGGAACAAATCCCGAAATGCATCTGGCAAGTTTTGGTCCTTAACTTTAGCCAGAGCTTCAGCTAGGGGAGAGAGAGAAAGGGCAGATGAGATCACACCTAATCTTCAAATATGATTTCACCTTGTGTTAATCAGGAACGACACTGTGTGACTGGGTGACAATGCTGGTGTTTTTTTTGAGAGTAGGAGTAGTGTCATTAGTCACCCAATGATTTGTACTACATTACACTATACTTACCAAGGTCATGAGTAACATTAAATCCATTTCTGGCCACATCTGCTGCCATGGTAACCACATCCTTCCACTGCATTCTGGGGAAGTCAAAAGTGACGAAAGATTGGCTTAGTTTACAAATGTTTAAAAACATATATTCACTCTGAATTAATTTTTCTTGATTACTCTCCAAAAAAGATAATCCATAATATTTTAACACTTAATCTCAATGCACGGATAAAGCAAGCTCGTTAGTTTGCTCTGTAACATCATCCTCATACCAGCCGAGGCATCAGGATCATGGTAATTACACAGCATGGGAGTAATTGTAACCACAGCATTCTGGCTAAAAAAAAACCCACAATGCCTTTTCTTTTAACACAGCTGGTGATAGTTTCACTGTGAGATCTCACTCATTTAGCTCTGAACACTGAGACAAGGCTTTGTCAGAGTTGACATCA
>NW_023339707.1:15434994-15438781 GCF_004916995.1 Morone saxatilis | reverse complement strand
TATAAGGGGGAGTGTCTCAAAACGAAACAAACAATATCAAAGAAGGGTGTAATGTCCAGAAATCAGCATGAAGACCACGACTATTTATGACACAACAATGGGGAGAGTTTTAACAAATAAAAACTGTATTACATAACAGTTACTGTACCTGCCATAGAGCTGGTGTGCCTGATGCATCCCACTGAGCATGCCTGGTACTCCCACCAGCAGGCCGGGCTAAGATGCAACAGCAAGAATAGGGTGCACACATTAACCACAGTACCAAACAATAACAAAAAGACTCAACATCTCACAGTTCACACTCCAAAAAAATGCCTTACATATTGATCAAGGTTCGTATGCAGCATCTCCTCGTGGATGGCAGATGGTGCCGTCTCTCTGAAGTCGATGACCCTCGTCTCATTCTTACGGATGTCATGCACCAACATAACTCCACCACTAAATGTCAACAGAGCACAAAGATCTTTGTATTGAACCATGTTTAGGAACCTCAGTGGTGGTCCTGTTTAGAGGTGTTTTTATCACTCACCCTCCAATACCAGATGTGTGAGGGTGGACGATTCCCAAACAGAGGGCAGCAGTGATGGCAGCGTCAACACTGGACCCCTGTTTCTCAAGGACATCAAAGCCAAGAGATGTACACTGGGCCACGTCTGTCACCACAGCTCCTTGGTTAAACACCTTGCAACAAACAGGAGAGCGAAGCAGGAAAGCAGAAAACAGATTGTTAATTTACCTTCGAACTGACTTGTGTGGAATAATCCCATAATCACCTGTAATTATTTGCAACAATATTGCAACATGGTTACAAAAGTGCAACTGCAACACACACGCTCCTACCTGTGGGTCTCCAAAGTAGATCTGCATGATGAGAGCTACAGTGACTCCCGTGGCAAAGGTGAGACAAGCTGTGATGATGACTGTCAGTCCATCTCGCTGGCAGGCACAGTCTTCTGTAAAGGGGTCTACGGTGGTCTCCCGCAGGGATGCGAGATCGTGGCTAGCCAGGTCCGAAGCCGAGGAGGGGAGACGCTGTAGGCGAGCCGACTTCAGAAACAGATCTGGGTCTGGAACAAACAACACAAGCCAAAACCCTTAGACTGAACAAGAAACAGCAGGACACATTTTTGATATGTCCCTTACGTTCTTTTTCTGTCAAAACAAATTCCATTCAAAAATGTGTCAATTTAAAGGGTCCATTCCTACTTTAACAGAAAAACCCAACAAATTCTAAACATTTCTGGTTCAAGCTTCTCAAATGTGAGGATTTTCTGTCATATATGGCAGTAAATTCAACATATTGGGTTCTGGACTGTTAGTCCACTTAATTAATAATACAAATAATTATTAGTTGCAGCCCTAGTTCAAATTCACCCTTGAATGACTTGCAACAATGAATAGTGAAAACTGCTCCTGGAGATTAGACAATGCTGCTCCATGAATCCACATCCAGAAACCTTAAGACTAATAGTAAATGATGTGTCTGCCCTGGCTGACTCACCTGTATCCTGCTCACTCAGGACGTTGTCGTCATCTTTGCGAGATTTTAGGGTGTTTTCCCCGGACAGCATGTCGTCCTCTGGCAGCCTGGGGAAGCTGGTGATGCTCATGTAGTCCACCGGAGAGTAGGCACTCCCCAAGGTCGTCTCTGGATTGGCATCTTTATCCGCCACGCACCCGGTTGGGTACCCAGCTACAATTTCAGGAGCAGGGCTGTGCATGGCTACTGTTGATCCCGCAGTCACACACTTAACTTATCTTTATCCTTAGGGTGTTCAGGGAGTTAGGCCAGGATATTCATATCCCCAGTCACATCTGGTAATCAGTCACTGACATCCAGATGAAAAATCACTGTAATATACCTTTATGGACCACTAGTGTTGCTGTAGTGCTGAATAATGACTTCCCACTTCATGGAATCTTTAATATTTCATTATATCAACAATTCTCCTGCTGGGATTTGTAGTTTTTACCATCAGCTGCAGTTTTTCTTAGAAAATATTTCTGATAGGCCAAGACACGGGTGTGTAACTCCGATGATGATGCATTTTTTTTAAAATTTCCTCCAGGCATGTAGGCTGCCACCTGCAGAAGAGAACAAAACATGCAGGTCAACTAGTTTTAGACAAGGAATTACGTTAGAGAAAGCATAGGCTATAATCGCATTGAAGTCGCATGCTCATTACACAAGGTAAACAGTCTCCCGCAGATATTGACGTGCGACAGTATGTCTGCCTCCGTCTGTCTATGGCGCAGGAAGGCGGTGAGCTGAATTAATATCCAGTTACATGTTTTAAAACAGCATTATTAGCGTGTATAAAGCGCGTGCACGGAGCCAACCCTCTTCCTGCGTTTGTTCCCCCCGCGCTGTCACACGCCAGCTAAACGCATCTTTCTGCTAATGGTGCCCATTTAATTGGGAGCGAGGAAAGCGTTACTCACCCGGGGAGATAAAACAATGCGTGTAGTCAAATGAAAATCATCCTCGGCGGTGTTGTTTTGAGGCGGCTTTGAACAGGTGAGGTGAGGTAAGTGTTGCTCTCCGTCATCACCGAAAGCACCACAAGAGCTCCTGAATCACGACACCACACGGCAGCGGAAGTTGGTTTCACGTTACAGCTCCGGACAACCGGTAAGACTTGTCAGAGAAACGAGCTTGCTGGAATTCAAGATCGTATTTCTAAGAATACGCCTGTGGCTGTAACCTGAAGACCAAAGCGGGGAACTGGAGATATTTTGATTTATTTCAATAAATTACAACTAAATGATGTTAAATTACACACATTTATAAAGGTAATTGAGCTGATGGCCGGGTTGGGTTTAGCGATGCCAACATCAGACTTACTTCACAGTAGATGGCGTCAGGGCCAAGATCCACTAAATCTCATCTCTACAGCTGATAGACCAAAATCATCCGTCACAGCACAGGTGCTTCAAGCCATTTCCCAGCAAATATTAAGGCAATAGTCACAATAGTCAATGATAAAATTACCCCAAGGACTAGGTCTCCCTGGTGTGAAGAGGACAGACAGGTTATAGCAGGTCTCTGAATAGTATAACTGCTCCAATTACAAATCTCTTGTCCCTCCCATGAAGCCTAATTCTTTTCTTGGTCCTCCACCTATCCTCAGAGTATCAACTGACCGTGTTCAATGATCCCTCAACAGGAACAATTGTTTTGACTTTGACACAAGTTGGACCACTCTGCTGCAATAAATAGATGTTATTCTTATTCTGTATTGGGCTCGATTACTCCTAATAACCCTACTGTACATAAACATCTTAAATGTCTTCTCATAGTTTTTTTTTTTTTTAAATGTTTTAATTCACTTTAAGTCCTCGTTATGTATAATAGCACCCCGCCCATCTTCAGTCCCAATAGCCTACTGTATTTACACTCCGTTACCACGCCCGTCTGTTGACCTTCTCCATTTTTTTTGCATACTGTAAACTTCCGCCTTCATTCATCATCTGCAGTGTCGACAGTGGTGGAATTTACGTGTAGTCAAATAAAAGTAAGTGCGGTACTTGTAGTTTATTTGAGTATTTTTTATTTTATGGCACTTTATTCTTCATCTCCACTCTGTCTTATTTTATATTTTATTTGACCTAATATTGTACTTACTTTGACAAGGTATAAAAAATATGATGCTTTGTTTAAGATTTAACTACCCAAATGTATGTAAACTAGTTCAAATGAGCTCCCTCTTGATCAGCTGGCATTAAAATGCTGCTTTCATGTTAATACATCAGTAATAATGATCAAATAAACTCAGGTCCTTTGGAG